>NC_081410.1:114983139-115695639 GCF_030272615.1 Cryptomeria japonica | reverse complement strand
ATATCCTTTCAAACAACTCTATCAACATTTCAATTGCATCCTCTCTTGAGGTTAATTATACTTCAGTCATTTACTTTCATTTGCTTGCAAGTACTTTTCATCATTTGGTTAATTCCAAAACTGAGGTTTGACCTAAAGGCAAACCCCCAATCCCAACAACATTTCCTCTCTTTTCTGCATGTAGGTTGCAGGTGCACAGCTGTATTTGCAGGTTTAAGCTTCATTTTCAGAGATGAAAAAACCCTTTTCAATGCACGAATTTTTTGGAGGATCGAGTAAACTTTCAACACGGTCCTGGAAACTTTCACTCAAATTCAAAGGGGAGCTTTGTCTTGACTTTTTGCTGCTAATTCCAGGTGCACAACTTCATCCCGCATTTCTATCTCAAGTTATAATCATTTCTTTGCTATCTTTACACTTAGTCTCAATTCACTCAATTTATCCTCTCCATTCTAAAAGAGGGGTTACTTTTACTTTCCAAATTCATTTTCAATTCACTTAGCATTCAATATCTTTCCATTGATATTGGATCTAGTGAATTCAACCCCCCTTTTTTAAATGTAATGTGTGAAAGAGGTTGAAGATGATCCTTTGTGAAATTTTCACTCCTTTCTTGAGGAGGGTAAAGTTTTCCACTCGATATCATGCCCCTTCCTTTTTCACCATTACATTTTGGTGAACCCGACATCTACATGCTTGATATTTCATATTTTTCATTTACAAGTTTAATTTTCTTGCAAAACTCAGTGGTTAATTCATTCAAAACCCTAGTTGTTAAAATTGGAATTGAACTTGTGTTTTGTAAAAAAATTGCCATCTATTGTCATAGATTTGAAAATTGTATTAGATTCAATTTCTTCTTTGTCTTGTTCAATTTGCAAATCAATTTTACAAAATTAAGTGGTTAATGCTCAAAACCTTAATTTTAAAAAATCAACCCGAGTTTGTGAAAACATTGCATTTACATTTAATTTTTAGATTTAGAACTATTCTCAACTTTGTCTTCTTGCCTAAAATTCAAATTTTCAATTTCCCTGCCTTTTCCAAAATTCAAAATTTAAGAATTCAGTGGTTAGGTCCTAAAACCCTAATTTTCAAATTCACTTGGATTTTGTGTAAAATTCAATCAATTTCAACCAATTTCAGTTTTCAATACATTATCCAAGGTGGCCTTATCCATTAGGTTTGACCTTTTTCAAATTTGCAATCCAATTTCTTATCTTTTTCAAAACTCTAATAGGGTCCTATTTTCACATTCAAACCTTAATTTTGTATATTTAAACTTCGTGAAATCAACCAATTTTTTGAGGTTATCTCTAAAATCATCATGTCTTTCATCCTTGAAAATTTCCGAAAAAGTTGGTTCAACATGGTCCCTGGCTTTTTTCCCGAAATTTTGGGAGATTGTTATGACTGTATTTAATTGCTTAAATCCAGAAAATTGGCTAATTTTGTCAAATTTTTATCCCTCTAAAATAAAAAATACTTCACAAATTCAACTTGCAAGAAAAAAATTAAAATTAAGTGGTTGATTGTAATCTGCCCTATTTTTAAATTTTGTCAATTTTAATTTAAAAATTAAGTGGTATCCCATTGGCCCTAATTTTAAATTTCAATTTCTTTTCATTCACTATAACAATTATTTTGGAAATTGTGTCATTTCTTCTTTCAACAAAGTTCAAAGTGTATAATCATCATCTGTGCATTATTCAATTTTGCAAACTTTGTTCCCCAAAATTCAAATCTCAAATTCAAATTTCCCATTCAAATTTTCCCTCTAGTGCACAAGTTTTACCACTATTAGTCCTACCTCTACTATCCCTGTTAGATGAAGTATTATAATTAAAGCTTCCCAAGGTTTAATTCTTGGAGAGATGGAGCCTAATTTGGGTGACTTCTTCAATGAGGATCATGCTAATTCTTCTCATCCTAATAGCATCCCTATTTACCCAATTGACGATTCCAATGATGAAGAAGAAGCTTTGACTAGAGTTTCCATAGATCAACTTTCAAAATTGGACAATCAATTTGACAACTTTCAACGATGGATGTCCCAAGAATATCCTAGTGGTAAAGCTCTTCCATTAATTGAAGGTCTAAAATACATAATTCAAAGTGATAAGAATGGAATTGATATATTGTGCGACATTGCTCACATTGTTGATTCTAATGTCATGCCTATAAGATTTGTGCTGATAACTTAGGTTATTCACAACCTCCTACACAAATCAATAATTCTATTCCTTTGACCACTTCAAAAACTAGCATTCCTACTTTCACTTCAAACATTATGGCTACATCAACTCAAAATGTCATACCTACAACCATTAGTCATGGGGGAAATCCCTCTTCTTCAATCAATTCTCCATCTTTATCTATGCCTTCAATAATTATTCCTATTGTTTCTCAACCAATCAATGTGACATAAGGGGGCAATTCATCCAATCATTCCATCTCTCCTTTTAGTGTCCCATTTCCTACTCAATCATCACCTATGCCTACTTACCATAGTGTTCCACCACCCTATTCTCAATCAATGCCTTCTTTCAATAACATCACACCACCTTCTCAATCAAACATGTCTAACATAAATTCTTCAACTGAAGCAACCATTAATAGCCTTGCCCAAACCATGTCATCATTGCAACAACAAATTGCTTCTATGAGCCAATCCAAGTTTAGTGTGCCCACATTTGATGTGGCAATCCCTCTTTCTCTTGATATTGTTAGAGTTGTTCCTCCAAAACACGTTCAAGTCCCTCATTTGGAACTCTATAATGGAAAAGGTGATCCTTTAACACATGTCAAGACATTCCAAACTTTGTGTACTGATTTTGCTTATGATCAAAGATTGCTTGCCCAACTATTTACTCAAACACTAAGAGATAAGGCTTTACAATGGTATTGCTCTTTGCCTTCCTATTCTATTACTTCTTTTCAACAATTAGCAAATGCTTTTATTCAACAATTTCAACACAACATAGGTCCTAAAATCACTTTGACTGATTTAATGCATTGTAAACAAGGTGTTAAAGTAAAAGTGTTTGATTTCATTTCTAGATATAAGCATTTGTATTCTCAAATTTCTTTTCCAGTGCCTGATAATGATATTCAAAGAATTTTCATTTCTAATTTACAAAAAGACATTAGGGACAAACTTCCCCTTTATGAGTTTACTTCCTTTCCGTAGTTTTGCTTAACACTTCACAATTATCAACTAATTGTGAGTCAACTAGAGCAATCTACTCCTATGACTCCGAGTGATAGGGTGACAACGCTCAACAACCATTTGCGAAGTTCAAACCAAATAAAGGCTTCATCAAATTTAATGACACCATCAACAACAACAATGTGAATGCTATAATAGGGTTGCCTCCTATTTCTAAATTTTTCAAAAGAGAAAGACAATTTACTCCTTTGAATGAATCTTTACATAGCATTATATCTCAGTTGTTACAAATAAATGTTATCAACCTTCCTCCAATAAAACCAGTTGACCCTTCTAAGGTAGCCTCGCCTTACTTTAATAATAATTCTTTTTGTCAATTTCATTGTCAATCTGGTCATGATACTGAGAAATGTTTTACATTAAAAAGTAAGATTCAGGACCTGATTGATAATAATACTATATCTGTGGTAGGTGTGAATGATAAAGGAAACAAATCAGTAGCTCTTCCTAATTAAAATCTTAAGATTTTTACTAATCCTTTACCCTCTTATACCTCTAACGTCATTGAGACTGAACATACCTCTTTCTCTCCCTCTGATCTCACTACCACGACTCCAAATTTTGTGAATATGGTAGAGAAATAAGAAACACCTAAGGATTCGTATAGATCGTATTTGACCCTAGTGAGACCATTAGAGCACCCGATGGACCTTTATACATAGTTGCGAAGATTCAAGATAAACCTTATCATGGGGTGCTTATCGATCCCTCTTGCATGGTTAATGTCATCACTAAGGAGTATCTTTTCACTTTACGTTTGCATAAACCAATCTATGATGATACTAGTGTGGTAATTAAGTTATTTGATGGATTTTCTTGTCCCACCATTGGTTCTATCACACTTCCTATCGAGGTTCGCACTAAATCTTTGGATGTCAACTTTGTTGTCATTCCTTCATTTGAACAATTCTGTATGAAGTTAGGTTACCCTTGGCTATCTTCCATGAAGGCTATTGCTTCTCCAATCCATGTGTGTTTGAAATTTCCCCACAATGGAGAAATCATAACTATTAACCATAGCTTATTTCGACTAGTCGAAAGAAGCCCTGGTGTTCTTATTGATTACTTTTGGCCTCAACAATTTTAATCTCTTCCACCGAGAAGTGATGCTCTCTTTCAATCTTATCAAAAATGGAAGAAAGATATGGTATTATCCTTAAGCCAACCACTCCAACACTTTATGTTCCCATCATTCTTGAAGATGAAGTTCTTCTCTTGACGAATAGAACTAATCTTCCTCCTAAGGAAGATTCCCAACCTATTCCTATGGATGAAACTATGCCTTCTCCTAAGAATAATAATAATATTCCTCCTAAGGTTAGACCTGTACCTCCTCCTCATGATGGACTTGGTCTCCTTCCTACACCGAACATTCCTCCTTTATATGGTGCAGTTCCACCTCCTTGCTCTTATAGAGAGAAGAGACCTGCCTCTCCTCTTGTTCAACCTAAGAGACCTCAACCTAAACCTACAACTACCAAAGATGAGAATATTTCTCATTCAACAAATATTCCTCATGTCATCAATATTCCTCCTTCTTCTCAGCCTTCCACTAAGACTCGACGGAATCGTTGTGCGAGAAATCGCCAACGAAAACATCATGCTAGAGCTCGTGAAGTTGTTTCTCAATCTCCCAAAACACCAACAGTTGACATGATTCCATTTTCTCCTAAGCAAGATGTTGAACCTAAATCTCTGAATCATAAGTTGCACAAAAAATGTGATGGTTTTACTTCTATTCATTTTCGAGCTCCTCATTCTATAAATCTTGATGAAGAAATAGGTGAAAATGTTATCCATGATGGCAATACAACTCCTAATGCTTCCGATAGTGAATAGGAATACATTGATGTTGACAAAAATTTATCTGTAGAATTTTCAAAAGCCTTAATCCTAGCTCCTAGAATCGAACAAAGTGACTTGGCACATAAGCATAGTCCTTGTTTGGATCTTGTGATATCTGTTGGCATGTTTCCCGCCTTCCCGAAATAGTGATCAACAAGATCGAGAGGTGGATGTCATGCTAGACTAGCTACTCTAGATCCTCTAACTCTCTCTCTTTTCTTGCTCTTTTATAACCATTCTTCTATGTGTATCCTCGTTCCTCTATTTTGTTGTCCCTAGTAATGTCTACTTGAGGATGATGCAAAGCATTGAGATCTCTTTTGGTCTCTTTCATGTTGACTCAAAAGACACTTGTGTTCCCTTTCTTCCAAGGTGGTTTCCTTTCTTTGGGGAATGATGACTATTCTATGCATATATATACATGATATACATGAGTTATCATACAACATATTGACCCCGAGGAAAGTGAAACTACCATGTGCTTTGTGTTTTGTGTTCATTATCCTTGGGTTTATTCCTCGATTGGGGGCTAAATCCTTGTGATCTCTCTCTCTCTCTCTCTCTCTCTCTCTCTCTCTCTCTCTCTCTCTCTCTCTCTCTCTCTCTCTCTCTCTCTCTCTCTCTCTCTCTCTCTCCCCTACCTTAAAGCAATTGCTATCGATAAGGCGTGCGCAATTGCTTTAACGTGGGGGCATACACTCCGCTCATATTTTCCTTCTCGATACTTAAAGTTACTTAGTGAACTTGACCTTACTTTATAATTTTTTGGTATCTTTTCTTTTTCATGACTCATAGTGAGGGGAACCTTACTACTTGCAGTCATGGTTCCTCCCTTCTGATCTTCCCTTTTACTTTTTCAATCAAAATCATAAGATCCTTAGTCCAGTGGGGGCTTGGTGTATCTTGCCTCCTTGACGTGGTGAAAGTGTTTCAATCTTGTTTCCTTGTACTTTACCGGTAGTATTGGCATACACTTATACTCCCGCTAAAGTGGGGGCTAGATGTAACATCATAAAATTATGACCTCAAAATTTTTGACTGCATTTGGGTCTTCACATTGGCGAAACGAATCCCTAAGCCTGATTGGAGACCCGGGACATGCTCGCACTGCCCAAAACATGCATTTCCTCACATCCTACACTTCCTGTCCTAGATTAGGATAGGACATGGGTGTGGCCCTCTGTCCCCTCTAGGATAGGGGCGTGGCACCCTTTTCCTTGCCCTATTTTGGGCCCCCTCCACTTAAGTCCTGCATTGGGCTTGTCAATGAGAAGTGGGAAAAGGTTTTCTATGTCGTCCTAAGATAGAAAATCAGTTACAAACCCTAATTGGTAAGTATATAAGATGCATTTTACCCTCTCATTTGGACAAGTTCGATAAGGGAAGGAGTTCAATAAGTTCAAGAAGCGAAATCAAGCATTCAAGCATTGAGCATCTCAAATCTCCTTTCAAGGCTAGGTGTTGTATTCAAGTCAAGGATTCAACCATTGAAGAGGAGATCCCTATTAACATTCAAAGCATTCAATTCTACATATCCTTTCAAACAACTCTATCAACATTTCAATTGCATCCTCTCTTGAGGTTAATTCTACTTCAGTCATTTACTTTCATTTACTTGCAAGTACTTTTCATCATTTGGTTAATTCCAAAACCGAGGTTTGACCTAAAGGCAAACCCCCAATCCAAACAACATTTTCTCTCTTTTCTGCGTGTAGGTTATAGGTGAGCAGCTATATTTGCAGGTTTAAGCTTCATTTTCAGAGACAAAAAAACTTTTTTCAGCTTACGGATTTTTCGGAGGACCAAGTACACTTTCAACATGGTCTCAACAACTTTCAATCAAATTTACAGGGGAGCTTCGTCTCGGAATTTTACTGCTAATTCCAGGTGTACAACTTCATCCCACATTTCTATCTCAAGTTATAATCATTTCTTTTCTATCTTTACACTTAGTCGCAATTCACTCAATTTATCCTATCCATGAGGGGTTACTTTTACTTTCCAAATTTATTGTCAATTCACTTAGCATTCAATCTCTTTCCAATGATATTGGATCTAGTGAATTCCACCCCCCTTTTTTAAATGTAATGCGTGAAAGTGGTTGAAAAGGATCCTTTGGAAATTTTTACTCCTTTCTTGAGAAGGGTAAAACTTTCCACTTGATCTCACGCCCCTTCCATTTTCCCCATTACAGGATCAAACATCGTTACAAAATAAGAATGGACGTGTATTCCCTGGTAATGGCATGGGGATTGGAGAGTGGGGATGATACCGGGACAATGAGGAGAATTATGGAGGCGTTGGTCCCGTTGGATTACTTGGGAGAATTGGATTCACTATTAGAATGGGCATTACCGGGAGTGGGGTTTAACATTGGAGAAGGAGTGCAACATGATGGTGAAGGAATTAAAGAGGTAATAATTCCTTTTCTGAGATGGTCACCCAAGCAGTGTAAATTCTACAGCAGAATGGAGGCTTGGCGGGGCTGGGAACTTGTAGTGTCATAAAATTGTGACCCCTACAATTTTAACTACATTTGGGGTCCTCATCTTGGCGACAACATCTCCTTCCCTAACTAGGACCTATTTTTGCATTTCCAACCTTTCTCTCTTCCTCCTTCATGTCTTGTGTCTGCTTTAAACCTTGTCTGGGCCCCAAAACAGGGCAGGATAGTGGTGTGGTACCCTTGTCCCCCCTAGGACAGTGTCATGGCACTCCTATTCCCACCTCCTAGGGTGGTCCTATATGTGGGTTTTTGGATCTCCTATGTACTTCTTGTCTTCGGGGTTTTTTATTCCTCTTTGTCAGCCTTCGACGGTTGAAAATTAATCCTTGAGGCATGTATAAAAGGGAATTCAATACCCTCATTCAAGGACAGATGGATAGCAAATAGACGAATGACAAATGATAAGAGATAGAGAGCATAAGGAGAAGATACAAGATTTCAAGGTCATTATCAAGCATTTAAGTCTTCTTCATTCATCCATTGGAGCAACATTACAACATTCATTTGCAAGCATGTGTGTGTGTTAGGGTTTTTGTCATGTTACATGCCATTTCATACAACATTTGTGTCTACATCCAAGAAGCAAAGCAATCATCATCAACAAGTTGCAGATCTACAAGGTATACATCTCCATTGTTTACATTCAAGCATTTGCAATTACTTTCTTTCTAGGTTGATTCCTCAACTGGGGTTTGACTAAGGAAAACCCCTATCCACAACCCCCTTTTCTTCTCTTTTTGTGTGTAGATTGCAAGTGCGCAGCTGTAATTGCATGTTTGGGCTTCATTTGCAGAGACGGAAGAACCCTTTTTGTTTCAAGTATTTTGTGGCAGACCATGTACATTCCCGCCATGGTCCCGAAGACTTTTCTCCAAATTTGTAGGGCAGATCCGCATCAGTTTAATTAGCTTAGATCCAAAGTTACACCACGATCCCGAACTGGTAGCACCTCATTTCACTCATTTCTCTCTCTTTTCCACATAATCAACAAGTCAACTTTCTCATTTACAAAAGAGGGTAAATCACACTTCAACCACTTGCAATCCACTCAGAATTCACATCCTTGTTTCCCTTAGATTTGGATCTAGCGAATTCAACCCCTCTTTTGAATGTAAAGTTCTTCCCAAGTGAAAATCATCTTAGTGGCCTTCTTTCTCTCTCCTAGGTGGGGAGTCACTAGGATCCAATTTTCCACTTTACATTTTGGTGAACTCGACGTCTTACACATTAATTTTGATTTCTCATTCTTAGATCTGATTAATTGCAATTTGAATTTCAAATTTTCATTTTCAAGTTTGATCTATTTGCAAATTTTAGAGGTTAATTGCATAAAAATCCTAATTTTTCATTTTGAGAAAATGAAGCTTGTGAGGTGTAAAATTTTAATTATTTATTTCAGATCTGATTTCTATTTCAAAATTGTAATTTAAATCTATCTTTATACTGAAAATTCAGTGGTTAAATCATAAAACCCTAATTTTTAAGATCTTTTCATTTTCGACCTTTGACTACAATTTTGACCAGTCTAGACATCTCAAAATCAGTTGTTTTTTTGGATTCTGCATTAAAATCATAATCTCTATCATCCCTGAAAAATTTTGAAAAAAGTTGGTCAGACCGTGTGCGTTCCTGCCACAGTCCTCAACTTTTTTCCCAAAATTTCGGGAGATGGAATTGACTGTATTTTTATGCTCAAATCCAGAAAATCAACGCACTTTATCAATTTTAACACTCTCTAAGGTCAAACACAAATTCAAATTTCATCAAATTCACATCTTAAAATTAATTTTTATCAAAACATCCTAATTTTAGATATGCTTTTCCAACAAATTCAGATTTCACTTAAGAGACTCTTAATGGCAATTAATAAATTGGATTTACCTGCTCTTTCAAATGTGATTACATTAATTTTTGCATATATTTATCATGTTTTAGATAAGAGTTTCTTCCATTTCTTGTTGCTTCTCTTTCTTCATAGCACTTGGTCATATTGTGTTGTTAGGATTTCCAAATTATTATATCTCAAAGCTTTCGGGTATCATTTATGTTGCATTATGGTGATGTTGTTAACAAAATACATTTCCTATGTTAATCATCTTAAAGTTTTTGTAGATCCTAAACCTAGAGATCCTAATATTTGTACCTCTCCTAGGGGATCTTATGTGAAAGAAGTGAGATCTAATGCTTTATCCAATGATCTTTCTACAAGAGAGCAGGCATTGGAAAGTAATATGGATCCATCTTCTTCTTCTATACATACCCTTGAGCAAGTGGGGAAATATGAAAAAATCAACATTCTTACATCTTTAGATCCTCCTTATTCTCCCAAAACCTATCTTCAACATCAAAGTCTATGTAGAGAGGATGATGTCATGCATTTTATTCATGACCTTTCTCCTCACATAGAAATCACTAAACATGAGCTTTTAGATGATGAAGATGTGCTTCCCCAATCTTCCAAAAAGGATAAGCTTGATAAAGGCAAAGAGATTCTCATTCCACATGATACTCCTCCTTCATCTACAAATCCTTTTCTACCTCCTTACACATCAGATTTAAAAGAAATTCATGATCTTGTTCCTCCAACTAGTCAATTGCAACATTCTTATAGTAGTGGCTTTCATATAATCACAAAACAAGGTTTTAAAGGACAAGGAATTGGGAAATCTGAGCATGGAATTCATGTCCCTATAAACCCTCCTACACAAACTACTACACGAGGCCTAGGAAGTGGTATCCCTCTTTCTATGGACGAATTCCTTAGACTTCAAAACTTAAAAGATTACCTTCAAAAACAACAAATCAAGAGAGCCCACAAGAATGCTTCTTCTTCAAAGCATCCTTTTAATTCATTTCATCAAACCCATGACCATAATGCTGATGATTGCCTTGATTTTCAAAAATCTATTCAAGATGGAATAGATAGTGGCAAAATTAGAATGGTGGACAATGAAACTCCTTCTTCTAACAAACCCTCTTCTTCAAGGGAAGATGATATTTACCATCCCGGCAGATTAGCTGCAAGAATCTATTGGAGATTGAAATATGACAAGAAGATTTCCTTTCCTCCTCAAAATAAAAACAAAAATATTAAGCAAGTGAAAGGTATTGAATATTGCATTTTCATGATTTATATTCACATTCTATTGGAAAATGTTATGCATTTAAGAAATTTGTTCAACTACAATATGACCTTGCACACAATTGTCTCACAAAAGATCTACCTGTATTTCTTGGTAAAAACATCGCGCCTTAGCACTTCCTTTCCCTTCATGTTTCTCTTCACCCTATGGAATAATTAACCCATGTAATGGGGTATCTTTATCACTAGTGGTGGTAGTATTTTACTTTAACATAGTTTGGGGCAGCAACATGAAGTCCAATTTTCTTCTTCTTTCTATACATTTATCTCTATCTTTGTGCATTATTCATTATTAGATCTCTTTTCTTGCATAGGGCTATTCATATGTGAGCATATAATTGTTTTGTGGTTTTCCTCTTTGCTTGGAGAGGGGTATCTTTAACGAAAGCTGCACTTCTTCTCTTTCCTTCATTCTCTTGGAAATATTACTTCTTCTATGGTTTTGATTATTCGCAAGTATGATATGCCCCTTAGAAAGGAATGATCTCTTGAGAAGCCTGTATCCTTTCCTTGAGAGGATTTTTTCCAGTAGGACGACATATCACTTGAAACAAATCACCATCAGAAAGTGTGTAATATTTATCCTTGTTCTCCTCACTTGAGGGGGCAAGGATCTTCGCTCCTTTCCCTTGTATCATTATTTTCTTTAGGGGATGCATTTTTTACATGTGATTATCATTTCTTACAATGGTATGCTTTTATGACTAATCCCCCTTGGGGAATATATGATGCTTTTTCTCTCTTCCTTTCGAATATTACCACTTCTCAAGATGTGTATTTTACATTTACTGATGTCTTTTCTTGCATGTGGTCATGTAAGTTCATTGCACAGTTGCTTATGTTTAATCTCTTTCTAGTAGATTGTGTAAGCTCTTCTCATTGTCCCATTGGCTTGGGGGGCACTGATCCTTCTCTCTTTCTTTCTATAGGGATCCACTTTGCCCTATTAAGTGGATGGTGTGAGTTCTATTACTTGATGCCATTCCTTGTGTGGAATTGTTGGTTATTGACTTAAGGATTCTCTCTTATACAAGAAGTGTTAATCCTTGACTATGACCTCTTTTACACTTGGTAATGTACATCTACGATAAATCCAACCATCCCTCTGGGGGCTAAACGTGAGTCATCCCTCGTCAAGAATCCATTTCACCTAGAAATAGGAGGAAGGATTGGATTCTTGTTCTTTCCTTTTCTTGTTCTAGAAGATGTTATGTTTGTCTAAGATAACTCCTCTTGGGGGTAGATGTCTTTTGAACAAAGATCTTTTCTTCTCCAAGGATCACCTTTACACTTACAACAAGATATCTCTTGTCAGCTATCTTATCCTTGCTTGAAGAGTAATCTCTCTCTTGCTTGGATTTATGACATTGTTGCATGGCGGACATCTTCTTTGTGACGAAGGTAGGTATCCTTGTTCGACTTTCCTTAAGATATCAACATTAGACTATGTTGAAATCTTAAGGGGGGGGGACCCACATTGCTCCTTTGCACTATACTCTCTCATGCATTGGATAGTGGGACATTCTTGGAACCGGAAGGAAACCTCTTAGAGCAAGATGTCACTTTTTGTACAGTGAGTCATTCTCAGAACTAGAGCACGGTCTCTTAGAGCAATATGTCTTCACTTCTTCTTGTCTTGTACAATGAGACATTATTGGAACCAGAGGGGAACCTCTTAGAGAAAGATGCCATCACTTTTCTCTTGTATAGTGGGTCATTCTGGAACTAGAGCACGGTCTCTTAGAGAGAAATGATGCTACTTTTTCTTTTATGTAGGGTGATTATTCTCGGAACTAGAGCATGGTCTCTTAGAGAGAGATATCACACCTTTCTTGACACTTGTACCATACATTCTATACAGGTTGTAGCATACTTGGGCATAGACTCCTATGAGGCGCTTCGAACCTCACTTGCACACATGTGCATGAGGTTGAGTGGAACTAACGATGTTCTCACTCTCTCTCTTTACATGGATCACCTAGGCAAGCTCTAGGGGCGAGATTTTCCATGTCCTTCTCTCCATGGATCACCTATTTTTAGGGGCGAGATGTCCATGGTTTATTTCTTCTTTGCTTTTCTTCTCATGGATCACCAAAGTGTGTATTCATGTTCTCTCTTCTTCCTCTCATGAACTCATAGTTTTACTATTGATAGTTCATGGATGATGTCAGCTTTGCTCTTTTATGTGATCGCTCGTGTTTATGTGATGGCATTGGTTTTTGTGTCCTGATTAGTTGTTGAGACATCTAAGCTCGAGATCTCTTTGGCTAGTTAGTTTGTCATCTTGTGTCTTGTTCTTGTCATGTGTCTTTTTGCGCTTTGTCTTTGTTTTTGTGTGTTTTGTGCCTTTTTGTTTTGTGTGTTCTTGCATATGTTTGCATGAGTTAAGACCCTAAGATTGGGGGCTTTTTGCTCCTCAATATTAGTGTACTCCTTGTGGTTTTGCTATTCATCCTCTCTTCTTCATCTCTCTTTTCTTCTACTTTACTGACAATAGTGGCTTAAGTCACTCCCACTAAAGTGGGGGCTAAATGTAGTGTCATAAAATTATGACCCTACAATTTTAACCACATTTGGGGTCCTCACCTTGGCAACGACATCTCCTTCCCTAACTAGGACCTATTTCTGCATTTCTAACCTTTCTCTCTTCCTCCTTCATGTCTTGTGTCTGCTTTAAACCCTGTCCAGGCCCCAAAATAGGGCAGGACAGGGGCATGGCACCCCTATCCCCCCTAGGACAGTGGCGTGGTGCCTCTATCCCCCTAGGATATTGGTGTGGTTCCCTTGTCCCCACCTCCTAGGGTGGTCCTATATGTGGGTTGCCCGATCTCCTATGCACTTCTTGTCTTCAGGGTTTGTTATTCTTTTTTGTCGGCCTTTGGCGGTTGAAAATTAATCCTTGAGGCATGTATAAAAGAGAATTCAATACCCTCATTAAAGGACTGATGGATAGCACATAGACAGATGACAGATGATAAGAGATAGAGAGCATATGGAGAAGATACAAGATTTCAATGTCATTATCAAGCATTCAAGCATCCAAGTCTTCTTCATTCATCCATTGGAGCAACATTACAACATTCATTTGCAAGCATGTGTGTGTGTGTGTTAGGGTTTTTGTCATGTTACATGCCATTTCATACAACATTTGTGTCTACATCCAAGAAGCAAATCAATCATCATCAACAAGTTGCAAATCTACAAGGTATACATCTCCATTGTTTGCATTCAAGCATTTGCAATTACTTTCTTTCTAGGTTGATTCCTCAATCGGGGTTTGACTAAGGAAAACCCCTATCCACAACCCCCTTTTCTTCTCTTTCTGTGTGTAGGTTGTAGGTGCGCAACTGTAATTGCAGGTTTGGGAATCATTTGCAGAGATGGAAGAACCCTTTTCATTTCGTGGATTTTGTGGCAGACCATGTACATTCCCGCCACGGCCCTGACAACTTTTCTCCAAATTTGCAGGGCAGATCCGCGTTAGTTTAATTAGCTCATATCCAAAGTTACAACGCGATCCAAAACTGGTAGCATCTCATTTCACTCATTTCTCTCTCTCTTTTTCACATAATCAACAAGTCAATTTTATCATTTACAAAAGAGGGTAAATCACACTTCAACCACTTGCAATCCACTCAGAATTCACATCCTTTAGATTTGGATCTAAAGGATTCAACCACTCTTTTTAATGTAAAGTTCTTCCCAAGTGAAAATCATCCTAGTGGCTTCCTTTCTCTCTCCTAGGTGGGGAGTCACTAGGATCCAATTTTCCACTTTACATAACCATTAAAGTTGTTGGTCCAGATCAAAGAATTGGATGAGGTGATTGAAAGAGCAAAGGCAGATGCAGATGGAGCTGGTAGGAGAGTCCTTCGATTGCGGAAGGTGAATGCAGGCTCTAGGTCGGGTGGCGAGGCAAGCACATATCATAGGTGATAAAGTAGTATGAAATAGTTGCCTTTTTTATTTTCAGTTGTTTTTGGACGTCGCGGTGTTAAATCCATTTTTTTAGTAAAATAATTATTTTTGGACGTTGTGGTGTTAAAATCCACTCTTTTTGTAAATTTGTTAAGTTAGCTTCTTTTTGGTTGGGGTTGTGGTTTTTAAAAATTGACAAGTTTGTAGTGTTGTATTTAACATTTTTGCATAGGGGGTTGGTTGGGTTAATGCCACGAAGGCAAATTTGTTGTGGTGGAAATGGTTAATTTAGATTGAAGTCTTATCTATATCTTTTTTATTATCTTAATGAAAACAATATTATTATTGAGCAAAAAATAATAATTTAATAAGAAATAATTATAGATTAAATTAATTATAACAATTTTTTAATTATTATAAAAAGATATAAATAATTGAAACAATTTTAAACTTAATGAAAAAAGAAAAAGAAAAGAAGAAGAAAAATTATAATTAAACAAGTGCCACGTAGTGGCGGGTACTTGCCATCATAGTATTGTAATAAAAATATTTGTTCTAATTTTTAATTATTATAATTTTGAATTTTAAAAAGTATTTAAATTTTTAATTATTATAATTTTGAATCATTGTTATTTTAAAATTATATTATAATAATTATATTTATGTAATATTAACTACCACTCTTATTTTGATAAAGTAATATAAAGTAGTAATTGCACTTTGGTGTGCAATGGGTATGCCAAAGAAGTGTGAAAGGTCAATTGGGAAAATTTTGGTCTATTTTTTGGATAAATTTGTGTAGTGCATGAGATCAATTTGTGGCCATGATGTTGTTTGTACAACAAAGGACTTAACTGAGAGGTGATAGCTTAAAATCAACTATGCATCCACTTACAATGATTCAATCATAACTGAAACAAAACCTTTGAATTGAGAAGATAATCAAGTTTTATTAGCAACAGGCTCATGTTATCTTTGCAATAGGGTGAGTGCAAGAGTGAGGTTGAGATAGGGCTAGAAAGAGGGATATATAGAGGGGTAAGAGTGAGGGAGAGATTGGTAAAGAGATAGATAAGAAGATGAAGATATAGTTGGAGTCGAAGATAGAGATGGAGAATGGGGAGAGGAAGATGGAGAGAAGGAGAGAGACGAAGAGAGAGGGGAGAGGAATATATAGATATGGAGAGAAAAATAAATAGTGGATAGAGATGAAGATATAAAAAGATAAAGATAGAGATAGGAAGTGATATGAAGAGAGAGAGGGAGAGATAAAGTGGTACAAAGAGATAGAGATAGAGGGATAGTTGAAAGAAGTGATATGGAGAGAGAGATAGAGAGGAAAATATATATGGATATAGAGGTCCAAAAAGAGGGAGAATGAGAGAGAGATGGATGGATAGAAGGAGGCATATCTAGAGATTAGGGGGAAAGATGAAGATAGAGGTAGAGATGAAGATAGAGCAAAAAAGGAGGGAAAAAAAAGATAGAGAAAGGGAGAGGGGGAGATAAAGATAGAAAGAGAGGAGATAGAGAGGGAGAGACAAAGAGGAAGAGATAGAGAGAGATATAAAGGAAGAGGGAGAGATGATATACATATATATATAGTGAGATAGAACTAGAGAGTTAGAGATATATAGAGAGGGGAAGAAGGATAGAGACAAATAAATGGACAAATAGAGCTGGAGAGAGAGTGAAATAAATATGGGACATAAATATATATTGGAAGAGAAAGAGAGAGATATAGAGATATATAGGAAGAAAAAGGGAGAGAGGTAGAGATAAAGAGATAAATAGGGGGATAGGGAGGGAATGGGGGAGGGAGAGATGGGGGGAAATAGAGAGGAGGGTACGATAAAGAGAGGGATGGCCTAGAGAGAGAGTAGGGAGAAATTGATATAGATAGAGGAAAATATAGATAGATAGAGAGATATATGTATA
Source organism: Cryptomeria japonica (assembly GCF_030272615.1). Lineage (NCBI taxonomy): Eukaryota > Viridiplantae > Streptophyta > Pinopsida > Cupressales > Cupressaceae > Cryptomeria > Cryptomeria japonica. Next base: position 115,679,061 of record NC_081410.1, on the reverse strand, counting down.
GAAAGTGATAGATAGACGAGCCGAAAATAGATGGAGAGAAATATATGAAAATATATATTATGCAAGAGATATGGAGCAAATGAGAGAGAGGGGGGCAAGAGTGAGAGAAAGGTTTAGACTTTAGAGAGAGGGAGAGAGATAAAGAGGGGGAAAGATAGACATAGATAGATATAGAGAGAGGGAGAGACATGGAGTGTGTGTATATACATTAGAGAGCAAAAGCAGAGAAATAAAAAAAGAGGGAGTGATGGGGAGATAGGGAGAGATAAGATAGAAAGAGGGAGAGAAGCAATATATAAGGATATAAAGAGATAGATATAGGGATAGAAAGGATCTAGAGAGTAAATATAACTTGTAAAATATAGAGGGGGTGAACAAGAGGGAGAGATAGAAGGAAAGAAAAAGGGGGAGAGGAAGAAATAGAGATAGAAATATGGTGAGAATTAGAGAGGGTAGATAGAGAGATAGAAAGACAAAGATATAGGAAGTGATATATCAAGAGGTAGAGATGGATATGGAGAGAGTGAGAGAGTGAGAGAGATGAAGAGGAGTGTATAATATCTAGAGATAGTGAGATAGAATAGAGATAGGGAGGGAGAAATAGGTTGGAGTGTGTGTTCGTGTTCGTGTGAGAGATATAGATATAAAGATAAGGAGGGAGTAAGACAAAATGTGTGCGAGTAAAAGATATATAGAGATAGATATAAAGAGGAAAAAAGATATACAAAAAAATAGAGAGAGAGAGAGAGAGAGAGAGAGAGAGAGAGAGAGAGAGAGAGAGAGAGAGAGAGAGGTAAGGAGATATAGATAAAGGAGAGAGATGGAGATGGAGATAATAATCAAATGACATGCTACCATCAACATAACTCCCCAAAGACATATGATATCCTTAAATTATTGGCATGAAATGAGTAATCAAAAGTTAGTTACTCTTCATTTCTCTCTCGCTCTAAACATTTAATTTAGGTGTTAAGTTGAAATTTATTTTATTATATAAATTAGAATAAAATTCAAATATAATTATTCTATAATAAATAAAATTTAAATAAGACAAAATGTATAAATTCTAATATCTTTTAATTATTATTTGTAATTCCATTAAAAAACACAAATAATTAGAATACAATTTTAACTTTATTAAAAATCAACCCTTAAAAGAAGTGGAAGAATTAGAATAAATAAATAAATAGTAGAATATCTAATAAAAAAAGATAATATTAAAAGAAAATATAATATAATGATTCTATCATAATTAAAATTTTAATAAGACACATAATTATAGATTAAATTTTAATAAATTTTCATTATTATAAAAAGACATAAATAATTAAAATAAATTTTAAATTTAATGAAAAATTAACTCCTAATAAATGATATTAAAATGTACTTTTTTAATTTTTTATTATAAAAGATCTATTTTTTAAAATTAATATAAATTTAAGCAATTAATTCTATAGTCTTCATTCTTCTCCCCAATTTTAAACCATTGATTTCAATTAAACCATTGATTTCAATAAGTAGGTGGTTCACTTCATATAGGGAATGCTTTGACATAATAATTATAATATAATATAAATTTTATAATGAAAATATATATTTTTCTTAAAAGCATAATCTTAATTTAATTTAAACAATTTATATAATTATAATTTTATTAATTAAATTAATCTCAAATATAATTACTAATTTGTAGTATGATATATATATATATAATATTTATGTAATATTGATTATAATTAGTTTTAGTAAAATAACTATTAATAATTATAAAAGTGAAAATATACATTTGTTTTATAACTTAATAAAAAATATTTAAATTTATGACAAAGTTATTAAATTATTTTGTATATATTGTTTTCGAACATGTAGTGTCGCGGTTTTAATTTTCATATTTCGCATCTTCACCATTTAATTTTCCATCCCTTATTAAATTATTTTGTATATATTGTTTTAGAACATGTAGTATCGCGGTTTTAATTTTCATATTTCGCATCTTCACCATTTAATTTTCCATCCCTTATTAAATTATTTTGTATATATTGTTTTCGAACATGTAGTATCGCGGTTTTAATTTTCATATTTCGCATCTTCACCATTTAATTTTCCATCCCTACTCTCTCACCGCCAAAGTCTCCCTACTCTCTCACGGCCAAAAAGCTGTAATATAATCAATAAATGACTTCTCTACGTAACCCAAGCTGGATATTTACACGACAAAAAACAAGAAGATTGCATCCTCCGAAAAAGAGAAAATGGAGTATAGCAAATGGAGCATGTCCAAGTATTAATCCATTATAATTTGAATCTAAATACGTATCCCTCCACTCGTACCTTCCTCCACCAAAAAAGGCTTTAATCCATGGTGATTTTACTATAGCAATCCTCTTCTACTTCATTTGTCTTTGAATTTACTGTAAAAAACCACATCCACTTTAACTATACATTTTTATTTAAATTAATTATATAGATTTTTAATTGGATTAATATAAATTGATATTTATTTATTATTTTAATTATATAAAATTATATCAATATTAAATATATCATTTTTTTTTATTTGTTCATATTTTTTAATCATATTTTAAATATTTGTAGTCATAGTCAATTTTTTTTATTAATATTTTTAATATTATTTATATTTTTTTATGCATATTTTATTTATATTTAAATTTTAATTAATGAAACATTAATATTATTTTTATTTAATTGTTTATTGACTTAATAAGCTTATTATACACTAACATTATTGTTATTTACTGATTTCATTTTGTTTTTATTAACATTTTTATTTAAATTTGAAATTATTTTAATTATTTATGACTCTTTATGAAATTATACTAATAAATAAAAGCTATTAGAAGTATCTCAATTTATAATTTTTTTTGTTGTGTTAAAATTTGAATTGTAGTAGAATTATATTTAAATCTTTATTTTAATTTAAACAATATTTATTCAATTGATTTTGGATATTTAATAACAAAAAAATTGAAAGATAAAAATTGCATATTTTCTTAATAAGTTTAATATTATTTTTAAAATAAATTAAATGACCAGTTATAATTAATATTATATAAATATAATTAAAATAACAATCTCTTCCTCTATCAATATCATTCTTTCTCTGTAAATCTCTCTAATTCTCTCTCATCTCTCTATTTCACTCCCCACTATATCTATATATATGTGCACATCTATCTCTCTCTCTCTCTCTCACACACACAATGCACATACTCCTTATTTCTCCCTCCCTATATCTATCTCTATCTCTCTATATTTCCCATCTCAAATTACTACTATATCTATATATATGTGTACATCTATCTCTCTCTATGTTTTCTCTATAAATATATCTGCTTCTCTCTCATCTTTCTATTTCACTCTCCCTTATATCTATATATATGTGCACATCTCTCTCTCTCCATATCTATCTCTCCCACTTGGATGAACATACTCCTCGTTTCTCCCTCTTATGCATCTCTCTCTCTCTCTCTCTCTCTCCATATATTTGTAGCTTTATATACCTATCTCTCTACCTTTGTCCCTGTCTATCTTTTTATATCTCCCTCTATCTATATCATTTCCCTTGTCCCTCTCAATAAATTGGTCTCTCTCTTATTTAGTCCAACTCTCCTACTCTATTTCTCTCCCTATCTCCATCTCACTATCTCTTTCTACTTATATCTTTCTCTACCTCTATTTCACCCCCTCCCTCTTTATCTCTCCCCATGTCTCCTCCCTATCCCTAATTTATCTCTCTATTTATATGCATATCTCCCATTCTCTCCCCATCTCTCCATCTATCTCTCCCTCTTTCTCTATCCCTCTCTCTATATCCCCTATTTCTCTCTCCCTCTTTATCTTCCCCTCCCCCTCTCTTTATATCTTCTTACATCTCTATCTCTCCCTCTCCCTATTCCTTTGAATATCTCTATCTCCCCCTCTCTATTCCCTATCTCTCTCCCCCTACCTCTATCTATCTATCTCTCTCTTCCACCTACTCTATCTTTATCTCTTACCATATCTTCCTTTCCCCCCTCTATCTCTATGCATGTCCCCCTCTCTTTATCCATCCATCTCTCTTCATCTCTTCCTCTCCTTCTTCCTATACCTCTATATCTAAATCTCTTTACCTCTCTATCTCAATCTCTTTACCTCTCTATCTCTGTCTCTATATTTTCTTCCATCTCTCCCTCTTTCTCTATCTTATTTCTCTACATCTCTCTCTATCTCTATATCAATCTCTTTCTCTACCTTTGTTTGTATATAAGATCCTATATCTATTTGTCTCTTTCTATAACTCTCACTCCCTCCCTCTTTATATATTTATCTCTTATATCTCCATCTATCCTTGCATCCTCTCTTCCTTATTTTATCCCTCTCTTGAACTCTCCATATCCCTCTCCTCCTCCATATCCTTCTCCATCCCCATCCTCATCTCTCCTCTCACATTAAACTATTTTCAAATATACCAAAATAGTCCTTAATTGACAGCCCACACCTATTCGGTGTACCCATTGCACACCAAGGTATGATTGCTAGTTTAATTTCATTTAAACTAAATTAAATCCTTATAATTGGTTTTATTATCTATATTTTGAGATAAAAAATAATTATTAAAATTTATGTTTGTTTAGAAAAAATATTCTATTTACAATATTATAAATGTTAAAAAATGAAAAAACTATTTAAAATAGACATTTCAGTTTTTAAAATACAAAAAAATCCAAAAAAACCTAAAAAATCTATCATTCCTAAAAATTTGCTTCTATAACTCCAATTTTTTTAAACCAATCATAGTGTAGATAAATAATTTTTACAATATCTTAAATTTAAAAATATATATCTTAACTTTACAAAAACCAAGGGTTTTTTTTTAAGAAAAAATAATAATCACTTTTGATTGGTGCAAACTAATTGAATAAAGCAACTTCAATGAATGATGTTGTATTGCCTACGACAAGTACTATAATATTCTAATAAAAGAAATAATATTAAGAGATATTTTGAATAAAAGTATATATATATATATATATATATATATATATATATATATATATATATATATATATATATATATATATATATATATATATATATATATATATATATATATATATATATATATATATATATATATTGATAAATAACCAGGATAATATATTGCATAAAATAGGAAAGATTTACATCCAAAAAGTAGATAGACAGTTTGCCACAACAAGGGGTCTCGCCCCAATTACAACATAGGAACCTGAAAAAAACACCAACCAAATAGTGCCAACAACCACAAAAAACCACATACAAACACATGCCCCACAAAAAGAAGGACCCGATTAGCCCAGAGTACCTATCTACTGAAACCATCCCAAGGCCTCTTCCCTTGAGAAGTTAGGAATACCCCGGCTGGGCCCTGCGTCGTGCATCACACTCCCTCCACCTGGCACCGTTCTCGGCCTGCCACCACACAGTGAACCGCGCTCCACCACCTTTGTCTGCTTCCGTGGAATCTGATGTCAAACCATAGGCCTCCCATCTTCATCCAAAGGAGCCTCAGACCGAATTGGGGTCACCTTCCCATGAATTTTCACTCGCTCAGTCGGCCCCAACTTACGCACATACTGCACAATCTCTCCCCATCCCTTCCTTGCATTCTCCACCTGTAGATCAACTAGCCGAGAAGCCGACCAAATTACGAATGGTTGCAGCTCCCCCACATCCACACCGATCCTCCGCCATGGTCCTACCATCAACTTCAGCCCCTCACCAACAACGGCTTGAGCCACCACTTCCTACAAGCCACCCGTCCATTTGGGTCTGAACACCAAAGATGCGACCCGTTGCACTTCCTCCATCAACTTACCCACCAGTAAGGCCAAGGCAACTAACAACAACGAGATATCAAGGTTAGTTCTAGGCGGACAGTCCGACGTAAAAAATTCCTCCCCAAACATCAACCTCGCTGCCCTCCAAAAATCCTCTTCATCCACCCTGAAAACAGTCATCAACCCATTGCTCGAGATCAGGCTACGAAAAGCAGGCATTTGCCCGTCCGTCATCAAAGAAAAAATTGCCTCCATCCTGATTCGCCTCTACACCAAATCCTACACACCCAACCTACCACCGAAAACTAGCCACTACAAAATGCCAGGGAACATAAAACCAAGGCTTTAAAAAGCCACCACCATCACAAGTCATGATTGCTCCACACGAATCGCAGAAAAACTAAGCATCATCACCAAGCCTTCACACTAATTGCCTCCATCATGACCCATCACCGCAAGGCCACTTGCAAAGACCTCGTTGATCACAATCCACGAGGATCATTACTTCCCACAAGTCCAGGGACACAAACGGTCATTTCAAAAACTAGCTCGGGTTCACTTTCCTAAGTTTTAGCAATGCAACCAAAATCATGAGAACTAACATTTCTAAAGTCCTCAAACAATCTAAAGTTATTTTCCAAAGAGTCATTCACTCCTACATTTGAAAGCTTGTCAACTTCCAAATTAGCTTCCCTGAGGACACGAGTCACCTTAAAATCTTCAAGCCCACACAAAAGAAGTTTCATTCTTCGAACATGCTTGTCTAAGTGCCACGCCTCCATTCGGCCTCTAGCTATCCCATTCACCACAATCTGAGAGTCTCCCTCCAAATGGAGTTTCTTCACTCCCAATTTCTTAGCCATGAGAATGGCTTCTAACGCTGCTTGACACTCAACAATGTTGTTCGATCCATCCACCAGTCTCTTAACACCTATGGCCAGAGTGTTGCCACAATCATCTCGGGCTATTACCCCAACTCCAGAGACCCTTGGATTACCCCTTGAGGTGCCATCAAAATTAACCTTAGTCCACCCTTTATCTGGCGGAGTCCACTCTTGTCTTGATTCACCCTTTCTCCGAGGATTAGCCCTCAAAAGCCCATTAGCAGGCCAAATATATTTTTTATTTTTTATTTTTTTTATTTTATGCATATCTTTTTCTAATAAATAATATTAAAATGCATGTTTTTATGGCGAAGACATTGAACCATCTACTTATTTCTATTTCTATAGTCTTGCATTCTTCTCCTCAATTTTGAACCATTGATTTTAATAAGTAGGTGGTTCACTTCATATCGGGAATGGCTTTGGCATAATGATTATAATATAATACAAATTTTATAATGAAAATATATATATTTCTTTAAAGCATAATCTTAATTTAATTTAAAAAAATTATATAAGTATAATTGTAATAATAAAATTAATCTCAAATTTAATTATTAATTTGTAGTGTAATATTATATTATTTTTTATATTTATGTAATATTAATTATAATTGGTTTTAAGAAAATAATTATTAATAATTATAAAAGTGAAAATAAACATTTTTTGAATAACGAAAAATATTTAAATTTATGATTAAAAGTTATTAAGTTATTTTGTATATATCAAAATGATTAAAAAATTTGCGATTTTCAAAAAACATTGAAAAATATAATGATTTCAAAAAATATATAAAATAAAATTATAAAGAATACATATAATGATTAGGTTTATTTTTTAATAGAAATATTTGTATATAATTTTTTTTAATTTAATTTAAAATGAATCAAGTCTTATAATTGGTTTTATTATCTATATTTTTCATATAAAAATAATTATTAAAATTTACATGTTTATTTATAAAAAAATATTTTATTTACAATATTATAAATAATAAAAAATAAAAAAAATATTTAAACCAATCATAGTGTAGATAAATAATTTTTATAATATCTTAAATTTAAAAATATACATCTCAAATTTACAAAAACCAAGTTTTTTTTAAAGCAAAAATGATAATCACTTTTTAATTTAGATTCTAGTCTTTAACTTATTTTTAAAACTTATTTGTTGTCTAGTCATTAAAATTACACGGATAAAAAGTTGGGTGGGTGCCATTGTAGTGTTATGCCTGTCGACGTAATAAAATATTAATTAAACCTATTAATCAATAAATAAATAAATCAAAGGCCCAATTAAATAATAATAAATCACAAAATAATATAAATAAATAATAACCTCAATTAATAAAATACATAATAATATTTAAATATTAATGTCATCCTTTAATTTAATTTAATAAACTATATGAGTCGAACATACCTCTTCAGCAGACCATTACTCTTAAGACTGGAGAGCGATGGCGGATGGCTCTTGGCATGGTTTCAAACGCCACGATGGATTTCAATACAGAGGTGGGCTTGATCGAAAATAGCCTTTGAATAGGAAATGGAACCGCGACAACTTCAGAGATGACCGCTCAAGGCTCAAAAGACATTCATGGCCATGGAAGGGTCCGGAGACCATGCAGCAAAGGAGGATGTCAGCCGAAACAACTAAGAAAAATGAAAAGGAATGGAGCAACGCAAGACTCGATGACTATGCCGCTCTTAACAACAAGCAGAAGATTGACTTCAAGATGGTGGAGGTGAAGTTCTGGAGACCAAAACCCTCGGTGGAAGCTGCAAAGGTTTTAGAGGTATGCCCGAACTCAGTTTACAGTAGAGTTTTAAATATAGAGATTTCGAATGAGGACTGGTGTGAAAATATCAGATTTCTCAATGAACATGCTCTCTTTCTAAAATGGGGGGCACATGGCCATCTTTTTCAAAGATCAGAGCATGGTGTGATTCCTTCTGGGGTGAGGGTGTGGAGATTAAAATGTTAGAAAATGACTTCTTTTTAATTATATGCCCCTCTAATCATGATAGGAATTGGATTCTAGACAACGACCCATTCTTTATGGATGGAAAAGGTTTTAATATCCTCAAATGGAAACCAAAATTAAATTCTAAGACAGAGAACATCAATAGGGTTCTAATATGTCTTAAATTTCCAGGATTGCCCCACGAATACAAGGATATAGAAACCCTAAGGAGAATAGGTGAAACCCTGGGGATCTTCAGAAAAGTTGAGGAGTTTATTGATTTTGTGAACTTCAGTATGGTTTCGCGGATTTGCATTGATTGGAATCTGGTTCATAATATTCTGGATACCCTAGAAATCAAAACCGGCTCGAGTATTTGGATTCAAAAGGTGGTTCTTGAAGATTTGATGGAGTCATGTCCAGAATGCAAATCCTTTGGTCACCCTAAAGGGGACTGCAAAATAGGGGACAAAGGGAAACTCAAAGAACAAAATGTTTTGGCAGAGGAAATAATAAGGCTGTCGGAATCTAAGGATTGGGAACACCAATGGGAAGCCTTGGACTGAGATGTGCTTCATAACCTCAAACAGGGAAGTGAAACTGAGCTGGACACAATTTTTTCAACAGGTTTCAGGAAAGGGCTTATAGATGATTTGTTTGCCTCAGAATCCTCTACAATGGGATTGGAACCCTGCTCAGCTTTATGTGGGATAGAATCTTTGTTTGGAGAGACCAAAAATAAAGGAAATGATCCACATGCAAAGTTTGGTGAAACTTGCAGAGCAAACTACCTGGGTCTCTGAATCTGGTCATAATTTTTTGAAAAAATTCACAGAGGAGATACACACGTGAGATGCTAATCACCTAAAACACGTTGACGACTAAATATCAAATGAAACTCAAGCTGATTACAAAGGTGATGAGGAAGAGACAATAGTCCCAGAGACTCAGGCAAAAGACATGAACAGGGGACTCATAAGGGATGCACAATTGCGGACACATTTTCAAGACAACAGGTCTTCCTCACAACCACTACCAGATGATCAAGCACTGGAAGAAATGGTTTTCAAGAACATTCAAATTTCTCCAATTCTAAATCTAGAGGCATCCTTTGAAGGAGTTAAAGATAGTGGAGGGGACTTGATTTCTTTAGACTCAGAGGGAGATATATCTGATAATCTGGAGGGGGGAAGATGATCTAGGTTTACTTGCCCTAGGAGAGGATCAGGAAAAGAGATCACTGGAAATGACATTGGCTCAAAATGCTAAAGTGAAAGCAGGAGAAAAAAAGAAAAGAGGACCTAAATACAATAGAGTTAGACTGGAAATTGCAGGCAGTGCTGCTGGCCAAAGTAAACTTAGACTTAGATCGGGAAGGGACGTGGTCTCTTCCCGGAAGCAATGAGGTTCCTTTCATGGAATGTCAGGGGCTGTAATGCCCCTAACAAGGTCAGACTGATTAAGAGATGCCTTGATCAGTTTCACCCAGATCTTGTTTGTTTGCAAGAAACCAAAATTAAGTTAGAAGATTTTGATACCTTTTATAGTAGATTCAAAAAATGGAAATGTTTCTTAGTTGAAGCTCAAGGAGCTTCAGGTGGTTTAGCTATTTTATGGAATGAGTCCTTAGTGGAAATCAACATTATTAGCAAGGGAAATTGGTGGCAATGGGTGATAATTTATTCTAAGCAACTTCATATGCAGGTGTACTTGATCAATGTTTATGGTCCAAACAACACTTCTTTGAAAAAACATCTATGGAAGGATATATCTGAGTGCCTAAAATAGGATACTGATAAACCTTTTCTTATAGGTGGCAACTTTAATGCTTTGATCAAACCTTCAGATAAAATGGGTGGCATTGGCTAGATACGACAGAGTAATATAGACTTTAATTTTTTTATCATAGAGTCAAGCTTAATTGAGATCCCCTTTAAGACTGGGGAATACACATGGACCAATAGAAGAAGTGGCTTTTTAAACATTGCAGAAAGACTTGATAGGTTTTTCATAGTTGGCGATTGGTCAGCTTGCCCTTGGACGTGCATTGCTGATATTCTTCCCTTCACGAGATCAGATCATTATCCCATAGGTATCCATATTCAAGATGAAAAAGCCCCTGATAGATGTCCTTTCAAATTTGAAGCAATGTGGCTTAGAGACAACAATAGTAGATCTTTTATGGAGGTTTGGTGGAAACATATCCCCAAAAGGACTGGTTACAAAGCTTTCATTTTCTTCAAAAAACTTCAATTTGTTAAGGAACAATTAAAGAAATGGAATAGAGAGTCTTTCAAAAATATTTTCAATGAGAAATTAAGTGTAGAGGAAGAGTTAAAACAACTCCATGAACAAATAATTCTACAGGGCATGGATGAAACTACCTTTTGAAAGAGAAAGAGATTAACAAGGTGTATTTTAAAATTTTAGCCCGAGAGGAAACATTTTGGAGGCAGAAATCACATGAAACTTGGCTGAAGGAAGGCGATAGAAACACTAAAGTTTTCCATACTTTTGTTAAGGTGAGGAGAGCCTATAATAATATCTTTTCAATTAAAAATATGGAGGGAGAGTTGTTAACAAATCAAGAATCCATTAATAGGGAGGCTATTAGTTACTTTTTGAGGTCTTTCAATGGATAAGTAATTGTAGACCAGGATATGCAATCCATCATGGAGATCATCCCCACTTGTGTGAAGGAACAACATAATAAGATGCTCTTGAGTGTTGTGTCTTTGGAGGAGGTGAAATTTGCAGTATTTGGAATGCCCTCTTTTTTCAACATTTTTGGGACATTTTGGCTAATGATTTATGGGAAGTTATGGAGGAATCAAGAACAGGTGGCTATGTCCTAAAAGATTTTAACAGCACATTCATAGCACTAATTCAGAAAAAGGAAAATATATCCACTTTCAATGATTTCAGGCCTATATCCTTGTGCAATACTTTCGACAAAGTGATCTCAAAGGTGATAGAAAATAGATTGAAATGCATTTTGGAAGATGTTATATCTCCAAAACAAAGTGGGTTTGCTCTTGGAAGATCCATATATGAAGGCATCATATTAGCACATGAGGCAATTGATTCCATTTGTCTTTCAAAAAGGGAGAAAATGATGATAAAAATGGACATAAAAAAAGATTATGATGAGGTCAATTAGGATTTTGTTTTAAAAGTCCTTTCTAAATTTGGATTTGATCCGATTTGGATAGCTTGGATAGACAGTTGTAACAATTCCCCACGCTTCTTTGTTCTTATGAATGAGAGCCCTCAAGGTTTCTTTCCTTCAAATAAGGGTTTAAGATAGGGGGATCCATTGTCCCCTTTTTTGTTTATCATAATGGCAGAGGTTTTGGGGCAATTGATCTCTAAAGAGTGTAGAGCTGGCTGTTGGAAGGGGGTACGAATTGTAGAAGGGGTGGATCCTCTTACCCACCTATAATTTGTAGATGACACTTTTTTGGCTGGAGAAGCTTCAACAAGGGAGGCTAGAGTAATAAAACATGTCATTGATAGATATGAACAAGTGTCAGGTCAAAGAGTGAACTGGCTCAAATCAGAGATCTTTTTCTTTAACACAGAACCCCTTAAACAGAGGGAGATTAGTATAATACTTGGCATGAAGTTGGGAAACTTACCAAGCAAATTTTTAGGCATCCCCCTTTTTGGAGGAGCAAATAAGTCAGCTATATGGAAAAATTTGGTGGAGAGTTGTTTCAACAGACTTGAAGGGTGGAAAAGTAAATGGCTGAAATTGGCTGGTAGAATTGTAATGCTTAAAACAATAGTCTTGGCCATTCCCATATTCTCAATGATGTCTTAAAATTCCCAGTAAAATCATTAATGTGATCAAACAGAAAATGAGGAAATTTTTCTAGAATGAAGCTAATGAGCAAGATAAAATTCCTTTATTGGCCTGGGAAAAAGTTTGTAGTTCGAAATTGAAGGGGGCTGTTGGACTCGAGAATTGGCAAATCATGAATGAGGCTCTGGGAGCAAAGTTTACCTGGAGCATTTATGCTAATCCAAATCAGCTGTGGGTCAAGGTAATGAAGGCTAAATATTTGTATTCTATGGAGAATCACAAAATTTTCACAATTAGAAATCCCCCCAAGGGATTTGCAATTTGGAACTTCATAGTGAGTAGTAGAAAAGTTCTAATAGACCATCTAACATGGTATATTGGAAATGAAAATTTAGCTAAATTTTGGGATGACTCATGGGCTGCTTATTCAGTAATAAAACATATGTCTGATTTCTCAGATATAAAAACACAGTTATGCAACATTTGGGGTGATAGGGTTAGAGACTATTTGGAGGTTAAACAAAGTCAGTTGGGAGAGGTTTGGTGCTGGAAAGACCTTTCAAACACGGGTTCAGAACAATAACAATCACTTTTAAAATAGATTTTAGCTCAGAGAAAGATTTATATCACGAAAGATCAGGACAAGGTGGTTTGGTGTGGATCCAAGGATGGTAACTATTCAATAAAATTAGGTTATCAGATATTGGAAGGCTTTGTGGAAGATCGCTCAATAGTGAATGATTTAATTTGGCACAAACACTGTTTACCCAAAGAAGGAGCGTTTGCATGGCTGGCTTTAAAAGGGAGAATACTCACAGGTGAAAGAAGGAAGCATCTGGGACTGGCAGGACCCACCAAGTGCATAATGTGTGGGGAGGATGAAGAGGATCTTGATCACCTCTTATTACAATGCAAGTTAGCACAGAACTGCTGGTTAATGGTTAAGGGAAATTACATTGGCATGACCCTCTGCAGAATTCTCTCAAAGATGTATTTGATAGTTGGCCAAGGCAAAACAAGCGATCAACCTTTTCAAGCATATGGAATATTTGTCCATCTCTTGTGATATGGGAAATATGGAAGGAAAGAAACTGTAGGATTTTTCAAGACAAGTCTGAGGATGTTAGGAGGTTGTTAAGTATAATTGATCAGGCAATCAAAGAAACTCTAGGGGTTGCAGCTTTCCAGTTGGATTCCATGAGCACCCCCTTTACTCTAGAGGAAAAGAGAATCCAAAAACTATGGCCAAATATAAAAGTAAGACATGGGGCCTAGAATAATAAGAAGCAGAGTAAGAAATGGGATTCACCCACAGAGTGGGTTCCACCCCAAAGGGGGTAGATCAAAGCAAATTTTGATGGAGCTGCTCAATTCAGAATGGGTTTGTTTGGAGTGGGGGTGGTGTTTAGGGATCATGGTGGCAATTTGGTAAAATTTGGGGCCCAATGTATTAAGAAGGGAACTAATAATGAAGCTAAAGTATATGCAACATTGCTGGCAATCCGGTGTGCTTGGAAAATGGGGGTTAAAAAATTACATCTGGAAGGGGATTCGCTGATCATAATCCAAGCTATTAAAAATGGAGAAATCAAGGCATGGCATTTACAATTTTTTTTTTATCTTTGATCTTAGTGGATTTGAATTCCTTTGAAGATGTTGTGGGCAACCATGTCAAGAGGGAGGGTAATAAGGTGGCGGATAAATTAACTAAATGGACCATGTCCTTCAATCAAGAGGAGGATTCAATATTTGAAGTTTTTGATGTTGAGCTGAATTTAGGATGAATCTCTCTAAATAGTAATGACCCAAAATTATGCTTACAAGTCGAGAGTGTATTTTTAATCATAAGTTTCAAACAACAGATGACAGTAATGGGGTTTCGGGGGCATGTGAGAACTTTGTGTAATACAAGCCTTATTTTTTATCTTTTTTTTTTTGCCTTATGTAATGTTGGCAGAGTAAATATTATCTCCTCTCTTTTGCAAGTGGTGTGTCTCATAATGGCAGCGACGACAATGATGTGAGTCAAGACTTGCTCATTATTTTCAAATAGGTTTCTTTTATGATGACATTCTCTATGAGAGAAGGTGGTGATTTGATGTTCAAAGCATAGTGCATTTATTTTTGGAAGCCTCAACACTTATGTGATTGATTTCTCACACGAACCGACCTTCTTTTTAAGGAAGCCAAGATTGATGTTTTTTCTTCATATTTCCTATTTACAAAAGCAACTGCTCATCAAATGTTCATCAGAGGAGGTGGTGAATGCGGTGCAGAGGATGCTGGGTTTCTTTTTCCAACAAGCAACTCATAGATGAAAGTGTAATGTGGACATTGCAGCGATGATTATGGCATGGGGTCTGGAATTGGGGGTTGTTGAAGATGACATTCGCTGGGTTATGAATTCCCTTTTTGAGCAAGGTTTGATTACTCAAATGGGTGCACCAGGGATACGGGTTTGATTATGGTGAATACTTTGAGATTCAGATTGCGGTGGAGGAGCTTGGTTTTGTTCCCTTTGTGCAGTGGGCCAACATAGTAAATCAAAGACTCTACTTGAGTCACATCCGGACAGAATGGAATTCATTGATGGAGGCAATAAGGAAACATCACCTTGCGTGGGAAAGCCAGAAGCCTTGGTTTCTGAGTTTCATTCCCAGGAGGCGGCATAGTGCTAGACATCGACTGACTCAGGTTTGATTTCTTTGTTGCTGGTTTTTTGTTCATACTTGGTAGTTTGCTCGATAGTCAGTTAGATGTCAATTTTTGGGTCTTTTCAGTTGCAGTGTATGATCCCTTAAGGGGTGTTTTTGTAATCCAGTTGTTATGGACACATGAAAATGTTAGGAGTGTCTACTGATAGTGTGGGAGGAGCCCATTTTTTGTTATCTTAAGCTTTGAAAGTTTTTAGGGGTATATAGTGTGGAGATATACTAAACACTGTGAAACTATTATGTAAATTGGTAGGTTGTAGATAGTCAGTGGTTCATGGGCTATTCTGGGTGCTAATTAGACCCAATTTTGTAATGTTACTTCTTTACTTATACTTAATAAAAATCATTATTACTGACCAAAAAAACAAACTATATGAGCCAATTAATTAATTAATAATTTAATCAAATAATAAAAAATCCTCAAGACAACTCAATATAGAGTAAAATATAAAACACCACATGACGCTAAATTATGTGATTCTCAACAAAACACCAAAACTGATAGGATACTAGCTAAACCTGGAGTATAGAATGGGATCTCATGTCACCTCCAATCAACTTGCCATTGCGATAAAAACACCTTTAAACCTGTGAGATCAAGTGAAGTCGATGTCTAGTACCTGCAATCCTACAACCACCAATGTACATTCAACATACATACATACATACATATATCATATAACACAAATAATCAGACGAATGAAAGGAAGTTGCAACGTCATATCATGCTCATAAAGGAGTGGTATGACATTGTCCCTATCATGATCGCAATAATAGAACAATCATGGCAAACATAGAATCATCATCATCATCTGATGTAAACATGAATTGAGATTAGCACATAGCAAGATACCATCATATCACCATAAGCCAATATAAACCTTGCATATATATAATGAGTGCATATAAATCACCAAATATGAATACATCATCATATTAGTCCCAAATGTATAATCATCCATATAAAACCATAATGTATCAAATATAAATATGAAATGTTTGGCATCAACTATAAGCATACAAATCATAAATAGATCCATAAACATCTATCAAAACATCATAAAAGAGTCTAAGCATAATCCATAAGTCTATCAATGCATAACATAAAAGATGAATCAGGGAGGGACACTACAGGGAGCCTGATACAAGAGCATCAACTTGCATACTCGTTGGTGGTGAAACTTATTTTTTGTACTTTTGAACCTTTTTTTTTTTTTTTTCCAAAACAAGTTGGTAGTGCCACTTAATATATTTTATTATATAAAGCTGATTCAAAGAGCTCCCAGAGAAAAGAACTAGTAAGAAAAACTCTGATCCTTGCTCTACAATACATAGAAAGGTTGTGAGATTTAAATCTCAAATATGCCAAGAAATACAATATCTTATAGTGTCTAGAATACCGAGTGCCATAAAACATCCCCTAGTATCGAATATTTTCTGGAATGTATTGAGCAAGATGCAGTCTAAACCAAAACATCACGAGAGTTGTGCACATTTACATAGCAGTCCACAATCTATCTCACTTATGAATTTATCGAACTTACAATCCAACACACTTCTCAAATCGATATCCCTTCACAATAAACAGATGTAGCAAAACCACAGGACCTTGCACTTATAATATCACACACATCAATTTATATCATTATGAAAAAGACCACTGTATAGCTATATGTAATATTATCCTATACCCATATCCTCCAAAAATTTTTCCTTAAGAATTGGATAAGAATCAAAATCACAATTCGGACCCATCATATTAAGTTCCTCCTTGGAACTTCCCATATTTGCCAAATGATCTGCAACCCGGTTCCCTTCTCTATACACATGTGAAATGGTGAAGTTTATAAATGTATCAATTAGTGTCCATGCTTGTTCAAGTAAATATCTTATCTGCCAATTATCAATATTTCTCTTTATGCAAGCATTGATAATAATAGCTGAATCGCCTTCAATGTGTATATATGAGATGTTCAATTTTTTTACTAGTAGAATACCTTCAAGTAAAGCATATGCCTCTGCAAAGTTGTTAGTACCTGGCTGAATAAAAGCAACTTTCAAAGCTAAAACACATCTTGTGTGATCCCTTATGCATACTCCTATCCTTGCATCACCTGGGTTCCCTTTAGAGGAGCCATCAAAATTTAGTTTGAAATGCATTGAATCCGGAGGACACCATTTCACTTTATTTCTATCAATTTTACTAGTTCTCACTCTCGGAAGACAAGGTGATACAGGAATAGAGTTGCCCTTCCAGCAGTTAATAACTTGACCATCCCAAGAAGTAAATTCCCTATTTGAATTGAACTAATTTGAAACTTGAGCATTAACCAGTTCTGATACTGATTTTTTAATATAATTTAAAACTTCAGAAAGAGGAGATGTTTGCTTTCTAAAAATACGCTTATTTCTTTCCCACCAAAGTGACCATACTACTATGGATGGGATCACTTTCCAAATACATGCAAAAAGAGAGGATGAGTATAAGACTGGCCATGACTGGAACAGATCCCATACATTATCTGGAAGAGGTGTGCTAAAGGAAAGCTTATCAAGCACGGACATCCAACAATAGTGAGCAAAATCACATTGGAGGAGGAGATGATCTAATGTTTCACTGTGTTCACCACAAAGTACACAAGCAAATGGATGTGCAATATTCAATCTAACAAGTCTCTCACTGGTGAGTATTCTCTTATGTAGAGCAAGCCAAGCAAACATCCCTGCCTTGGGAAGAACACTATTATTCCAACAAAAATTGTAGGCTCTTTGTGAATAGGATTGAACAGACATTTGATGAATTGCCTTATACCCTTCCTTGATAGAGTACTTTCCATTCTTCGCAGGGCACCATATCAATTTGTCCAAACCATTAGAGATAAAGATAATGTGGTTCTTGAGAATCAAAGAAAATTTTACCTTTTGACCCGGGGAGATTGGGAGTAGAGCTGGCTTCTTCCAAATGACACGATTTAAAGGCTTTTCAAGATCATCTATGTAATCATAAAGGAGTGAACCCCAATGAGTAGTAAATATAGGGATCACATATACTAGGGACTCCTCCAGATTAAGAGGGGGGAGACCACTCCATGAATCATGCCAAAAGTTGACTTCTTTGCCATTATGTACTTGCCACGATAAGTATCTAGTAATCACATTCCTAGAGTCCATCATGAAGTTCCAAACTGCAGATCTTGATGGAGGATCAAGGATAGTAAATATATGTGAAGGGGTAGGAATATCTAAATACTTTGCTTGCATAATTTGACACCATAAAGCATGTGTTTTTTCATACATATTCCAAACTAGCTTTCCCCCAAAGGCATTATTCCTTTTTGACAGATCGTGCAAACCCACCCCGCTCGTAGATTTGCTTGGAGTCATTTTGTTGAGAGACACAAGCGAGATCTTTTTCTCTTCTGAAAGATTACCTTTCCAAATAAAATTCTAAATAATTTTCTCGATATGAGAGAATAGATTTCGGGGCTTGAAGGACTGAAATGTAGTAGTTTGGAATTGTAGCCAAAACAGTTTTGACAAGAAGGATTCTGCCTGAGAGAGATAACCATCTAGCTTTCCACACATAAATTTTTCTTTTTAATCTGTCAATCACAGAATTCCAAAAAGAAGGTTTCCCTACTCCCATAAATAAAGGGATACCCAAGTACGATGATGGAAGAGAATCCACTGGAAAGCCTAATGTCTGGATAATGCTGTTAGACACCATTTTAGAAGTATTGAATATGAATAGTTTAGATTTTTGTGCACTGATTTTCTGTCCAGATCCAGAAGTATATATGCCCAATATTTTCTTAATATGCCTTGCTTCTTGTATATTGGAATAGCTGAATAAAAGTGTATCATCTGCAAATAAGGTGTGGGTGATAGAAATTGAGGTATTAGAGATGCATACCCCCTTCCAGAAACCTAGACTCAACTGCTTATTGACCAATCTACTAAAAGCTTCTGCCATGATAATTAATAGAAAAGGTGATAGCGGGTCACCTTGTCGAACCCCTTGGGTGGCTCGAAAAAAATCAGAAGGATTACCATTAACAATAACTGAAAAATGTGCCCCAGAGCGGCAATTTTTGATCCATTTGCACCACTTATCCGAAAAGCCAAACTTTTTAAGCACTCTCAAAAGAAAGGACCAACATACTTTATCATATGCTTTCAACATGTCTAATTTAGCTATAAAAGCAAGGGACTATGAAGAGTTAATTAAGTGCAGAACTTCATGGGCCACAAGCACACCTTCTGATGTTTCCTTGCTAGGAACAAAACCTCCTCGTTGAAGAGATATTACATTAGGTATCAAGGATTTTAACCGGAGATAGATAGCTTTTGTGAAAATCTTATACACTGAATTACATAAGGAGATAGGCCTAAAATCTGCAAAAGATTGAGGGTTATTGGATTTGGGGATAAGAGCAAGATGGGTTAAATTGAAGTTCTTGAGAATAAAAGCTTTTTGTCTTGACTCCTCCAAAGCCATTAAAAGATCAAAGCCTAAAACATCCCAACACTTTTGGAAGAATAGTATGGTGAAACCATCAGGGCCTGGAGACTTGTCAGGAGCCATAAAAAATACCACCTCTTGTAATTCAGCAAGAGAGAAAGGTTGCATCAAATAATCATTATCACGTTGTGAAATCAGACAAGGAATGGCGTCTAACAATATGTCGACACTGGACTCCTCATAAACAAAAGGAGGGGAGGGAGCAAGAAGATTTTTATAGAAGAGTTCACCCTCTTCCCTAATTTCTTGTTCATTAGTTAATTTTTCCCCTGAAGAAGAGGCATTTATAGAAAAGATAGTAGATGTAGCTTGCTTAATCTTTGCAGAAGCTTGGAAGAATTTCGTATTTTTATCTCCTTTTAGCCATAATTCCCTTGATTTTTGTCTCTAGTATTCCTCCTCTCTAGAGCATAGTTCTTCCTAGTAGATTTGTAAATGCTTCTGCTTTAAGAAAATTTCTGGATTAATCCCAGTAGAAAAGATAAGTTCATTGACGTCCTTTAATTCCTTCTCTACCTTTGTTTTTTCTGCAAAGATATTTTTGAATACTTTCCTATTCCAGACTTTGATATTTGTTTTTACAAACTGCATTTTCATATAAAGTTGAAACATTTTGTTCCCCCTGCAGAAGGGGGCACTCACCCACCATTGATGAAGTAGAGAGCATGAAAATGTGGGTGTCGAAACCACATTCTTTCAAACTTAAAAGAAGATCTATGATGAGAAACTTCATGTTGTAGACGTATAAAAATGGCCATATTCCTAAATGAATATTTAATGTTCATTTTATTCTCATTCCTCTATTTTAGTTAAATCTAATTTAATTAATTCACCACATTCTTCTATTTAATTAAATAAATTATTCAATTTATTTATTCAAATTCACTTAAGCCCTTCATATCATTTAATTGAACAAATCATTTTATTTAATTAAACCCCTTCTCTCTACTTTTAATTAAATTTACATTTAATTAAATATTTTACCCCAATTAAATAAATCTAATTTATTTAAATCTCCAACTTGCAACCAAATTGAAATAAAGCAATTTATTTTAATTAATCCTTTATCCTCCACCCACTTGTATTTTCCTACAAATGCAAGTTGCACAACTATTTTAAATAAATAAATTATTTATTTAAAATTCTATTTATCCTCACCCACTTGAAACCTTTAATGGTTTCCCTTAAAGTCTTCAAACTTAATGGCTTCCTTCTAGAGTCTTCTTAAGCCTTTAATGGTTTCCCTTAAAGTCTTCAAACTTAAACTCTTCAAACTTAATGGCTTCTTTCTAGAGTCTTCTTAGGCCTTTAATGGTTTCCCTCAAAGTCTTCAAGCATTTAATGCTTTATCTTCCCTTTTCTCATGTAAATAAATTAAGATTTATTTAAATCCAAAATTCACATTCACATTTAAATAAATTAATATTTATTTAAATATTTATCCAAATGTAAATTACACCATTTAATTGAAATAAATGATTTTATTTTAATTGAAAACCCCAAAATTCCTCCCACTTGCATTCTCCTACAAAATCCACTTGCATGCCTAAATCCCTTCTAGATTCTTCTAACTCCTTCTAATTAGCCTAATCCTATCCTAATCATTGTTGTGAGGCCCTACCCCGACTCAGTTTAGCATTTCAGTGATTTTTATGTTGAGACTATAATGGATACTTTATTTTTATGCATTATGAATTTAGAACTTATATGATTCCATGATTTGGATAACATTGCTATATGTTGATGCTTCATTTATATGCTTTATGATATAGAACTCTACATGATTCTAGAATAGGATAAACTTGAGATGATATATGTCATTATTGGATTCGCAGGACTTTACTATGATGATAGAAATAGGATGCATGTTTTATGTATGGATTAAAATTATGAGAATTATGATAATTGCTTATGTGAGTTATTTGGATGTAAGATGTATTGAATTGTTTAAATGTTATATTGTATGCAGAGTGTTTGATGTGTATTCTTATTCATGTGTTTTATATTATATGAGGTTATTTGGAATTACTAATGTGTAATTGAGATGCGCAGGAAAATTATCCATGTGACCATGAAAATATTATGGAGAACCAAACTTAGACCTATGAACGTTCGTAAAACCAGGGTTTGTCTATTTGGAGAGACAACACCCCGTTTGTATAGTATTTTATTTGTGAAAGTGGATGTTGCATGTGTGTTAGATTGAATTTATGTATTTGTGTAAATCCAACAAGAGACAAAATTTCACGTATAATTTTGTAAAAGTATTTTTATTGTGTCACTTGACACGTGTTGATTTTTGAATTGTCTCTTGGAGGGAGTTGTTTAACCATAGCTTTTTCAATTAATTTAATGTGGTTCTATATTTTTCTAGGATAGAAAATATTTGGGGTGGTCAACTTAGGTTTGACCCGAAAATTAACCTTAGATGGGTTTAAAAAGGGTTAAATGGGCTCTTAAGGGTAGTTTAAAAGTGTTTCCTAAAGCCCATAAGGTATACCTAAGGGTTAGGAGTAATTTTAGGCATGTACCAACTCCCATGTGACCATTTAGACACCCTAAAAAGTGGGTTTCCTAAGTTGAGCGAAAATTGAAAATTAGAAGGCATCACCTAAGTTGTTAACTTTCCTTTTTGATGAGAGATCCCTTTGGATCTTTTTCTGACTTTTCCTTTTTCAATTTTAGAAACCTGTGAGAACTCTCACTGAGGTCTTCTTAGGCAAGAATGAGAGATTTTGCGGGTAATCACCCACTCTCCATGTTTGGAGACAATGCAATTTTGAAAAGATAGAATTGGTTTTAGGAAATTGGCTAAGTGTAGAGAAAGAAGGAATTTGTGGAATTGGGTTGCTCATCCTCAACTAGACTAGCATACCTTTGGGCAGTTGAAGGTTGGTTAAATTTCTCTTTGTTTTGTTTTTATATTGCATGTCATGTTGAAAAGATTTGCTTGTGTGAAAAGGCTAGTTTCTTGTATTTTCCCCTATGAAGATTTTATTTTTTGTTCTACATTTTACTTTTGTGTACATTCTGTGTTTTAGGAGTAACCAAGACCCCCCCACTCTTGGGAGAGAGGAGGTTCTTGTGGGTGGTAGAAGTATGACAACCCTCGAGTGAGAGGCTCTCGTTCTGAGAGTGATCTCAAGGGATATTTATGTGACCCTTGCTGCATGGCTTGTTTATGCATTTGGGGGCCATAAGGAGGGAAATAAGGCATGAATGCCTTGGGGGGGCATAATGATGCAGAGATTATTATACTTAAGACATATCTTGTTCGCCATGAGGTGGCTATGTGTTTTATCAGACTTGCAGTCTCTTCAGGGTATTTGGTCCACTACCACCGGTGTACAGATATTACATTGTGTGGTGCAGTGTAGCCCTGGGATGGGAATATGTTTGTGATTGTTTTCCCTTGTTTATTGTGTTTGCATGTGTGTAATCCTGTCTAGGGCTTGATTCTCTAAGCTCGGGGGTGGCTACTAGTTAGCTTAGGCTGGGAGGTGAGCACTCCATGGTCATAGCTTTTGATTTATTGCAGGTTGTTGGAAGAAAGAAATAGGACAAATAGAAGTGGCTGGATTTATTTGATGCAGAAAATTATTTGTAAATGTAATTATTATTCTTTGAAAGTCCTCATTTATTAGAAATGAGAGACCTATTTGTAAAGTGACGATAGTGTCTTTTAAATGTACTTTAAAGAAATGAAATATTTTATTATGCTATACTGCAGAAATGAAAGGAATATTTCTGGATTAGTTCCTAAAGTTCTGAAAAATAATATCCGATGTGTTTATGATAATTTGAAAAGCAAGAAGTTTACTTTATTCTTTATGCATTTAAAATGAAATAAAATAGGAAAGGAATGAAATAGCTTCACATGCATGTAGTAGGTTGGAAATAAAATCTAAAATTTAGATCTGTATATGGAAGTGCATATTTAGTTTTGTTTAAATCTGTCATTTATTTTGCAGAAAATAAAATCTAAAAAAAAAAATATTATAGTCATCTCTAAGGATTCATTTTAATATTTTCTAGATTTAAATAGTTGTTGTTTGAACTTATTTACCTATGTCAAAATCAATTACTTGCAGAAAATAAATCCGAGGACTATATGAACTATCTTATTTTAGTTTTAGCTGCAAGACATTTAAAATAAAAGGAAATATATGTACATGGATTTTTTAAAACTGATGACTTTAACTTATCTGTTAAAATGGTATTAAAATAAAAAAAAATATATCAGCATAGATTTTCATAAATTTTTTTTTATATATACGCCCTAGGTTTAATACATAGTTTATATATATATATATATATATATATATATATATATATATATATATATATATATATATATATATATATATATATATATATGTTTATGGATTTTTTAAAACTGATGACTTTAACTTATCTGTTAAAATGGTATTAAAATAAAAAATATATATTAGCATAGATTTTCATAAAAAAATTTTTATATATACGCCCTAGGTTTAATACATAGTTAATATATATATATATATATATATATATATATATATATATATATATATATATATATATATATATATATATATATATATATATGTTTATGGATTTTTTAAAACTGATGACTTTAACTTATCTGTTAAAATGGTATTAAAATAAAAAAAATATATTAGCATAGATTTTCATAAAATTTTTTTTATATATACGCCCTAGGTTTAATACGTAGTTTATATATATATATATATATAAATTTATATTCATTTGTATATGTTTAAATGAATTCATTTTATTTTTCTAAAAACATACTTATTTATATTATATATATATATATATATATATTTTTTTTTTTTAATAAACAAAAATAATAATTAATCTAAGTAATAAAAAAATATATTTAAAAAAGAAAAAAAAAGAAATAAAAAAAAGAGAGAAGAAGGGGTTTCGGGCCGAACCACTGTATTTAGCACAGTGGTCGGCGCAGCCGGGGGGCGCCACTGTGGGCGTCCACAGTGTCGGCATCACCACTGTGGGTGACCACAGTGGTCGACACCACCACTGTGGGCGACCACAGTGTCGGCACCGCCACTATGGGTGACCACAGTGGTCGGCACCGCCACTGTGGTTTCCCATAGTGAGCGGCGCCGGGAACGCCCACCGTCGCCGCCTCCATAGCCCCGCTACTACTCCCATGGCCGCTGTTTGGTGAGCTCGCCCCTGCACAATCCAACACAAAAAAAATAATAATAAAACCCTAGCCGGTTAGGGCTAGGGTAAAAAGGTATAAAAGTAATAAAGAATGTAGAACAAAAAAAAAGGGGTGGCTTTATTTATATAATAATAAAAATAGGGTTTGCATGGTTAAGTGATAACATAGTTATTTTTATGTATAATTATGTATAATTATGTATATATATATATATATATATATATATATATATAGTTATGATTTTGAATTTTGGGCTACTTTGTAGAGTTATTTATTATATGTATATATGTATAGATGCATATGGTTGAAAATATGAATGGGGCAAAATGTAAAATTTATTTATTTTACTAGGTGTTTACATTTTAAATATGTTTTTATATACATATGGGTTTATAAAAAAATAAAAAATAAAAAAATATATGTTTAAATTTAAAATTACTTATGAAGTATAATCTTTTAGAAACTTTATATTAAATTGGGTAAGGTTATTTTTCCTATTGGGAAATATTTACACTTTATAGAAAATATTTATTATGAATTTATTTGACCGTTTAGCCGATTTAGTTAAACATATTTTATTTATTGTTAGTCATTTATACACTATGTGCTAGGACTAATTTAATTAGTTTCTAAAATCAATTATTGGCAATTGGAGATTAATTTAATCTGCGTCAATTAATTGACTAAATTAATTTATTGATTAAAATCGATGAGACAATAAATTCATTCATTTAGTATTCCGCATTAAATTTTAAATTAATTTCGTTACTTGAGCTAGTGGTTAGAGTTAACTCAAAACATAGTTAAGACAAAACTTGCTAGTGCTTTTCATATTAGCATTTTAACGTTATTTAGTTGTGATTTAAAAAAAAATTTATCCCGTTCTTGCCCAAAAGTTTAGGCATGACAATTGTCACATCCCTAAGCAAAGGGAAGTCACTTCTCAAACCTTCAAAGTCTTTGAAAACCATTAAAGGCTTTAGGTCTTCAACAACTTAACCTTGAAAGTCTTCCAAACCATTAATGGTTAACTCAACCCTCTTGCATGGTTAGAGACTTTTTGACTAACTTAACCCTCATCTAACCCAAGGGTCTCATCAAGCATTCATTGCTTTGACCATGGTTATCCCTTTAACCCTTGCACATTCATTTATCCCTTGGATAAAAGGAATATCCATTAACCTAACCCTAACCCAACCCCCTAGGGTAACCATCATGTCCTCTCAAGAATTTAATGCTTCCTACCTCTCCTCTCAAGCAATCTTATGTTGACAATTGTCACCATTTCATTGGTGAAAATTGTAAACATGGATTGATAACTTTCAATCCTGACCCTTGATAAGCTCTTTCAATCTTGACCATCCATTGCCCTTTTTTCACTCTAAATAGAGCTCTCATTCCTCCATTTTATCATCCAAGCTTTTAGTATCTCATTTATGCTCAATTTTAGCTTGCATCTAGCCTCTCTTTGCAATAGGAATTAATCTAATATAGCATTTTAGAGTATTTATATTATCATTAGCTTAAATCATTAACTAGTATATCATGTTAGGATAGTATTGCTACTAACCTTGTCATCTTATAATATAGTTTAATCCATTTCGTAGAAACATGCATAAATAGGATGCATTCATGTTAGAATTAATCTAAAGCATCCCTCATTCTTGCATTAGTCATCCCTAAGTCACTTTTCTCAGTGATCTGAGAGAAAAAACATTGGCTTGAGGGACCTTGTGAGATAGAGAACCATGGAACCAACCTTGGGAAGTTGAGCTATCCTTCATAGCTCCATAACTTGCACCAAGAAGTCCCATGTGTGTGTGTGGACAAGTCTTTTGGAATATTTTCATATATTGAGTTTCATCAACCCGCTTTCCCCGCATACATTTCTGGCACCCACCGTGGGGCCCTACCCCACTAATCAAATCAGTTTTTAAATCTAACCACTTTTGCAGGTACGCGGGAAACAGGAATCAGCGCGTGGGGAACATCCCTTATCGCATCTGGTCAACATTATAGCGCATTCGGCTCACTCTTCAACGCGTGGGACTCATTCCTTAGCACATACAGACTATCACTTAGCGCATTAAACTTATTAATATTTTCCTATAGGTCTCGGTGCGGGAAAACAACATTACAACTAATTCAAAAAATAGTTCAGTGCATCGGGTCTGTTCGATAGCGCATCTCGGTTGTTTTGTAGTGCGTACAGTCCTTTCAGTAGCGCATCACAAACATAAGGCAAATATTAAAATTGTAACCGAGTTTAAAGTTAGACTTGTTGAAGTCCACAAAAACCTGTATTTTTCTAATTACTGTGGTGGGTATTTTTACAGGATTTCTGACATCTTATTCCAAGGAGGAGCTTAGTGTTATTTCTAGAACTATAAATAGTTTAAATTTTTGCTAACTTGTCTAAGTTAGTTAGAATTTAAAGTCTTTTTAATTCTTGTTAAATAAAATTGAACTCACCTTATTTGGGCTATAAAAAGAACCACAAAAACAATCTTTTTTTGCTTTTCTAGGAGAGAAATTTTCAATTGGGCTCTAAAAAGAACAAAACAATTTTTCCATTTTGCAAAGCAAAGGTGTTTAAAAAGAACTTCACCATCCTTTGGTGCATAAAAGGATCAATTTTAAATTTTTGCAAGGAAAAAGAACCACACTTTAATTTTTTTTTTCACAATTAAAGAGGGAAGATCTTCCCTTTTTGATCGATTTCTTTTGTTGACCAAACATCGAAGTTTTGCTTTGTTGACCAGGTTCTTTTCCTAGATTAGAAAATCATTGTTTTGAAGGGATAAAATAAACACCATGTTTTTGTGGAGCAACATCTCCATATAGATTTTAACAAATCATTGCAATAAAGAGTTAAAAAGAACACTTGTTTGCCTTGCTATGAAAGTGGAAGGAATATGCTCTCCCCTTAACTGGGTGATCAAAAATCCAGACCACTCTTATGCTTTCAGTGTTTATTGCATTAAATCCTTTAGTAGGCCTACCTTCCCGAGGGGTTGAAAAACTCTTAAAGCCATTCTTTGGCCGGTGTGAAGGGAACGACCTAAGTGGGGAACGAATTTATCGCCAAGAGTTCCAACCCACTATAATCAAAAGTGAAGGTTGACGAAAGTCCCTTCAACAATTTTGCTCAGCGATTAGCCTTCCCCCAGTATCCTTAAGATACATAAAGCCTTTGTCTAAAGGTTGGGAAGCCTCTTGAGGGAGTTTATCACTAAAGACCGAACAAGAAGCTTGATTACTAACCTTAGAAATAAAAACTTTGAGCCGAGTCAGTAACCAGACATTTTTAATATCATAGTGCAAGGGTGGGGAAGAATCCGCCCCTAAGATCACTCACCATATATCTCCCAAGATAACTACTCAATTGTGAAGCAATTCACTTTGGGTTAATTTCTGGCAAAAGACAAAAAAACGGGCGCCTCTTAAGGGGTGACACGACTGTTTGAGCTGATGGAGTATTGAAACTAGTAGGCTATGGTATTACTTATGACCTTTGAATAAAGAGTCTTTTTGAAGTGTATTCTTTGTATCCAAACCTATTGAAACATTGGGGATTTGAACACATCCTCGCAGAACATACACTCATTGTTTAGATTAAAGCAAAAATGGTTACTTCTTTGGTGTTGTGTCTTCATTTGTTACTTCAGAAAATCATCTATCATCACTGAAAACTCAAAACAAAGTTCCAAAATTTGCAGAAAGCAGCCAAGTCAAAATATCAGGGTAGTTTAGCACGTAAGAACAACTTCTTAGCATGTAGAAATCATCTTTTAGTGCATTCAACCTTCACATTAGCGCATTAAGTATTAACATTAGTGCTTTGAAGAAATCCAAAACTAGCAGTTTTAAGTAGCGCATTTTGAAAACAGTTTGGCGCGTTAAAGCAACAACTTAGCGCATGGAGACTAAACCTTAGCATGTAGAGTTGAACAGTTAGTGCGTCACAAGCCCATATTAGCGCATAACCTTTTAAACCAAGGCAAAATCAAAACAAACTAGTTAGCGCGTCATGGGGGGCAATTTAGCGCGTGGAGTCTTTTCTCTAGCGCGTTGAGGACTTTCTAAAGTGCATTCCATCTCTTTTCTTAGAGCGTAGCCAAAACCAGGAAAACAGGGGGCAAAACAGAGGCTATTTTGAGAAATCTAAGAACAATTTAGGGAGATTTCCTTCCTCACCCTAAACTTCATCAAATAGAAAACCAAAACAAAGTATCCAAAACTATTCTCAAAGCAAGTTTTTCGTCAAACAAAGTTGTCCAAAATCTGAAAACTAGTCACAAGATAAACACATCTCTCCTATCAAAATCAGGAAACCTCATCACAGGTATCAAATAGGTCCTTCAATCATATGGATTGCTATCCCATAACACACTTGTTTTAAAAATTCCAGGTTGTCAAATCCAATTTCCATATCGGGAAAGCTCGTAGTTCATATTATTTGACGTGCTTTGTTGTGAGGGGGCGTCTAAACCTTCATTTGATAAAGTAAAAACTTGAGTTTCCAAAAACAAGCTAAACTAAATCCAAAACAAACCAAAGAAAACCATTGATCACTTGTGCATGACTAATCCTCATATTTTGAGAAGAAAGAGTATTTATCATAACACTAAGTTGATGAAACAACAACCCAGTTCCCTGAAACTTGCAAAAAGGAATAGGTTTTTATACATCAATCGCCAACTCTTTAAATCTCATCGAACATTCCTTCGTCATATCCGCTCATATCTTCAAAACAAAACCAACGAATTTGACAAGGAACCATTAAGGAGTAGAGCATTCTGTCAAAAATCAGCATTTAGCCAACAAATCAATCGTAGAGGAAAGATCAATCCAACATTCTTTCCCGAAGAGTGCATCACTTATAACATACCAAGGTTGCCACCACCAACCCCCAAATATTTCTAAAAATGCCCACTGTCACTCGCTCTCAATGAAACAAACAAAGCG
Source organism: Cryptomeria japonica (assembly GCF_030272615.1). Taxonomy (NCBI): domain Eukaryota; kingdom Viridiplantae; phylum Streptophyta; class Pinopsida; order Cupressales; family Cupressaceae; genus Cryptomeria; species Cryptomeria japonica. Next base: position 115,649,189 of record NC_081410.1, on the reverse strand, counting down.
AAACACAACTAGAATCCAACATGGATCGGAGATTATCAAATCCTTTTGAGGGTCCAAATTAATAAGACACTGAAATTTCTGAGGAACTCCTCCAAGAGTGTCAAGAAAGCGCTTCATTTCAAAAACTTGTAGAAAGACTCATAGAAAATGACAAAGAAAAATATCTGCTCATGCTCACAAGCAAAGGAGTTAAACTTCCTGAGGACTTTGACACTGACATTTTTAGAACAAAGTCCCAACATTATGACTATCAAGAATGACAAAGAGAGGAGGAAGCATGTGACCCAGAACAAAACACACAAGAGCAAAATCTGCTAGAACAAAATTTACCCCAGCAAAACATCCCAAAGCAAAACATACTATTTCACACACCATTTTAGCTGAGAACTAATGCAAGGGAAGAACTCTTCCCTCGGCAAACAAATGCACCCTTGGTTGCTCTTACAAAGCAAATACAAATGCTGCAGAGACAAATGCAAGACATACAACAAGGATCAACAGTATGATATTCCTTAAATGAAATTTGTCCTTATCCTTTTGACAAATGGTTGAACATGGTGCCTTTTCCCCCAAACTCAGACATTCCAAAATTTGATAAATATGATGGGAAAAGCGATCCGCGTGATCATGTCCAAGAATTCTGTACCATGAGTCTTGAATTCGCTCATGATGACACCTATTTGAGGAGATGAAAAAACCGTTTGAACAAGAGAGAGATGTTGAGAAAAATCAAAGTCAAGCTGTGTGGAAGGCTGAAAGGGCTGATTTGAATTATCTTCAACCACAAGGTGTTCAATATGAATAGATTCTAACAAGGATGAGGGAATGGGTGGTGAAGTATTGAGAGCAAGAGGCATAGCATCAACAACAGGGACGCCCTGAATTTCTGGAAATTCCTCAAGAGCAATTTCATCTATCAAGTTCGATGCAATAGAGATAAGGATATCATGTGCCATTAATTTAATATTTGGAGAATCCGATGAGGATCCAAGAATGGGAGGACTGTGTTGAATCACATGGAAAGGTTGACAATTAAACATCAAGTTGTGAATCAGGTTGACCTTTGCATTCTGTGATATATAGAGTTCCTGAAGTTGAGTATCTGAGTTTCCCATAGAAGTTAAACTCAAAAAAGAAGAAATGGGCTGCCTAAAGAGAGAGGAAGCAAATATTTTCTTGTACAACCAATCAACTAGGATTGAAGAGCAGTGGATCTTAAAAGACACTTTCTTGTATCTCCCCACAATTTTTTGCAGAGAACTTAAACTAGAAATAGCAATCTGATAGTGAGGAGACTTCTTCAAATTGGAGGGCTTTGTTCTTTTTTCTGCTAGAAGTAAAGCATCCATCATAGAGCCCAAAAAGGATTGAGAGAGGATCAGAGAGAGAGGAGAAACAACTTGAAACAACTGAGCACCTTGGAAAGGTCTTGCAATATTATCAACATTGTTTAGAGGTGTGAAGCTCTCTGTTGAGTTAATTACACTTGCTGTCCCATTTGTTATAGAAAGAGGAGATGGAGCAGATTGATAAAACAAGAATTTATGGTAATTAGTCACAAAGTCCTTGCAGACCCTAACAACATCAATGCCCGAACCTTAACATTGCGAATTAAAATGACCCAATTTATCTATACGGTCATCAATATCTCTAGTGCCCTGTATGCAAATGTCTTGATTCCATTTCCCTATGGAGGAAGTCATTATAATAGACTTGGGAAGTGGATTTGTGAGGTTTAGTAGTAAGCATACTCTGACAGTTAAATGGGCCAATTCATATGGGATAAGATCGTGCTTGATAAAAATACCCATTTGGTTAGCCAAAATTTCCATAATATCTGGATCACGATATTCAAGAGGGAGCCCCGAGAGAGTAATCCAAAAAGGCATGAAAAGAGGGGGAACTGACTCCATGCTAAAATTTGGAACCCATGCCAAAGTGATAATACCAATACCCTTACAAAACCATCCCTTAAATCTATGAACACAATTTCTATATTCTTTAGAATAGAAAATGGCAATAAAAAAGAGAGACTACTTATCCATCAAAAAAATATCCTTCAAGCCCAACCAATTCTGTTTAGCCCAAAATGAAAGTTGCATAAAGGAAATAGTAGAATGAAGTTTACCAATGAGGGCTATGGCATGTATCAGATCTATTTGAGGCTGAATAAGGTGGTCCGACAAAACGATCTTATACACACCTTCAGATTTGCCTGATTTTCCAGTGCTAGCAGCAATCTTGTTCTTTGGCGAGACTAGAGCTTGACTACCCTCTTTAGCTGTTTCATTTAGACATTGCCCATTACCTTTTGCATCTGAGTTAAGTTCTTGTGGACTGGGAAGTAATGTGGAAGGGGTTTTCTTTCTCCAGCTCTGTGTAATCTATTTTGGTTTGAAGGGTGCTCCTTGACGCAAGTTGTTTATTGGGAGATTGTTTGGGGTTGAAAGGAATTTGGGGTTTATCAACTGGGTATTGTTTGGCCAAGTCACATATAATGGGAGATTAGCAGGATTATCCTACGATTCAGATAGAGAATGATGTGAGAACAGTGGTGTCCCCTCACAAATGTCAAACGAGGGCTGTGGTATTCGATCTAGTCGGCATGCAAACCGATGTCGCAGGAATATTCTTTCTCTCCCCTTATCCTGATGCCTGCCTGGAAACCGCTGGACTCCATCAAAAGAGCATCTATTCTTTGATATATCATCCTGTAGCTGCCACGTAACCCGCCTAACTCCCATAGGTCTAGGTCCTAGTAACCCTGGTTGCATGTTTCGCTGTATCACTCTGAGTTACTCAATGCTCAACTTCCTGTCACGATAAAATTTATTTACCCTTTGTCGCTGGTGCTGGGTTTCTTTTTCTATTGTGGTTGCGTTATGCTGCTGTCGTGGCTTTTTGTTGTTGTTGTGGCATTTTTGATGCTGCTGTCATGGTTTTTTCTCGTCCTCCCTGGCGAGCCTTGAACCATCTACTGTGTCATGTGACCATAATTTGCTTCAATACATTTTGTCAAACAGTTCGTTCCCTTCGCTTATCCATCGCTTCATATCTCGGCATAGGCTGACATAAGTTTACGTATTGTTGGCCTTCCATGAGCTCATATTTGATTCAGGATTTCTATCAAACGTTTCACAATAGAAAATTTGTATGAGGCATTTTGTCAAATAGGTCGCAGCCCGTTTCTACAATTCCACATTTTTAGGCCCACATTTTTATCGAGATGTTTGATCTTCTCTTCATCAAATAGGAATAATATTAGATTAATACAACTTAACAATCCAATCAACATACAACAATTGATCCCTTTGAAAATGGTTTCTCCCGCTCATGCCTCTGTGACCCGACCGTTGAATGTTGTTGCTTCGTCTGGGTGTGGTACCTCGACCATTGAATGTTGTTGCTCCGTCTGGGTGTGGTGGTGGTCCTATAGTTGCCTCGGCTGATGCGGTTTCAACTCGCCCTTGTGCCTCTGTGCCCACCGACGCTACTTTTGAACCTGTTGCTTTACCATAATTGGTGATATAGTTGAGGAAGTCGGAGTTTCTTATAAGAATGGAGAATTGTATAAGAATGGAAGACAAAGGAAGGAGAAGGAATTTGGGAGAATGAATTGAGAGGTGTGGATAGAGTCTAGGTCATGTGGAGTAGGAGAAGAGAGATCAAGATGGATGATGATTATGGGAGATCAAACTAAGTAGAAAATGCCAAGAAGAGATAGATGCCAAACAAAGAGAGAGGATCGAGGTGGAAGGAGATGCTTGTCAGAGCAGAAATACACGTGGGATTCATTTCCTAAAGGAGGAGAGATAGAATGACAAAGAAGAAAGATTAGACCGAAGTGTTTTGGGTTGTGTAGTTGGCAGTTAAGTTGTAGTAAATAAATTGTATTCATCTTATTATATAAGGTAGAAATAAACTTGATTTTGATTGCCCTATTTTCATTAGTAGTTGTTTGTCAAATTCTAGCCATGTGAGAATAAGGAAAATTATTATGATGAGTTTTGATAGTTCTTGTAGCATCTTTATATGTGTATGTAATTTTTCTATGTATGGTAATGTGTTTTGAGTTTGGAGTTCATGTTGCTTTGAAAATAGAAATAACTGCAATGTTTTGTTGATTTGGAAATTAACTTGCATCACAAAAAAGACAAAAAACAAAAACAAGAACAAAAACTACTAACATATTTATGTAGGTTTGCAAACATTAGATGAAGTCAATTTAATATTTTTATACTACTAATAAATTTGTTGCAGGTCATTTATCCAAGATTGTTGTTTTTCCACTAATTAGGCACTAAAATAATTAGTTGGGAATCAACTTGTTTGTTGTGTCTAATGTTTGTATAGTGTGTATGATCTCCCCTTGTGCCTAGTGTGATCTTGGGTGATTAAAAACACTATAAACACACATTTGTATTTTTTAACCCAAGAATTACTATTGCATATGCTCTCCCCTTATCATAAATGGTTTTTAGTGGGCTATATAAGGGGGGAATGAAATTTGTACCCTAAGGTGTGGCCAATGTCATTCAAAGCTAAGCTACAAGACCCTCAATCCATCGAGATTTGCTAGCAAAGAGAGAAAGGGAGGCCCCCCAATCTCATGCTCTTCCAAATAGGCTCATTGTTCACAAATCCCCCACTACAAACCTTATTTTTAGAATCCTTGAAGACCCTCAATCATGATTCTATGTGGTACACTATTGTTGGGCAGGAAAAGTGCTCACATTGTCTCCTTTGTTGGATTTGTGTGAACATTATCATTATTGTCATTGATGTCAAACTAGTCATCTGGATTGGTCCAGATGTGGCATATTTAGTAGATGAGGCGGGTATAGGTTATGATGTTGTGTAGTGATGGAGAACAAATATATATGTGATGTGGAACTATAAGGATTGTGTAACTCTCTAGTGTCATTTTTGGATGTGACCGAAAATTTTATATCTTGATCATATTGAGGTTTTTTGGTCATGGTTATGTCACTTGTATTTTGTGCTATAAGTTCTATACTTTAGAATCAGTCAAATTCATATTATGGAGTCATTATTTGATGATGCTTGGAAATTGCACTTATGGATCCATTCCTATGAGTCTGGTAGATGATTTCCTGGTACCAGTATGTGAAGCATGTAGAAGATCAGTGAAGGCCAACTTGGTTATCATATCTTTGATCGAGGCATTTTTTGTTAACATGTTGATCCAAGCAATTTTATCATTCAATAAATCATTTGTGCTAGGTCGACATCATCTTGGTGATTGTGCTTACCGGTATATATATATAGGAGTGTGTAGAGACATAGAGTGAATGAGTGCATGAAGAAACAATGAGACAGAAGTGGTACAACATGTGAAGTGTGAGTTGTAGATAGTGAAGCAAAGTCAGAGTGAAGACAATGTTGTGGTAATCCTCTAATCAGATCTGCAGTAGCATAGTGATTAGTGTTAGCACAAATATTCTTTACCAGATCTTCTGTGAGTTAGTATTTTGTTATCTGAGATTATATCGGAACTAATTTTATGCATTTGGAGATGCACCATTCTTCAATTCATCTTTTTCCGTTACAGTGAACATTCCAGTTGTGAGCCGCTTTTGTAATCTTGTAGTGAGCATTCCAACAGTGAGCCATTTTTGTATCTTGGCAGTGAGCCACTCATTTTGTAAACATCATATAACTAGTTATATTATCTTGAGAGCTAACACTCTCCATGGTTTTTCCCATTTGGGTTTTCCACATATAAAATCTGGTGTTGCTATTGTGGTTGTTTTTTCATGTTTATTCTACATTTGCCATTTTAAGTTGATGTGTTTAATTGATAAATCTGGTGTAACAGTAAAAGGTTAAGAAGTTGGGAGAAAGTTCTATGAATTGGTGGGAATACCGATTCACCCCCACCTCTCAGTATTCCAATTCCTTCAACCAATCCAACAATTGGTATCAGAGCATTGGTCCCTTGCTTGAAATATTAACCGCTTGAGGGAGATCCTTGTTGGTTGAATCATGGAGCCTATGTGTATGACTAGAGAATTTCAGTTAGATGAAGACTTGCAAACAACTCTTCAAGATTTGGAAAGTGTTGAATCAAAGAATGAGGAATTAAAAGAGAATATGAAGGTAGCAAATGAATTTGTGCAGGAGCTGAGAGAGAAAATCCAAAAATTCAAATTGAGGCATAAGGAAGTTAAAAACCAGTTGAAGGAAGCGAATGAGACTGTTTGATGCTGGAGCATCCTCGGTTCATGGCAATCTTGCATGAACCAAAAACATTTCCTTTATGTTTTTCTTTCTATTTGTAGTTTCAACATTTCTTTCTGTGTGTCCCGGTTTTGGCTCACTGGATCCTGTGGAGTTGGATTCTACTTGAAGACTGGATCATCTTCCTTATTCCCAAACCACAAAGAGTTTGGATCATTTTCTGGCAAGTTATCGCTATCGGTTTCCATGAAAGTTTCCTGTTACTAGTTGACAGTTTCTTATTACTGGTTGCTTGGACCTGTTTTCATTGGTGACCTACCAGATCCCCTTCCGTATCTTGCAGTGCCCTGATCATTGATCTCGATGTTCCTTGGCGTGTGGCTGACCTTTTCCCACGATCTACACTTCATCCTTTGGATTTTTTGGAGGAATCTATTGGCGGAGGCTGACCTTGTTGGTTTTACACGTTAGGTCTTATTCCTTGGGTTTTGATCCCTTTTTGGGCTGATCGGATCCACTTGGATTATATAAATCATTATAGTTGTGCATTAGAATGTAATCAGGTAGTTAAACTAAGTGTAGAAGATAGATCTTGAGATTTGAGGTCTCGGTTGTGACCTATTGTGTACTTTGAGCATGTTTTAGCAGGCCTGTGAGCTGATTTCTATAACCCGGTTGTTACTGGTTGGTTGTAATCAGTTTTCATGAAATAAAATAATCTCTTCTGCATTACCTCCATCATATCTTTGTGTTTTCATTATGTTTACTCTTGCTGAATGGTCCAAATTGATCTCTTTGAGGTCCCTCCTAACTGGTGATTGCTTCAAGTGGTATCAGAGTGAGCTTCATTTCAGAGATTGCATGTCCTGAGAATTTTGTTGCAGGGTGGCAAATTATGGATCCGACCTGCAACTGCAAAGGACTGGTGTAGAAGATGACACATAGAGGAACTAGGAATGGTGGAGTGCGTGGAAATGCAGACCTTGCTGTGATGGAAATGTTGCGAGGTATAGCAGCCCGGTTGGAAGCCATGGAGACATCCCAAAGAAGAGGCTGAAACATTGAAGATGTAAGTGAAGATGAAGGAGAAGAAGCCCCAACAGAACAAGTAAACCCACCGATAGTTGATCCGGATGAGGAAAGGTTTTTGAGGGTTTTGAGTATGGTGAATACTAAACCTCATTTTACCCTACGAGGATATGATGAAAAGTGTGATTTAGATGAATTGATGGATTGGATCTCAGAGATGGAGAAATATTTTGATTTTGAAAAAACTATAGAAGAAAGGAAGGTGAAATATGTCTGTACTCGGTTGAAAGGTCATGCATCTCTTTGGTGGGAGTATTTGCAGGTTGATAGACAAAGGAGAGGCAAAGAGAAGATCAAGACATGCAATCGATTGGTTTCTAAGTTGAAGTCAAAATTTATGATGGTTGATTATCAAGTGAATTTGTTCCGAAAGTTGCAGAATTTGAGACAAAAGGAATCTAGTGTGAAGGAATACACCGAAGCATTTTACAAGTTGAATATCAGATCTACACATGTTGATGATGAAGTTGAACAAGTTGTAAGATATTTGAATGGATTGCGGGTGTCTATACAATATGAACTTAGTTTGATCAAATTACAGAGTGTTGAAGAGGCTTACCAGTATGCCCTAAAGGAAGACGAGAAGCTAAACAAAAGACATGAGCAGAGGTAGAGAGGCAGAGGTGGAAGGTTTACCAGAGGTATATTTCAAGGAGGAAGAGGATATACCGGAGGTAGAGGAACCTGTATAGATCAGAACAAAGACAAAGAAGTAAGCAAGGAAGTTAATTCATATCAGAAATATGATAGAAATTTCTACCGGAGGAGAGAACCAGATGGCTACTGGAATGAGAATTTTGGAAGACAAGACAAGAGAATATTTAGAGGAACTTTCTATACATCGTGCTTTTGAGTGTAAGAAGATAGAGAATTCTGGAAGAGAAGAAGTGGTGGAAGAAAACCCCATTGGATCAGATAATAAACCAAAAGATGGAAAACTATTGATGATGAGGAGAGATTTGTGTCATACTGGGATAGATGAAGAACCTTTGTAGAGGAAGAATTTGTTCAAGACCAGATGTAAGGTATCTGGTAAGTGCTGTAAAGTTGTTATTGATAGTGGTAGTTCAAATAATCTTGTTTTAGAAGAGATGGTGAATAAGCTGAAATTGGAAAGATTGAAACACCCTAAGCCTTATCAGATAGTATGGATTCGGGATGAACATAAGTTGTTAGTAAGTGAGAAATGTTTGGTGAAGTTGAAAATTGGGAATTATCATGATGAAGTCTTGTGTGATATTATGCCTATGGATATTTGTCATCTTTTGTTGGGTAGACCTTGGCCGGTTGATAGACATGCAAAACATGATGTGAGGACGAATACATACACTATTGTGGCCAATGGGATGAAGCAAACCTTGTTGCCCTTGGAGGAACCTTTGAAGAATGAAGTCTAGACGAATGCTAGAATCTGTTTGGTGGATGGAAGGAAATTCCTGGATAGATTGAGACATGAAATGTGTGTTTTACCTTAATTCCTTAGAAGACTGAGAATTTGGAGCATGAAGAGGAACAACCAGAAGAGATAAAAGATTTGCTGACATAATATGAAGACATCATTTCAGATAATGTTCTTGATGGATTGCCACCTATAAGAAGTATTAATCATTGTATGGACTTGGTTCCCGAAGCTAGTTTACCTAACAAAGTTGCACACTGGAAGACATCGATAGACAATGAAGAACTGAATAGACAAGTGCAGGAGCTATTGAAGAAAGGTTTGATCAGAGAATTTATGAGCCCTTCTACAGTACCGACAATATTAGCACCTAAGAAGAATGGAGAATGGAGAATGTGTACCGATTCCATAGCAATAAACAAGATCACAGTGAAATACCAGTTTCCTTTGCCTAGGATGGTTGACATAATGAACTGTTTGAGTGGAGCCAAATACTTTACAAAGATAAATTTTAAGAGTGGATATCATCAGATCAGGATCAAAGAAGGAGATGAGTGGAAGACAACATTCAAGACAAATGCAAGATTGTATGAATGGTTGGTGATTCCTTTTGGGTTAACTAATGCACTGAGTACTTTCATGAGGCCGATGAAAGAGGTATTGAAGAAATTCTTGGGTAAGTTTGTTATTTTGTATTTGAATGACATTCTGATTTTTAGTAAGACAAAAGAGGAGAATTTGTTTCATTTGAGACAAGTTTTGCAGAGGTTGAGAGAAGAAAAGTTGCTGATAAATATCAAGAAGTGTACTTTCATGAAGGATCAGTTAGTCTATTTGGGGTTTGTGAAATCTGAGGGTGGTTTGAAGATGGACCTTGAGAAATTGAAAGCAATTGTTGAGTGGCTTATATCGGAAAGTATTGGAGAGGTAAGATCATTTCATGGATTGGCTAGGTTTTACCGGAAGTTCATTAGAAATTTCAGTTCAGTTTGTAACCCTATGACTGAGACCATGAGAGGAGATAAGAAGGGATTCAAGTGGACCATCGGAGCAAACAAAACTTTTGAACTATTGAAGCAGAAAGTGACTGAGCAGCCTGTGTTAGCTTTACTGGATTTCAATAAAGTATTTCAAGTGGATTGTGATGCAAGTGGAACATCAATAGGAGCAGTCTTGAGTCAGGAAGGGAGAGCAGTAGCTTATTTTAGTGAGAAATTGAATGATTCCCAAAGGAGATATTCAGTATATGATCAAGAGTTTTATGCCATAGTTCAAGATTTGAAGAAGTGGAGACATTACTTGTTGCTTAAGGAGTTTGTGTTGTATACGGATCATCAAGTCTTGCAGTATTTGAATAGTCAAAGAAAGTTGAATCAGAGACATATGAGATGGGTATAATTTTTGCAGAGTTACACCTTTGTGTTGAAGCATAGAAGTGGGAAATCTAACAAAGTTTCTGATGCATTGGGTAGGAGAAGGAATTTGTTGACAGAGATGAGAGTGACAGTATTAGGATTTGAGGAATTGAAGACCTTGTATGATGATGACCCGGATTTTGCAGAACCTTGGAGAGCATGTAGAGAACCAATTATGGTAGATAGAAGAAAGTGGTTGGATTACTTCATTCAGGATGAGATGTTATTTAGAGGAGTTCAGTTGTGCATACCTAAGAGTTCTATGAGGGATAATCTAATAAAGGAGAAACATAGTGGAGGATTAGCTGGACATTTTGGTATTGACAAAACGGTAGCATTGGTGAGTGAGCATTACTTTTGGCCCCATATTCATAAGGATGTTAAGAAATATGTGCAAAGTTATAGAGTTTGTCAAGTTGCAAAGGGTAGCAGCCAGAATGTGGGACTGTATAAACCTTTGATAATACTGGTAAGACCTTGGGAGGATATAAGCATGGATTTCATACTTGGATTACCTAAAACATCGAGAGGGAATGATTCTATATTTGTGGTAGTGGATAGATTCTCAAAGATGGTTCATTTCATACCTTGTAAGAAGACATAAGATGCATTACATGTAGCAGACCTATTTTTCAAGGAAGTAGTGAGATTGCATGGATTACCTAAGAGCATAGTTTTAGACAGAGACACTAAGTTTGTTGGCTATTTTTGGAGAACACTTTGGAAGAAGATGAAGACAGATTTGAAGTTCAGTTCTTCTTTTCATCCACAGACTGATGAACAAACATAAGTAGTTAACCAGAGCTTGGGAAATTTGTTGAGATGTTTAGTTGGAGATAAAACCAGAAGTTGGGATTTGATTCTTGCACAAGTAGAGTTTGCCTACAATAATTTAGTAAACACGAGTACCGGAAAAACACCTTTTGAGATTGTTATCGGAGTGCATCCTAGAGGTATATTAGAATTAAGAGATATTAACAGTGAAGACCAGAGAAGTTCAGAAGCAGAAGACTTTGCAGATCAAATGGCAGCCTTGCATATTTAGGTTAAGCAACATTTGGAGGACATGAACAACAAGTATAAGGAGAAGGCATATGAGAAGAGGAGACATAAGGAATTTGAAGTTGGTGATGAAGTGAAGGTATATCTGAGAAAAGAAAGATTTTTGGTTGGAACTTATAACAAGTTGTAGATGATAAAGTTTGGACCTTGCAAGATTTTGAGGAAGTTCAATTCTGGAAATGCATATGAAGTGGAGTTACCGGATAGTCTAAGTATTTTTCCTGTGTTTAACATTGCAGATCTTCATGAGTATCATGAACCAGAATTCAGTGAGGACAATATTGCAGACTTGGAGAAACAGTTGCCCCGAAAGGAACCAGATCAGATTGAAGACATGTTGGACAATAAGATTGGGCGTAGTACATGGAGTAGTCAGGATAAGGAGTATCTTGTGAAGTGGAAGGATATACTAGTTGAAGATTCATCTTGGATTTCTCAGAAAGAGGTAGATCACCTTGGTTTTTCTCTGACCCCAGCAAAGTGAGAGACTCACTTTTTTTTCAAACCTCGGATGTCTGATGCAGGGGCATCCCCAATTCATGGCAATCTTGCATCAACCAAAAACATTTCCTTTCTATTTTGCTTTCTGTTTGCAGTTTTAACATTTCTTTATGTGTGTCCCGATTTTCACTCACCGGATCATGTGGAGTTGGACTCTACTTGAAGACTGGATCATCTTCCTTATTCCCAAACCACTAAACATTTGGATCATTTTCCGACAAGTTATTGCTATCGGTTTCCATGACAGTTTCCCGTTATCGGTTGCCTGGACCTATTTGCACATTGGTGACCTACCAGATCCCCTTCCGTATCTTGTGGTGCCCTGAGCTTTGATCCTAATGTTCTTTGGCATATGAATGACCTTTTCCCACGATCTACACTTCATCCTTTGTATTTTTGGGAGGAATCTCTTGGCGGAGGCCGACCTTGTTGGTTTTACACGTTAGGTCTTATTCTTCAGGTTTTGATCCCTTTTTGGGCTGACCGGATCCACTTGGATCATATAAATCATTGTAATTGTGCATTATAATGTAATTAGGTAGTTAGACTAAGCGTAGAAGATAGATCTTGAGATTTGAGGTCCTAGTTGTGACCAATTCTGTACTTTGAACATGTTTTAGCAGGCCTGTGAGCCATTTCTATAACCCGATTGTTACCGATTGGTTGTAATCACTTTTCATGAAATAAAACAATATGTTCTACATTGCCTCCATCATATATTTGTGTTTCCATTGTGTTTACTCTTGTTGACCGGTTTAGATTGATCTCTTTGAGGTCCCTCCTAACCAGTGACTGCTTCAATGTTAAAGATTTGATGCAAAAAATTGAGGAGAATAATAAGATAGAGGAAACCTTGAAAGAATCAATCAAGCTGCATACTGGAGAATGCTAGAAGCTAGAGGAAGAAGTAAAGAAGCTGAAGGCAAAAACTAAGGTTCTTGACAATAGTAAGCTCTTGGAAGAATTGATCAACATGGAGAAAGCTTATTTAGATAAGATTGGACTTGGATTTCAATTTGGTGAATGTTCAAATCAGATTGATGAAGACAAAAGCAAAGAGGTCAAGGTAGAAGGAGAGAAGAAATTAGAAGACACAGGTGAAAACCAGAATCAAAATACTAATGCAAGAAGGCCACCAGTTTGTCAACCTAATGCACAAAGGTATCCATCTTTTAATGGCTATTGTTATCAATGCAATATATTTGATCATAAGGCTGCAAATTGTAGAAGCATTCAGTGTTATAATTACAAGACTACTGTCAAAATTACAATCTGGTTGGAGAAAATAAGGTATATAATAACTTTCATGGATATTGTCATACTTGCAATGGTTATGGTCATAAAATTAATCAGTGCAGATCTAGAACTTTTCTGGTAGATTTAGTAAAGAACATTAATTGTTTCAAGTGCAAGCAATCTGGACATTATGCTAATCAATGCAGAAATGGAAATATGGAGAAATATGCTGATAATAATGGAATGAAGAATGATGGATCAAATAAGGAAGAAAATTGGGTTTGGAAAAGGAAGGAGGTGAATAATGGAAGAAATCCTTATGTACCGAAATCCGGTGCAGACACCTTTTCCTCCGGTAATTGAGCATATTGCTTTGGCTCAAGGGGAGTTTCTGAAGGGAAATATTTTGATACCTCTATCCGAGTAGATCATGTTGTAGATCTAGCATGACTATGGTAGAGAGGCTATCCGATAATTGGTGGTTTGTGTTGACATCATCGACAAGACAGTTTTGGCGGAAAAACCCTAATGCGATTTTTTGGCAAGATAAGTATCAATGTTTGAAGTTTTTTTTCTTTATCATGTTTTGAAAGTATTATGAATAGTAGAAGAACAACAGAACAAGAAAGAAGAGATTATCATGGAGTCTAAGAAAGTCATCGAAGAAAAGAGCAGTGGAGCATTTCATATTGTTGATAAGGTTCGAATTGAAGAGTTTGACACTGAGAAAATCAGAATGCAAAAGAAGAATCAGAGTGAGAGGGATGTGCAAAAAATTAGAGATTTAAGTGATAAAGGACTTGATATATGGGTTGATTTCTCCTAGTTTGATAACGAAGAGATAATTAGACCAATTCTCATCCATGTGTAGAATGGTTACCTGGTATTTAACAAACCCTATCCGATATCTAAAGATCTTATTTCGGTTATGATTGACTTATGTGATAAAGGAACTGTACTAGTGAAGAAATCTGTGAAAAACAAAGAGGTTGAAAACCTAATCGATGTAAAGGGAGATCAGAGAGCTCTAATAATCGATAAAATTGATTATCCAATAGTTAGGTATGTAGCCTATGGTATTTATTACAAGATCTATTTTTGAAATAGGGAAGGTTCCACTTCGGCTATTGTAGTTTATGTTGCGCATATGATGGTTATGGAAGGAAAAATAATTTGATTTGTGTGAAGTTCTGAAAGATCAATTGCTTGAGAATATAAGAATGACAAAAGAACAGAGTTAAGCCTTTAGGTTTGGATCATTGCTTGTCTATCTAGCTATGTACTCTCTAGGATCCTTATAAGCAAAAGAAGATGTGTTATGGGAATCCTGTGTTCGGGTAGCTAGGCAAATCTATCATTAGTTGAAGAAGCTGAACAATTATGATGAAATATATAAATCTTACTTTGAATCATTCTTTGATGCTTGGAGTGTTGATCTGGTATCTCCTAGTGTTACTACTGTTAAGGAGGGTTCTTCATCCAGAAAGAGAAAAATGGAGGAGATTGTGTCTACCAGTTCCTATGTTGCTAAAAGGTAGAAGAAAGATAAAAAAGAGAAAGATATAATTCAATTGGATGATCTGGTATCTCTTGTTAGAAAAGAGTTAGTTGTTGTTGTATTGGAATTGATATTAGCAAAACTTGATGATGATGAGACCGATTTGTCAAAAAAATCTTGAAGGTAATGATAAAATCAGAAAGATTGGAACTATTTGACTTCCATATACTGAATATGATGAGATTGAGAAGTTGTTGATAAATTACTTACTCTAGAATAACATTAGAATTGAGGATCTTAGTAATGTGCTTCTGAAATATTTGTTTGAATTTCTTAAAGAACAAATGAGTGAATATTTTGAGACTGAAAGCTTGAGCCTGTTGGAAAAATGCAGTGATGCTCAAAGGAGTTTAACTGTATGCATGAATGAAATGAAGAACTATATCAATGATGCTAGTAGGGTGTACAGATATTGTTTGCAGTGGCCGATAGCTTTGGCAAAACTTAAAGCTAGGATTGATTCAATAAAAGATGAATTGAGTTTTGTAGGCAAATCTTTTAATTTTTTGAATGACAAGTATGGTGTATAGATAAAGAAGGTAAATTAATTGTAGTCTGAGCTATTCTTTCTATAGAGGCTGAAAAGAAGACTTCGTTAATGTGTTTTGGAAGGTTAAGGAAATTGCTGAAGCAAAATTGGAGTACTTTTCGACATTGCTTTTAAATGCAGTTAAATATGAGCAAAATCTTTCTACTCCAGACATATTTTCTCATGATGTAGATGTGTTGGTAGAGTGTAGGAGCCTGTGCGTAAGTCTTAAGATAGTTGTGCATTCATGGAATATTCTTCTTCTGAAATTGAAGGAGAAGTATAAGGAAATCTTTCAGAAGAAGAGCAGTTGAGTTTGTTTATGTGTTTCTTTCAATTGCTGTGCAGTTTTAACAAAAAAAATATTGAGCTTATCCTCTGTTTCCTTTCTTTCATCAAAGACACCCTTTGTCCTTGATGTCAAAGGGGGAGAAAGTGTAATATATGGAGAAAGAGTTTTTGAGATGCTTGAGTAAGAGGGATTCATGAGTCATATTGTCTAATATGTTTGAATGATATGTTTGCCATCAATGACAAAGGGGGAGATTATTGAATTTGTGTGAACATTGTCATTGTTGTCATTGATGTCAAATCGGTCATCCAGATTGGTCTGGATGTGGTATATTGAGAAGATGAGGATGGTATAGGTTATGACGTTGTGCAGTGATGGAGAACAAGTATATATGTGATGTAGAGCTATAAGGATTGTGTAACTCTCTAGTGTCATTTCTGGAGGTGATAAAAAATCTTATATCTTGATCATGTTGAGGTTTTTTGGTCATGGTTATGTCACTTGTATTCTGTGCTACAAGTTCTATATTCCAGATTCAGTGACATTCATATTATGGAGTCATTTTTTGATGATGCTTGGAAATTGTGCTTATGGATCCATTCCTATGAGTTTGGTAGATGATTGCTTGGTCCTAGTATGTGAAACGTGTAGAAGATTAGTGAAGGCCAACTTGGTTATCATATCTTTGATTGAGGCATTTTTGGGAATGTGTCAATCCGAGCAATTATATCATTGAATAAATCATTTGTGCTTGGCTAACATATCATCTTGGTGATTGTGCTTACCAATATATATACATATATGTAAATATAGGAGTGTGTAGAGACATAGAGTGAATAAGCGCATGAAGAAACAACAAGACAAAAGGATTACATAGTGTAAAGTGTGAGTTGTGGATAGTGAAGAAAAGTCAGAGTGAAGACAATGTTTCAATAATCCTTTAACCAGATTTGTTGCAGTACAATGATCAGTGTTGGCATAGAGATTCTTTACTAGATCTTCTGTGAGTTAGTATTTTGTTTTTAATTAAGGAAAAATAGGTTTTAAGGGACTCGAAATCCACTTACGTATCATAAAGAAAAGCATTAGAGAAGCAAGAAAGGACAAAACAAAGAAAGAAAGGCAACAAAAGATTAGCACAAAAGACAACAACCAAAGAAAAGAACAGTGAGAAAACAATGAGTTAGTATTTTGTTATCTAATCTTATATTGGAAATAATTCTATGCATTTAGAGATGCACCTTTCTTTAGTTCATCTTTTTCTGTTGCAGTGAGCATTCTGACTGTGAGCCGCTTTGGTAATCTTGCAGTGTGACAACAAGCCATTTTTGTATCTTGGCAGTGAGCCACTCATTTTGTAAACATCATATAACTAGTTATATTATCGTGAGAGCTAACATTCTTTGTGGTTTTTCCCATTTGGGTTTTACACGTATAAAATCCAATGTTCCTATTGTGGTTGTGTTTTCATGTTTATTCTACATTTTCTATTTCATGTTGATGTGTTTAATTGATAAATCTGGTGTAATAGTAAAAGGTTAAGAAGTTAGGAGAAAGTTTTATGAATTGGTGGGAATACAGATTCACCCCCCCTCTTAGTATTTTGGTTCCTTCAACCAATCCAACATCCTTGTATTGAGATAGAGTTTACTTTGACCAAGGCTAGTCCTCTAAGGCAAGAGGTGTAAGATGGTACACATGACCTTGCATTCTTTAGCTATCCTTTGTATGGTAATATGACACTAAGGTGATGGATGTAGCCATTCTCTTAGAGTGGAGACATATGTCAATCTTGTGAGTCCATTAGGAATAATATGCCCACCTAAATAAATTAGATTGTTATTATGTCTAGCATGTTTTATTGCTGAAGATTAGTGAAACCATTCAACCTTATTACCTTGAAGATATCAACAGTCATTATGTCTTATTGTTTATTTATCTTCTTGCCAAAGAACCTAATCCAAAATTATTATTTATCCAAAAAACCTCACAAAATGTTGTAATTGTTCGTTGAAATCTACCAACTAAAATATTTGGTTGCACAATTGCACACTATACATTGTTGGATTTGTGTGAATATTGTCATTGATGTCAAACCCGGTGATCCGTTTATGACCAGATGTGGTGTAAGCAATTTTGGTATTGCAGGTTGAGAAACAATGGAAGATAGGTATGTATATGATCTACTGGAGTCATTTCTGAAAGATCCTCTTCTTCAGAATCTTGTTTTTTTTTTTATCATGGTTTGTATCTAGTTCTGGTATTAGTTGTGCAAGTTCTGGTATTAGTTATATCAGTCATATCGGTCGTATCAGTTTGTATTGATCATATTATTGTTGGCATGTTGGCCTAACTGGTGGGGATGATGATGTACCGGTAAAGGATGATGTTAATATGAGGAGATTGATGTTTGTTTATGTTTGGTATATCATCTTAGTTATCATCTAAGTTGCTAAGTTGATAGTGAACTGGTAAGCAGGAACAGAGAAGGAGATGGTTGTGGTAGAGATCCGTGTTGAGTTAGATGTTGCAGTTTAGAATATATGCTTATGACATTGTAATGAGTCTATGGTTGCAACCACATCATGTTTGGAGAACCAGAAGTCATGTTTGTAATTGACTGTTGTATATTCAGTGCAGGGTTTGAGAACCAGTATCAAGATCTTTAACTAGTGATGTTTTATGGTTTGGCGGTAAATCTTATCATGTTCATTACTTAGTGATGGCGTGTCAGAAACCATGTGTGATGATAAGATTGCATTTAAGTGCATACAAGGATTGAATTTCTTGGGAAACAATGAAGTGCTTAGCAAAATGTGATAAGGGTTTGACAGCTTATCAGATCGATGTGCGGTAATGTGTTATGATCTTTCAACGGCTGTAATTGTCTTGAAATTTGTTGTAATGATCTGTATGATGAATTGTAATGATTTTTAATGATCTGATATGATCTATGATGTAAATTCAATGTATTTTGAATTTGGTTAGGGCTATGTAACCGACCTAGTTGATAAGGTTATTTAGGTCGAGTTTGAGATGAGATTTTGTGTCGATGATCATAGAAGAAGACTATGCCAAACCAGATTGAGATGTCTGCATGTGAGAAGTAGATTGGAGCTGAAATGGATCTGTACTAGCAAGCAGAGAGTGCATTGATCAGATCATTTATTTGTTGTTTCCTAACAATTGCTGCAGTATTAAAATCCCTTAACTGGGTAGGTCCTAATAGGCCTGATCTTGTAAATCCCTTCACCGGGTAGCTCATTAAATTGAGTTTAAATCCTTTAGCAAGGTTACTCCTAATAGGGTAGAGCTCCTAACAGGGCTGAAGTTAAAATCCCTTCACCGGGTGACTCCTAATAGGGTCTGCTCTTAAACGGGCATTATTGTAAAGCTCCTAACCGGGCTAGACCTTTAACAAGGTGCATTCCGAAAGAGTGCAAATTTTGTGAGTACCAATTCCCATTGTGGTTTTTCCCATTTAGGTTTCCACGTTAAAAATATCAGTGTTCATATGGTGGTTGATTTGTTTATGTGTGGATTTGATATCATTACATTGCTTACATGTTGATGAACACATGAATGAGTAGTTTAGTAAATCTGCTTTTAAGTGTTTGATTGACTAGTTACTGGTACTGGTTATAAACTATTTTTGAGAAGTATTTTTCAGATTGATAAAAGATTTCAGTTTATTGCTATTACTAACTCACCCCCACTCTCAATAATAACCGGATCCTCACAATAAAAATTGCATCATGTTATGTTCTAGAATCTGTGGAAGTTAGGAGTTGTTGTGCTTGGAGTTTGTGCTTATGGGTCCGTATCCCTGAGTCTAGTAGACCCCTATTTTGTTCTGGTAATTTTGGCATGCATGTTGATAAATGAAGTATGTAAAGGAAGCATGTAGAAGTTTGGTTAAGGCTGAATTATTTTTGGTCAAGGCATGTTTTGGATAACGTGTTGCTTTGAGTAGTGTATTATTGGGTAAATCACTAAGTACTTGGCCAACATAGTATCTTAGTGTATGTGCTTACCGATATATATATATAAAGTGTGTGCGTGTGAGTAATGAGAGAGAGAGTGTGTGTGGTATTCAACAGAGTATGCTTGTAATGTGTAGTAGAATAAGAAGTGTGCAAGTGACAGAGTTAGTATGTGATCAGTATATGTTATGAGCATTATATGAGCAAAGGTGTGAAGAAGAGTCAGAGTGCAGACAATGTTGTAGTAATCCTTTACCGGATCTACTACAAGTAGTTGGTTTGATATAGTGGTGTATTAATCCCTTATTGAACTTGTTGCAGGCAATTGTGGACAGTGGTGGAGTGATTTGATTTGAGTTTTGTGAGGTGATATATGATCTTATCTTGGAACTGACTTCATGCATTTGGAGATGCAATTTTCCTCACTTCATTTATATCTATTACAGTGAGCATTCCGACAGTGAGCTGCTTTGTAATCTGGCAGTGAGCCATCCTTTTTGTAAACACCATATAACTAGTTATATTATCTTGAGAGTTAACACTCTACATGGTTTTTCCCATTTGGGTTTTCCACGTATAAAATTCGGTGTTCCATTTGTGGTTGTGTTATTTTTTTATTATGCATTTGCTATTTCATGTTGATAAGTTTAATTAATGAAACTTGTATATCAACAAAAGTTTTGATTAGAGTGGGAATACTAATTCACCCCCCCCCCCCCCTCAATATTCCGGTTCATTCAACCAATTCAACATACATGTGGTCTTGTAACATCTTATTGTGCATTTATCACTTTTTCCTACATAATGATAACCTTTGTTTGTGCATATTTTTAATAGAGTTGTATTACACATACAAATGTCATTGTTGTCAAACCTTTGTCAATCTCATATTGCCCCAATTGTTATTGGTGATCTGGTATTTTGGATAAGCTCAGTCGATGTGCAATTGGTGGTCTGGATGTTTGTTCTCTTGACATTATGATGTAGAAATATCTACAGTTTCACATTGTGTTGATTTGATGATATGAAATGATGTTTCAATATGTTTTTGAAGGTTTGGTGTTCTTCACCTGGTCTAGAAGTACTTCTATTGATTTCTCTGAAGAAACTTATTGTGGACCAGAATAAGCATTTGTAAAGGATATGTCTCAAGAGATTATAAGTTTCTATTTTGATGAGACAAATGTCATGGTTCTCTTGGATGAACTGCTTTATTTGTTTTTTGCCTGGATTAAATAATGTGTTGTGCAGAACAAGTTTTGCACTGATTTATGCATTTTGGTTCGAGCAGTTGGGTGTAAAATGTTTTTGATATTTATTGGAAGGAGTGTTGACTTGGCACACATCCTTTTTACCTTCCAGATTTAATACATTTTTAAATCAATGCTATGTACACATTACATACTCTTTTGGCCGACCTAGCATTGGTTGTTATTGGATCCGATTAGTATATATTGAGCAAATTGGCCATTTTAGAGATGGATGATGAAAAAAAGTGAAGTGGTGTGAATGCATGAATAAGAGATGGATACATAGAGAAAAATAAATGATTGGTAGATGCAAAGTGAGTAAGAGTAGAGGTTCAGAGGTGTATAGAGCAAACAAATGAGTATATTCAAAGAACTGTTATCTGCATTCTAACAGATACTTTTTATATATAGTTCAATCTATTATTCGTACTACTTTATGAGATCAATTTTATATATTTCCCTGAAGAAGTGATCTTCAACTAAGTGAATCTCTTTTTGTATCTTGCCTAAGGTTGTGCGCCTCAGTCTACAAGTTCAAAGCAATAAGCTCTTTTGGTAGGAAGCCTTGTCTATTATAAAATTGTTACTATATATATTGTAAGTTTAATTATCACCGTGGTTTTTCCCTTTTTGGGTTTTCCATGTAAAAATATGGTGTTATTGTGAGGATTCTTTTGTTATTACTGCTATTTACTTTCAAATCATTGATATGGATGAATAATGAAGATATAATCACTTTAATTTGATAATATTTTATGAATTTTGATTCATCCCCCCCCTCTCAGCTTCCGATAGTGTTCAACAATTGGTATCAGAGCTTTGGTTCCTGAAGAGTCATATTAACCATTGAGGTAGATCTTAGATTTTAAATGCTATGTTTGAAGAAGAATTAAATGACATGGATGATATGGATTAGAATGGATGGAACAATGTTGATGGTATTGTTTACATGGAAGACAAATTGAGATCGGCTTTGGCAGATCCGGGTGATAGCAAAGAGAAGCATAAGAAGGTAGTTAAAAAGATTTCCTTTTTAAGAACCTTGTTGGATAGAGGAAAGAAGGTTATTGATGAATTTGAAACTAAGATCGATGAGAAGACTAGAGAATGTGCAAAGCTTATTGAAGAAGTTGTCAAACTTAAGGAGGAACTGAAAATTGCAAATGATCAAATTGATAATGGGTTAGAACTCAAAGGTGGTGGTGAAGTATTAGATGCAGTTCTGAATTATTAGTGTGAGATTTTGCCAAGATCAAGGGCACAACGAAAAGTATAAAAGAGAGATAGAATAATGACAAGAACAAACTGTATTCTCATCAATATACAAATGATCAACTGGATTCACCAATACAATGAATATGGGCCTGCTTATATATGAAAGGCCATATGGATGTATGAGCACACAATCATGACATGTGGCTCAATGAGAAACAAGGGTAGGTAAGAAATACTAGGGGTAGGTAGGAGAAATAATATAATATTCCACAAGAGGTGGATGACCCATCGAATGTGGAGTGTAACAACAAAATTTAGACCACAAAAGGTGGAATTTCTCTTACAAGCTATATCCATATGTGCACACTTCCCTAAGTGTCTCAAATCCAAACTACGAAGAGATGCATTATCCTAAGTTAACTTAAGTAAAGTGTAATAATATCCATAATGAATATTTATTTACACCAACAATTAGAGACAAAATAAAGATAAAAGTGGACTTGGCTTTAAGGAAGGTGAGTGCTTGAGAAAGGACAAAGGCAAAGACAAGGTTAAGTATTACAAAGATCAGAATAACCGAAGCTTAAAAAATTCAAGAAATGTCTGAAGAACTCCTCCTACTCCTATTAGGTATTCCTCTTTTAATGTTAACTATTTTTCTTGTAAAGAATTTAGGCATAGAGCTAGTGATTGCAGAAGTCAGAACAAAAACCAATCAATTGGTATGCAATGTTTTTCTTGCAACAATTTTGGTCATAAGGCCAACTGAATGCACTAGTAGAATGATGAGGAATGGATATCAAAATTTAAGTTATGTTCATACTTTTAATGGAATATTATATGATTGTTATACATATAGACACAAATTTATTGAGTGTAGGACAAAAAAAAGTTTTGGGAACATCAAGATGAATGGTAGTAAAGCTTAGAGAGGTCTGATATGTCATGATTGTAACAAGATGGGTCATATTGCAAGGCATTGTAGAGGTAGAACATAAAGATCTAATGGTCTAAAAAATAAAGTTAATATCAATAAGGGAAAGGAGAAGATTGAGATGAAATGGGTAAAGAAATCAAATTTTGATACTAAAGAAAAGAATGAGGATGGATCCGCACCTTCTATGTGTGTAGACCCTTCTTATGATAATTAGCTCGGACAATTGTGTCTGAGGGGGAGATCATAAAATTATATCTTTCATCCCCTCTTGGATTGGTGTTGGGTTTCTCTCAACACTACAGATGTGTGGAAGTGTTTTTCGGTGGATTCTAAACGAATTTTGTCTTTTGGAATATTTTTGGCAATTGCAGGTGTACAGTGTATCAGCCTTTTGAAAAAACCCTAATTGACGATTACATATTGCTTATTCAAAAGTCATTTGTGCAATTGTGATCAAAGAGAAGTAGAGCGCAAGGAGAAGTGAAGAAGAATTGTTCAAGGTATTTTTCTTGTTTTAATCTTTCTTAGATGGTGAATCCTAAAAATCATCAGTAATAACGGTAAGGCAAGACCTAGTTTGGAATTCAGACCATTTATTTCAGTGTCAAACAATCAAATTGGAGAATTTTATTCTATTCCCGATAATGTGGTACATAAGGAAGATATTTTTAGTTATATTCATGTTCCTTTGGAAGAATATGATCATAAGAAGCTTAGAGATTTCAAGAGAATTCATCTGGTAGATGGAGCACAAAGATTTAGGGTTGAGTATGCTATTATAGGGCACAAGGGTTTGGATACATGGAGTGACTTTCATATATTTTATGATGAGGATATTATAAGGATAGTTTTGAGAAGATTTCATGAGGATTTTTTTTTGCTAGATCAACCATATCAAAATTTGAAATTGGCCTGAAGTGACTTAGCCGGTCTATGTTCATTTGAAACTGTACCTGCTTTGAAGTTCATCAAGAATGATGAGGTGAACAAGCTAACTAGTGTTGTGTCTGATAAAAGCACCATGTGAATTGACACTATTGATGACCTGGATATTAGGTATGCAAACATGGGTATTTCTTATAAAGTGTACTACAGGAATCAGGAAGGTTCAACTTCCTCTACTGTTGTGTATGTGGCTTATAAAATGGTAAAGGAGAATGCTGACTACGATTTATGTGAATTGTTGAGGTGTCAATCATTGGATAATATTTGACTAATGAAGATTGATTTATATCCCTTCCAGTAGGACCACTCATTACATGTTTCTAATATTTTAATTTCTTAATACTTTACCTAGAATAAATAATATAGCATGGAGAAGAGATGTTCCGATTGGTGTATAGATAAAAGGATATTTGGATAACTTGACTGATTGTGATGCTGTCTGTCATAAATTCTTTCTGGATATTTAAAAAGAGTTGATTGTGATGAATCAAATTCCTCTAAGGATTGTTGAGTGGTACAAAGAGGATATTATTTTCCTAGTGGATAAAGACAATTGTTTTATTGAGGTCGTTACTTCTAGAAATTCATGGGTTGACAAGCTTCCTTATGAATTATTTGAAGATGACTGTATGGACATTATGAAAATATTCCTTAAGATGCCTAAGGATGTGGATGCGGGAAGATTTGGAACTTTTGAAGAGATTGTGAGTGAGTGTGGTGGAAAAGGACTCATCAAAATTGCATTGGTGCTGAAAGGAAAGAAAATGAAAAGATCATCTGATGAAGCATCTACTTCTTCCTCCAAAGTGTCAAAAGGTAAAATAATTGCAAAGAGATCCACATAAGTTGTTACTGTAGAGAGTGATGATGAAGATTTGGAAAAGGCTAATGTGTAGAAGAGTACTTCAATTATGGAGTTGGTGATTTCCTCCCTTGAAGGTGCATTTGCTGAAAATAGAGTTCTTCAGATGCTCTCAAAGTTTGATGGTTTGAAATGAGTTGGTGCTGAAGTTGTATCTCACTATTCCATCCTATGATTAGGAAACTATTGAGTAGGCTTGTGCTACATATTTTCTCCAGAACAATATTGTTCCTTTGAATGATATTATTGATGTTCTCCCAAAGGCATTGATAGAATTGTTGATTGAGAGGATGGCCATAGTCATTGGCGAAGAAAGTGAATCCACTGAACGTTTTACTAAAGGTAATGTATGGGAGAAGATGATTGAAAGGTTCTTGAAGGCACACCATGATCTCAAATTAAATTTGATTAATTTTAGGAAGATGTTGGACACTGCATCTCAGCTATGCATATACTATCTAAGGTGGTCTACGATTGTGAAGCAATTCAAAAGATGAGATATACTCTATTGAGTCTCAACTTACAGGACTGACCCTATCCTTCAATATCTACAAAGATACAAATGGTGCCATGAGAGAAAAGGCTAAGGATTTTTATTCTCGGTTGGCCATGAGATAGAAGAAAAGAGAAGACTATGTGAAATTATTTTGTGGACTTAAAGATTCCATGGAATTGTGGTTGTCCCTATTTCTCAGATTGTTGGTTGATGCAAAAGAAAATTAAATAGTGTGTTTAGTTATGATATCTTTGATGTTGCAGTAAATTTATGTGTTGATTGTAAAACTCAGAACAAGATCTTGTCTGCTAAGTTATGTGTTCTTGGAACTCATTAGTTATTGGTTTAAAGAATAAATGCAAGGACATTTGGCCTAGAAATGTCTGATGGACATTTCTCTTTTTTTTCATTTGTTTTCTAAAGTATTATGTTGGAGGAGGTTGCAATTTTGCTTTTGTATGTTCCTATTTTTAAGGTGTTTACCCTTTGTCATTGTTGTCAAAGGGGGAGAAATATTGTTAGGGGAAAGAGAATATCTTTTATTTTTCCATCAATGACAACGGGGGAGATTGTTACACCTATGGATGTCATTGTTGTCAAACGTTTGTCAATCTCATATTGCCTTGGTTGTTATGGCTGATCCGATATTTTGGATAGGCTCAATTGATGTGCATTTGGTGGTCTGGATGTTTGTTCTCTTAACATTATGATGTTTAAACATCTATAGGTTCACATTGTATTGATGTGATGATATGAAGTGATGTTTCAATAAATTTTTGGAGGTTTGGTGTTCTTCACCTGGTCTGAAAGTACTTTGGTTGATTGCTCTGGAGAAACTTATTGTGGACCAGAATAAGTACTTGTACCAGATATGTCTTAGGCGATTATAAGTTTCTATTTTTATGAGACAGATGTCATGGTTCTCTTGAATGAACTACTTTATTTTTTATTGGTCAGGATTAAACAGTGTGTTGTGCAGAACAAGTTTTGTACCCGTTTATGCATTTTGGTCCGAGCAGTTGGGTGTAAAATGTTTTTGATATTGATTGGAAGGAGTGCCGACTTGGTACACATCCTTTGTACCTTTTAGATAATACATTTTAAAATTGATTCTATGTACACATTACATACTCTTTTGGTCAACCTAGCATTGGTTGTTTTTGGATCCGATTGGTATATATTGAGCAAATTGGCTATGTTAGAGATGGGTGATGAAAAAAGTGAAGTGGTGTGAATGAATGAGTAAGAGATGGCTACATAGAGCGAAATAAATGATTGATATATGCGAAGTGAGTAAGAGTAGAGGTTCAAATGTGTACAAAGAAGAGAGATGATTATATTTAGAGAAATACTATCTGCATTCTAATAGATGATTTTTATATATAGTTCAATTTATTATTACTACTACTTTATGAGATTAGTTTTGTATCTTTCCCTGAAGAAGTGATCTTTAGTTGAGTGAGTCTCTTTTTGTATCTTGCCCAAGGTTGCACACCTCAATCCGCAAGTTCAGAGCAATAAGCTCTTTTTGGCAGGAAGCCTTGTCTATTGTAAAACTGTTACTATATATATTGTGAGTATAATTCTCACTATGGTTTTTCCACATAAAAATATGATGTTATTGTGTGGATGCTTTTTCTATTATTGTTATTTACTTTCATCTCATTGATATGGATGAATGATGAAGATAGAATCACTTTAATTTGATAATATTTTGTGAATGTTGATTCACCCCCCTCTCAGCTTTCAATAGTGTTCAACAAGTTGTGCATCTATCATATAGACCTACATTTCTCCATAAACACTAAAAATCATACTTTACTACACATTTGTTTATTAGATCTATGCATTTGTCACTTCGTCCTACATATTTGCCATTTTTATTTGCACAACTATTCAATCCTCCTACCCATCTATGCAGTATTCCTACACATTTGTGATCTATTCTTACACCATTTTTCAAGGATTTTGCATTAGTGATAACTATCTTTGTGCTCCTGAGCTATCTTGTCACAAAAGTTGAAAGACCATCTTTGATCATAGACCATTTGCATACAATTAGGAATTCAGGGAACATTCAATCATTTACCACTTGTTTCAAACATTACATCCAACTTGCTCATCCATAAAATATAATTCATTTGAACATTACATTAAACATTTCAAAAAATGAGCAACCATACCAAAATTAATTCCTAGGCTATCTAGATCTTGAGTCTTCTATATCTATAATTTGATCTTTTTCTTGGAAGTTTTCCTCCTCCAAGTTGAGGGTCAAGTTATCCTATCAATGTAATGGATTAGATTAGGATTTTTGTTTGCTTCCAAGACTGTTCTATTTCATCCCCCTTTATCCATTGACTTGTACTTGCTAATCTAGTCCAAGCTCGACATATCACCTATTTTCACACCATACTTTTCATCTAAAGAATTATTTCAAAAAAAAAAACCAAAAAACATCCTAAAAATAAAATATCCAAAAACATCAACTGCTTTAAGTTCATTATCCAAGTCACTCATCCACATCACATAAACAATTTGGGAATTTTTTGCATGCCTATAGAAACAAGGTCTCAATGGAAAATAAAAATGAACTCTCAACACAACCCAACCTTCAACTCTACAAAGTACAACTTACACCAAAATAGCATGCCTTCATAGTTATACACAAGTGGATTTAATCCATTTCCACCACAACCTTCTTCAAAGGTTGGATTTGGCATAGTGCAAATTGTCAAATGAATAATGCTCACAAAAATAAAGGAAATACAATGTGATCCTCATGCTTTAAGACTCATAGACACACTTCTCATGACCAACCCAAACTACTAATTCTTATGGTTGGACCAACAAGGGGCTGATTCACTTCTTGATTTTGACACCACAAATGTCAAAGATCATCCAAACATCTGACAAACCTGAAGATTATTTGAACCTCCCCACACAACACATACACTTAGAGATGAAATTGTATCTCAACAACTTAACATAATTATACCTAAAAATCAGAGATCTATCACTTCTACAGATATCTCTATACCCCCATTAGCATCACATAACCTAATAATTTCAAACCAGTGTTACATCCATTCTCATAAAAAAACCACAAGTCTCGTATATACAACATAATCAAACCACATCTCAACCCAATTAAGGTTTCATACCTCAACCATAAACTCAAAACACATAGAACCTGTAATAGACATGAAAAATTAGGGTTTCACAAGTTACGCATTGTAAACTAGGAAATGACATAACTTTCACAAACATGAAATCAAAAGTAGTATGAGATCAATAGATCCGACCTCAATTCTATTAAGATGAGGGTTGAATTCTAATTGAGGTCCTATTTCCCCTTATCTTTGAGTTGAAATTATCTTTGAAAAAAGTTTTGAATTGCCAGTGCTAAATCTATAACAAACAATGAGAAATTAAAATGAAATGATGAAAATAGAAAGTTCAAAACTCAAACAGAGCTGTAAACAAGGATTTGGGTAGATGAAGGGAATCTGAACCAATAGCTAAAATTTAGGAAAAATTGTCAGGACCAGAGTGTCGGTCGCCCTGGTCCTCCAAATTCGCCCTGGTCCTGGGAGGTCTTTGGAAGTTTTGCAAAAGCCAATTTTGTCTATTTTTTATCTCCTTTATCCTTTTCCACATGTACGACTCTTGAATCTGCCACCTACACACCAAAAGAAGGGAAATTATGTTATGGATAGGGTTTTTCCTTAAGTCAAACCTCAAGTTTGGAATTAACCCTAATCGAAATTGAAATTTAAATTGAATTAAATTGGAAAAGCTTGCCTTTCGAGGATAATGTTGAAATTCTTGAATGTAAATGATCATACCTTCAATAGGTGATGCAATGCTCTTAGGATAAGTCCTTCATCAATTGGTGCAATAACATGATAAATCACATAAAATCCTTCATGAAAAAATAAATTGAATATGCCTTGATGTAGTTTGCCGCTCCTTGAATCAAATATGCTCTTGAATTGCTGACAGTGTTTGCATATGATGTAATTGTTATCTATATGAAAAATGAATTGAGAGAGATGCCTTATATAGGGATTTCATAATTAAAATCACCATTGGGTCGACTTAGAATTGATATATTTTTACATAGAGATAAATTTAAACATTATAATACTGCCAAAACATGATCTCGAAATTCGGGGAGAAAAAGTCAAGATCGGGGTGAATCACCATGGTTCGACCGACTTATTTTTCCAAATTTCTAGAGATGTGAGCTATCATGATTTAGTGCTAAATCCATCTTGGTGCGACAATCCAAAGTGTTTAGATATGCAAAATATGCTTTGATAGTTGAAATTAGGACAAGATTAAGGAAAAATCATGATAAAATGATAAAGTGAAATAAGACCCATAATATTGAATTAAATATTAATTAATTACAATAAATATCCTATAATGCATAGAGGAAAGGGAAATACTAACATAGGTGATAGGAGAGTGTGAAATTGGACACACTAATAAAGGGTGTACAATTTATGATGCTACATTTAGCCCCACTTTAGTGGAGTATGAGCTTATTATCATTTTCTCGGCAAATATGAGAGAGAGAGAATCTGAGAGCAAGACAAACTAGGGATAGGACAATGCACCAAAACTATAACACCACATCATAACCTAACCAAAGTTCCACATTCCAAAATGCCAATACCATGTCACAACCCATAAATGACATTCCATTTAACCAAAAATTCATCTCTCAACCTTTAAATAATACCCCATATAACCAAAACACAAGTACCATGCCACAACCTGTAAACCCAAACTACAACACCATACCACAAAAATTCATCCCTCAAAATAACATATATGTTAACTTAAACTAGAAAAAACATTTGAAAACACCAACCCTACATCACAACACTAAAAATTCAATTAAAGCCAACATTTCCTATACCAAAACCAAAACTTTAGAAACCAAAACCAACCTTGTACCATGAAACCTTACTCATAGCATCAACTCATTCACGCAAACTCCTCAACGTCAATCATATGCATCACAAAAATATAACACAACTCTTCAATCCTTACCAACAAACAACTTAGCATATCATACTCAACATATTCAACAACAAATCACAAACATGCAACTAGGGGAAACCAACAAGAAATACACATTAGAATACATTGCCTCTATCCATTTGATATGATACTTTTGATGCCACCTTTCCCACATAGTTTTGAAATGCCAAGGTTCAAAAAGTATGAGGGAAGCAACAACCCTTGAGAACACATTATAGAATTTCACATAACTTGTTTAGAGGTGGCTTATAATGACACATATCTAATGTGCCTCTTCTCTCAAAGTTTAGGAGAACTATCTATAAAATTATTTTCTTACCTCCCACATGACATATAATTCATTAGTGGAAAAGTTCCTTGCTCACTTCTCATTAAAAATAGAGCATGAAGTCTCTATGATATATTTATGTAGCACTAAGAAAAAGAATGGAGAAGCTTTTGGCTCCTTCTCACGATGATGGAGAAACTTGGTTAGCAAATGCTCGTTCTATATACCCTAAAAATAATGTGTTCAAGTATTCAAACAAGAAATGGGGTTTCACTTAGAAGTCTAGTGTGCCAACACTTTTGATGAAATTATAGAAAAAGGAATTGTAATGGTGAAAATATTAGGATTTCACCCAATGATGAAGTAAAACCACTAATTTTTGCTTAGAGACCACCACATTAAATAGGGGTGAAACCAATAGATCTAGCCTCAAATCAACAATGATAGGGCTGAGAATTTCTATGGGATTCACTGGATTTGGATTTGATACCCTCTTTTAAGTTGAACCATGAAAATGCTAAAATTGGGGTAAGTTTGTTGGAATTGAAGTACAAACACATTTAAACAGTGAACTATAGTCATCATATAGAGCCACAAACCTAGATCTGAGTAATATGTGAGTGCTTGGATCTGTTCCCAAAAGGTTGTCTTAATTTTTCAGGACCAGAATGCCTGTCACTCTGGTCCTCCAATCTTTTTGGTGTCCAAAGAGGGATCTGTTCATCTTTGTGAATAAATATGATCTTGAGAATCGTAGCTCCATACCTATTCCTACTCACATTAGAGAATGGAAAATGGTTGGGATTAGGGTTTTTCCTTAGGTCAAACCCCGATTTTGAAATTAACCATGAAATAGAAATGAAATGTAATTGAATTGTTGTAATGGAAATGATTTCCTTTTGAGGGAACTGTTGAATAATGTCCGAAACACTAAAAACATACCTTTTTATGGAGTTTTGTTTGTCTCCACAAGGAATTAGGGTTTCACGAAGTCTCCATAAACATAGAACGTGAATGTCACCTCCAATGCTTGAATCTTGACCTTACTTCTGCTCCAATTCTTGAAAGAAGATTGATTGCTTTCTCACCTAAATTTGGATTAATGCTTGATTACTTGAACTTTTCAATTGATAGGTGATGTCAAAATGAAAGGGGTAGACCTTAGGTTTTATACATGCTTGTCGAAAAACAAATTAATTTTCCAACATGAGCCAACACGAGATCAAAATTCACACTCAAATTGAATGATTGTTGTGAGGCCCCAAAATAGGTCTTGATTGGGAGGACCAGAGCACCCAACGCTCTGGTCCCTGAGGACCAGAGTGCTAGTGCCCTAGTCCTGATCAATCAAGGACGTAAGAAGTTGGGGTAGAGAGTGTGCATAATGAAAATTTTGAATTATTTGCATCGTGTGAGCAGAATTAGGGTTCCAATCAAGCCTTGAGGGATGAATGCCAAGGTGAGGGCTCAAATGAGGAAAAATTTGTAAGGGAATACAATTTAGGATGCTACATTTAGCCCCCACTTTAGTGGGAGTATGAGACTAAGCATACTCCTGATAAAGTACAAAGGTTTACATTGAAAATTTTCATCAAGACACTAAAGAGATAAGACATGCTAAGACCCCAGTGGACTTTAGGATCTTACTACCACAACATCAAGATAAAAGGGACATCATATGAGAAAGAGAGAGAGAGAGAGAGAGAATCATGATTGCTAGCCAAGTAAGGTTCACTTACTATGAGTCATGAAAAAGAAAAATACCAAAATTACAAAGCAAAAGGCTCAGTTTGCAAAGTAACTTGAGTATCGAGATATGTGATAGTGTGTGCATAAAGTAAAACATTAAGTGGAGTGTATTCCCCCACATTCAAGCGATTGCATACACCTTACCAGGAGCAATTGCTTTAAGGTAGCATGCATGCATAAAAAAGACAAGCACATTACCACAATGATATGCCCCCAATAAAGGACTAATCAAAGGATAATGGTCACAAAACATATAAGGGTTCTACCAACTCTGGGGTCAATATGCTCTTATGATAAATAATATATATCATAAATATATTTACATTGAATTGACCTCATCCCCCAAAGGTAGTGGAACCTCAAGTGCAATGGAAGAAGGGAACATGTACCTTTTGAGTTAACATGGGAGAGACCGAATCAGATCTCAATGCTTTGCATCATCCTCAAGTAGACAACACTAGGGACAACAAATAGAAGAAGTAAGATACAAATAGAGGAATGTCAAAAACAAGCAAGAGAGGAGACAAAGAGAATCTACGACACGAATGAAGCTAATCAAGATAATCATCTACCTCCCAATCTTTCTTAACATTATTTTGGGAAGGTGGACAATATGCAAGAGGAGCAACTTTGAGCATAGTATATGGAGCTAAGTTGCAAGTTTGAAAAAGGACCATACTCCAATGATGACTCACTTTGTCTGTTACTAGGAGCTAGGATTAATACTTTTAAAAATTGTTTAGATAAATCATTGGAAACATCAACAAGCTCATATTCATCGTTAGAATCATTAGCATGAACATTGTTATTATGAACATAATTTTCATCCATTTCTTCATTAAGATTAATAAAAATAGGATCTTTAATGCAAATAAAACATGAACAATCATCTTTATTAAGAGTTTTTAATCTTGGAGAATTAGGTTGAACTTCCTCCCTAGGGTTAGGCAAAGGTTGGACAAATGAGATCATGTCAATATTTGGGGTATTTGGGGAGGAAATAGGTTGAGAAGCAAGTTCATGAGCCTTAGCACAACATCTTTATTGGCGTTTTCTTGCACAACAATTTCTTTTAATTTTAGCCAAAGGTTGTGAAGGTTTAGGATCAATGGACATAGGCTTCTTCTCTTCCTTAAAAGGAGGAGGAATGGGAAAAGGTCTACTAGGTTGAAAGATAGGAGATGTCAAACGCTTCCCTTTGTAAGATGTAGGAGGCGGGATTGCAACATATAAAGGAGGAATAGAAGGTGTAGGAAGGAGATTGGGGCCATCATGATGAGGAGGAATAGGTCTAGGATATCTAGGATTACTCAAAGATAAGATAATTTAATTCTTCCACTTTTGATAAGATTGAAAAAGAGCATCACTTCAAAGTTTAAGAGGCTCAAATTTTTTAGGCCAAAAGTAATCAAGGTTGATGTCTCGACGCCTCACTGTGGGTTGATACATGCTATGATTGATTGTTATAATTTTGTCATTATGAGGACATTTTAAAAATTTATGAATAGTAGAAGGGATTTCTTTCATGGAAGAGAGCCAAGGATGTCCCAACTTCACATGAAATTGATCTGATGTAGGAATCATAGAAAAAAAGAAATATAAGCACTTAGTACCAAGCTCAATGAGAAGAGTAATAGAACCACTAGTAGGGCAAGAGAAACCATCATACACCTTAACCATTACATCAGATTTATCATATGTTACTTGATGCAATTGTAAATTATAAAGATATTCTTCAAGTAACACGTTTACCAAACACGTTGCATCAATTAGCACCCCTCGTGACTAAAGTTTGCCTTTGATCTTCATAGGGATATATAGTGGGCCATCAGGTGCATCAATAGTCTCACTAGGTTCAAAGGTAATGCATAGGTCCCTAGTAGGTGTAGGTTTATCAACAAGATTCACCACAAATTATTAGATTCAAGGCCAAGGTCATTGGGAGAAAAATCAAGATGCTCAGACTCATCACATTAGTAGAATGGGAAGGAAAAGGATTAGTAAAGATTTGAAGGTTTTGATTAGGAGGAGCTACAAATTTGTTTCCTTGGTCATTCACACTAGATATGAATATGGTATTGTTCTCAATAAAGTCTTGAATTCTACTCCTTAAGGATTACCAATTTTCAGTGTCATGATCGGGTTGATGATGATATTGGCAAAAGGCTTTGGGATTATCATAGGGTGGAAAAGGTTTGGAGGTATCAATTGTCTTGATGGGAGGAAGTTTCAACATATTTTTATTTAACAATTATGTCTTAATGCTATGCAAATACTTAGAAAGATGAGTAATTTCTTTTCTAAAGTATTTGGATAAAGGAGACACACCTGATGTTGCGGCTGCTACTTGGATATTGATGTTGTCATTGAACTTGACATATCCCTTGTTCGTTTTAAAGTTCACAAAAGATTGTTGAGCACTTTCATTCTTATCAACCAGAGCCATTGAAGGAGATGATTCAAATTGACTCACTTGAAGCTGATAATTATGAAGCACTGCGCACAACTACATGAAGGAAGTAAACTCAGAAAAGAGAAGTTTATCCCTAATGTCTTTTTGTAAATTAGAAATAAAAATTCTTTGAACATCCTGATCAGGCATAGGATAAGTAATTTGATAATACAAATGTTTATATCTACCAATAAAATTAGTCACTTTTTCTTTAACACCTTGCTTACAATGAATCAAATCAGTCAAATTAATTTTAGGACCAATATTATTGTGAAATTGTTGAATGAAAGCATTAGCTAATTGTTGAAATGACGTGATAGAATAAGGAGGCAAAGAAAAATACCATTGCAAATCTTTGCCCCTAAAAGTTCGAGTAAACAATTTAGCCAAAAGTCGTTGATCATGAGCAAAGTCACTACATAAAGTTTGAAATGTTTTCACATGAGTCAAGGGATCACCTTTTCCATTATAAATCCCCAATTGAGAGATTTTCCACATGTTTAGGGGGGACAACATAGACAAATTCATCAAATAATGGGCTCGCTACATTAAATGTGGGCACATCAAACTTGGATTGGGTAATGGAAGCTAGTTGTTGTTGTAAGGATGACATGGTTTGGACTAGGTTATTGATGGTTGCTTCGGTGGATGGATTGAAATTGGACATATTGGATTGGGATGGATGATTAACTATTGAAAATGTGTTCTTGATGAGTATATGATTGGTTGTCATTGATGTCAACATAATGGTTGTCATTAGTGTCAACATGTGTTCTTGGTATTTGTGATTCGGAAGATGTGTCCCCGAAACATTTAGCGCTCTGAAAGATGTGTTTCAATATGGATTAGTTGAGTTGATGGTGATTCAAATTTGGATATAGTGTTGATCGAGTGTATTCACGTGTATCCTGGTTTCATTCCTATTTTTGTTGCTTTGGGTAGTTCTTTTTGGGTTCAGATTACGTCTGGAATTCAAGGATGTGTAGCGACATTGGTGTAGCATGTGTCATGATTTGGGTCCACAATTTGTAATGGATGTATCATGTTGATCTGACCATTGATTTATGTTGTGGTATGGTCTACTTCTCATTCCTTCCCACCACCATAATGTTTAGTGTTGACCTATTTTAGATCTTTTTCTTGGCTGACTTGGAAGATTATGCTTCCTAGAAGACTGTATATATATGAGGATGATCTGATTGTGTTAGCATGGAAAAAGTGTGGCATTGTTATTGAGGATATGCAAGATTGAAAAGGAAGGATCTGATTAATTGATAATGTGTGAAGTGTGTTGGCATTGAGGCATTGGAAACAATCCAATTTTGTAGTGTGTGTTACAATGGTGGATTACCTTTCTTTCTTTCTTTCTTTCTTCGACAATGAGCTTATTTTTGGGCAATGAGCCCTCCTACAGTGAGCACTCTAGCAGTGAACCACCCTTTGTAAAAATTACCTTAACTGGTTTTTTATATTGAGAACTAACATTCTCCATGGTTTTTCCCTTCTTGGGTTTTCCATGTCATATCTGGTGTCTATTGTGTGATGTGTTGTGTGTATATGTTTTCATGTTATATTTGTCTTAATTTTATTCTGTTGGTTATTCTAGATGTGTGAAAGCATTGAAGAAATTAGTGAAGTTGTCAACTGATTCACCCCCCCTCTCAGTTGCTCGGATATTCAATAGTAACATTGTTGTATGTAGGTTGAGGTTGAGATTAAGGAGGTGGGACATTATGATATGTAGGTATGGGAGATGATTGGGTCACAAATGGAAGACTCACAAAAGGAGGTATGAAATAATTTTGATTAACAAAGCTGCCCCCTTGACTAACATGTGTAGGGTTAACATGTTGTGTGGAAGTTTTCATGATAAAAGTTGTAAACGTAGGCACACTAGGCAATGATGTAGGCATAGGAATAAAATGATTGACTTGACTATGAGCTTGGGTGTAACCAAGGACTTTGGCACAACTTTTCATAGGCATGATATTAGTGTCAACAATATGAGCAAGGCCACACAACAAATCAACACCAATTTTATCACTTTGAACCATTCTTTTTAATCCTTCAATCAATGGGATTGCCTCACTTTCTGGGTATTGTTGACTCATCCATTGTTGAAGATTTTCAAATTCATTGTCATTCTTCTCCAATTGATCAATAAAAACCCTAGTTAATGATTCATCCACATCATGAGAATTAGGAAAAGAATGAGGATAAATGATATCATTTGTTGGATTAGAAGAACCACCAACATTATGATGAAATAAGTTATCCAAATTAGGCTCCACATCCTTAGTAATTAAACCTTGGCAAGCCTGAATTCTACAATTTCTTCTCACGGGAATATTGTAGGTAGGACTAATGGTAGTAAAACTCATGCACAAAGGAGGCAAATTTGAATTTAAAATTTGAAATTATGATTAAAAAATGCAATTTCTTTTTTAAAATGATTGATTAACCAATTAATTAAGCAATATGATTTGTGAATTTGAAAGATAAATGCATCTTGATCATAACATAACATATCATCAAAATTAGAATTAAAAATTATGCAACCCACATGTAAATTTAGAATTAAAAATTAGGGTTTTTTTAGATTCAACCACTAAATTTATGTATATCAATTTGAAAATGAGATCTGGGAGGGAAGTTTGAATTTTAAATTGAACAAGTAATCAGATCTGAAAAAATTAACCCAAATTAGACAACCCACAAGCTCAATTTTAGAATTTAAAATTAGGGTTTTGTGAATTTAACCTCTAAATTTTTTAAATTCAATTGAAAATTAAACTTGTAAATGTAAATTTGAATTTGAAATGCATAAACACTTAGAACTGAGAACATAAATTAGAAAGTTAAAGTGTAAGGAGTCGGTTCACCAAAATGTAATGGTGAAATTATTAGGGTTTCACCCAAGGATGAAGTAAAACCACTAATATTTTGATTAGATACCACCACATTAAAGAGGGGTGAACCCAATATATCTATCCTCAAATCAACAAGGATAGGGTTGATAATTTCTAATGGATTCACTGGATTTGGATTTGATACCCTCTTTTAACTTGAATTGTGAAAATGCTGAAATTAGGATAAATGTGCTGGAATTGAAGTAAAAATGCATAAACAATGAGTTGCAATTGTTAGATCGAGCCACTAACATGGATCCGAGTAATATGTGAGTGCTCAGATATGTTCCCAAAAAGTCATCTTGATTTTTTGAGACCAGAATGCCCGTCGCTCTGGTCCTCAAACTTTTCATCATCCAAAGGGGGATATGTTCATCTTTGTGAATAAAGTCGACCCTGAGCATCATAGCTCTGTACCTATTCCTACACATAGTAGAGAAGGGAAAATAGTTGGGATTAGGGGTTTGCCTAAAGTCAAACCCAAGTTTTGGAATTAAACATGAAAGAGAAATGAAATGTAATTGAATTGTTGTAATGGAAATGATTCCCTTTTGAGGAAAATGTTGAATAATATTTGAAACACTAATGATGTACCTTTTTATGGAGTTTTGTTTGTCTCCACAAGGAATCATGATTTCATGAAGTCTCCATAAACATAAAACATGAATGTCAACTCCAATGCTTGAATCTTGACCTTATTTATGCTCCAATGCTTGAAAGAAGATTGATTGCTTACTCACTTGAATATGAATGAATGCTTGATTTCTTTAACTATTCAATTGATAGGTGATGTCAAAATGAGAGGGGTAGACCTCCTTTTATGCATGCTTGTCTAAAAACAAATTAATTTTCCAACATGAGCTAACTCGAGATTAGAATTCCCACTCAAATCGAATGACCGTTGTGAGGCCCCAAAATAGGTCCTGATTGGGAGAACCGTAGCATTGGGCACTCTGGTCCCTGAGGACTAGAGCGTTATTGCACCGATCTTGACCAATTAGGGACACAAGAAGTTGGGATAGAGAGTGTGCATAATGAAAATTTTGAATTATTTGCATGGTGTGAGCATAATCAGGGCTCCGATTAGGCCTCCGAGGATGAACGCCAAGGTGAGGGCCTAGATGAGGACAAAATTGTAAGAGAGTACAATTTAGGATGCTACATGAATTACCATTGGGAGAGACTTTATAATTAAAGAACTTGTAAAAATATAAAAAGAAAACGACGACAACACAATTTCATTAAATGACAAACCTTAATTCTCAAATTAAAAATTAGTCAATGATTGTATAATTGATGCAAAAATGGTCCAAAATGTTCAACCTCTAGTAAACAAAAAAAATCAATTGTTCAAGCTACCTCACACAGAAGTGTTGGAAATTGATTCATGTTGAGCTATATTGTCATTGATGTCAACCTGTCTAGTGTTTTCATTAATGTCAACCTGTCTAGTGTTGTCATTGACGTCACTATGTGTTGTAGATGGTCAAGAAGTGAGTGTTATAATGTTGTTGTATGGTCTTATAGTGACGGTGAGGTGTTTTCAGATGGTTGGTGTAGTGGAAGTTTCAATATGTAGGAAATAGTATTTATATGCAAGAGACAATATTTAATGTCCCAATGGAAGAATGTTTTGCATTCCTCTAGTTTGTGAAT
The DNA here is from genome assembly GCF_030272615.1 of Cryptomeria japonica. Taxonomy (NCBI): domain Eukaryota; kingdom Viridiplantae; phylum Streptophyta; class Pinopsida; order Cupressales; family Cupressaceae; genus Cryptomeria; species Cryptomeria japonica. Next base: position 115,610,130 of record NC_081410.1, on the reverse strand, counting down.
ATTATGGATTATGGTTCTATATATAATGTTTATAATTTGTGTATGTTGCACTATCAAGTTTTTAGGTTCTCCATTACTTAGATGGTATAGTTAATTATTGCTATATGAGGTGTCTATTAGAATTGGTCTAAAGAATGCTTGGCAGTTATTTGATGTGTGAATTCAAGTGTCGTGGCTTGGAGGAGATGCTCATTTGATTTTTTTAGTGTTCTAGTTCAGTTTTTTGGTGTTGGTTTGATTGGCAAATGAAGCTATGTTGTTTTCATTTATGTGTTGATAACTATTCTGGCCTTTGGCTGATTGAGGTGGTGTATCTTATTCGGATCATGCTCTTTTGGTCTAGATATGCATTGAAGGTTGTGTTTGGATATTGATATGGGTCTCATTATGATGAGTGTAGATCTGCATTGTGTATTTTTCATTGGCAGATTTTTTTGGGCTAACCGGTTAACGTAATTTATTGTTTATCTACACATTTCATTTGATGCCATCTTTGGAGGACATGTTAGCATGTGTGGTTTGTTGGAATCATTTTAGAAGGATGTGTTGTGATGTGTTTGGGTCCTCTCTATCTCCTGGAGTGGACCACATGTGGTATTAATGGTCCGGGTGGCCAAATTTATGCAATATTGTATATTATATTTATGGTCAACCTAGTTGGGATTTTTAATGAATTATCTTGTATATATAGATGTGTGGTTGTATGAGTTGAGGAATGAAATGCATGTGAATTGATGTGAAGTGGATGTGAATGATATGCAAGCAAATTTAGTGCAAAAGTCAATTTGTGAAGAGCTTTGATGTTGATATTTTTAGCGTAATAGTGTTTTTGAGTCGATGGTTGATGTCAGATGTTTTTTCCATGATTTTGGTCGCTTGACACAATGGTTCAAGGAAAATTTCATGATCAAGAGATCTTGTTAATTTTAATTCATCTATCCCTTATACCCGCCAAAAGAAGGTGTGTTCCTTTTCATAGCTTGTATAATTATTTGTATCCTTCCCTAAGGTTGTATGCCTTAGTCTTGCAAGTTTTCTAGGATAAGGTGACATTAACCTTGTAATCCTAAGCCATTCAATTTTCTCCATGTTCTTTGGAAAGTGTTCCCTAGATCATGTGAGGAAAATATTTGATATTTGTACTTTATGGGTATTTGTAATTGCATTTTGAAGAGGTGATAAATCTAAATCAAAATTTATAAAATAAACTCCTTTCCACATCCATTCAATTTTCTCCATGTTCTTTGGAAAGTGTTCCCTAGAACATGTGAGGAAAATATTTAATATTTGTACTTTATGGGTATTTGTAATTGCATTTTGAAGAGGTGAAAATGAAGAGGTGATAAATATAAATTAAAATTTATAAAATACACTCCTTTCCATATCCATAATGAAAAATGAAGGGTCATGCACTAGGAGGTCAAGTTTGGGAGGGGAAAAGGTGTCCATTTGGGGTTTTGAATAGTCACTGCAAGCTTTAGAGCACTCAAAATGTGTAAAGACTAAGTGTTTTTGGGTTTGACAGCCATGATGAGTCAGTTGAAGAGTTATTTAATATTTTATTATGTCCATTGGCTATTCATTCTCCAAGGCATGGAGTTTTGCAAGTATTTTTGGCCCCTTGTTTTAGGAAAACAACCATAGTCTTTCTTCTCCCATTTGGCTATAAATTTGAGCCAATACATAGTTGTTTAATCATTAATTGGTAATTGTTTCCAAGTAGTTATGGGATCATTTGGACAAGTTTAGTGAAGTGTAATATTCTATTGTTCTCTCTTTTGAAGAATAATAATATACTTTCCCTTGTTCTTTGGTGGAGTTTTTTCCCGAAAGGGTTTCTCCACATAAATCTAGTGTCTCTTTCGGTATGGTTGTTTTTATATTTATGCTAAATGGTGAGATCACGTGTTAATTTTAGATTGAATTTCAGATTTGGTAATCTTTTCATATTTGTAATCACATAAGAAAGTTTTTCAAGCTTTCTTCACCTTGTTTCTCAATATTTGGTATCAAAGTTAATGATTCTGTTGAGAGGGGGATACCTTTCTCTTTAAGTGTTGAAGGTTTTTTTTGTTACAGTGGGAGATTTCATTGTGTGGTTTTATAGATTTGAGAAGAAGATTGAAATCCATGGCTTCTACTTCTCACAAAGATATTGATAAATTCAATGACATTGGCTATGAAATGGGGAAACTGAAGATGGAAGATCTTTTTGAAGAAAGAGATCAGTGGTTGCTAGTTTCACATGAAAAGAAACCAAAGGAATCTACTTTAGATGATTATGCTTGGAAGAAATTGGACAAGAAGGCATGAGGAACCATTCAATTGTGTCTTACAGATTTTGTCCTCTTGAATGTCTTTGCAGAAGACACCGCATACAAGTTGTGGAAGAGGATTAATGACATTTATCAATCTAAAGTTTGTCTAGTAAATTATACCTCAAAATAATGGTATATTATTTGAAAATGAAAGAGGGGGAATCTATTATAGATCATTTGAATTCTTTTAATCTAATTATAAGTCAACTTGCACCGATAGATGTTAAATTAGAAGATGAAGATGAATGTATCTTATTTCTTTGCTCTTTGCCTAAATTTTTGGAAAAAAATTATTGTTGTTATTAGTAGTGGTAGTACAGAGATAAAGATGGACAACCTAATTGTGATACTTCTTTCAAAGGAGGTGAGAATAAATTCTATGAATGTTGGCTCCCAAGATGCCTTGCATGTGTGAGGAAGGTCCGAAGAAAAAGGGCCTAAAAATGGTAAAAGGAGGGATAAGTCTAAAAGACGATTGAAGAACCTCAAAAAGATTATATAGTATAAGTGTTACACTTGTAGGAAAAGATGACATTTGAAGAAGGAATGTAGAGTTGAATAATAATGTTGATTCCTCTACAGAAAAGTCATCTGATGATTATTTTGATGTTTTGTTTATTTTTTATAACACTATTAGTGATGATGTTTGGATTATTATTTCAGGTGCTTCCTACCACATGAATCTTCACAAGGAGTGGTTTTCCTCTTACAAATAATATGATGGGGGAGAGGTTTTCCTTTGTGACAAAAGTATGAAAAAAGGTTGTTGGTAAAGGAAAGTTAAAATTATATTTCAATGATGGAAGAGTAAAAACCATTGATAATGTTTTGCATATTCCAAGACTTGCAATAAATCTTCTTTTTATATCCAAGTTGAATGATTCTGGACTACATCTGACATTTGACAAGTCTGGTTGCAGGTTGGTAAGATGGAGTTTGGTGATAGCTAAAGGATCTTGACTAGGGAATTTTTTTACACTTGATGCCTCTACCTTTTGTAAATTTGCCTTTGTAACTGGAAATGGAAATACATGTATAATGTTGCACTAGAGATTGGGTCACATCACGGTCACATTGGTGAAAAGGCTTTTAGGACCAATCTAAATAAAAGGTTGGTTGACGATCTTTCTAATTATTTTGTTGGCAAAAATAATGTCTATGAGCATTGTATGTTTGGTAGAATAGATCATCATTTCCTAAAGGAATCTATAAGGCAAATAGATTTTTAGAGATTATTCATTCGGTTGTGTGTGGTTTAGTGGATATTGTTTTTTGAGTAAATCTTAGTATTATGTTTCCTTCATTGATGATTTCTCGAGATACACTTGGATTTATTTTATGCATTCTAAATCTGAACTTTTCACCAAGTTTAAGGAATTTAAGGCCTTAGTGGAAAATCAATCAATTAATAAGATAAAAGTGTTGAGAAATAATAATGGGGGTGAATATTATTTAAGGAAATTTGATGAATTTTGTAAGCATGCAGGTATTGTTCAGAAAAGGCTACTCCTTGGACTCCCCCCAAAAAAGGGGTAGTAGAAAGAATGAACTGAACCATAATGGAAAGAGCTAGGAGCATGTTGAGTGGTGCTAATCTTTATAGATTATTTTGGGAAAAAGTTGTTGGTACTGCTTGTTATTTGATTAATAGATCTCCTTATTTAGTTCTTACTGACAAAACTCCTTATGAAGTGTGGATAGGTAGAAATTCATCAGTTGCACACTTAAGGGTCTCTAGTTGTGAGGCTTTAATTCATTTGCCTCAACAAAATTGATCTAAAATTTATCCAAAAGCTATGAAATACATCTTCATTAGTTACGATGATAATGTAAAGGTTATAAGATTTAGAATCCCCAACCCAAAAAATTATTCTTTCTAGAGATGTTATTTTCAGGGAGTTTAGAGCTTACTTAGGTGAAGAACAACCAAAGGAGAATACAAAGACAATGTACTTTGAAATAAAGATTGAGAAGCAGGAAGATGCACATGTAGAATAATAGATATATGGATCTAAGGATGGAGAAGAAGAAGAGGGTTCAAAGAGCTCAAATGATGTGCAGGATGAATATATAGAGGAAGATGAACAGGTTCATCCGATTACTCCTACCTTGAGAAGGTCCACAAGGCAACAAAATCCAGTTGACAGGTATAGCCCACCAAATTTTTGTTGTGTATTTTCTTTTTTAAGTATTGACTATAGAGGTGGGGATTTGTCACCTCCAAGATGATGAATCCCAGAGGACAAATCAATCCACCACTACCTCATTCAAACTGGTGCTAAGGATGAGCTAGGGGATAAAATTGAAAAGCTAATCCAATAGACTGCAGATGAGGCTCCCAGAAGACTCTGTTGAATCTCTATCCTCGGGACGAGTATGCAAAGCTGGGACACCGGCATGGCATGATGTTGTCTAGTATGAACATAACACATAAATCGTACGGGGGTAGCAGATACAATTATAATATTAAATAAACATGGAAAAACAACAAGATAAGCTAATAACACAAAAAAATATTAGAATGACTTGAGAAGAGGGAAAAGAAGGAATCTCACAACAGGTCCACGATTGAAGTCTCCTGCTAAATGATCTCCTTCTTATGATTATAAACCTGCATGCAAGCAAGAAGGAAAATATTGGGGGTTGTGTTTTGGAGTCTGCCTCAGTCAGACCCCCATTTTGGTGTTTCCACCTCCACGGACAACCTAGATAGACAGATAGATTGAAAAGATAAAAAAGATAGAATGATAAAATTATCAACTAGATAGGGGATGTGATAAATTCCAAGATGCTCAAAGATGAGATAAATAGATAGATATTACTGAATAAGCTTGACAAAAGCCAACAGAGTTGCAAGAGATATTGTGACAACTTGAGAGTGTTGTACCAAACTAGAGATTATTGTAGAAAGAGAAAGAGAGATTGTGTCTAGAATATAGAGAGATTGAAAGAAGAGAAAAGATAGATTTAAAATGAGAAAATAGGAGGGAAAGAAGGGTCGGTGAGCCATATAGAAGATTCCTAGTTGTTTCCACCAACCAAGATAGGTGACAAGTAGAAAGGCACGCTTAGAACCGACATTTGAAAATTAAGATGTCACAAGACAAATGCACAACGTACAAACGTTCGCACGGTGCATTAGTGTCCAAACAAATCATGCTCTTAAATGATAAGTGACAAGAGAAACACGTGGCTAACAAGAAATAGAAGCAAAAGGATAATTGTTGAAAAAGGTGTCTTGAGCATCCTAAGAGGGAAAAGGCTGATGTAAGGGCTGAAGTGAGCCTACTCAGGTGCTAGGGGAACATACACCAAAGTGGTTACAAAAGATGTAGGTCGAATTACAATAGGGTATGAAATTTTAGACACTACATTGAAATGAACTTAGACCCTTTAGGGAGGCTCTCTCTTCGGAGGAAAGTGAGTCTTGGATGCAGGCCATGCAAGAGGGGATCATGGCTTTGGGCAATTGTGACACTTGGGATCTTGTAAGGTTTCCCAAAAGAAGGAATCCCATTATATGTAAGTGGGTATTTAAAGAAGTTTGGAGCACACAGACAGTTAGAATGGTACAAGGCCAGACTGGTGGCCAAGGGCTACTTCCAGAGAGAGGGAGTTAATTTTGGTGAAATTTTTTCTCCTACTGCAAAATTGAATTCCATTATGTTCCTATTATTTATTGCTACTTCTTGTGATTTTGAAATATATCAAATGAATGTTAAAATTGATTTATTGCATGGAAGTCTTGAGGAGGAGATTTATATGCAACAACTTGACAAGTTTGTTGTGAAAGAGAAAGAGCAATTGGTTTGCAGGTTAAAGAGATCTTTGTATGGTTTGAAATAATCACCCAGGATATGGTACCAAAAGTTTGAAACTTTTTTATTGAAGTTGGATTATAAGAGGAGTGAGGAAGATCATTGTGTTTATATTAAGGTTATTGGTGATTAGATACTAATCATTGTCTTGCATGTTTACGACATGTTGCTATGGGTAACAACAAGGTAATGATTAGAGAACTCAAGGCCCAATTTTATGGCACATTTGATATGAAAGACTTCGGGGCTACAAAATATATTCTTGGGAAGGATATTAGTAGAGATTGGGTTTATAGAAAGCTTTGGTTAAGCTAGAGTAAGTATGTTGATACTATTTTGTAAAGGTTTAATATACATGGTTGTAAGCCAGTTAGTATCCATTTTTCAGTTAGTATTAAGTTGAGTTTAGACATGTGTTCAATTTTTTATGATGATTATGAGGATATGTATAAGGTTCCTTATGCTAGTGACGTTGGGAGTTTTGTGTATGCAATGGTTTGTGCTAGACTAGATACAACCCAAGCAATGGGAGTTTGAGCAAGTTTATGTCTAGTCCTGGTAGAAGGCATTGAACTTTTGGTAAGTAGGTGTTTAGATATTTGTCAAGTACTTATGATTAGTGTTTGGTTTATCATGGTACTGGTGATGTGCCTAATTCATTAGATATACAAGGATTTGTTGATGTAGATTGGGTAGGTGACTTGGACAATTGAAGGTCCATTAGTGGCTATGTATTTGCTTTGTTTGGACCAGCAGTGAGTTGGATGAGTAAGATGCAGACCACAATTGGTTTTCCCACCATTGAAAGAGAATATATGGACACTAATCATGCCTCTAAGGAGGTAGTATGGTTATAGAGGGTTGGTATTGGAATTGGTTTTGATTGTAGGACTATAAGGATTAGATGTGATAGTTAGAGTGCTATATGTTTGGCCAAGAATCCTATGTATCATGCTCGTACTAAGAATGTTGATGTTTAGTCTCACTTTGTGTGATAAATGATTGATAATGGTAAGGTATTGATAGAAAAATTTGACACTTTGGACAATGTTGCATATTCTCTTACAAAGCCAATGACCACTAAAAATTTATCTTGGTGTAGGAAGGCCATGGGCCTTGATCAATGTACTTGATTTTATTTTATGTATCTCTTGGGTTTAATCACATTGAATAATTTCAAGTAGGATAATTTTAGGAGAACGTGACATTAACCTTGCAATCCTAAGCCATTTATATGTCTCTAGGTTCTTTGGAAAGTGTTCCATAGGATATATGAGGAAAATACTAAATATTATTTGTAATTGCATTTTCATGAGGTGAAAATGGAGATGCGATAAATATAAATCAAAATAGATAAAATATAGTCCCCCCTACATCCTTAATGAGACATGAAGGGTCATGCATAAGGAGATGAAGTTTGGGAGGAGAAAACGTGTCCATTTGGGGTTTTGAACAATCGCCACAAGCTTCAGAGCACTCAAAATTTGTAAACACTAAGCGGATTTGGGTTTGACACCCATGAGGAGTCACTTGAAGTAAATTTATTATTTTATTATGTCTATTGGATATTCATTCTCCAAGGTATGGATTTTTGCAAGTGGTTTTGGCCCCTTGTTTTGTGAAAACAACAATGCTTTTTCTTCACCCATTTGGATATAAATTGGAGCAAAGGCATATTTATTTAATCACCAATTGGTAGTTGTTTCCAAGTAGTTCTAAGATCATTTGGATAATTTTAGTGAAGTTTATTATTGTGTTGTTCTCTCTTTTCAAGAATAATAATATACTTGCCCTCGTTCTTTGGTGCAGTTTTTTCCCGAAAGGGTTTCTCCATGTAAATCCATTGTCTCTTTTGGTATGGTTGTTTTTTATATTTATGTTGAATGATTCAATCACATGTTCATTTCAGATTATTTTAGATTTGATAATATTTTTAGAATTATAATCACATAAGAAAGTTAATATTGCAAGATTTCTTCACCTTGTTTCTCAACACAAGTCCTATCAGGTGCGGTGAGCTCCTTGGCCTTGAGCCTAAAACATTGTAATTGATTATTCATATTCTGAGTGTGATTATCACCATGGTTTTTCCATATTTAGGGTTTCCCACATAAATTTAGTGTTCATGTGTTCATTTTGCTTTGTGCTTTCATGTTTCGTAATTGCAGTAATAAGTTAGTTGTGGTTTAAAGTTTTATAGATCAAAAGTAAAGTATTTTAAGGTCCAAACTAATTCACCCTCCCTCTCAGTCTTGTGTTGTGTTCAACAAGGGGTCCACCTAAATAAAGTACCACCACACAATAAAATTGCACTCCCTTGGGAGAACCCATTGAGTCAACACTTCAAAATTAATTCAATTCAATTTGATAACACTCTCAAAAATTACATAATACTAAACATAGATCAAACCAACGTGGTGGAAAGATACATACTTTTGTGAGTACCACTGAATGAAAGAACATGACTCCCAATTGTTTCAAATTGAAAAACCTTATACAAGACCTCATAGACAAGAGAGACATTACCGTTGAAAGTAAACCAAAAACATCCAACAATGACCATGTTATCTTCAATGATCCATTACATAACCATGAAAAAGGATATGCCTCCACACAAGGTAATAAATCTAATAGCAATCCCAATTACAACACTATCGACTACGAGTATACAATTAATTGAGTCCAAGAAACTAATAGACATGTATCAAATATTACCATAAAAAATAAAAAACTTGGAATGTGCTATCACTACTCTTAGAAGCAAAGTAAGTCCTCAAAGAGCTACATCAAAACCACAACATGCAAACCAATATAACCTTTTGGACCATTTAGGAGAAATATCTACATAAATATCTTTTCTAAAACTCCTACCTATATCCCTATGCATAAGGCTATCTTGGATAAATCCCACCAAAAGTAATATGAACCTATTGACCTAAACATTGAAAAATTTCAAGGCATGGTAGGACATATTACATCCACATATCATCTCACATTTATTAAAAAAATATGTCCAATCTAATAAGCCGACTTATAATGATGTCCTCCATTTTGAAGTTTTCATTTACAAACATAAGGTTAGTTGGGTCTTAAAAGATGGTGGGGTATGTAAGGAAGTTAAGTAGTGGAACAACTTCCTAGACTAACCTTGAGAGGAGGGTAATGCAAAACTTTTACAGATCATTACAATAGTTACTGAAACTTAACAAAAATAGACATAATAACATGCATGCCACAACACAATGATTTACATGGGGAAAACGCTTTCGAGAGGAAAACCCCACACTCCAAAAGCATATAAATATATTATTCAACAATCAATAACAAATTACAATATACTTGTAGAGAAATCTCTTCACAAGATTACCACTAATCAGAGATTCAGAGATAACTCAATATCCATAAGACTCTTACACACAACCTCTATCTCACACACCTTATATGTAGGAGATACAATAAAAGAAATCGCCAAACGCTCAATATCCAAAAGTTTGAAATTTTTTTATTGAATTTGGTTTATAAGAGGAGCGAGGAAGATCATTGTGTTTATATTAAGGTTATCAGTGATTAGATACTAATCATTGTCTTGCATGTTTATGACATGTTGTTTATGGGTAACAACAAGGTGATGACTAGAGAACTCAAGGCCCAATTTTTTGGCACATTTGATATGAAAGACTTCGGGGCTACAAAATATATTCTTGGGAAGGATATTTGTAGAGATTGGGTTCATAGAAATCTTTGGTTAAGCTAGAGTAAGTATGTTGATACTATTTTGCAAAGGTTTAATATGCATGGTTGTAAGCTAGTTAGTATCAATTTTTTAGTTGGTATTAAGTTGAGTTTAGACATGTGTTCGATTTTTTATGATGATTATGAGGATATATATAAGGCTCCTTATGCTAGTGATGTTGAGAGTTTTGTGTATGCAATGGTTTGTGCTAGACTAGATACAGCCGAAGCAGTGGGAGTTTGAGCAAGTTTATGTCTATTCCTGGTAGAGGGCATTGAAATTTTGGTAAGCAGGTGTTTAGATATTTGTCAAGTACTTATGATTAGTGTTTGGTTTATCATGGTACCAATGATGTGCCTAAATCATTAGACATATAGGGATTTGTTGATGTAGATTAGGTAGGTGACTTGGACAATTGAAGGTCCACTAGTGGCTATGCATTTGCTTTGTTTGGAAGACCAGTTGAGCTAGATGAGTAAGATCCAGACCACAGTTGATTTTTCCACCATTGAAACAAAGTATATGGACACTAATCATGCCTCTAAGGAGGTAGTATGGTTATAGAGGCTTGGTATTGGCATTGGTTTCGATTGTAGGACTATAAGGATTAGATGTGATAGTTAGAGTGATATATGTTTGGCCAAGAATCCTATGTATCATGCTCATACTAAGCATGTTGATGTTTAGTATCAATTTGTGTGATAAATGGTTGATGATGGTAAGGTATTGATAGAAAAATTTGACACTTTGGACAATGTTGCATATTCTCTTACGAAGCCAGTGACCACTAAAAATTTATCTTGGTGTAGGAAGGCCATGGGACTTGATCAATGTACTTGATTTTATTTTATGTATCTCTTGGGTGTAATCACAATGCATAATGTCAAGTAGGATAATGTTAGGATAACTTGACATTAACCTTGCAAACCTAAGCCATTTATATGTCTCTAGGTTCTTTGGAAAGTGTTCCATAGGACATATGAGGAAAATACTAAATATTATTTGTAATTGCATTTTCATGAGGTGAAAATGAAGATGTGATAAATATAAATCAAAATAGATAAAATATAGTCCTCCCTACATCCATAATGAGACATGAAGGTTCATGCATAAGGAGATGAAGTTTGGAAGGAGAAAATGTGTCCATTTGGGGTTTTGAACAATCACCACAAGCTTCAGAGCACTCAAAATTTGTAAAGACTAAGTGGATTTGGGTTTGACACCCATGAGGATTCACTTGAAGTAAATTTATTATTTTATTATGTCTATTGGATATTTATTCTCCAAGGTATAGATTTTTGCAAGTGGTTTTGGTCCCTTGTTTTGGGAAAATAAATAATGTTTTTTCTTCACCCATTTGGATATAAATTGGAGAAAAGGCATATTTGTTTAATCACCAATTGGTCATTGTTTCCAATTAGCTCTAAGATCATTTGGAGAGGTTTAGTGAAGTTTATTATTATGTTGTTCTCTCTTCTCAAGAATAATAATATACTTGCCCTCGTTCTCTAGTGGAGTTTTGTCCCGAAAGGGTTTCTCCATGTAAATCTGGTGTCTCTTTTGGTATGGTTGTTTTTATATTTATGTTGAATGATTCAATCACATTTTCATTTCAGATTGTTTTAGATTTGATAATATTTTTATAATTGTAATCACATAAGAAAGTTAATATTGCAAGCTTTCTTCACCTTGTTTCTCAACACAAGTCGTATCAGGTGCAGTGAGCTCCTTGGCCTTGAGCCTAAAACATTGTAATTAATTATTCATATTGTGAGTGTCATTCTCACCATGGTTTTTCCCTACTTAGGGTTTTCCACATAAATCTAGTGTTCATGTGTTCATTGTGCTTTGTGCTTTCATGTTTTATAATTGCAGTAATAAGTGAATTGTAGTTTAAAGTTTTATAGATCAAAAGTAAAGTATTTTAAGGTCCAAACTAATTCACCCCTCTCTCAGTCTTGTGTTGTGTTCAACAAGGGGTCCACATTAATTAATAAAGTACCACCACACAATAAAAGTACACTCCCTTGGGAGAACCCATCGAGTCAACACTTCAAATTAATTCAATTCAACTTGATAACACTCTAAAAAATTACATAATACTAAACATAGATCAAACTAACGTGGTGGAAAGATACACACTTTTGTGAGTACCACTGAATGAAAGAAAATGAATCCCAATTGTTTCAAATTGAAAAACCTTATACAAGACCTCATAGACAAGAGAGACTACCATTGAAAATAAACCAAACACATTCAACAATGACCATGTTATCTTCAATGATCCATTACATGACCATGAATAAGGATATGCCTCCACACAAGGTAATAAATCTAATGACAATCCCGATTACAACACTATCAACTATGACTATAAAATTAATTGAGTCCAAGAAACTAATAGGCATGTGTCAAATATTACATAAAAAATAAAAACTTTGAATGTGCTATTAGAAGCAAAGTAAGTCTTCGAAGAGCTACATCAAAACCGTAATATGCAAACCAATATAACCTTTTGGACCATTTAGGAGAAATGTCTACATAAATATCTTTTCTAAAACTCCTACCTATATCCCTATGCATAAGGCTATCTTGGATAAATCCCACCAAAAGTAATATGAACCTATTGACCTAAACATTGAAAAATTTCAAGGCATGGTACGACATCTTACATCCACAAATCATCTCACATTTATTAAAAAAAGATGTCCAATCTAATAAGCCAACTTATAATGATGTCCTCCATTTTGAAGTTTCCATTCACAAACATAAGGTCAACTGGGTCTTAAAAGATGGTGGGGTATGTAAGGAATTTAAGTAGTGGAACAACTTCCTAGACTAACCTTGAGAGGAGGGTAATGCAAAACTTTTACAGATCATTACAATAGTTACTGAAACTTAACAAAAATACACATAATAACATGAATACCACAACATAGTGATTTACGTGGGGAAAACCCCACACTCCAAAAGCAAATCAATGTATTATTCAACAATCAATAACAAATTACAATATACTTGCAGAGCAAGCTCTTCATAGGAGTACCACTAATCAAAAATTCAGAGGTAACTCAATATCCATAAGACTCTTACACACAACCTCTATCTCACACACCTTATATATAGGAGATATAATACAAGAAACCGTCAAACGGTATTACAAAACCATGGGCTAAAACCACCCAATAAAGTAGAGACGATCTTATCTCCATTCTAGATATCCTATGATGTGTCAAAACACACATCAAGATGTTTTCCTCCCTTTTACAGATCATTTATGTGTCTGATGCAATTTATATTTCCTATTTCAAGAGTCCAAACTTCTAGAGGTCATAACTTGTGAACCATGTGTCTGATTGACGAACTGTTTGAAGCCCCAAAAAGCTCATGAAGTACTCTATCACCTCACCTCAAAATTAAGTTTGAACCTTTCATCACACCTTTCAAAAATGAAATCTTCAAGATCAACTATGAGCTTGTGAGGAAAATTTACCGAAATACTTATTTAACCAGCGATAAGCTTTGGGAAGAATTTTGCACCATTTTGTGCTCAAATGAAAACTTACTATAAATAGTAACCTCACATAAATACAAGGTTGAGACACCATTTTCCCAACATTCTCCCACTTGTCAAACACCTTGCAAGAGCAAAGGGAGTATCAACAAAATAAATTAATTGCTAGGAGCCATGAGGTCTATAGACTCCAAACACAATATGAACTTCTCTGTGCCTTAGTTTAAAGAATCTGCAACATTCATCAAAGTTTCTACCTTAACCAAGTCCACCCTACCATCTTTGACCATATCTTTGACAAAATGATACTGAACATCAGTGTGCTTGGTTCAGGCATGAAATGTTGGGTTCTTAGCTAGGCAGATCACACTCTGACTGTCACAATAAACTGTCAATGTACCTTGTTTTATTCCAATATCTAAACATAGTCTTTTAAGCCAAAATCATTCTTTACAAGCATGAGTAGCTTCCATACACTTTGCTTCTGTAGTGGACAAAGCAACCACAACCTATCACTTACTCATGGAACTAATTGCAACACCAAATAGAGTAAACACATAAGCACTGGTGAATATCACCTGCTCAGTCTAAATCCACATAAACATGACTATACAGGGAAATCACGTCTCCAACCAAATTACCATGATAACACAAATAATACTCTGAGGTATCCTTCAAATATTTGAAGACTCTTTTGATTGCATCCCAATGAACTCTACTAGGATTAGACATATATCTGGAAAGAACTCACACTACTTGGGCAATGTCTGGTCTAGTACAGAGTCTAGACCATAACATATATCAAACTTCCAACTGCACTCTGGTAAGGTACTATGCTCATGTTTTTTTTAATCTTTGATGGAGATGTAGGACAATCTGAAATAGATAATTTCGTTCCAACTAGAAAGGGAACACATAATGGTCTACAATCTTACATGTTGAAGCTTCGTAGAACTAAATTCACATAGTTACTCTGGTCGATCCATAGCTTTTTGTTCACTCTATCTCTTCTTATTTCCATCCCAAGAATGTGTTTAGTTGCACCAAGATATTTCATTTCAAATTTAGCAGCAAGCTAAGACTTTAGTTCTGAAATTATACATTTCCCTTTACCAAAGAATAACATATCATCAACATATAATGCAATATACAGGAAATGGTCACCATCAAATTTATAATAAACACAATGATCAGATTTAGAACATTCAAATCCCATTTACTCAACACATATGTATCAAATTTATGGTACCACATCCTAGGACTTTGTTTGAGACCATACAAATATTTCTTCAATTTACAGACCAAATTACTTTTACCTTTCACCACATAGTGCTTTGGTTGTGTCATATAAATATCCTCCTCCAAATCGCCATGAAGGAAAGCAGTTTTCACTGTTGGTATTTTGGTATGGTTTTGTCATTGATGTCAACACCTACTAAACACTTATCAACTCTGGCACTTTGGAGAATCAGCAACATTCACCGGCAAGCAAGTGACTCGTGCACAATCACCGGTATCTGGTACACCGGCATGATATAATGATCACCGACACTTGGGATGATATGGAAAACACATGGTTATGTCGAAGACATCATGTGGACACTTTGTCTTGGAGTTTTGTTTATTGCTTTATTCATATTTGCATATTTATTGTTACCAACAAATAAGTCCAGGGTTACACCGACAAGTTTATCTTTTCTAGATTAGCACGACACGCCATGGAGATGAATAATTATTATTGTAAATGCATTAAGCCAACATGTTGAATCGGTTATTGCATCAGATATTGTATTGTTTGTAGAATGTTTTTATTGTAATATCTTGTAGAGCCAACCTACTAAAATTGGTCTTAGGTTATGGTAGAAATGTAAGATCTTATTTGTAAGATCAAATGTGGAATGCAAAAAAGGATTGTGTGAAGGTATATGCGAGAATAAGCAGAGCTATAAACACAGACATCATTTGAAGATTGAAGAATGGTTTTTGTGAAGACAATCAGAACTACACCAGTACTGAATCCAGCATATGAAGATGCTATTTTGTGCAGCACATTCTTATTGGATTTAACCATCCAGCTGTAGTCAGTGTGACTCCCATTTTTTGACTGAGTAGTGAGCTCTAGGCGCTTGGCCTTTCTGCATGTGCAGACCCCATTTATGTACACTTACTATCTGCAGTAGTATCATCTGATTGTGGGTAAGGTTTCCCACCGTGGTTTTTCCCCTTACAGGGTTTCCACGTACAAATATTGGTGTTATGTGTTGTGGATGACTTTGTCTTTATGCTTCATGCACTAATCCTTACCGGTATAGCAATTAACTGTTAAAACTATCTATTGACATATTAAACTGGTTTACCGGTATTAAGCATTAAGTTGGTTAAATTGATTTTGGTTTGACTTTCTTTGACAACTGATTCACCCGCCCCCCTCTCAGTTGCCTCTGGGACCTAACAATTGGTATCAGAGCTTAGTCCTCTTTTGCAGAAGTTTAACAGCTTGAGGAGATCCAATGTCTACTAACTATTTTAGGAAGGACAATCCTAAACTTGATGGAACCAACTATGGCATATGGAAGATCAGAATGGAGACACATCTAAATTGCATTGGAAAGAACATCTGGGATGTTACAAAGAATGGTTATACTACTGTTGTACAAGGTCAGCCTAGTCCAGCTAACTTGACTAAAGATGAGGAAAATGATTGCAAATAAAGAGAAGCACTTTTGAGCGCATTATCAAATCAACAAATCATGGGACTATCAGATAGGTCTACTGCTAAAGCTATTTGGGATCATTTGGAAACACTGAATGAAGAAGATTCCATAGTCAAAATTGCAAAACTTGAAAGCTTCTGGGTCAGGTATGAACATCTGAAAATGGAAGAAGATGAAAGGATTTCTGCTTTTATGGAAAGAGTAAATGAGATTGATTTGGGTATTAAATGTTGTGGAGGAACCTTAAGTGAAGATGAAATTGTTTCAAAAAAGTTTTAAGAGGATTGCCATCGGCATATAAAATGAAACTCACTGCTATAAATGAGTTAAGAACAATGCTTAATACATCAGTTAATAGGGATACATTGATTGGGAAACTTTCAGCTTTTGAAATTGAAGAATTTGGTCATGTTGCTACCATAAAGACAGATTTGGCCTTTAAAGCATCAACATCATCTGCTCCATCATTTGACAAATCTGATTGGAAAACCTTTTATGCAAGAGAACTTGATGAAAGCAGGAAATAGAATGAAGAACTTGAAGCACTATTTGCAAGGAAAATGCCTAAAGGTCCAGTTGGAAGTAAGTATGAAGGTAAAGCACCCTTTAAATGTTTTAACTGCAATAAGATTGGTCATATGGTTTCAAGATGCCCTGATAGATATGCTAGACTAAGAGAAGAAGCTAGAAGAACATACAAGCCTAACCCTGAATATCAGAGATAAAGATTTAAGAAGAATAAAGATAAATCTTGTTACATTGCTGATGAAGGTGTGACTGATGATTCTGATGAGGATCTAGCAGACAATGGATGGGTTTTTGTTGCTATAATAGAAGATCAACTGGCACCTACTGCTCAACCGGTAGTACAGGCCTTGGCAGCTAAAGTTGAAGTAAAGGATGAATGGATCATTGATTCACGATGCTCACATCATCTGACAAGAGACAAAGGTAAATTCTTGAACTTTCAAGAATACAATGGAGGCTTAGTGAGATTTGGAGATGACAAAGCTTGCTCAATCAAAGGTAAGGGTACAATATCTCTTGATGGTAAGCATAACACTGACAATGTTTACTATGTTGAAGGATTAAAGCATAATCTTTTGAGTGTTGGTCAATTAGTTGAGAAAGGATTCCAGTTACAATTTAAAAATGGAAAATGCAAAATCATGAACAGAACTGGTTTGGAAATTGCAACCGGTAATCAGACTAGAGGTAATATCTTTCATTTGAATAACAGTGAAAAGACATGCTTGATTGCACATATAGATGAAAGTTGGTTATGGCATAAGAGACTCTGTCATGTAAACTTTGATTGCATGGTGAAAATCAGTACTACTAAGGCAGTTAGAGATTTACCTAAAATTGTCAAACCTCATAATACAGTATGTAAGGAATGTCAATTTGGAAAACAAGTTAGAGCTAGTTTCAAAAGTATTCCAAAAAAATCCAATAATTCTCTTGATTTAATTCACACTGATTTATGTGGTCCAGCTAGAACTAAAATCTTACAAAGTGATAGATATTTCATGCTAATCATTGATGACTATTCTAGAATGTGTTGGGTTACTTTTCTTAGAGAAAAATCGGAAGCACTTGGAAAGTTTAAACTATTCAAAGCAATGGTTGAAAATGAAAGCGGTAAAAAAATCAAATGTCTAAGATCAGATCAAGGAGGAGAATTTACATCTAAAGAATTTAATACATTCTGTGAAGTGAATGGAATCAGAAGACAACTATCAGCACCTCAGACACCACAATAGAATGGAGTTGTTGAAAGGAAAAATAGAACTATCTTGGATGCAGCAAGAAGTATGTTATTAGAAGCAAACCTACCACATGTATATTTGAGAGAAGCAATCAGTACAACGGTCTATACATTCAACAAAGTTCACATCAAAGATGAAACCGGTAAGACCCGTCATGAACTATGGTTTGGTAATACTCCTACTCTTAAGTATTTCAGAATTTTTGGAAGTAAATGTTATATCAGAAGAAATGAGTATATTGGAAAATTTGATCCTAGAAGTGATGAAGGAATATTTCTTGGTTATTCATCTAAGAGCAAGGCATATAGATGTTTTAACAAAAGATTGCAAAAAATTGTTGAAAGTACAAATGTAAAGATTGATGAACAATTCAGAGGAACTTCAAGGTATATAGACTCTGAACTGGCAACAAAAATTTTGGCAAATGAACCTACACTAAATCCACTGGTACAGAATGAAGATCCAACCCCGGTATCATCTGAGGATTCCACAGTAACTAAGAAACCGCAACAAACAAAGACACCCCGGTTGTAAGACTGAATCATTCTAAAGATCAGATAATTGGAAACAAGTTTAAAGGAGTTATGACAAGAGGAAGATTGGAAAATGAAGAGGTATGTCTTAATTCTCAAATTGAACCATCATCTGTTAATGAGGCATGTGAAGATAAATTTTAGATTAAAGCTATGGAAGAAGAATTAGAACAAATTGAGAAAAACAACACTTGGACATTAGTTCCCCGACCTAAAGATAAAAAGGTAATTGGAACCAAATGGGTATTCAGAAACAAACTTAATGAAGATGGTCAGGTTGTCAAAAATAAAGCAAGACTAGTGTGTAAGGGATATTCTCAGAAGGAAGGAGTTGATTGGAATGAAAACTTTGCACCGGTAGCTAGAATTGAGGCAGTCAGATTATTTTTGGCTTTTGCAGCACATAAGAACTACAAAGTTTATCAAATGGATATTAATTGTGCATTTTTGAATGAAGATCTTGAAGATGAAGTCTATATTGATCAACCTGATTGATTTTCTTTGACAGATGACAATGATATGGTTTGCAGGTTAAGAAAAGCTCTGTATGGATTGAAACAAGCTCCAAGAGCTTGGTATGCAAGATTGGATAAGTATCTTTTGAAGATTGGTTTTACTAAAGGAAATGCAGACATCAATTTATATTATAAAGTAACTAATGATGACATCTTGATTATAGAAGTATTTGTTGATGATATAATCTTTGGAGGAGAAGATGGATTATGTAAAGAATTTTCTATTAAAATGCAGCAAGAATTTGAAATGTCTATGATTGGAGAAATAAAATTCTTTTTAGGATTGCAGATTTCACAGACTGATAAAAGTATATTCTTGAGTCAATCCAAGTACTTAAAAGAGTTACTAAAGAAATTTGGGATGGAAAACTCTAAACTGGTAAGCACACCTATGACAACAAATGAAAAATTATCACAAAGGGATGAATCTACACCTGTTAATCCAACTAGATACAAATCTATGATAGGAGCTTTACTGTATTTGACACAAACCAAACCTGATATTATGAATGCAGTATGTATTGTTTCAAGATTTCAAAGTAATCCTAGAGAAAATCATGAATCAACAGTAAAAAGGATTTTCCGGTACTTACAAGGCACTATAAATCTTGGATTATGGTATCCTAGAGATGAAAACTTTGAATTATGTGCATACACAGATGCAAATTGGGCACGAGATGTGGATGATAGAAAAAGAACCACTGGGGGAGCATTCTTTCTTGGAAACAGACTAGTTTCTTGGTTGAGTAAGAAACAAAGTTGTACATCTTTATCAACAACAGAATTAGAATATGTTGCAGCAGCAACTAACTATACACAGGTACTATGGCTTAAGCAAATGTTGAAAGACATAAAGGTAAAATGCAAGGAACCTATTACTATCTATTGTGACAACACTGCAGCAATTGACATATCTAAGAATCTGGTATTACATTCTAAAACGAAACATGTTTCTATCAAACTAAATTTTCTAAGGGAAAATGTTGAAGCAAAGGAGATAAAACTGGTTTATGTGAATACTAAAGAACAAATTGCAGATATTTTTACTAAACCTTTGCCTAAGGAGACTTTTGAATATCTCAGAGATCAACTTGGGGTCATACCCCCACCGGTAGAGACTTAGGAAGTTGATGATTGTCATCAACCGGAAGAAATAACAGAGAAATCTTTTATTCTGGCTTTGATGGGAAGCTACTTCTCAGGGGGAGTAGTAGGTATACTAAATTGATTGGTATTTTGTATATGAACTTGGTTTTGTTGTAACTTTGGCATTTTATGTCAAAGGGGAGAGATTGGTATGGAAAAACTTTGAAAAACACAAGGAAAACACATGTTGCTCCTAGGGGGAGAGAGTGTTGTTTGGGAGAGATTATTACTCTCTATATCTGTATTTTGATTTCTGGTTATGATCCCTTTTTGGAGATTGTTGGTATTTTGGTATTTGGCATTTCTGTTTTGGCACTTTGATGGTTTTTCCATCTTGTGTTGCCATCAATGCCAAAGGGGGAGATTGTTGGTATTTTGGTATGGTTTTGTCATTGATGTCAACACCTACTAAACACTTATCAACTCTGGCACTTTGGAGAATCAACAACATTCACCGGCAAGCAAGTGACTCATGCACAATCACCAGTATCTGGTACACCGGCACAATATAATGATCACCGACACTTGGGATGATATGGAAAACACATGGTTATGTCAAAGACATCATGTGGACACTTTGACTTGGAGTTTTGTTTATTGGTATATTCATATTTACATATTTGTTGTTATCGACAAATAGGTCCAGGGTTACACTGGCAAGTTTATCTTTTCCAGATCAGCACAACACGCTATTGAGATGATTAATTATTATTGTAAATGCATTAAGCCGACATGTTGAATCGGTGATTGCATTGGATATTGTATTGTTTGTAAAATGTTTTTATTGTAATATCTTGTAGAGCCGAACTACTAAAATTGGTCTTAGGTTATGGTATAAATTTAAGATCTTATTTGTAAGATCAAATGTGGAATGCGAAAAAGGATTGTGTGAAGGTATATGCGAGAATAAGCAGAGCTATATGCGCAGACATCATTTGAAGATTGAAGAAGGGTTTTTGTGAAGACAATCAAAACTACACCGATACTGAATCCAACATATGAAATGTTATTTTGTGCAGTATATTCTTATTGGATTTAACCATCCAACTGTAGTCAGTGTGACTCCCATTTTGTGATTGAGCAGTGAGCTCTAGGTGCTTGGCCTTTCTGCATGTGCAGACCCCATTTATGTACACTTACTATCTGCAGTAGTATCATTTGATTGTGGGTAAGGTTTCCCACCGTGGTTTTTCCCCTTACAGGGTTTCCACGTACAAATATTGGTGTTATGTGTTGTGGATGACTTTGTCTTTATGCTTCATGCACTAATCCTTACCGGTATAGCAATTAACTGTTAAAATTGTCTACCGACATATTAAACTGGTTTACCAGTATTAAGCATTAAGTTGGTTAAATTGTTTTTGGTTTGAATTTCTTTGACAACTGATTCACCCCCCCCCCCTCCCCCCTCTCAGTTGCCTCTGGGACCTAACATTCACATCCATTTGCTCAACTTGTAAATCATAAGCAATAGCAATAGAAAGCAAAAATCTAATGGATGTCATTTTTGCAACAGGAGAAAATATCTCACCATAATCAACACCCTCAAACTTAGAGTAGCCTTTTGCAACCAACCTTGCTTTATACTTCTCAATGCTTCCATCTCAACCAATCTTTTTCTTGAACACCCATTTGCAGCCATCAGGCTTTCGTTCTTCAACAAATGGTACAAGATCCCATGTATCATTCTTTTTCAAAGCTGCCATTTTTTTCTTTCATAGCAATCTTCTAGTATTTTGCATCATTCATACCTAATGCCTCTTCTACAGATCTAAGCTCATCTACATTAGTATTCAAAGCAAAAATACATCTCCAATCATCAGACGAATACCTTTCAAGTGGTTGTCTATGTCTTTTAGACCTTTGAACAAGCTGAGTTGAAGGTTCTTCCTCCTCTTCTGACGATTTAGAGCTAGATGAGCTCTCCTCAACTTCTTGTCTATAAAGTGGTCTCATTTAAAATATTTCAAGCGTAGAAGGAAATAGAATCACATCTTCCTTCTTAGTTTTTTCTTGCTGCAATGTAACAGAAGGAGACTTAATTTCTCTAAAAATAACACTTCTACTATAAATTACCTTTTGTGCCACAGGGTCCCAAACCTTGTTTCTTTTCACACCATAACTGTAACCAATGAAGATACATTTCATAGCCTTGTTCTCCAACTTTGTTTACTTCTCTTTTGGCACATGTGCATATGCCTCACAACCCAAAACTCTAAGATTTCTCAATGAAGGCTTGTGACCTGACCATGCTTCAATAGGTGTTTTATCAACAAGAGCTAATGTAGGAGACTTGTTAATCAGGTAGCAAGAAGTGGAAACAACTTCAGCCCAAAAATTTTGTTCTAGACCAACACCACTCAGCATACTCCTAGCCTTATCCATCAAATGTATTGTTCATAATTTCTGCAACTCCATTATGCTATGGAGAATACGAAGTTGTCTTCTGTCTATTAATGTCACAGTCTTTATAGAATATATCAAAATCACTAGAGAAAAATTCATCGCCATTATTAGTCCTCAAATATTTAATTTTCTTTCCAGTCTATAATTCAACCATTGGTTTAAATTCTTTAAATCGACTAAAAACTTCATATTTACTCTTTAAAAAGTATACCCATGTCCTTCTACTAAATCATCAATAAATGAAACATAATATGTGGATTTTCTAATGGAAAGAACATTTACAGGACCAAACACATTAGAATGAATAAGATCCAAACACCACAAGATTTATGAGAAATCGAGTAAAACTGAATGCGGTTTTGTTTTCCATAAATGCAATGCTCACAGAAATCAAATTCAAGATTACAATCATTCAAACCTTCAACAAAGTTTTTATTTTTCAAGGTACTTAGACCCTTTTCTCCAATGTGGCCAAGTCTTTGGTGCCATAGCATAGTCTTCTATGTAGGTAACTCTGCTTCAGAAGAAAGAGCACCTTTAGGTACCCAAAATCCATGTCCATCCGTTGAAGGTGAAACCCTTAAATCGTTTGATGAAGTATCCACAGATTTACTTTTTACTGAAGTTATATTACACTCAACGGTGGATGCATCTAGCTTATACAAAGTGCCAAACTTGACACCTCTAGCAATCACTATAGCACCCTTAATCATCTTACATCCCACATCAAAAAAGACTACCTGCACACCCGCATCTATCGGTTTTCTCACAGATAATAAATTTCATTTTAAACAAGGGATATGCAGCACACCACTAATCCTTTTTATTCTACCATCAGGAAACCTGATTCTAACTTTACTACGACCAACATTATCTAAATGTGAATCATCACCTAAGTACACCTTCCTTCTATTATATTCTTCATATTCAGAAAACCAATCTTTATTGGAAGTCATATGAAAAGATGCACCTGAGTCAATTAACCATGCATCATTACTTGCATGAGTAGCCAAAGCTGCAATGAATGCATCACCATCTTCCTTCTCAGACTTAGAATCAGAATCAACCTTCTTCTTTTTCTTCTTCTTTTCTTCTTTGCAGTCCTTATGGATGTGTCCTGGTTTATCACAATTCTAGCAGATGACTTTGGACTTTCCAGAAGATTTTGATCCCCCTTTGGATTTGGACTTATTGCGCTTCTCATTTTTCTTGCCTTTTTCCTTAGTTCTTCCATGAATAGTTAGGGCTTCTTTTGAACTGATGGATACCTTCCTCTGCATCTCTTCACCAAGTAGGGCACCCACCACATCTTCAGACTTCAAAACAATATAAGTACTACTGATAGCCATAACAAGGGAATCCCATGAATCAGGGAAAGAACAAAGCAAGATCTGATGTTTCTCCTCTTTATCCATCTTAACACCAATAGATACCAATTGAGCCACCAACATATTAAATTCTTCCAGGTGCTCTACAATTTGTCCACCCTCTTTCATCTTCAAGGAATATAATTTCTTCCTCAATAAAATCTGATTTAATAAAGATTTCACTTGATAAATTTCACCAAGCTTAGTCCATAGCTTCTTCACAGAGTTCTCTTCATGGACATTGATTAGAAAAAAATTTGCCAGGCACAATCTGATTAGACCCTTGGCTTTTTGGTCCATAACATCATACTGAGCAGCCACAGTAGGATCTGAGGGTCTTGAGACATTCACATCAACAACATCCCACAGATCTTGATCTATTAGAAGATCTTCCATCTTCAGCTTCCACATCTCAAAATTACTTTCATTAATTATCTCAACCTCTATTCTCCTTAACGAACTTGCCATCTAAAAATTCCTGCAACAAGATAAAAAAGTGTCTTCTACACAAGCTCCCACCCAAATTTGGATTAGTTCAAAAAACCCAACAACCCACAACTGAAACCAAAGGTGATCAGACTTTGATACAACTTGTCAGGAAGTTAAGTAGTAAAACAACTTCCTAAACTAACCTTGAGAGGAGGGTAATGCAAATTTTTTTTAAATCATTACAACAACTACAAAAACTTAACAAAAATAGACATAATAACATGCATACCACAACACAGTGATTTATGTGGGGAAAACCCTTTTGGGAGGAAAACCCCACACTCCAAAAGCAACTCAATATATTATTCAGAAATCAATAATAAATTATGATATAATTACAGAGAAAGCTCTTCACATGAGTACTACTAATCAGAGATTCAGAGGTAACTCAATATCCATAAGACTCTTACACACTACCTCTTTCTCACACACCTCATATATAGGAGATACAATACAAGAAACTGTCAAATGGTATTACAAAACCACAGGCTAAAACCACCCAATAAAGTAGAGTCGACCTTATCTCCATTCTAGATTCCCTATGACGTGTCAAAACACACATCAACACATGGTGCTCCCTTTTACAACTCATTTATGTGTCTGATGCAATTTATATTTACTATTTCAGGAGTCCAAACTTCTAGAGGCCATAACTTGTGAGCCATGTGTCCGATTAATGAACCGTTTGAAGTGCCAAAAAGCATGTGAAGTGCTCTATCACCTTGTAAATAGCTACACCATTTATGCCCACTTTTCAAGAATTTAGGTGCCTCTAAATTCCTCAAAATTAAGTTTAAACCTTTCATTGCACTCTTCAAAAATGAAAACTTTAATATCTTCGAAACCAGCTATGATCTTGTGAGGAAAATTTACCGGCATGCTTATCTAACCAGCTAGAAGCTTTGGGAAGGATTTCACACCATTATTATCTAACCAACTAGAAGCTTTGGGAAGGATTTCACACAATTTCATGCTCAAATGAAAACTTACTATAAATATTAACCTCATGTAAATGCAAGGTTGAGACACCATTTTCCCAATAGGGTAGGCTTAAATGTTTGCACTTTGTAATTGATAAGAGAATTAGGATACTCTGAGGGGATCATAGGTCCAAGAAAAGGAATTAGTATAAAGACTTATGATGATTCAAAATGTCCATCTAAGGGTATAGTGACACTTCCTATTCAAGTTGGTCTAATGAACAAATATATAATATGTCAAGTATTAAACCTTGATCTCCTATATATTATGATCCTTAGGGTTCATTGATACACAACATGTAGGCATTTCCATCTACTTTTCACCAATGCATAAAATTTCTTTATAATGGGATGGAGATAACTATTCCAAGAGATCATAACCCTTTTCACTTTTGTGCCAACTTAAAAGGACATAACAAAAATTAGGTTCCCATCAATGGTGAAGCCTCATCATCATCGTACATTGATCCTGATACATTAAATAAATAATCTAACTAGTCTACTATCGTTCGTAAGATTAGGAATTAGATACAAGACAAGGGGTGTGGTGAATATGACATGAAAGAAGCCTTTTATACTGGAAATCTTCCACCAGCACTAAGGTCTTACGAGAAACCATCTTTGATCCAACTAGTCTTAATGATTATCATCCAATGTAAACCCACACATTAAAGAAGTGGGGAGAATCTCATAAGGAAACAATAGAAGAGGACATCTCCAAATGGTTATACGAAGATGAAGAAGAAGATGAACCTATTAAACTGCCTATTAAGAAATAGGCTAAGAGTTTCCAGATCATGGAAAAAATGGTATATGATGGCCACAATGGCCTTGGTATTCAAATTAGGAAATTAGAGAACCTATACAACCACCTAAAAGACTAGGTTATCAAGGGTTTGGGTATGGGACATTGGAACCTAAGTCCTAAAATATTGAATTTATCTTCACAGAGGTAGTAAAAACTTTCTCATGGTCAAGACAACTAATAATGGTACCTCTACAGAATCCTTTGTGCATATCATTAATTTGTCCCAAGAACATCAAGTAATCACCTTAACTCTTAAATCCCTTGCCTTCACACAAACTAATGATACCCTTAAATAATCCATCCATAACTTAACAATTGGGACTAATAAGGACCATTGAGTATAGACATATTATAAAATAATGAAGTTTTTGTTGAGTTTATGGGACTTCAAGAAGGAATACCTTTGGGAGATCATACATTTATTTTTATTATATATATCTTCATAACAACATACTTGGGTGAGGGTGTCAAGGCTATAAGGAAGTTAAGTAGTGGAACAACTTCCTACACTAACCTTGAGAGGAGGGTAATGCAAAAACTTTTACAGATCATCACAACAGTTACAAAAAACAGAAATAGATATAATAACATTCAAACCATAACACAATGATTTACGTGGGGAAAACCATTTCGGGAGAAAAACCCCCACTCCAAAAGCCGCCTAATATATTATTCCGCAATCAAAACATATTACAATATACTTGCAGAGAAAGCTCTTCGCAGGAGTACCACTAATCAGATATTCAAAGGTAACTCAATAGCTATAAGACTCTTACACACAACCTCTGTCTTACACACCTCATATATAGGAGATACAATACAAGAAACCACCAAACGGTATTACAAAACCATGGGCTAAAACCATCCAATAAGGTGTAGCCGACCTTATCTCCCTTCTAGATGCCCTATGATATTTCCCTCCCTTTTTACAGCTCATTTATGTGTTCGATGTATTTTATATTTCCTATTTCAGGAGTACAAACTTCTGGAGGCCATAACTTGAGAATCTAGTGTTCGATCGACGAATCGTTTGAAGTGTTGGAAAGCTCGCGAAGTTCTCTATTTCCTCGTAAACCGCTGCATCATTTAGGCCCACTTTTTAGGGCGTTTAGGAGCCTCTAAAGTGCTCAAAATTAAATTTAAACATTTCATTAGACCCCTCTAAAATGGAAAATTTAATATCTTCAAAACTAGTTGTGATCTTACGACGTAACTTTACTGGAATGCTTATCTAGCCAACTAGAAGCTTCAGGGAGAATTTCGCACCATTTCATGCCCAAGTGAAAACTTACTATAAATAGTAACCTCATGTAAATGCAAGGTTGAGACACCATTTTCCCAACAAATCTCCCACTTGTCAAACACCTTGCAAGAGCAAAGAGAGTATCAACATAACGAATCACTTGCTAGGGGCCATGAGGCCC
The DNA here is from genome assembly GCF_030272615.1 of Cryptomeria japonica. Classification (NCBI taxonomy): domain Eukaryota; kingdom Viridiplantae; phylum Streptophyta; class Pinopsida; order Cupressales; family Cupressaceae; genus Cryptomeria; species Cryptomeria japonica. The sequence goes on along the minus strand of NC_081410.1, from coordinate 115,582,596 downwards.
ATAGACTCCGAACACCATCTAAACTTCTCTGTGCTCACAACCTTAGTTAAAGAATCTACAACATTCATCAAAGTTTCTACCTTAACCAGCATCACCCTGCCATCTTTGACCATATCTCTGAAAAAATGATACTGAACATCAATGTGCTTGGTCCGGGCATGAAATGTGGAGTTCTTAGCTAGGCAGATCGCACTCTGACTGTCACAATAAATTGTCATGGCTCCTTGTTTTATTCCAATGTATGAACACAGTCTCTTAAGCCAAATGGATTTTTTAAAAGCATGAGTAGCTACCATATACTCTTCTTTAGCAGTGGACAAAGCAACCACATCCTTTCGCTTACTCATCCAACTAATTGCACCACCAAATAAAGTAAACACATAAGCACTGGTGGATCTTCTACTATCAATATCACCTACCCAGTTTGAATCCACATAACCATGAATATCAAGGGAAATCATGGATACAACTGGATTACCATGATAACACAAAGAATACTCTGAGGTACCCTTCAAATATTTGAAGACTCTTTTGACTGCATCCCAATGAACTCTACCAGGATTAGACATATATCTGGACAAAACTCCCACTGCTTGGGAAATGTCTGGTCTAGTACAGACCATAGCATACATCAAAATTCCAACTGCACTTTGGTGAGGCACTTTTCTCATGTCTTCCATCTCCAATGGGGATGTAGGACAATCCGAAAGGAACACACAATGGTCTATGATCCTGCATGTTGAACCTCTGTAATATTGAATTTGCATACTTACTGTGGCCTAGCCATAGCTTTCTGTTCACTCTATCTTTTTTAATTTACATCCCAAGAATGTTTTTTGTTGCACCAAGATCTTTCATTTGAAATTTAGCAGCGAGTTGAGAGTTTATTTCTGAAATCATACCTTTCCATTTACCAATGTGTATCATAAAATCAACATACAATACAATGTACAGGAAATGATCACCATCAGATTTATAATAAGCATAGTGATCTGAATTAGAACACTCAAATCCCAAACTCAACACATATGTATCAAATTTTTGGTGCCACATCCTAGGACTTTGTTTGAGGCCATACATGAATTTATTTAATTTACAAACCACATTACTTTTACCTTTCACCACATAGTGCTCCGACCATGTCATATAAATATCCTCCTCCAAATCGCCATGAAGGAAAGCAGTTTTCACATCCATTTGCTCAACCTCTAAATCATAAGCAGCAACAATAGAAAGCAAAAATCTAATGGATGTCATTTTGGCAACAGGAGAAAATATCTCACCATAATCAACATCCTCAACCCGAGAGTGGCATTTTGCAACCAACCTTGCTTTATAATTCTTAATGCTTCCATTTGAACCAATCTTTTTCTTGAATACCCATTTGAAACCAACATGATTTCGTCCTTCAGGCAATGGTACAAGATCCCATGTATCATTCTTTTTCAAAGCTGCAATTTCTTCTTCCATAGCAATCTTCCAGAACTCTGCATCATTCATACCTAATGCCTCTTCCATAGATTTTGGTTCATCCACATTAGTATTCAAAGAAAAAATACATCTCCAATCATCAAGTGAATACCTTTCAAGTGATTGTCTATGTCTTGTATACCTTCAAACAAGATGAGTTGGAGGTTCTTCCTCCTCTTCTGAAGATTCAGAGCTAGACGAGCTTTCCTCAACTTCTTGCCTATCTAGGGGTCTCAATTTAACTCTTTCAAGTGTAGAAGGGAATTGAATCACATCTTTGTTTTTAGTCTTCTCTAGCTGCAATGTAGCAAAAGGAGACTTAATTTCTCTAAAAATAACACTTCTACTATGAATTACCTTTTGTGCAATAGGGTCCCAAAACTTGTATCCTTTCACACCATAACTGTACTCGATGAAGATACATTTCACAACCTTGTTCTCCAACTTTGTCTGCTTCTCCTTTGGCACATGTGCATATGCCTCACAACCAAAAACTATAAGATGTCTCAATGAAGGCTTGTGACCCAACCATGCTTCCATAGGCATTTTATCAACAAGAGCAGATGTAGGGGACTTGTTAATCAGGTAGCAAGCAGTGGAAAAAAATTTAGCCCAAAACATTTGTTCTAGACCAACACCACTCAACATACTCCTAGCCTTCTCCATCGGTGTCCTATTCATTCTTTCTACAACTCCATTCTGTTGTGGAGAATATGGAGTTGTCTTTTGTCTGTTAATGCCACAGTCTTTGTAAAATCTATCAAAATCATTAGAGTAAAATTCACTGCCATTATCAGCCCTCAAACTTTTAATTTTCTTTCCAGACTGCAACTCAACCATTTTTTTAATTCTTTAAATCGACTGAAAACTTCATATTTATGCTTTAGAAAATATACCCATGTCCTACTAAAATCATCAATAAATGAAACATAATATGTGGATTTTCCAATTGAAGGAACATCTACAAGACTAAACACATCAGAATGAATAAGATCCAAAACACTACAAGTTTTATGAGAACTCAAGTAAAACTGAACACGGTTTTGTTTTCCATAAATGCAATGCTCATAGAAATCAAAGTTAATATTACAATCATTCAAACCTTCAAAAAGGTTTTTATTTTTCAAGGTCCTTAGACCCTTTTCTCCAATGTGGCCAAGTCTCTGGTGCCATAACATGGTCTTCTCTGTAGGTAACTTTTCTTCAGAAGAAAGAGCAACCTTAGGTACCCAAAGCCATTTCCATTTGTTGAAGGTGAAACCCTCAAATCTTCCACAAATTTACTTTTTATAGAAGTGCTATTACACTCAACAATGTTTGCATCTAGATTATACAACGTGTCTAACATGACACCTATAGAAATTACCATAGCACCCTTAATCATTAATCCTTTTTATTCTACCATCAGAAAAATTGATTCTAATTTTATCTTGACCAACAATGTCTAAATGTGAATCATCACCCAAGTACATCTTACCTCCATTAAATTCTTCATATTCAGAAAACCAATCTCTATTGGCAGCCATATGAAAAGATGCACCTGAGTCAATTAACCAGACATCATTACCTACATGAGTCGCCAAAGCTGCAATAAATGCATCACCATCTTCCTTCTCGAACTCTGAATCATAATCAATCTTCTTCTTTTTATTCTTCTTTTTTTCTTTGCAGTCCTTACGGATGTGATATGGTTTACCGCAATTCCAGCAAATGACTTTGGACTTTCCAGGAGATTTCGATCTCCCTCTCGATTTAGAGTTATCACACTTCTCATTCTTCTTTGCCTTTCTCCTTAGGTCTTCCACAAACAATTAGGGCTTCCTTTGAACTGTGGGATACCTTCCTTCGCATCTCTTCACCAAGAAGGGCTCCCATCACATCTTTAGACTTGAAAACAACATAAGTACTACCGATAGCCATAACAAGAAAATCCCATGAATCAGGCAAATAACAAAGCAAGATCTGGCATTTCTCCTCTTCGTTCATCTTAACACCGGCAGATACTAATTGAGCCACCAACATATTGAATGTTTCTAGGTGGTCTGCAACTCATCCACCCTCTTCCATCTTCAAGGAATACAATTTCTTCCTCAATAAAATATGATTTAATAAAGATTTCACTTGATACATTTCACCAAGTGTATCCCATAGTTTCTTTCTAGTTTTTTCTTCGTAGACATTGATCAGAACAGAGTCTGTCAAGCACAGTCTAATTAGACCCTTGGCTTTTCGGTCCATAACATCATATTGAGTCGCCACAGTAGGATCTAAGGGCCTTTGGACATTCGCATCAGCAACATCCCATAGATCTTGATCTATTAGCGGATCTTCCATCTTCAGCTTCCACATCTCAAAATTTGTTCCATTAAATTTCTCCACCTCTATTTGCCTCGACGAACTTGCCATCTGCAAATTCATGCAACAAGATAAAAAAGTGTCTTTTGCAAAATCTCCCACTCAAATCTGGATTAGTTCAAAAAACCCAGTAACCCACAACTAAAACCAAAGGTGATCAAGCTCTGATACCACTTGTAAGGAAGTTAAGTAGCAGAACAATTTCCTACACTAACCTTGAGAGGAGGGTAATGCAAAAACTTTTACAGATCGTCACAACAGTTATAGAAAACATAAATATATATAATAACTTTCAAACCATAACACAATGATTTACGTGGGGAAAGCCCTTTCAGGAGAAAAAACCCACACTCCAAAAGTTGCCCAATATATTATTCCTGTTGGTGTAAATAATTATTCATCATGGATATTATTACACTTACTTAAGTTTACTTAGGAAATGCATTTCATGGTAGTTTGGGTATGAGACACTTGGATGTTTGTGCCACATTGGGATAGTGTGTGTAGGAGAAATTCCACCTTTTATGGTGTTGATTTTGTTGTTACACTCCACATTCAGTGGGTGATCCACCTCATGTGGACTATTATATTATTTCTCCTACCTATCCACACCTATTTCCTACCTACCCTTATTTCTTATTGAGCCACATGTCATGTTTGTGTGCTCACATATCCCTAGACTTGCCTATATAAGCAGGCTCATCTACATTGTACGAAAATTGATTATTGATCATTTTCTATTGATGAGAATACAATTTATTCTTGTCCTATATTGTGTCTCTATTTTGTACATTTCATTGAGCTCTTGATCTTGGCAAAATCTCACATGGTATCAGAGCCATTGGGGCTTCATTGATTCGTCTTGAAGGGGCATTATTGCGACGTCAAGAGGCAGATCTGAGGAGCAGCATCTTTTGGAGGCATCCTAGACCAGATCCAACCCCGCCATTGCGTCCAGAAGGTCGTTTCCATGAATTTTGGTTATAAAGTCGGTCTATTTTGGTGAGAAAAAAAATTTCGCCAATTTTACTATTATTGTATGAATTTCAAAAAAAAATTATATATTTTCCAAAAATCAAAAAATCAAAAAAATTTTGTCAAAAAAAAAATTAAAATTTTTTTTCAAAAAAATTGAAAAATCAGAAAAAATAAATAAAATAAAATTAAAAAAAAGGGCAATTTTTTGGGGGGTCCGCAGACCCCCCCGTGACCTGCTGTACCCGTAGTTTCGAGTGTTGCAGATCTGTCGTACCCTGCAGGTCTGCAGAGCCCATACCCTGCACCTCGTCCCGTGCCCGCCGCAGTGTTTTCCGTGCCGCCGAGGTCCACGCGCCACCGCCCGCGCCGGTCGTCTCGTCCTCGCCGGTCTCTGCCTCCCGCAGCTCCCCGGCAGTAGCTTCGCCCAACGGCCCCTGCTACCTCCTCTCCGGTGCCCTCAGCCTCCACCGCCGGCCTCTCGGCTTCGGCAGCTCCCTCTGCCGACGATTACCCAGACCGGAGGACCCGCGTCTGCCACGTGGCAGGCGGCCACTGGCCCGCGGGTACAACTCGTGACATGTCACCTCCGTACATAGTGACATGTCACCGCCTGTGCCACGTAGACATCCGTACGTCTACCACACAGAGCTGCCCAGTCAGCAAATCCGTACGGTACGACCTGCATAGCCATCTGCCACGTCATCAGTCCGTACAGTACGGATGCCCAGTCAGCAAAGAGGCAAAGTTTTTGCGACGGTCATACGATCGTCAAATTTAACCCTGTGAATTGCTGACATCAGCACCACATCAGCATTTTTCAAAAATTTTGCAGGCCCCTCTCATTTGCATTTTTTATTTTGGAGTTCAACTTCAAATGGCCATAACTTGCTCATTTTTGCTCCTTTTTGGGTGCAATTTTTTTTGAAATAGGCTAGAATTCCGTGCTCTCCGTAGTGGTGAAGAAATTTTTTGATTTTGATGCACTGATTTTTTAGAAAATGCAGTTTTTGGTGACTGTACCTGAGTAATCCCATTTTTTGCAACTTCAGAGGCTTCGTTTAGGGTCATACGACCTCCTTTTCAGGTGTCATTTTTTTTGAAAGTGCGTATTTTTTTGTCTACCTTCACATGATGCTATCAGATTGATGCCATTGTAAGTCAAAATTGTACTTTCAGATTTTGGCCTTTTTTGGCTCTCTTGGTACTTGTATATTTGCTTGAATCTCAGTTAGATTCATTGCACTATTGATTGAATTCTCTTGTATCTCATTTGAGAAGTTGTAAAATTTGCATCATAAGTCCACTTTGCCTTGCTTTGCAAGTGGCTCATTGTAATCGCACTAAGTATAAAGTGCCAAAATCATCACTTTGGGGGGGGTACTTTGATTGAGTGAATTTGGGGGGGGTGTCTCTTGTTCTTTTGTGCTCTTGTGTTCCTTCCTTTTTGCTACTATGGGTTCTTCTAAGTTTCCTCTCTTAACTCCACATAATTATGCTACTTGGAAAATTGATGCATTGAGTAAACTTATGGAAAAAGGACTCACTCATTACATCGATGGAACTATTGTTGCTCCCGCTGATCCTAAGGTTGATCCAGTTGGTCACTTGGATTGGCTCACTAAAAATATCATGGCAATTGGTACCTTAAGAAAGTATGTATCAAAGGATCTCATTTTTCATATTGAAAAATGTACTCTAATCAAGGATGCTTGGCAAAAGTTTCAAGACTTCTATGGTCAAGTTGATGAGATTAGGGGATATCAAATTGATAGTGATCTCACCATGTTAGATCCTAAAAACTTTGATACTATACAAGATTATGTCACTAAGGCAAATGAGTTGAGGGCACAACTCAAAGATTGTGGCATTGATAAGAAGGATACTCAATTGATATTCAACTTGATAGGCAAGCTTCCACAAGAATATGCAGCATTTGTTTCTAGTTTCCAAACCCATAGGATGACAATGGGTTCAAGCTACAAAATGCCTACATTTGATGCTTTCAATGAAATGTTGATGATGGAACAAACTAAGTTGATAAGCATGGGCATTCTTAAGGCTTCTAAGTCTCAAGCATTAGTTGCAAATCAAGGGAACAAAGGAAATCAAGGAAAGGACAACTCAAAGAAGAAGAAATGGCAATCAAAGCCTAAAGAAAAAGCACCATCTTCTCCACAACAAGGAGATTCATCCTCTTCCAAGAGAGATAATTCACCAAAGAGGGAGAGACCTGCTTGTGCTTATTGTAAAAAGATTGGTCATGAGGAGCATCGTTGCCATTCTAAGAAGATTGATGAGCTCACACATATCATCAAAAAGCATAACATTGATTTGCCTAAAGTCTACAAGAAGGATGATTCATTAACTTCCACTTCCTCACATTCAAAAGGAAAAGGGCAAGCATTCATGGCTTCTACAAGTGGGAAGACTCACTCTTTTGGAACAAGAAAAGGAAAAGCTCTATGTGCTACTATCACTCATGATTCAGAGACATGGCTTCTAGATTCAGGGGCTTCTCATCATATGGCATCTTCATAGTCTATGTTCTCTACATTTTAGCGTTGCACCATGCCACAGATTTTGATGGGCAATCATACATACATGGATGTGATTGGGAAAGGATCTATTGACATTGGGGATAACTCCTTCAATGATGTGTTGTGTGTACCCCACTTGACAAACAATCTCCTTTCTATCTATCAAATCACACATGGCGCAACTAAGAAGGTTGTAGAGTTCACACCTGACTCAGTTTTCATTAGAGACTTGGAGACTAGAGCTATCATTGCGACTAGGGTGGTTGATCATGCATCTCGGTTATACTCCTTTTCAGATTTTGTTGATGATGATGATTTCACATTTGATGATTCTACACATGATGATCACACTTCTTGTGATGGTTCAGATTTTGAGGAGAACTTTGGGCACTTGAACATGGGGATTCTCACATGTGACCCCATTCTTGAGCCTTGTATTTCATCTCCTCATATTGATATCACATCACCTATTGCACCTGATGATGCAGATAGTGCAATAGTTTTGCCTTCATGTGATTCAATGCAGCAGGATATTCATTGTCTTCCAGCTTCAGATTCATGGGATGATTACTTGACAGACATTACAAGTTTGTTTGTGGAATCCTACATTGCAGATTTGGGAGACATCATTGATGACATTCATCTTCTCTTTGATGAAGTTGATCCTTCTTCGATTGTTGCGAGGGCACACTCTGACCCTCTTATTCATTCTCTACAAGATCATTCTTTCGAGGTTGACATGATTGTGGATACTTATGTACAGCAGTTGGAGGAGGTCTCTTTATGGTTTGAGGAGACATGTGAGTCTTTGGGACATGTTCTACATCCATCTCCACTAGATCTTGGAGTGCCTTTTTCAGCAGTGTGGCACAGTTTACCACCTTTGGAGGGGGTATCTTTCAACATCGACATGGAGACACTTGAGCAGTTTTCAGAGATTCCTTTCATCATGAATTTTCTTCATACATCTTCCCTTCATGATTGGGGAGACTTCATGGATACACCTTTGGTTTTGTTTCTTCCTAAGGGGAGGAATGTTGTTCGACGTTCGTGGAGCAGTTTCTTCATACATCGAGCTTCTATCATTGGTGCAGATTCCACATTGAGGGGGGGCTTCCTAGCTTCTCTTCTTCTCTCATATGGGGGGGACTTTTTCCTCACATGGGGCTTTGTCCTTCACATTCTTCTATGAGAGTTCTCTTGTATGCTTTTCATCTCTCTTTTGGGGGAGGGTTTTTTCCCATTGGGTTTTTCTCTCTTTCCCCACTTTGTGAGAGTTTTCATTGCATTGGTTTGCATGCATTTGCATTTGTTCATGGGTACCTAACATGGCCTAGTAGTCGGGACCCATCTTGCATTGCTTAGTTGCATTGTAGACTTAAGTGCATTCCCCTAAGTTGCACTTAAGGGGGGGTGTTGGTGTAAATAATTATTCATCGTGGATATTATTACACTTACTTAAGTTTACTTAGGAAATGCATTTCATAGTAGTTTGGGTATGAGACACTTGGGTGTTTGTGCCACATTGGGATAGTGTGTGTAGGAGAAATTCCACCTTTTATGGTGTTGATTTTGTTGTTACACTCCACATTCAGTGGGTGATCCACCTCATGTGGACTATTATATTATTTCTCCTACCTACCCACACCTATTTCCTACCTACCCTTGTTTCTTATTGAGCCACATGTCATGTTTGTGTGCTCACATATCCCTAGCCTTGCCTATATAAGCAGGCTCATCTACATTGTATGAAAATTGATTATTGATCATTTTCTATTGATGAGAATACAGTTTATTCGTGTCCTATATTGTGTCTCTATTTTGTACATCTCATTGAGCTCTTGATCTTGGCAAAATCTCACAATTCCGTAATCAAAATAGATTACAATATACTTGTAGAGAAAGATCTTCACAGGAGTACCACTAATCAGAGATTTAGAGGTAACTCAATAGCTATAAGACTCTTAAACACAACCTCTATCTCACGCACCTCATATATAAGAGATACAATACAAGAAACCATCAAAAGGTATTACAAAACCATGGGCTAAAACCACCAAATAAGGTGTAGTCGACCTTATCTCCCTTCTAGATGTCCTATGACGTGTCCCTCCCTTTTTACAGCTCATTTATGTGTCTGATGTATTTATATTTCCTATTTCAGGAGTACAAACTTCCGGAGGCCATAACTTGAGAACCGTGTGTCCGATTGATGAACCGTTTGAAGCGTTGGAAAGCTCGCAAAGTGCTCTATTGCCTTGTAAACCACTATACAATTTATGCCCACTTTTTAGGGCATTTTAGGGCCTCTAAATTCCTCAAAATCAAATTTAAACCTTTCATTGGACCCCTCTAAAACAAAAAATTTAATAGCTTCAAAACTAGTTGTGATCTTGTGACGTAACTTTACCAGAATGCTTATCTAGCCAACCAGAAGCTTCGGGGAGAATTTTGCACCAATTCGTGCCCAAATGAAAACTCGCTATAAATAGTAACCTCATGTAAATGCAAGGTTGAGACACTATTTTCCCAAAAAAGGCTTCAAGTTGCAAATATATAAAAAATCATACAAGGGTATCCTAGTGAAAACCACAATGCAGTGCGTTTAGACCATAAAAATATAAAAATAAAGGATGCATTTGAGGGTGAGAACCTTTTTGGGGCACCTAAGGATGGAAGTTTTGACACTCTTCCACATCCACTGATCAAGAGAAATATCTAGTTCTTCTAGAGAAATTGGAAGAAGTCAACATTGACACAATGGAAACTCCCAAAATCATTTACTTTGTTAATTCTTTATCAAAACAAGAAAAAAAGAAAAATTTATTAAATTCTTTCGAGACATACAAATAAAATTTGCATGTTCATATACATATATGCCTAAACTTGATGCAAAATAAGTGGTACATCATTTGATAGTATCTCTAGAGGTTAACCCTATAAAATGAAAATTGCGAAAGATGCATCCTTAAATCGCACTCCTGGTCAAAGATGAACTTAAAAAATTATTGGATGTAAGATTCATTAGATCGATTGACTATCCCAAGTAGATATCTAATCATTCTAGCCACCAAATCAACTAGGGGCATCCACATATGCACAAATTTTAGAAACCTTAACAAAGCATGCCCTAAATATGATTTTCTATTACCAAATATAATTATAATTATGGATTTGATAGCAGGACATGGCATGTTATCCTTAATTGATGGATTCTTAGGCTACAATATAATTTTTATAGCATTTGAAGATCAAAACAAAATAACTTTTACTTGCCCCTAGGGAACTTACTATTGAAATGTTATATGCTTTGTTCTCAAAATATGTAGGGGCTACATATTAAAGAGCCATGACCATAATTTTTCATGATACGAGGCATATGCTTATGGAAGATTATGTTGATGACCTATCAACCAAATCACTCATCAGAGAAGGTCATCTTGATACACTTGAAAGAAAATTTAATAGACTTGAGAAGTATAGTGTCAAGCTAAACCCTAAGAAATGTCTCTTTGGGGTCACTTTAGGTAAACTTCTTAGATATAATGTTTCCTATACAAGCATTGAGATGATCTAGAAAAAGTAAAAGCTATAAGTGATATGCCTCCACCTATAAATCAAATACAATTGAGAAGCTTACAAGGGAAATTGCAATCGATAAGGAGATTCATAATTTAGCTAGCTAATAAATGTCATCCCTTCACACATATATTGCATAAATATGACATATTTAAATGGAAAGTAAAATGTCAATAAGCATTCCAATAGCAGAAGGATTTTTTTTTGCACTACCAATGCTCATGCCTCTGATTGAAGGTAAATCTTTTATTATACAATTATATCACAACATCTGCATTGATATATTTCCTTGCACAACATAACTATATAGGAAATGGGAGAGATATTTACTCTATTAGTCATACTTTGGTTGGGTATGACCTCAATTATACACCTATTGAACATGCATGTCTAGTTGTCATTTCTTCTCAAAATATATGACACTACATGCAAGTCCACCAAACCAAGTTCATTGTCATAATAAGTCCACTTAAATACCTATTATCCAAAGCAACACTTATAGGCAGCTCAAATCACAAAACAAGAAGGGCTAGAACCCTTGGGAAGGCTCACTGCCTTACATAAATATTCAGATTGCATCTGAAGGATCATAAACTAATAAAATCGAATCTTCTCATGCCTGGTTATAGTTCTGGTTAGGTACATATACTCAAACTCTTCTCTTCACACTTTTTCACACTCTTTCACATTTCTCCTCTGCTATTGAAATATCAAATCAATATTCACACACGCAGATACCAAGCAGATACATCTGCAACATGACTATTACATATATTTATACAAATCATCAACCTATATTTCAAGGTCGGCTAAACCCTCAATACAAATTACAAAACAATAACCTCACAAGCTACAATAATACATGTGGACCAAAACAATGTCGGCTAAGACATAGTCTGGACCTAAACCAACACCGCATGCAAGAAAAACTTCAAGAATTACTCCTCAAACATCCACAACATGCTACAATCATCATGAATGTCGCATAACATGAAGAATACCACCGAATCAAGAAAATGATCAACAACGCACACAACAATCAATGCAAACCATCAATATGGATAGAAAATGATCTAGAAAGATCCACAAGCAACATGAATCACCACAGAAATAACCGCAACATCACCACTTACTATAATTTCCATCATCATTATACTGAACCTCAAGAACACACACCAAACTGACTGTCAAACTGAAAGATTCACTTGCGGACCTCCAAATCATGAACCATTTGAATTGAGGACACATATGAACATTCCAAACACACTACCAAATCTACAAACAAAGATATTTCAATTCCAGAGCAAAGCAGAGAACAATTCAAAATACCAAATAACACGAACAACTAAATATCAACCATAATACCAGATCACACAACTCGATCAAAACATCATGCGAACCACCGAAACTTCTATTGAATCAACTAGAGATAAGTATCTCTAAACCCATTAAACCACAATTGCTCATCTGCAACACACTGACCAAACCAACTTATCCAATCTTACTGCAACACTGGAATACACAGAAGAATATGTTGACATCAATGACAACACATCATTCCAACAAACTTCTCAGCAATATCCAACACAAACATCATACCAAAACAACATAGTATCAAAAGTATCTAACTCCTCAAATGAGGAAAATATTTATCTACCTCCTTTGTATCATCCCAAGTGGCAGTGTCTTATGAATACTAGTCCCATTGGACCTTATATTGCTCAACATCTTTGTTAAGCAACTTAAGTCAAAATCAATCAATGATGTGAAGGGGCTCCACTAGCAACACCCCTGGATCCTATACCTGTAAAGCATGCCAATCAATAATGTGTGAGGCATCAGGATGATATGGATTAAGCAATGATACATGAAATATATTATGAATTCGCGCAAGAGAGTGAGGTAGCGCAAGTCTGTAAGAATTAAGGTTTGTCACTTCCAGAACATTGAATGGGCCCACATATCTGGGAGAAAGTTTGGATGCCTTGCCAAATGTTATGAAACTCTTATGCAGTTTGACTCTCAAGAAGACTTTATCCCCAACTCAAAATTGTCTAAAAGTCTTTTTCTTATCTACATAACTCTTTTGTCTATTAGTTTCTTACTTCAATTTTTCCTTAATAATTGTCATCTAGTCATCCATCTCCTCAAGCATATCGAGGCCTATCACAATCTTGTCTTCTATTCTATCCCAACTGATGGGTGTACAAGAATAGCATTCATAGAGTGCCTCAAAAGGTGACATTCCCAAATATGCATAGTAAAAATTATTATATGCAAATCTTACCAAGTGAAGATAATCCTTCCACTTATATTGGCTGAGAAACTCATTAATATGTTCAATACCAAAGTCATATTGGTTGATAAACTCTAACCACCTCTAGCAAGCATTGAGATTGGGTTGGCTAAAGATGCACTTGAGTCTAAGGTGACGGATTCTCAACTCAAAATGTTTTCCCAAAAGGTAATGCCTTCACATCTAAAGTGTTTTTACTATGGTTTCTAGTTCCAGGTCATGTGGTGCATAATTCTACTCATGTTGTTTTAGCTTCCTGGACTCATAAGCTATTTCATGACCTTGCATAATCCTCCAATTCATTAGTTATCACTATAAAATGTCCATTGGGATCAGGTATAGTTGAAATTGGTGTTGAAGTGAGCTTCTCCTTCAAGAGCTGAAAAGATTGTTGACATTTCTTTGTCCACTCAAACTTTCTTCCCTTCTTTTGTACTAAGGTGATTGGTGCAAAAATCCTAGAAAACCCTGGCATAAACTTCCAATAATATCTTTAAAACACCCATAAAGTTACAAATTTCACTCACATTTTGCAATTTAAACCACTCTACTATAGCTTTAATCTTTTACGGATCCACTGCAATCCCATCTGTTGAAATAACATGACCAAGATAGTGCACCTTGCTTTAGTAAAAAGTACACTTGGATAGTTTATCGAAGAGTTTACACTCTCGATGCAAGACTATCCTCAAATGTCTTTCGTGATCCTCTATTGTCTTTGATTAAACAAAGATGTCATTCAAAAATATCAATACAAAATCATCTAGACAATCTTAAAAAACATTGTTCAATAGGTTTGTGAATGTGGTTAGAACATTGGCCAACCCGAATGGTACCACAGTGAATTCATAGTGACCATATCGATTTTGAAAGTTGTCTTAGGAATGTCCTCCTTAATCTGCAATTGGTGATAGTCTAATTGGAGATGATCTATCTTTGAGAACATTATGCCTCCTCTCATCTTATCAAAGAGCTCACCAATCTTTGAAAGAGCGTACCTATTAGTGACCATTGTCTTGTTCAACATTTTGTAGACAATTCATAGGCATAGGGTTCCATCCTTCTTCTTGACAAATATCACAAGTACACCGCATAGAGACACACTAGGTATAATGAACCCTTGATTTAGCAGCTTTTGTAACTATGCTTTCAACACATGTATCTCTATGGTGCTCATCCTATAGGGAGCTTTGGATTAAGGTTTGATTCCTGGTAATAATTCTATAGAGAAATCAAACCTCCTCTTTGGTGGTAACTTAGCCAATTCAACTAGAAACACATCTCAAAACTCCTTTAGGACAAGGTAATCAAGATCATTAACTTGGACGACATAGATCAAGCAACCCTTCCTTGCAGCCTTCTTGAGTTGCATGGCCAAAATATTTCTAAGCTCAAGGGATTTCCAAGAGCCATGGATCTCTACACAATTCCCATTATCATATAAGAATTGAACAACCTTATCTTCGTAATTTACAATGGATTTGTGCTTAATCAACCAATTGATCCCCAAAATCACATCTTAAGAATCTACACATAGAGGTTGACCTCCATTCAAAAACTCAGAAGGCCCAACTCACTGCAAGCAAAACAAATATCTACCATCCTCTTTGCTTGATTTCTATATTCTACCATCCATGGGTTTACCATATATCCTAGTCTAATTGGTAATTTGGAAACTACCTTTGGATCAACAAAACATTTTGTAGCTTCAATATCAATTAAAATAGAAACATGGTGACCATAGAGCTTACCATTGAACTATATCAGTGCAACTTGGAAGTTAGCTTGGCAGTTATATATCGTTGCATGAATCTGGTGTTATGGGGCTCCTTGCTTCTGTCCTGTGGACCTCTAGGGACATGTTTTGGCATAATGCTCTCCTCCACACATGTAAAATCCATCTCAAGGTGCCTTAGGTCCATCGGGTCTATCCCTCCTAATGTTGTTGTTGTAATTGGTATTCTTATTACTCCCATATTGATTCCCTTATGCTCCACCCTAAGTATTGTTTCCACTCTTCATATTCTTGATTTGTCGATTATTGTTATTGTTTCCATGTTGATTTTTATCATAGTAATTCTTGCTAGCATCACAATTCTTGCAGTAATTAGCCACCTGTTGCAACTTCTACTCTTGTTTGATTGCCTTTTCGAAGACCTTATCCATGGTTAGTGGATTGTGGTTACCATTTCAGGCCCAATTTGTGACCTCGAGCCCAAAATAAACTTATGAATCCTGAAATGCTCATCCAACTGATATTGTCGTACTTGAGGAAGCAAGAGAACCTTTCCCAGTATTGAGTTACTATCATTCTGTCTTGGGTTAGGTTCTGAAACTTTGTCATCTTCTTATCAAAGAAAAGTTAGGGCAACCATCTCTTCCTGAACAACTCAATGAATTGCTCCCATGTTGTTTCTCCTGGCAGTAGTTTCTTCTTGGCCTTCTCATTATCCCACCGAGTGGTTTCTTTGCCAGTGAGATGATAGGCTCCCCAAATTGTCTTAGTCTCATTAGACAAGTTGTGTAACTCAAAGTATTTTTCCATTTTAATTATGCATGCCTATGCCCCATCTCCTATAGTGTTTCCATCAAATTTTGAAGGACCGACCTTCTTGAGGTTCTTTCCTAGCTGCCTTGCAATTCTGTTTCTATTGTTGTCACTGTCCTCCTACTGTTGTTCCTCATTCTGGTCTTGTCCTCTCTAGATCTCTTGTTCCAAATTATACATCCTAGCTCCTTGTTAAGTCAAGAGGTTGAGAATATAGTCCAACATCTTGTTTTGCTCATTATTTTGGCCACGATTGGACCCACCATTCCTCATGTTAACCATAGTGACTAGGTTCACCTGCACCATAGATTGCACTTTAGCATAGTGTTCATTGGCCCTAGAGTTTAACCTAATTCTCTAATACCAAAATGTAAGTTCTCTACCCTTGATATCTCACATAAATAAAATAAATTACTCATTTAACACATCATCAAATATAATTTAATTAGAAAACTCCATAAATAATGATTAATAATGAAATACAACTTGGAGTTCTAGTGCTTGTTCTAGGAAAGCACGTATACATAAGATATGATTACAATCTTAATGCATATGCTATTAGTGATGATGAACTATCATGAGATACAATATACAATAAATACAAAAGAATGCATGAAACAATTGTCTTTGCTTGCCACCAACCACAAGTCATCTGCAATTTGAGGATGGGAACATGACCCAAGCGCATTTTCCCAACCACAAAGCAAATATGCTTCCCTAGAGTTCTTCCTGACATGATGAACTGTCAACCCTGCATAAAGAGCCTAACTACTTGGAAACAATGGCAGGATGGAAACCAGGGCACAACCTGATACATCTATATGCACATATACTATATGATAATGCACTATCACATTATCAGGATATAGTAGAGAAACACATTAAGGGAATTTATTAGAAAATTCATCTATTTAAATGAACTAGGCTTTGACCAAAGCACTTTAAAAAAATGGATTTTCCCGAAAAGAGGATCATCTTTCTCTATTTACTCATATTCAACACCCCTTCTCGAAAACATTGCTTGACAAAACATAATGCAAACACAGCCAATGAACTTATGATTATGCATCCTTCCTATGATGTGGTACTTGGTCATATTTTAAATGTAATTTACATTAATTCTATAGTCTACATGGTTATTCTAATGCAAAGATGACAAATTCATCTACATGCTTGTTCATATGCATTCATATTCTACATGGTTGTTCTAATGCAATGATGACATATTCATTTACATGGTTGTTTATATGCATTCATAGTGATTCTTTATTTTACATGACTATTTTGATGCATTGATAACATATTCATCTACATGGTTATTCATATGCATTCATAGCGATTTATTATTTTTCATGACTATTCTAATGCAATGATGTTACTTTCATCTACATGGTTGTTCATATGCATTCATTTTCAAGTTCCTGAAAAAAGACACGAGGCAAAAATCACATGGAAGACAAATATAGTTTCAGATTGATAAGGAGTGAAATAAATATGAGAACATGATTTTAACGATAGAAGTTTATTTAATTAAAATATAAATACGAGAAGGTAAATTGCATTTATGTATATGAGGCATACACATATGTGATATACTGTATATGCGTATACATTCTCAAATATGCCTATCATACTATTATTTTTAGTTGTAAATCTAATTAACTTTCAGTTGAATGAAAACCAAATTTTTATTTTAAGTGTTTTCTCTATGTTTCAGTTTCTTTCCATTGCAACGGATAATTATAACTGATTTAACTGTGTCAAGTTCCTATGAAAGGGATTTTCAAAAAGCTCGATTAACTCCTTTTAACTTTAAAGAAAGAATATAAGAAGTTTGATTGATTTACTATTCATTCTATTATATTCCATAATGCACAATCATTCAATTTTTATTTCATATGTAGAAGAAGACTTGTGTTCAAGTTATATTTCTAAAACAATATAATAACGAAGTAAAATCCATACATCATTGTCATATATGTTTGAACCAAAAAGAAAAGAATCATGAAACCTACTTGACTGGTATGATATCAATTGATGAAGGTTCCCTCTTATCTCTCTTAACTCAAATTCCTCTAAATGATTAATACCTTCAAATTAAAACTCCAAACTGATTAACCCTCGAACCTAATTGGTATGCACTCTCGACAATACAAGTTTTGTTATGATAATGTTCTTTGTATTGCAAATTCAGCAATAATAATGCTCTTTGAAATGTGAGCATAGATATGATGATGATTTATGTGATTTGACAGATGAAAATGCAAGCCTTCTCCAATGGTAATGAAAGCTTCTACAATGCTGGTATGCTATTGGAAGCTTTTTGTAATGCAAGAATGATAATGTGAGCACACTCTACGTTGTGAATTATGAGAAACATATGTTATGTTTCCAAGTCCTCTTTACTATATTCGACCCCCACTTCTGAAGCAAGAATAATGGTCTTTCAATTCTATTGGTTGACTACATTATGGAATCATGTCACTCCCTCTCTTTGCCAATGTGTTTTATTCGCAAACACTATTTACTGGCAACGTTGGAAATGATGAAATGATTCTATTTACTTAGTTTTTTCCAAAATACCTTCAATATTATGGTTGAAAATCTTAAATGGCTTATTATTTTGATCTTTTTTCCTATGTTGTAAAGGTTGTCTATAGCCAAGATTTCACAAAAATAGTTATTGAAATTCAAATGTTGCATCCTTAAGAAATGGACTTTACTCTTGCAATGGTAAGCCTTCGTGCTTTTCACATTAGTTTGAATTGTTTGTTTCTATGTATATCGGCTTACTAGCCATGGCAAGAAAGTCAACTTGGCATAGTGTTTGCTTAGCATACTAGGTCATGACATGAGAGATTTACAATAACATTAGATATGAATTCACATACGTTGAAAATAACATTAAGCCCTCATTTAAATACAAATTGGGTTCTTGGTGTAATAAATATTTTGATAAAAATATGCATAGTAAAGCTCTTACATTAATATATATAAATGTGTCTACACCATCATATATATTTGTAGTGCATGTTCATATGCATATATACAAATAGACATATACGCATGTCCATACACTGCATATGTATATGGTGATATATACATATTTATATGGATTCATTGTAAGTATTTTACTTATATTTCTATCATGTATATATGAAGCATGAACCATATGAAACTAATCATGGCAAGGTAGTCAACACATCCCTGTCGTCCAAAGAATAATACATTCAATCACAAAGAAGATATTCTTAACAAATCTCATTTCTCATTTTAATATAATAATGATCATAAGCAAACATCACCAATCACATCGAAAACACTCATTATTTGTTAAAATACAGTCGCTCTATTCTCTATGTGGTGTGTGTGATGGTTTCAATACTATCCATTCTTTACCAAATGGCTATGTTCTCATCTTCAACTGATCTTGCATCCACTTAAACTCATTCGCACGTTAATAGATCAACCCATCAAATCCAAATCAAACATTGTAATGATAACATAATTAATATCATCATTTTTCATTTAAAATCTAGATACATCATTATTCTATAATTATAATCTTTCAAAATTAAATATATATTTCTGATGTTGATAGAAATGGGTACAAGGCACAAACAAAGTTCAACATTAGTATGTTAGTTCCAACCAAAAAACATAACCAAATGAACTAAAATCCATTTCAAAATGCATCAAAGGAGATTTTAAAAACATAAAAGAAGCTTAACAAAGAAGGAAAGGTGAAGAGCCTGCCTAAGATGCCTTGATGCCTTGTGATGCTTCTCCCTTGTTTCTCCCATCTCCAAGATCCAAATGAAGGAAGCTCACGGCTTTTAGCACAAGCCATGGATGCCATTTGGAGATTCAAGATGGTTGGAAATGATAAACAAATGCTATGCAAATGCAAATAATGATGCTATGAGAAATCTCTAGTTATCTATGCAAGTTCCACTATAATAACAATGCTCTAATGCTCCCTCTTTTTCTTGAGGAGAAGGGTTCTATTTATAGGAAAAATAGAAGATTGAATGGTCAAGATTGATCTGGTTTGTGGAGGGCCAAGATTGCATGATTCATGATCGATGCGATGGTTTTCAACCCAATCCCATGATGACAAGTGTCAGCATGAGATGTCTTCAGAGGAGAGGGAAGGAGCATTTAATGCCTGAGAAGACATGAGGGTAACCTCATGTGGGTTGGGTTATTGGATAAAGCCTTTATCCAAGGGTAAGGTTATTATCCAATAGGTAAACTCTTGTGCAAATTTTACCCATGGTTAAGCCTTGACTAAAGGGTCAAGACCCGTGTGGGTTAATGTGTTGAAGAAGGGAAGCATTTATGACTTTGGAAGAGTCTTAAATGGTTGAGATGATGGGTTGGGGGTTAACTTTGGTTTAGGATTGTGCAAATGATTAGAAGAGGGATTAGGCTAATTTGGAAGGGCTTAGAAGAATCTAGAAGGGGGTTAGAAGAATCTAGAAGGGGATTAGTGAGTAAGTGGGTGTGGATAATAAGGATTTATTTAAATAAAAATGTATTTAAATGTGCAACTTGTATTTTCTAGAAATTGCAAGTGGATTTTTAAATAAATATTGATTTATTTAAAAGGGGATTTATGATTTTTAAATAAATGTTAAATTTATTTAAATAGGAAGAAGGCGGGGGGAGGGGACGAGGGGCGGGGGGTATATTAAATAAATTAGATTTATTTAATAACTTGGACTATAGTTAGTAATTAAATAAATTGATGAAATTTATTTAACTAGAATAACATAATAGGCTAAGGTGAATTAATTAAATGTAAATTTAATTAATAGAGGAACATTAGTGTATTGAATAAATATTAAATATTCATTTAATTCGTAGACATATTTATGTGTCTACATTTCCCCCTCTTTGGGAGGGTGTCGTTTATCCCTTCGTTTCAAAGAAAAACTGATAGGCGTGAGAAAAATGCCCCAGGGATGTTAGTTAGTGGGTTGGTATGCCCCCTTGAGAGATGGGTCGCAATCTCTCGAAAAGATAGAAAGAATTGTGGGGATGATAGATAAGAAGAAATTGGATTAAATGGCGAAAGAACGGAGAAAAAATGAGGTTAAAATGGAGAAACGACAAGGCTTGGAAGTTCTCGGGGTCCACAGCGGTGAGCAAGGCAAAGAAGAGGTAGGACTGGGAAGGGTATATTTGAGCGAGAAGGATGAGTCAGTAAGTACCCTTAGGTCATGCAAGAGATATATGTAAATGTTGTGTGGTGCATTTGACTGATGCTATACAATTGATCAATCATGGTTGGATAGTCTGGTGCAATTGATTGAATTGCCTCGGTTTAGTCAAAGCGTGATAGTTGATGTCAGTTGTTCGCTTAGACATGCTAAAGTCCGAGTAAGTGAGTCAAATTGACCTGATGAGACTTAGAAAATTGATGTAATTTCCTGATGAAGTCAAGGTATCTGAAGCAAAATACTCGTTGAGACTTAGACAATTGATGTAATTGTTTGTTGTGATTGTGTTTGATTGGTTGATCAATTGACAGTTTTTGCATTTTAGGTTGTTTGTTGTGTTTGTTGGACTTAGTGTACCTATTGAGACTAGGCAATTGAGGTAAATGTATGTTGTAGTCTAGTTGTGTGTGAGTCAATGTACCTATGCAAACATAGTAACTTGCTTTGTTGATAGGATGACCTAGGTAACATAGGTTATGCAACCCCTCCTTTTATAGATGGATTGTGATGAACGTGGCTTGATTGGTTTGACAAGACACGATGTAGGGTATGCGATGTTAATGATTGAGATGGAGAGGGTGAGGTGGGGAAGTCAATTTTAGATAGAAGGTATGGAGGACCTAGTACTCATTCCTATGGAAGAGGATCAAAATAGAGTTATCTGTTGACATGAATGGGGTGTATATCATTGTACTCAGTCATGATTTGTTAGGATAGTCCTTCACACTTACCTTTCTCATAGCAACTCTATTCCTTGCGTATGCATGCACACCAAATATTTATAATGTATGTATAAACCAATGAATGAGTGATATGCAACATAATGCAATATAAATAGATGAGATGAAATGGCGATCCATGGCTTATTCATAATGCTTTATTTCCTCATCGAGCATGGTAGTACCGATCTTTGGTTGAGTTATCAGAAACCAAGGTTGAGTATTGCACCTATAAACAAACCCGACAGAAAAGAAGAATTCCCCTCCATTTTGGTTCATACACATATGGTCGAGGTATACGTTGTATTCAATAAGCCATAGTGATCCATGGCTTTGTATTTTTGCATAGGATCTAGTAACTTAGTGAACTTCCCATGTAGACACCATTGGTATGTGCCCCATAACTTCATTGGAACAAATCCATAGACAGAAAACAAAGAAAAAGATATCATGAACCATCCTAGCTACTCTAATCACTTATGAATATCCTGGAGTAGCATATGAACCTGATATATAAAGCAATAATCTGACCAAGTGCCTATCATCCAAACAACGTCTTCTTGTCAAAGATATATGTCACCATGTCTTGTTTTGAAGGAAGGATGCATCCTTGTTTAAGACAGTTTTGTCTATATGTTGCATAGGTGTTTGTTTGTTTGTCTAATAATTGGTCATCTTGTATGTAGCTCAAAATGTTTTTTAATGTTTGGCTGGGTGTTTATGTACAAGTGTGTTGCAATGTTTTTGATTGATTTTGATGTTTTCCAATATTTTTGGGTTTTTGTTTTGTTTTGAATATTTTATGAATGTTTTTGGATTATTTCAGGACATTTTCCAAATGAGTAACTCGATGAATAACCAATATTGAGAATCCACTCTCATCATTAGGTTAAAAAGGTTGCCCCCAGTTAACTGTCAATGTGAAATCATGACGCAGGACACATGAGGTAAGAACCCTAATTTCAGATTAATAACAAGCCATGATAGACATGATGTATGAGCGGATGCAATGGATGTGATCACAACAAGTCTGAAAGATAATGGAGCCACAACCTTTACAAATGGTGCATGTTTGTTAGGTTTTCACCACCGTACTTATCCAAGGCACCACTAAAGTGGTTTTCACCATTTGGATGAATGATTTTTCTTTACTATTTTCTTGAGTTTTTCATTGTTTTTGTACTATTTGCAGGACTTTTTCTGAATGTTTTTGGTATTTTATGATATTTGATGAGCCTGATGCTTTAAACAGCTTATGTATGAAACTTTTTGAGATGATGTTGTTGATTGGATCTGCTAGTGGTTCTCCTTCTGAAGTTGCTAACTGATATGCCCCAGACCTAAAGACTGTAGTGATGAAATATAGACCCAACCAATTGTACTCAAATTTTCCCCGATGTTCTCTCTTTGGTTGATTGCGAGGATTCTCTTTAAGGACAAGATCTCCTACCTCAAATGTGTGAGGTTTGACCCTATGATTGTAACTTATAGTCATGTGTTGTTGATATGCTCTTAGGTGATTGTACGCAGCTTATCGCTTCTCATCAAGCAGTTCCAAGTCCTGAAGACGTGAGACCCGATACTCTTCATCAATAATCAAATTGTGCAAGGAAACCTGTAGGGATGGTAATTATAACTCAATAGGCAAGATAGCCTCTGCTCCATATACAAGTGAATATGGGGTTACGCCTGTAGGGGTTCGAATGCTAGTTCGACATGCCCATAGTGTTGGATTCAAACAAATATGCCAATCATGACCAGCATCATTGACTGTCTTCTTGAGGATCCTCAGTATGTTTTTGTTTGAGGCTTCTACTTGACCATTACCTTGTGGATAATATGGGGTGGAGAAACAGTGTTGGATATGAAACTTCTCACAGAGTTCACAGACATCTTTATTTTTGAAAGGAAGCTTGTTATCTGTGATGATGGACATGGGTACACCATACCAGCAGATGATGTAATTGAGGATGAACGAAGCGATCTGCTTGTCGATGACTTGGGTAAGTGGAACGACTTCAATCCATTTTGTGAAGTATTATATGGCAGTAATGATGAATTTGTGACCATTGGATGAAGATGGATGGATTTTACCCACAAGGTCCAATCCCCACTGACAAAAGGGCCATGGTGTTGCGATGGGTTGCAGTTCTTGCATTGGTGCATGTATCAAATATCCATGTACTTGGCACTTCTTGCACTTTTTGACAAATTAGTAGGAATCTTTTTCCATGGAGGGACAATAGTATCTTGTCTGCCTGATCTTTTTAGCTAATGAAGGGCCACTTGAATGAGCCCCACAGATACCTTCATGTAATTCTTCTAAAGTTGTGGTCACCTCACCTTTCTCTAAACATCATAGGAGAGTACCGTCAAGACCTCGTTGGCATAGGGTTTCGACAATGATGGTGTATCGAGTGGATTGGTGTATGAAGGTTTTGCGTTGGTTGTTTGATTGGTTTGGTGGAAGGATTTGATCACGTAGGTAGGCGTAAAACTCACCATACCATGGGGAATCAGCACCGATGAGTTGATAGACTATCTCGGATTCTAGGATATTATAAGTGGGGATCCAAAGTTGTTCAACTAAGAACTCGTAGCGTGTTGAATTATGTGGAAGGTCTAGGAGAGAGGTTATTTTAGCCATTGCATCTGAAGCTCGGTTTTGATCTCGAGGAATCTACTCAAAAGTGATAGATGTGAAAAATTCTTTGAAACTATCAACCATTTTCTTGTAAGGCATGAGCTTATCATCCTTAATTTGGTATTCATGATTGACCTGCCGAATGACTAGTTGTGAATCGCCATAGACTTGTAGCTCCTTTAAGTTCCATTGTACGACCATTCTTAGTCCTATGATTAAGGCTTCATACTCTGCTATGTTGTTTGTGCATTGGAATGTGAGTCGATGTGATTTGGGAATGCTATCACCTTGAGGTGTGATGAAAAGAATGCCAGCTCCCGAACCATGTCTTGTATAGGACCCATAAAAATATAACTTCCATTGTTGTGCTGGCATGACTGTGAAGATTTCCTCATCTAGAAAATTTGAGATGAGAGGATGGTCTCCTATGAGTGGTGCTTCGACCAACTGATCTGCAATAACTTTCCATTTGATTGCTTTTCGGTCCACATATTCTGTGTCAAATTCATTGAGGAGCATAACCAACTTTGCCAAACGGCCTGTTAGTGTTTCTTTACTGAGTAGGTAATTGAGTGGATCTATCTTGGCAATGAGTTGTAACTTGTGTGTCAACATGTAATGCCTCAATTTGGTGGCTGCTAAAATCACGGCAAGACAAGCTCGTTCAATAGGGGTATAATTGAGTTCATACCCTACTAGTGTCCTGGAAATGTAGTATACTACACATTCTTTGTCTTTTGTATTATGTTGTGAGAGTAAGACTTCTAAGGTCATAGTTGATATGTATAACAATAATGGCCTATCTGGAGATGGTAGTGTCAATAACGGCAACGTCATTAGGTAGTCCTTTAACTGTTGGAATGCTTGCTGACAATTCTCTTCCCATTTGAAGCAGGCATTCTTATGAAGCGGATGTATGAAGGGATGCCATTTATCAACCAATTGTGTAATGAAGCAACAGATTGACTGTAGCCTTCCTTGTAATGTCCTCAACTGACTGATGTTCCTAGGAGGTGGCATTTCCATGATTTATTTGACCTTTGCGGGATCAACCTCAATTCTTTTGAGACAATGTATCCTAGGAGCTTCCCGAAGGTTACTCCAAAGACACACTTCTTTGGATTTAGGCATAGATTATATTGCTCCAATCTAGTGAAAATTTTGTCTAGTACAGCGAGGTGTCCCTCTCTTGTTAATGATTTAGCTAGTAAATCATCCACATAATCTTCCATTAGTGTATGAATTATGTCGTGGAAAATAGTAGTCATCGCCCTTTGATATGTGGCACCGACTTTCTTGAGACCGAATGGCATTACATTCCAACTGTATGTACCCCATGGGCATGCAAAATTTGTTTTGTGTTGATCCTCCGGAGCAATCTTTATCTAGTTGTATCCTAAAAAGCCATCCATGAGTGATATCATTGCATGTCCTGTTGTCAAGTCTACGATCATATCAATGTTGGGTAATGGGAAGTCATCTTTAGGACATGCCTTGTTTAGATCTCTAAAATCCGTACAGATACGAATGCCCCCAGTTGGTTTTGCCACTGGTACAAGGTTGGAGATTCATTCTGCATAATCAATGGGTCTTATGAAACCCACATCTAGTAGCTTCTTGAGTTCGGCTTTTACTAAGAGTGCAATCTAAGGATGCATCTTTCTAAGCTTTTGTTTGATTGGTTTGGCTACTTCTTCTATTGTCAAGTGATGCATTACAAGTTTTGGATCGAGTCTTGGCATATTTGCATAGGACCATGCACAATTTATTTGTCTCTTTTGAAAGAACTCTATAAAATTAGAATCTTCCGCTAGAGTCAGTGATTCTGCTAGATGTAGTAAGTGTGGATTTTCCGGTGCCCCCAGATTGACTTCCTTTGTTTCTTCGATGAGAATACATGATCTATCTTGATTAGTGTTGAAGGGGAGAATGTCAAACCTTCCATCCTTCGACGCCTCAGAGAGGTTTTCACCTTTGGATACGTCTTTTGTTTTTACTCTTTTGGTCTCCACAAGTGCCACGATGTGGTTTTCACTTGAGGATCATGTTTTGATTGTAATAATTTTTCATCTAAAAGGTTTGGCATTCTCTCCAAAGTAAGTCGTGTTGTTAAGTTCAATAGCATGCCCAACTTTGTGCTCCATTCTTTGTATGTCATCTCATAATTCAAGAAAGTCTATGATCGTGTCATCGTTTTGGAAGGTGTCAAGGTGTGGGGGATATTGTTGGTTCCAATCAATGAGTTCGGGGTGAATAATTGGCATTGCTTCATCGATTAGGGTAAGTTCATAGGATGCATCGGTTAGGGTAAGTATGGAGGAATCAAGGTCATCGTCAGTACTATCCTCTTTGTAATCGGGCTGGGGAGGTGACCTATCTATTCTTGAAGTATCTTCAGTATCAGAATCCCAAAAGGTTTTGATCCATGCCTCTCCTTCAATTCTTTTGTCTACAAGAGGACCAAGAGAATCCTCTTCAGATTCATGTGAAGCCAAAGAACCCCATTTGTAGTCATGTGAATCCATCTCAGAATCACTTGGTAGAACTTTGTTGTTGTATGTTATAGGGATGTCGGCTGATGTGAAAGGTTTGTCAATAGTTGTTGCAGGGGTTTTATCTGACAAGGTTGTTGATGTTGCTTGGGTGTCTGAAGTGGACAGGAGTTTTATCTTGGGAGTGACAATTTGGCGGGTGACATGACTCTTTTGCTTACTTGTCGTATGTAGAAACTGTAATTGAGAAGTGCTTTCGTGACTGGAATCTTTGGATCTTGTAGGTTGATTTGCAATGGACATTGTTCTGCTTCTGGAAGGGAGGAACTTGGAAGTGGTATGCTTTTGTTTGCCTGGAATCTTGAGCTTAGAAGAGCTTCTTGAACCAGGGTTGAATCTGAATCCAATTGTATCCCGTGGTTGTAACAAAGGTTGCAATGGCTCTTGTACACCTTGTTTGTGAGATCCCAATGCACTATGGCCATCATAGCCCATCTTTTGCATTAGGGTAAAGCCTTTACCTTACCTCTTTATAGGGATCCTGATCTGTTGTCTAGCTGTATCGAAAGGTCTCTGTAGATCCATCCTGCCAAGTCTTCATCAATAGTTTCATGTTCTTGTGATCTGCTTGGGATGAATCCATCTAGTGTAGTAGTGTTGGTTGCAACAAGTGGCTTGAGTGACATTTGTGGTTTGTCATGAGTCCTAGATGAGAGGGGTAGTTGGCCAACACAGAAAAGCTAACTAATATTATACTCTCATGGGCCCTCATCCTTTACTTTCATTTTCAGCTTTTCCTGTTTGGGTGTAGGGATTGGTGGACCGGTGAGATTTGTTGGGTGGATGTAAGATGATGAGGCAGTGACTTCTCTATTGCCAAGGACTGTGATATCAGGTGGATGCCTTATATTGTTACAAAAGGCGAATGAGTTGGTATCACCAAGGATGGTAATCTCTACTCCATTATGTGGAAATTTGATGCATTCATGGTAAGTGGATGGTACTACTTACATGGCATGAATCCATGGTCTACCTAATAGGATATTGTATGGAAGAGGGAGGTCTAGGACTTGACAAACCGCATTCTTCACCATAGGTCCTACCTTGATGGGTAGAGTAACACACCCTTTAGAGGAATGTTCTGCATCATCATAGGCCTTGATGGTGATCCTCTTTCTGGCATCTATTGCATCTTCTGCATATCCCAATGTCGTGATTAACTGTAAGGTATAGATGTTAAGGCCAGATCCATTGTCAATCAAGACTCGCTTGATTCTGTGTTTATGTATGAATCCCTCAATGTGGGGAGGGGCGTTATGCGGTTGTTGAAAGGACGCGTCATCATTCTCAGCAAAAGTGAGACATGGTGATGATTTGAGACTCCCAACCATGGCTTGAAATTGATTTGTATTGAGGTCAGATGGAACTAACGCTTCTTGGAGAGCTTGGTCTAAGATGGTTTTATGTGAGGGTGATAGGCGCAAAAGATCTAGTATAGAGATAAGTGTTGCCGTCTTATCTAATTGGTCCACAAGGTTATAACTTTTGGGCACGTATGTCGCTCTTGATGGTGCTCCTTGTACAGTAATCTTGCTACAATGAGTAACAACATTGCAGATGGGATCTTTACCTTTGATTGTAATGGTTGCAACTTGTTCATTGGCATCATAAAGGTGGTTGACAGTATAAGTATATGGTGTGCGGATATAGTTTTTGGTGTTATCTTGGTTCTTACCTTGATGGGAGGGACCTCCTTTCTCATATGATGGGAGTCGATTTTTGAACATGGTATGATCTGTATTGGAAGTTTTTTTATTGTGACCATCCACTTCTATGTCACCTCGATCAACCAGGTCTTGAACGATATCTTTTAACCGATGGCAGTTGTTTGTTTTGTGTCCTTTTCCTTTATGAAATGCACAATACTCATTATCTCTCCACCATGAAGGTTTAATCTATGGTTCATAGTTTGACGTTTTTAGGCAATGTGATAAGATTGGAAGATATGAGTTGTCGTAATATCTTTTCAAGAGGTTTTCCCAAGGGTGTGTACGTTCAATTGGGTTTGTAGGTAGGGTACATGTTCTTAGGTGCCTCTTGTTGTGTGTTAGGAGTTTGATTTCCTTGATTGTTTTGGGGATTACCTTGATTGGTAGTGGGGTTGTTGTGATTATCTGCTTGCCCTGCAATTTTGACTATGGGTTGGGCGATTTTGACAATTCGTGTGTCCACAACACCATTGTTAACAATGTTTTTATATTTGGCCCAAAACTTTGGTTTGTCACTGTTGTAGGCTAGTCGTGTACCATCCTGGTTGTCTTTGTAGATTTTGACAAGTCCCTTTTTGATAAGGGCTTTCTTGATTTTAAGCCCTTGGGCTATCACGTCTTTGAAAGTGTCCAAACATTTGATGTCTAAGTAGAATTCCATTTCCTCGTTTAAGTTTGAAATAAAAATTTCAACTAATTGTTCTTCGGGAATGGGGAAGGAACATCTACTAGAAAGGTGTCTCCATCTTTGTAAGAATGCTAAGAGTAGCTTGCCATTCTTTTGTTGTGTATTGCATAGATCAGCCATGGAGACATCTCGTTCTATGTTATGTGCATGATGAGTGATGAATTTTTGTACCGGGTCCTCAAAGGTCTTGATCCCGTAGGGTAGGCATGAGAACCATTGAATGGCTGAGCCTCCCAAACTTTGGGGAAAAAGGCGCATTAAATATGTGTCCTCATATGCAACCTCTAAGCAAGCGAAGTAAAATTCCCGCACATGATCTTTAGGGTCTCCCTTTCCTTTGTATTTATCAAACTTTGGGGTTTCGAAGTTGCGTGGGAAAGGAATCATGTATATGTTTCTATCAAATGGATATGGATAGATATCTTCGAGAGCATATTGCTTTTGTGACCTTCCTGAGTGTACTTGTTAGGCGAAGTCTTGCATCTGTTGTCTCAACATATCCATTTCTGTAGGAGGGGGTGGGATGTTTCCTTGTTGATAGTTATCATCATAGTTGTAGGTATTCCTTGCCCTCCTGTTATCTTGATTTTGGGGATATAGTTTTTCGTGTTATCTAGGTTCTTACCTTGATGGGAGGGACCTCCTTTCTCATATGATGGGAGTGGATTTTTGAACATGGTATGATTTGTATTGAATTTTTTTTTCAGTGTGACCATCCACTTCTTTGTCGCCTCGATCAACAAGGTCTTGAACGATATCTTTTAACTGATGGTAGTTGTTTGTTTTGTGTCCTTTTCCTTTATGAAACTCACAATACTCATTATCTCTCCATCATGAAGGTTTAATTTGTGGTTCATAGTTTGACGTATTTAGGCAATGTGATAAGATTGGAAGATATGATTTGTCGTAATATCTTTTCAAGAGGTTTTCCCAAGGGTGTGTACGTCCGATTGGGTTTGTGGGTAGGGTACTTGTTCTTAGGTGCCTCTTGTTGCATGTTAGGAGTTTGATTTCCTCGATTGTTTTGGGGATTACCTTGATTGGTAGTGGGGTTGTTGCGATTAGTGCCCTGCAATTTTGACTATGGGTTGGAAGATTTTGACAGTTCGTGTGTCCACAACACCATCGTTAACAATGTTTTTGTACTTGGCCCAAAACTTTGGTTTGTCACTGTTGTAGGCTAGTCGTGGACCATCCTAGTTGTCTTTGTAGATTTTGACAAGTCCCTTTTTATAATGGCTTTATCGATTTTAAGTCCTTGGGCTATCACGTCTTTGAAAGTGTCCAAACATTTGATGTCTAAGTAGAATTTCATTTCCTCATTTAAGTTTGAAATAAAAATTTCAACTAATTGTTCTTCGGGAATAGGGAAGGAACATCTACTAGAAAGGTGTCTCCATCTTTGTAAGAATGCTAAGAGTAGCTTGCCATTCTTTTGTTGTGTATTGCATAGATCAACCATGGAGACATCTCATTCTATGTTATGTGCATGATGAGTGATGAATTTTTGTACCGGGTCCTCAAAGGTCTCGATTCTGCCAGGTAGGGATGAGAACCATTGAATGGCTGAGCCTCCCAAACTTTGGGGAAAAAGGCGCATTAAATATGTGTCCTCATATGCAACCTCTAAGCAGGCGGAGTAAAATTCCCGCACATGATCTCTAGGGTCTCCCTTTCCTTTGTATTTATCAAACTTTGGGGTTTCGAAGTTGCGTGGGAAAGGAGGCATGTATATGTTTCTATCAAATGGATATGGACAGATATCTTCGAGAGCATATTGTTTTTGTGACCTTCCTGAGTGTTTGTTAGGCGAAGTCTTGCATCTGTTGTCTCAACATATCCATTTTTGTAGGAGGGGGCGAGATGTTTCCTTGTTGATAGTTATCACCATAGTTGTAGGTATTCCTTACCCTCCTGTTATCTTGATTTTGTTCTTGTCGATGGCTATGTTGGGCTTGTTCTGGTATATCCCTAAGTTGTGATACGTCAAAGTCTGCAGAAAGTTTTGCTCCTTCTTGAACAAGTTTTAGAAAATGGGCATCAACATTTCCCCTCAAAATTTCCTCAAAAATTCTATTAAATCTAGGATTACTAGTTGCTTCTTCTATTTGTGTTTGTGTAGGGGTGTCTGGGTCTCCTCTTCTTGAAAAGGGGTTAACGGCCTCTTCCTCTTCTTCCCATATTTCATTTTGAGTTTGCCTCTAACTCTGAGACCTAGTCCTAGCCATGTTTGAAGTGTGCATTCGAGAAAGTAAAAAAAGTGGGTGTTTGATCCCCTTCTTATGATTCCAAGAGTGGATGATGAAATTTTTATGGATGAGTGATCTTGTTTACAAAGGGTTGGGTATCAACAAAAGTTATTTTTTAGAATTGTTTGTTTGGTGTTTTAACAATTGTGAGATAAGGTGTAGTAAGGTTTTAAAAGTATAAGCTACCTAGCTTTGAGAGGATGCACTCAAAAGCTAGTTTTAACCTATCTCGATGCTTAGTAATGCCCCTTACTTAGGATGATTGATCCTAGATTTAGAGACACACAAGAGAGTATTTTTGTTGATTTGATTAGCAATATCCCAAAAGAACTACGGACAAAACCTTTATGTGTTGTGAGAGGAATGGATTTTCGATGTTTGGATTGTGAACTTCAAAATGAATGTGAACCTTGGAATTTCTACTAAGGGACTATGAAGTTGATGATTGATTTTGGAAATGATTTTGAGAAGGATGGAAGAAATGATATTGATGTTTTGATTTTGGAAAGATTCTGAATTTACTTTGTGGAAGATGAAAGCTTTAGAAAATGACTTATGGAAATTTTTTTAATTTTTTTAGAAGATGACTTATAGAAGATGGTGAATTTTGAAATATGATTTGGAAATGATTTATGGAAAATGAATGACTTATGAATTTGAAATATCATTATGGAAGGTATGTGAATTTGAAATGATTTATGAAAAATGAATGACTTATGAAAGATGGTGAATTTGAAATATGAAAATGATGAGTGATTATGGATGAAGAGGAGATTTGGAGAAAATTGTGATTTGGAAAATGATTTATGGAAAGGATGAGATGAAAAGATATGGAAGATGTGATTGAGTTGAGAAAATGAAATGTGGAAGGTGTAAACTTTGAATCTCTAATAGGTGATTGTGGGTTGTGGAATGTATGATGGATGAATGTGTTGATCGTGATTGTGACGATATGACAAAGCTCTTCTTTGAAAGAAAGCTTAGGATGCAAGTGGTTCTAATTCAAAGTCGTCGATAAAACCGTGACTAAAATCGTGATATCGATGGATGAAGGTGCGGTGTTTTAACAACTTACGGTTTTTGTACGAGAAACATCTTATCTTTTGGATTTTCTTTTCACTTTACTTCTTTTTGGTTTTTCGATAAATTGACTTCTTGGCGTATTTGAGAGATTTCCAAACACGAAGCATTGATGGCTTTTTTTTCAAGAATTTTGCTTTGGGATGTAACTTGTTTCAACTGGTGGATGATGTCTTTGACAAGAAGACACGGCAAGCACACAAGCACATTGAAACACTTCTTTTCTCTTGATAACTGTTGATGTATGTTTAGGATCTTTTCAAATCTACTCAAGGATATTTTCAAATCCCCTTTTGTTTTCACAGATTTTTGAACAAACAAAAGACAAATCGGATACTCTATACTATTGTCAAAAATGTCATTCATAATATCAATAGCCCACACTTGATACCCCGTCAGCTCAAACAACCCTGTCACACCCTAAGGTGCGCCCATTTTTTTGCCTTTGTCCAGAATGTGAACTTGCTCCTCAATTGAATCGTTTTTTTGGGAGATATATAGTGAGTGTCTTGGGGGCGGATTCTTCCCCACCCTTGCACTATGATATTACAAATGTTTGGCTAACTGACTTGGCGAGATTTCTACTTCTAAAGTTTTTAATCAAACTCTCTCGTTCGGTCTTCAGTGATAAACTCCCTTGAGAGGCTTCCCAACCTTACCGTTGAACATGATTTTCATCACATATATATTTGATTATAGTGGGTTGGAATATTTGGCGTTAATCGTTCCCCACTTAGGTCGTTCCCCTCTCACCGACCTTATGGGCTTCTCAGGAGGCCAGACCTGCTAAAGGATTTATCTTAATTGCGAAAATGAAAGAAAGCAAGTAAAATGGTGAGTTTGGCTTTTTAATCACCCAATAAGGAGAGAGCATATACCTATCACCTTCGATTCACAAAAGACACTTTTTTTTTAACCAATATCGCAATGTTGTCTAAATACTACTTGCAAATTTTGTTCCAAAAGACATGGTGTTAATTTTATCCAAGATAGCAATGATTTGAACTGTTTTGAGGAAAATGGAGAATAAAAACCTGGTTAATAAAATAAAATCATGGTCAACAAAACAAAATCATGTAGTCTTTTGGAGTCAAAGTAAATGTGAAGATCTTTGTTATGCACCAAATGAAAAAAGAGGTTTGTTTTATGCATCAAATGAAAATGATGTTTGTTTTAATCCCTTTGTGAAAAACAAGAAAGATTAAGTTCTTTTTATGTACCAAAATGAAAAATGAAGTTTGTTTTAGGTGCACCCAATCCCATGATAACAAGTGTCAGCATGAGATGTCTTGAGAGGTGAGAGGAGCATTTAATGCCCGAGAAGACATGAGGGTAACCTCATGTGGGTTGGGTTATTGGATAAAACCTTTATCCAAGGGTAAGGTTATCATCCAATAGGTAAACTCTTGTGCAAAGTTTACCCATGGTTAAGCTTTGACTAAAGGGTCAAGACCCACGTGGGTTAGTGTGTTGAAGAAGGAAAGCATTTATGACTTTGTAAGAGTCTTAAATGGTTGAGATGATGGGTTGGGGATTAATTTTGGTTTAAGATTGTACAAATGATTAGAAGAGGGATTAGGCTAATTTGGAAGGGCTTGAAAAAATCTAGGAGATTAGAAGAATCTAGAAAGGGATTAGTGAGTAAATGGGTGAGGTGATAAATAAGATTTATTTAAATAAAAATCCATCTAAATGTGCAACTTGTATTTTCTAGAAAGTGCAAGTGGATGAGTCATTTTTAAATAAATGTTAAATTTATTTAAATAAGAGGAGAGGGGGGGAATATTAAATAAATTATTTAATAACTTGGATTATAGTAAGTAATTAAATAAATTGATGAAATATATTTAACTAGAATAGTAGAATAGGCTAAGATGAATTAATTAAATGTAAATTTAATTAATAGACGGATATTAATGTATTAATTAAATATTAAATATTCATTTAATTCGTGAACAGATTTATGTGTCTACAATATCATTATTCTATTTAAAATTAAATCAGAATATAACTAATTTAATATCCAAAATAAGTTTATCTCATTAAAATTCAAGCAAAAAGTTGGGACGTGACACATTCAGATTGAATAAGTCATAATTGATCCTCACAAATGTGACTCGTTTCATAACCGAAACCTAGTATTACTTCTTTCTCATTAACAAGTTAGCAATGATCCTCACAAAACATAATCAGAGTTCCATTACTGCAAAATCAAATATTAATGTTTTCTCATTACCTAAAAATTAAATAGCATTTCATTTTTTTTCATAAAATTCTAACTCAATTAGCAGAGTTAAAATCAAAACACCAAAATTTGTAATGCACCTTCCATTTAGAGGGAGGTAACAGTTACTGCTATACATCCATTGCCTGTACAATACCAGTTGATTATGGCCTGTTTTTCTTCTTTTTAGAGATTCTTCCCTTGTTTGCATGTTTAGACTTAGCTTCAGTGTTTATCTGTGGGCCAAGAGTATTTTCAAGGTGTTGTTGAATGGCAGAGAAGGGATCTGAATTAAACACTGGATGTGCCAGCACAGCTGCCAATTGCTTGGTTTCCTTTACTCTGTAGAGAATAAACGCACAGATAAGTCAAAAAACTAGCAATATTTTAACACCTCATACAGCATATTCATGATATTAATAATTATTGGTTTCAGTTGTAAAGAAAGATAAGGGTTTTTACAAATTTACAAAATCGAACTTACACAAGCTTTTGACAAGACTTGCAGTACAGCTTAGTACTTGTGGCAACAGATTTTGGGTCCGTAAACGAAGGAAGACTTTCAGCAAGACACGACAGATCGTTTAATGTTTGACCTGATTTGTTTCTCTGTCTGCGACTCTTCTGCAACAAGAGGAAAGAAAACTTATTATTGTTTTTTAAAAGCCATGCAGAGGACCTTGCATGTCAAGATGACTAAGAGCAGACCAAACTGTCAATAAAATATTAAATTGAAGAAACAAATATTTGCAGCAAATCTTCAATGACAAAAAAATGTCTAAGTGCTCTCAAGAATATCTCTAATTCACTCTGGAAATCAAATGAATTAAAACTGTTAGAAATATCGTCTTTTCCCACTAAAAAAATCACTTTTCTCTTCGAGATTTGTCGTAATGTAGGCCCACCACACATAAGTCAATGTGGTAATCCCCAAAACATAATTCTGTCTCAAGCGGCATCTTTGAAGATTTAAGCATACCACCAATTTTGATTTGTAGTATGAAAATTGATCTAATGTTTTGCCTCCCAATTCTTTGGACCATGTTTGTTCCCTTCATTATTATAGCTGACAAAATGAAGGAACAGTACTCAGATATCATTTATGACAATCAAAAGCTCAGAATTAATAGAAAATGTGCATGTTTCTTCTGATGACATTTGTACTGAACATGCAGAAGTCTCGGTAAGGGAAGACTTTCCCATGAAGATAATACTAAGGAAAGCCATTATCCATGGTCACTAGGAGATGGGGGTATGTGGAGACGCTAGAGACTGGTACCGGTACCGGTATGGCTAATTTTCAAAAATAGGAGATGGGGGTACTTGGAGATGCCTTTTTTTAGAATATAATTTAATAATTTCTAGAAAATATCATGACATAGAACTTTGAAAACATGAACAATAAATCAGTCGTTTGAGAACAGTAAATAGCAAAGGCAATTTCTCTTTAGACCATTACAATGACAGGAAATCAGTCATACAACTGTTAATATCCCTCTCAAAAAGTCTACACTGTCAGTCAATCTGATCACTATAACTTTGCATGGATTTTCGTATAGTATAAAATATCAGCATGAAACATTATGCATGCTTATTTTTTTTATTTGCCTTCCTTTTTTACCTTTTAATGCATTTGCCCTAAGTTATCTGGTGGGAGACATCAATTTCTGTTTGAGATACTTCGGAGACGGCAAGAGACAGCGGCCAAAAGAACGCTATGCGTTGGGACATTTCCGGAGATGTCTTGGGTACTGGAGACGCATCTCTGTCTCTAAGACACGTCTCAAAGGGTGGGAGACACGTCTCCAGGTTACCATGCCATTATCACTTGGATTGGACTCGTGATCGCATCAAAAGCTTGGCTTTGACAGAACATGTGCATGTTTCTTCTTAAAAGACATTTTTATTAAAAAGGCAAAATTCTTGGTAAAGGAAGACCACTTCAGGTAGAGAAAACCAGAACAATATAACTTATTTGAAAAGGTGATTTATTTATGCTTTAACAATCGCATGTGTGAAGTCAAACTTGGCAATTGCAAAATTTGCTAGAAACCTGGCACCCAGAAAAAAAACCAAAATTTTGCTCAAAACCTGGTAAACCTGGTACATTAAAACAGAGAAACTAGATTTTTCCTTGAAACCTGGTAGCCTTGTAAAAACAGAAAACCTACCAAAGGTCAATTGACTGAAAACCTGGTTACAGCCTTCTAAATGACCAAAACTCTGTTGGCTGGGATCAGATCACAAAACAAAGTGCCAAAAAAGTCATTCATTTTCACAGTGCAGGAATCTGAAAGTGTAGAAGCAAAACAAGGAGGATTGTCATCCAATATTATGTAAAAAATTAATTTTGCAAGCAAATAAAATAAAGACAACTATCGACAAGTGTTGAACTTGTGCATCGATCTCACTTTGTTTCCCCAAGAGTTGAACTTGGTAACCAAGATTTAGGCAAAGAATACACAGGTAGGAATAGAATAATTTGTTATTTAACAAGAATTTGCATTAGCTAAGCTCATATAGCTGGAATAGACTAGTACATAGTGCCTTGATAAAAGAGAAAAGCTGGTACTCTCTCAAAGTTTTGAGTTTAAACAAGTTATCCACGAAACAATGTTGACACTAAGAAAGCTATTACTGGTTGTAAGCAACTAGCAAGTCATCTTATTTTACTTTCTGAATACGAAAGTTATATTTACTTCTATTGGCATTACCTTAAACTTGCTCCATTGCACTTATAATGTTTGTATACTTAGCAAATAATAAACAAAGTCTGATTTGCAAATATTAAGCTCCGATTTATCACTGTTGCTCATTTTAAGTTTAAAAGATAACAACAGAGGAACTTTTGACAGAATTGTTATAGAGAAAGTGGCGTTAGTTGGAATGTCCATTGTTTTGGAAACTTTCAGAAAAACCTCAGAATTAAGATTACATTTTTTCTTATGCACGTCTTTATGTAGCAATGTGTTTCTGTGTGAAGAACATGTCTAAGCAACATTTCGTCTACAGCTTAGGAAGCCAATCATCCACTAGCTACCATATGATATTATGAGCTTTTACGTGGAAAAGGCCAGATCGCTTTAGGGATATCTAATCAGAGTCGACATATAGAAAAAACCATTTTGAAGAGATTCCCCCCTCCCCTCTACTTGTCTATGATTGTGTGTGCAATTTTCCAATAACTTTAAGAACACTACAGAAAGAATATGGTACAAATAGAATTACTAATAATACCTTAGCAATGGTCCGCTTAACACTCAAAGCTTGTTGATTTTCTTGCAATTCTGAAGCCAAACTTGACGAGTGTTAAAAAATTTATTTTATTTTCCTTGCAAGCTTACAAAAAATCAGGCTCATGAAACAAAGTAATGCAGAGTTGTAATCAATTCCAACATATCCAGATTTCCAAATCAGAACATGAAACTAGATAGCAAAATAATTTGGAAAATATCAGCTTTTTATAATTTTATTATGGTTTTGCAGCTTTGCCTTAAGAGTTAAGAGAAACAAGTAGAGGCTATAAAACAATGTAGGTTCATGGTATGGACTTATATATGCAAAGAACCTTAATTACTTTTGGTTTAAATCATCGAAATAATTTAAATAAACAAAATTTTGAACCACTCATCATAAAAAAATTAAATTTATGATAAGCAAATGGCATTGATAGATGAACAACACTAGAGATTAGAATTATCATAGAATGATCAGTTTGATCGACAAAGGTTGTGCCAAACTTAACCAGGGCTTTCAATGTCAGAAGCTGAATCTGCTATGGCAGAAAATTTGAAAATAATATAACCGATAACCTACAGCCTTCAAAGATGGTTTTATGCAAGCACTTTCTTTGTACAACAAAATCTTACAATGACATGAATTCTTTAAAAGACAAGCGCCTAGAAACAACATTGTCTTTGAAACCACTCCCAATGTGTCATAATGCTATATCAACAAGCTCCTCTAAACCATGAAAAAAAATCAACAATCCATGTTGGAAAGTGTTGATGTGTTTTCAATGTACATGCGAACACAGAATAAAATACCCAAAGGTACCTTATCCTCTCTTAAACAAAGTTATTTGAATGCTGAAGATTTGCCAAAGGATCAATCGAAATAACTCCAAGGTTCTTATATGTAGGGTCTCTACATGTGGATAAGCGTTGTTGGTATGATGTGATTATGCTGGAATCACAAGGAGACTTACATTTGAGTGTCTAAGCATTTAATCTGCTGGAACTTGAATCCTATCTACTGGCTGGAAGATAAAGAAATAACAAAAGATATAGGGCTCAGAAAGTCTACTCTAAGACCTAGAATGTGAGAAGATGGATGAACGACTAGGTGGAGTCCTATTGGGCTAGGTCTCACCATCAAACTAAACAATTCAACACCAGCTCAGTGCGATCTTCTAGGGTAATTCTAAAGATGTTCAAATCATTACTGTCAAACACTGATCATCATTCAAGTTAATGCATGAACAACAGACGCGTAACGACTTGAGATTAAGCTCATTCTATGCCAGTTGACCACGCAGGGCGCACTTACAATCAGCAAGAGGCTAATGGTTTGGACTAGGCGGATTCCACGTGAGTGCATTCAATAACTTCTTTCATTCAATCTAATTATTTACCATCTAAGAATGAAGATTCAACAAGAGACCATGCATATTCCAAAGAAACAACACACTTCACCATAACTTCAATGAAAAATGGAGTTCATTTACAATCAAGGCAACAATTCCTTGCCTTCTCTTCCTCATCTACTCTAATTGCTATCCTATTCACTATTCTAGCTACTAACTCTTAGCTATTAACCTCTATTAACCAACTATTAACTATTGACTAATCTCTAACTATTATTAGTTAACTCTTAACTATTAACCTTTACAAATGAAGAGCCGGAGCTTTATATAGGGAGCTCTTTACAATTTGATGGCTCTGATTGATTTAGAATGAATGGATAGGATTACAAGATGAAAACCCTAATTAGGGTTTGTTACAACAAACTCTCTTAGCCAATGAGAAAATTTCATTTCATGAGTGTGGACCAATAGATGTCAGGGGTAGGTGCCTCGAAGTTTGTGCCATCATTGGTGAGTCAAATACATTGAATTTGGACATGCTGAGGCGGAGCTATCTGACTGGAGTAACAGTGACTGGGATGCCACCTTGTCCTACACTTGCCTAGTCAATGAATGTTGTATTTCTCGATATTCAATGTGATGAAAAGCTAACTTTGATTAACTCTTTTGAAACCATCTGCTTCTTCAACGTACCCTTGCACTGGCTCTGTTTGATCCTCCTCTATCCTTGATGTACTAGATGAAAGATGTACCTCTCCTTGACTCCCATGTGTTTGATGAAGCCTCCTTCCCGGTCAAGTCACTCCTTTTCTGGTAGCATATCTCTCTTTGCAAGATCCCTCTTTTTGACATCTTGTGGTTTCTACATGTGGTAGAATGAGGTCTTTGAGAATGGCTAGCTTTACTATTTGCAACTCCTTAAACACTTGAAGTCCTTCAACTTTGAAGCACCTTGAATCTTCTCTCGCGCATTTGAAGTGTCCTTGATGATGATGAAACTGGAAGAGGTCGCTCTTGTATGTTCTTCCTTCTAGCCCGATCTTGTTGATCTGCAAAACAAACCAAAAGATGAATAAGTATACATAATATATTTATCCTAACATAGCATTTCTTACCTTAAATCATCAACAAGAAGGCATTAGGATTAATTTAGCTTTAGACCCTCTGGAAGGATAGGCCCTATACTGAAATTCGCTTTGGATCCTCTCCAAGGACATGACCTATAAAATGCACTCTGGATCCTCTCCAAGGATAGGCCCTATAATAAAATTTCCTCTGGATCCTCTCCAAGGACAGGACCTATAATGAGATTTTCGCTCAAGACCCTTTGGAAGGATCAGGAGCGAAAATTGGCAAAGTTGCTCAATTAGACCTCATTTTCAACATTACCTTACCAAGATCAAATCATTCGCCTCCAAAATTGCCTACGAATAGATTTTGCTCAAGGACCTAGGAAAAACATTAGACCTCCTAGGAATTTCGCCCTAGACCCTTTGGAAGGGTCAGGTGCGAAATTTGCATTTGCACTCAACCTTTCATCATTTCCTTCAACTTTGCTCTTAGGCTAGGCCTTTGGGTCCTCCCCCCATACTATCAAGCCCATCTACCCTCAAAGTGATGTCCATTTCAACGTTTTTGGCAAGAAATTAGGCTATCCTAAGGATTTTGCTCTGGACCCTTTGGAAGGGTCAGGAGTGAAATTTGCATTTTAGGCCCAAATCCTCCACCTTTTCACCCCTCAATTGCTTCCAAAGCATGATGACATCCTAGCTAAGGCTCCAAGGCACAAAATTAGTTCAAATTTGAAGCAAAAGGAAGATTTTATGAAAATTCGCTCTAGACCCCTTGGAAGGGTCAAGAGCGAAATTTTGTCTTTTGACCTCAAATCCATCATTGCCTTCACTTCCATTCAGTTCTTAGGCAAGTATATATCCATCCTCCCTCAACCATGTCCTAGAAACAAAGATCTTGGTTTGAACAAGGAGGGAAATAGTGTTTTTAGGAGAATTCGCTCTGGACCCTTTGGAAGGGTCAGGAGCGAAATTCTTCCTAGGCCCAATTTCTTCATCCATTTGTCCTTTCTTTGCCTTGAATTTAACCAATCACACCTCCTCCCATCACCATCAAGTCAATTTGCTATCAAAACAAGGTTCATTTAGTACATTAGACAAAATAGAGAGTCTCTCTAGGAATTTCGCTCTGGACCCTTTGGAAGGGTCAAGAGAGAAATTGACATTTTGCTTGATTTCCTTCACAAAACTCCATTTCTCATCCTTTAATCACCAAAAACAAGTCTTTTGCCTTCAAAAACTGCTTGGGAATGAGTTAGTTCGTAGGTTTGAGCAAGATATAATGTTTTATGGAGAAATTCGCTCTGGACCCTTTGGAAGGGTCAGGAGCGAATTTGCTCTTTTTGGCTCGATTCTCATCCTTTTCACTTAGCTTTGCTTTAGACTTGATCTTTGATCCTTTTCTCTGCCATGCATGACCACCATTCAATGTCCTTAGTGAAGAAATAAGCCATTTGGAGGATTTCGCTTTGGACCCTTAGGAAGAGTCAGGAGCTTAAAAAAAATTCGCTTTGGACCCTTTGGAAGGGTTAGGAGCGAAATTTGCAATTATGTTCAAATACTTAACTTTTCATCACTTCACTTTGTTTCACACATCAATACTCTCTCAACTACGCCATAGGGATAAGGTTTATGAGGCAAATTTGGACCAAGAAGGGAGATATAAGGAAATTCGCTCTGGACCCTTTGGAAGGGTCAGGAGCAAATTTGAGGAATAGTCTTAAATACCATCCAAACAATCAAACTTTACCCTCAATCACATTGTTCTCACCTTTAGGACATGCCAACAAATCACCTTAAGGAATTGACTAGCTCAAAATGTTGAATGAAAAGTGCAGCTTAACAATTTCGCTTAGGTGCCTTTGGAAGGACAAGACATATCTAGAAATTTCGCTCTGGACCCTTTGGAAGGGTCAGGAGCGAAATTTTGCTTTTTGCATAAATTCCTCACTTTTCCTCATTTCACTTGGTTGCACCTCATTTCCAAAGGCATAGATAGATCATTTTTCATTAAATCAAGGCGTGGAATCAAGGATTTTAACCCATGTTAGAAGCAAGAGAGGTTTTTGGAGAAATTCGCTCTAGACCCTTTGGAAGGGTCAAGAGCGAAATTCATGTTTTAGGTTCAATTTCCTCATCCCATCTCGTTCCAACTTGTTCACAAGGCAAAAATAGGTCATTCCTCACTCAATCAAGATGTAGGAGCAATCTTTGAGGTCTAGACTAGGAGCAAAAGAGGTTTCTAAGGAAATTCGCTCTTGTCCCTTTGGAAGGGTCAGGAGCAAATTTGGCAATTGTGCTCAAATTCCTCATCACTTCCTTGACTAAATGCCCTAGGTCTTAAAGGCAAGGCCACCTTTGGATTTTCACTTAGATGCATGGCAAGGTACAAAGATCCCTCCATTCCCAATCAAGACTTGACAAGCTCCCAAGCCTAACCAAGAGGAAACTTTTAATAGAGACCCTAACCTGGACCACCTACTAACCAATTTGAACCTAAGCAAACCACCCTACCCTAATGAGCCCTCTGGTGACCCTTCAATGCAAAGACTAATAGCCAAGAACCTAAAAAACTAAACCAGGAAGACTAACCCTAGAAAGCAAAAACTAGGGGTCCCCATTTGCAATGGGGCGATGTGTGAATACATCACAACAAAAAGATATCAATTACATCATTTTCTTCTCTCTGGTTTTCTATCAAGCCACCAAACCACGTCCATTTTTCTTTTGCCTATATGTATACTTTTCTGAATTAGAAGATTGTTTTAACAATTATAAATGGCAAGGGATTCAAAAATACATGTTTGGTCTTAAGTTTACCTTATGACCTGCATCACCCTTCACAGTGGGTATGCCTGCAGTATTACTATTTTGGCTCTCAACCTTCTATAAGGTTTTAGTATCTACCACAGTCATAACTATCTCACTATATGAAAACTAATTACAAAGTTTTAGGCTCTAGGCCAAGGAAGTTCACTTCTCCTAAAATGGACTTGCAGGTTGTGTCATGTACCCCTTTCTAAATTTAACAACTCACTATTTACAGCAAGCCCAGTTATCTAAAATAGTCAATCACAACCTTCAAATAAACTGGGAAAGTCTAATTGCCAAAAGGAATTCTTCAAATCTGAATAAATGGAAATAAATTTGAATTGTTACTAATAACCAAAAAAGGGGCATGTGTTTGGAAATAGAAAGTTTAGTTTGTGAAGGGAAATAGAAGTTGTTAAATAAAGAGAAAGAAATGGGTTTTGGAATGGAATGTTGAAAGGTGGTTGACAAATGGCAAGTGAATGTTCCAAATTTGACTTACAAATATATTTCC
This sequence comes from Cryptomeria japonica, assembly GCF_030272615.1. Taxonomy (NCBI): domain Eukaryota; kingdom Viridiplantae; phylum Streptophyta; class Pinopsida; order Cupressales; family Cupressaceae; genus Cryptomeria; species Cryptomeria japonica. The sequence goes on along the minus strand of NC_081410.1, from coordinate 115,538,763 downwards.
CTCCGGGGCATTGGATTTGGGCGCCAAGTTTGAATTCAAATTATTATGGGGTTTAAATATTGTTTTGGCTCCAATTTCATTTATTCTATATTATCATTTCAACAAGGTTTGTTCTTCTTCTTCAGAGGCTAAGAAACCATTTAAGGAGTGATCTTCCGGGCTGATAACCAGGGGGATAGAGGCTTGCAGGCAGTGTGTTTACAAGTCTCCAAGGGCAATCACATTCAGGGGTTGCAGTTGTGCTTCAAAGAGATTTTATCTGTTGTTTTGACAGGGATTGTAATAGATAGTGTGTTGTAGTTTCTTAGTTCATTTTCAGATCTGTATTGCTGGTAATAACAGCGTATATTGTTCTTGGCTGTTGTTAGACATTAATTTTCATGCATCTTTCTATTGTGGGAAAGTGTGAGGAGTTTGGAGAGTATTTTGGATTTTATAGTGGATTTGTGAAGCTTTGAGCTCCATTTCTGGAGTCCGTTTTGTAATGCTTCATGGCAGATTTGTAGACTGTCATAAACATATATTTGCATGCTGTTATAATGTCATAAACATATATTTGCATGCTGTTGTTTGCTCTTTTGTGCAAATGTATTTGAGTTCCACTGCTTTCCTTTGAACCATATCCCTCAAGTAATGATATTTTATTTCCACATGCTTGATTCTATCATGAAAAACGGGATTAACCAAAAGCTTCACACAACTTTGGTTATCACAATGACTCACTGTAGGTTCCAAAGACTGTCCAAACAATCTTGCAAGCAATTTACGAAGCCACACCACTTCTCTAGCTGTTGTAGCAGCTACAACATATTCAACTTCTGTTGTACTTAGGGCCACACATGATTGCTTCCTGCTACACTAGGAAATCATAGCTGAACCTAAGCTAAAACAACAACCAGAAGTGCTCTTCCTGTCAGGTACACATCCTGCCCAGTCTAAATCAGAAAAACCTTGCAATTTCAGACCTCCACAAGAAGTATATTTCAAACCATATCCCATAGTACCACGAACATATCTCAATATATGTTTAGCTGCAACAAAATGAATATGTCTAGGCTCACCATAAACTGACTGAGAGTGTTAACAGCATAACATATGTCAGGCCTTGTATTGACTAAATACATCAAAGATCCAATTAATTGCCTATGCATAATAGGATCAACTAAATCTGAACTAGCTGCAAACTCATGTAACTTTTTCAGATTTGCTTCCATGGGAGTTGCCATAGCCTTGCAATCTAACATACCAAATCTTTTCAAAATATCAATGGCATACTTTCCTTGACTCAAAATGATTTCATTTGTTCTTTGCCACACTTCCAAACCAAGATAATAATGCATCAAACCAAGTTCTTTCATTTCGAATTCAGAAGTTTAACTCTTTCTTACATCTAGCAATGAGATCATCCTCTCCAATAAGAAATAATTCATCAACATATAGAACCAAAATCAAAGCTTTACTATCAATTACCTTGAAATAGATATTTGAGTCTGCAACATTTTTGAGAAAACCCAAGCTCAACAAATATCGATCAATTCTTTCATACCAAGCACGAGGAGCTTGCTTAAGGCCATACAAGGCCTTTTTCAATCTGCATACATGTGATTCTTTCTTATGAATCACAAATTCTTCTAGCTACTCAATAAAAACTTCTTCTTCAACTACACCATTCAAGAATGTTGTTTTTACATCCATCTGATGCAATTTCCACCCTTTAGCAGCTGCAATAGTAATAATAGTTCTGATAGAGGTATAACGTGCTACAAGTGCAAAAGTCTCTTCATAGTCTATGCCTTCCTTTTGTGAAAAACCTCTAGCTTCAAATCTAGCCTTATATTTTTCTACACTCCCATCAGCTGCATGTTTAATTTTAAACAGCCATTTAGAGGAAACAACAGATTTACCTTTGGGCCTAGGAACAATATCCCACACATCATTTTTTATAATGGATTGATAGTCCTCCATCATGGCGTCCTTTCACACTTGTTGATTTGAGGCTTCTTCAAAATTAAAAGGCTCGGATGCTAAAAAATGACTCATTAATGCTACATATCCTACAAACTTATGAGGCCTTTTACTCTCTCTGAAGGTGCCACGAGGAGCTGCATATTTTTCAGCCTCTTCCATAGTGTTTCGAGCCCACAAAGGTCTTTTCTTATTAGCTGGAATATTACTAGGACCTGCAAAAGTATCTATAGAATCAATTGGATCAATAGGATCAGCAAAGTCTTCTAAATTTGTATTCTCCCTCTAAATCTGAGAAGGTGAATCCGGATCAGCCATATCTATATCTTGAGGAGGCTCAAAGTCTTCTCTATCAGATTCTATGTAAGACCCTTTGGATTTCTTGCAAGCTACATCTTCATCAAAAGACACATCCCTGTTGATTTCAATTTGCTTTTAACCAGGAATATAAATTCTATATGCTTTTGAAGATTCACTATAACCAACAAAAATGCCTTTCTTTCCTGAAGGCTCTAACTTAGTTCTTTTCTCTTTTGGAACATGAAAATAGACAAGACATCCAAAAATCCTGAGGTGACTAATGTCAGGTTTAATACCTGAAAAAGCTTCTTCAGGAGTTATGTTGTCTAGAATTTGATGAGGACTACGGTTCTAAATGTATACTGTTGTCCTGCAAGCCTCTGCCCATAAAAATGTTTGAAGACTTTGATCATAGATCATAGCCTTCGTTGCCTCAACAATTGTCCTATTCTTTCTTTCGGCTACACCATTTTGTTGAAGATTATAAGAGACACGGAACTCCCTCTTAATCCCAACTTCCACACAAAAGTTATGAAACAAACCAGAAACATATTCTCCCCCATTATCAGATCTTAGAATCTTAATCTTCTTGTTAGATAAATTTTCAACAAGTGCTTTAAACTCTTTAAATCTGGGCAACACTTCATCAGATTCTTTAGACTTAAGAAAATAAATCCAACACTTACGAGAAAAGTCATCAATGAAGGTAACATAATATCAAAAACCACTGAGGGAAGCAACTGACATAGGGCCACACAAATTCACTCTAGAATATCCTTTGCTCTATTTTCACTACTATAGAAAGTACTCTTAACATTCTCACCTAGAGCACATCCCTTGCAGACACCTTCATGATTTTGATTCAGCTTTGGAATACCAACAACCACCTTCTCCATTGAAGATAAAGTTCTGAAATTTAGATGACCAAATCTTTTATGCCAAAACTCACTTGAGCTTGTAGAATCATGAGCTAAAGCTTGAATAGGACGAGTTGAAATCTTGTAAAGACTATCATGACGAACACCAATATCACGTGCAGACTGAATGCTGGTGTTCTTCCATGCAAGAACTTTTCCATCAACAAAAGCAACATGATAACCCTTGTCTTCTAATGCTGAAATAGAAATCAGATTCCTCTTAATACCAAGAACAAAGAGGATATCACTCAGAAGAAGAGGAATTCCAGAATCCAACTGAAAAGAAGTAGAATCAGCACCCTTCAAAGAATAACATGCATCATCACCAATGATAACTTGAAGATGTGAAATTTTTTCCTTCAAGTTGGAGAGGTGTTCACGATAACCAGTGATATGGCAGGAGGCTCCACTATCATAAGCCATGAATCACTATCAGTAGGAATGTTACTAGAAAGAGCAGAAATAAATAAGAACCCTTCTGAATTTTCACTAGACTCTCTATGAGGAGAAACATTTTCAACATTTGTTGCAGCATCTTGGGACTTGGGTCTTGAAGGACATTCTCTAGCAAAATGACCGAATTTGTCACATCTAAAGCATTGTACCCTAGAGAGATCCTTTCTTTTCTTAGATTCAGGAGCTGAATCAGAATTTCTATCTCTATTCTCTTTGAAGTTTCATTTTCTTCCTCTTCTTTTAGACGTATGGGCAGCAAGAACATGATCTTCTTCATGATGAGATTTACGTCCAATTCCTCTTGCCTCCAATCTGCATTCCTCTTGAATGCAATCAGCCCTCAATCGATCAAACTTGGGTAATTCATTTCTTCCACTAATACCTTGAATGAAAGATTCCCAAGAGTGAGGAAGACCATTCATGGCCAGCATAACAAGATCTTTATCCTCAATAGAATCACCAATAGCATTGATTTGATCCTTTAATTCAGTAATCTTCATAAAGAAAGAAACAACAGTTTCACCTCTAGCCATTTTGATATGAAGGAGTTGACGTCTCAATGCTAGAGCTCTACTGGTACTGTTGAATTCATACAAGCTTTGAAGACACTCAAACATTTCTTTGGCTGAATTCAACTTGGATATAACAGGTACTAGATGATCCTTAACAGAATCAATTAGAATCTTTTTAGCCATGAGATTATTCTTCCTCCATTGAGCTTTCTCGGTATCATCTGAAGATTCGTCTACAACAGACTTCACATAGTTAAAAAGATCATTCTCTTCTAGCACAATAAGAATCCTAAATTTCCATGAAGTGTGATTGGCTACACCATCTAGTCTGTCTTCAACTTTGAGTCCATTCACCATGATGAAAAAATTGAAATAAACAGACTAAGGCTTCAAATAAAGAGAATTTCAAAATTAAGCAATCTGATTCTGGATCTTATTTTTTATACCCGCTCTGATACCATGTTCAAAACTGAAACCAGAATGCTATAAACACAGATAAAAGAACTTAAGAAAACTTAAGAGAACAAGAACACAACAAATTACCCTGGGAAAACCCTCCACCTGAGGGTGAAAAACCCAACCACACCAAAATAGATTTTATTGATAGCTCCAAATAAGTACAAATCTGTCACACTTAGAAGACAGTCATTTTTATAATGATTGATAATGCTTCAAATAGAAGATGACTGTCAGAAAAACTGCTTACAAAATAATGTAGAATAAGACGTCAATAGAAAGAATCTGCACACCTCAAAGAACACAACTGAACAAGATAATTTTCCCTGAAGATTAGAGAGATATACAGTCACAGCATCCAACTCCTGAAATTTTTAATCAAGAGATCATCAATACAAAATGTCAATCATACTCTAGATGACCCTCAGCAAATGTATAAATAGCACACACCAAGACCCACAAGAAGGAGAATACGGAAAGTGGAAAGCCAATCATCACCGACATACACCATGAGCTGGTGAACTGCAACGGAGGAAAAGAAACGTATTTCCAGCTAGAGTCAGTGACAGCTATGAGGAAGATGAAATCGATACACATTACAACTATTTATGAAGCAAATCGAAAACACATGTAGAGCTCAAGAGGCATGATATCTGCTGAAGTTACCATCTTTAACACTAGAATGTTCAATTTGGGGAATGTCTCCTTATGCCATGAGGCTAGAAGATTTTATTTGTTAATTATAAATGATTCAACTACTATACCTTTGATTGGGAGGAGATCCTATATTGGAGAAGATCGCAGGGATGAGGATGATATGTATAGAGATTTCTATGATCAATGTTGGCAAAGGCTTCAAGATGATAGTCATAGAAAGAAAGGTGAGTCCATTTTCCATATAGAGAATCTTTTACCTAAACCCAAGAAGAAGATATGGAAGAAAGATCAAGGCACTTCATATTTTGAGAATGTCAAATACTGATGCATGATTTTAGAGGATACACCATTCTACACAAAGATAAGAAATCATCTACAATATGGGTGCCTATAGTATTATGGGATGAATGTTATTGTTGTATAACAGAAATGACTGATCCATTGTCGAGAATTTGCTGTTATAAATCAGTCCATAAAGGTAAAAATGATGATCCACATAATGGGCTAATGTATGGAGCCACTGTTGTGCATTTTTATCATTTATTTTTCAGTATTATGAAGGAGAAAGAAAGAATTATTTCCAAAAAGTGTATTAGCTGTAGTAGTGGATGCAATGGCTATAATAAGGGTCTTACTAGTAGAAAAACTCAGATCCATAACATCATCAAATGTACAAGGAGTTTCTGGTACAAGTTTCTCAGTGTTGTGCAACTATATGGTTTGGGAGCCGAGCTAGGAGAGGTAAGGTTTTGAAAGAAGAAAATTGGAAAATGATAGAATGGAAAATTTGGTTATGCATTGAAAGATGTCATTCACAATTGGTGCACCTCTCAGAGTTTTTGTGAAATTCTTGAAAGGAAGATGCAACTTCTCACAAGTGCCCGATCTAGATTCCCTATGTAGTTTGACATGATTGATTATTTTAGCATCAGGACCTTGGAGCATCATATTTACAATTACTTGAGGACAAGCAATTTTGGGAAGGGAGGATTTGTCATGTCCCCTTTCTAAATTTAACAAATCACTATTTATAGCAAGCCCAGTTATCTAAAATAGTCAATAACAACCTTCAAATAAACTAGGAAAGTCTAATTGCCAAAAGGAATTCTTCAAATCTGAATAAATGGAAATAAATTTGAATTGTTACTACTAACCAAAAAAGGGGCATGAGTTTGGAAATAGAAAGTTTAGTTTGTGAAAGGAAATAGAAGTTGTTAAATAAAGAGAGAGAAATGGGTTTTGGAATGGAATGTTGAAAGGTGGTTGACAAATGGCAAGTGAATGTTCCAAATTTGAATTACAAACATATTTCCCTCCTGGGCGTTGGATTTGGGCACCAAGTTTGAATTCAAATTATTATGGGGTTTAAGTATTGTTTTGGCTCCAATTTCATTTATTCTATCTTATCATTTCAACAAGGTTTGTTGTTTTTCTTCAAAGGCTGAGAAACCATTGAAGGAGTGATCTTCCAGGTTGATAAACCAGGGGGATAGAGGCTTGCAGGTAGTGTGTTTACAAGTCTCCAAAGGCAATCACATTCAGGGGTTGCAGTTGTGCTTCAAAGAGATTTTATATGTGTTGTTTTGACAGGGATTGTAATGGATAGTGTGATGTAGTTTCTTAGTTCATTTTCAGATCTATATTGCTGGTAATAACAGCGTATATTACTGTTCTTGGCTGTTGTTAGACATTAATTTTCATGCATCTTTCTATTGTGGGAAAGTGTGAGGAGTTTGGAGAGTATTTTGGATTTTATAGTGGATTTGTGAAGCTTTGAGCTCCATTTCTGGAGTCTATTTTGTAATGCTTCATGGTAGATTTGTAGACTGTCATAAACATATATTTGCATGCTGTTATAATGCCAAAATATCTGCAGAATCTTCTTCTTATGTTTTTATGAGGGTTTTAAGTGTTTATAAATTCATTGGTGCAATTTTCAGCATAACCGATTTCCCCGTTTGGTTGCAAATTGTAAATTTGAGTTGGGTTATTAGAATTTTGCAAATCTGATATAAAATTGCAGCAAGGGTTATAACACAGGCTAAGGCGCACAACCTTAGGGAAAGATACAATGGACTTGCAAAACACTGAAGATCACTTCTTTAGGGAAAGATAAAATAGATCTTATTACAATGAATAATTATTGCTGAACTGGATAGATATGCATCCTCTGAAATGCTGATTAGAGTTCACTGTTCTAAACATCTTAAACTGACTTCATTACTGCTCATCTACAATTGCACACCTTAGCTCTTACTCAACACAACATATACAACACCTCATCCAACTCATACAATACTCCAAAAGATCTCATCCTTTATATATCATCTGCTCAAGGAGATACATCAATTTGGTCGGCCTAATTAGATGTAACATGTAGAGTATAAACAGTCAACCCCAAATCCTTTCTGCAAAGAAATGCAAAAGGGAAACAAGACATTTGGTCTTAAGTTTACCTTATGACCTGCATCACCCTTTACAGTGGGTATGCCTGCAGTATTACTATTTTGGCTCTCAACCTTCTATAAGGTTTTACTGTTTTACTTCTTATTCCTTTGGAGGAACTCATCCAATACAGCAGAATATGTTTTAACTCTTTCATCTTGTACACTATTATTGTAGCTGTTTGTATATTTTTCAGAATTAAGCTAATTTGCCGTTTCAGGTATGGGAATCAAAACCCGGTATGGCGGTTTTTTTTCCTTGGATACAGGTACAAGAATATATATATATATGAATGAACAGTGATATATCCCTGGAGGTACACACAGATTTACAAAGACAGTGACATATATAAATAGAATATTTGGGTACTGTATCTGTTAGTCTTAGACAGCTTTTCAGAGCTGTCTTGTCTAGTTCACACTCCACATCCACGTACTTGGTTCATAAAACATGATATATCCCTGGTGGTACACACAGATTTACAAGATCAGGTTAAGTAGATGCAAACTTCCCTTGAACTGAGCATGCATAGACACCTTAATCAACGTGAAATATAGTTAATTAGCTGCACGTGTGCAAAGTCATCACATTCAGTATGAATGAGATGCAGTTATTAAGCTGTACATGTGAACTAAGAATCTATCTATGGCATACTAGGGCAAGCAGACAAGGTGGAATTTACAATGTAGAGAGATTAAAAATGAGGTAAGTTATTAAAAGTACTCTCATAAGTTCCTCCCTGCTTGGTGGACATTATCCCTGACTGCTATATCAGATGATGGAAATTATCTGCAAATGCAGGCTCGGAGAAACCACTTGATATGTTCAAAAAGTGCATTTGCAGCCAACAAAAGTAGTGTGATTTGCTTCTTACAATTGGTGTAACTACAAACCTAAAAGATAGCATCCTCAACTGATGGTTATTGACGTCTTGGAATTCAATCTTCAACATGTGATGAAAACTGATCTGTAAACTAGCATGGATTGTCCACTGCTTAGTTCATCACAAACAAATCATTACTGTAAAAGTGTTGTTCCAAGCTCATGGCCAATTAAACAACATAAATACTTAATTTAGATGTGCTATACAACCTCTTTAATGGCTTCCACCTACACATTCACACAATCCTTCACATGAACAAAACATGCTATATACATTGTATGAATGTGTAAATATTCTAGTCATGCCACTAATATGCTGTATTATTAGGAGTCGACTGAATGCTTTCCCCTGCTTCTTGAGTGGAACTAAGAAACCTTTCTTGCTTAACGTTTCATCAATTACTTGTATTCTTTGTGGTGGATTGATTTGAGCTTGTAAGAACTAAAAAAGCAGTAATGGAACATTTAAAAACACTCATAAAAGAGAACACAATATTCACCCTGGGAAAACCAATGAGAAAACCCCAACAAATGGACTAGCTTCCTCTGACCCACTATGAACATGCAGTTACAGGATCGCTGCCTTCATGAGGCTTTCATGGATACTAATCCAGTCAACAACATCGTAACCACTGCATGTGAACTCTACAAGTCAGTGGATAGGTGTCCATCACATCTCAGTTCACCAACTAGCACTGTGCACAATCAACTAGCTTATTCAAACTCCCAAAAATGTTCACCCTCGCACCTAATGGCTATGAAAATGGCTAAAAGCATCTCCTATGCCTCCTTGGGAAACATCATACCCCTTTAGAAATGTTCTGAGCTTGAATTGGAAACCCAAATGATGACAATATGAAGACAAAATACTTCCTTATCGCTGCCTCTTCTTGCACATTCAAAATGGATGGTAACTACTAGTTCCACCCTTCAGTGCTCAATTTGTCCTTTATCTTCTGGAAGCCATAAATTTGAATATAGACTCAAAACAAGGTGCCATTTTTTGAAGTAAATACCATTTTGAGAAAAATATGAATATCTAAAAATATTCAACCTTGACTACCACAAGTATTTGTTTGCCCCTACAAGACAACTGCATTTATGAGGACAAAACCGGGTCCAGCCACTGAACTTCAAAAGGATTTTGATGATGAACTGGATCCATTGTCAGACCAGAAACTACCACCCAAGTGACATGGCTCAAACAGCTTGAGTGGCTCCCACTGACAACATCATGGATGTCAAGGTGAACTCAGAGATTCACATTAAAGAATTCAGACCCACAGCTTGGAGAATTGAATGATGTCCACTGTATAACCGATTAACTTCAACTTGCAATAGCATTTGTTGTGAAACCCTTGGTTATCCAAGTAAATAAAAAACAATCACCACCAACTTAAAAAGCATGAAATCATTGAGAACATCAAGTATGGCATGAGCAGACTAAAGGATATCTTGAAGCATGAATATGAGACCCTAGCTTCCCAAATGACACGAGTAAAAAACTTATGCAACTTGACCTATGTAGAGAACTAAGAAAAAGTGAACTTATGCAGATTCATAATTTTGCTCTTAAAGTTGGTTAGAAACTAGGGATGTTACATCCCACTTGTGCCCTAGTTGTTTATATGCTATATTTACGCCATGTTGTTTGTGCCCTAGTTCTTTTATGCTATGTTAATCGTGCCCTAGATGTTTCATGTTTTAATTGAATGATGATGCCCTAGATGTTCATGTTATAATTGAATGATGTTATTTGTGCTCAATATAATGAAATGATGACTCATAACTGTTAAATTGATGTTTTGATATTTAACATGATGACATTTAAGATGTTTACTTTTGTTGATAATATTTTTGAAATGTCAGAGTTATGACAGATTTCAAGCTAACTGTTTGAACTGGCCAAGTGTGTGCAGGAGTTCGTCGTCCTCCGAGAAGGGAGGGGAAGTATCATCAAGTCGAGAGGTAAGGAAAGAGAACTCATGCCATCTGGAAACCCTAACCGTAAGTTGAGTATGGTCGTCTCATGTTGACCCTGTCTTTCGTCAGCCTGTCATGTGAAGCAATCACCGGTGAGGAGGGACCTCAATGAGAACAATCTAGACCGGTCAACAAGAGTAAACACAACAGAAACACAAAGATATAATGGAGGCAATGCAGAACAGATTGTTTTATTGCATGAAAACTGATTACAACCAACCAGTAACAATCGGGTTACAAGATACCGGCTCACAGGCCTGGTAGAATATATAGAATAGGTCACAACTGAGACCTTGAATCTTGGGATCTATCTTCTACGCACAGTCTAGCTACTTAATTCTCTGATTGATTCCATTCTAATGCGTAATTACAATTATATAAATTGATCCAAAGGATCCAGTCGGCCCAAAAGGGATCAAAACCCGAAGAACAAGACCTAACGTGCAAAATAAACAAGGTTGGCCTTTGCCAAGAGATTCCTCCGAAAAATCCAAAGGATGAAACGTAGATTGCAGGAAAAGGTCGGCCACACACCCAGGAACATCGGAATCAATGCCCAAGGCTCCGCAAGCTTCTGAATGGGTTCCGATAAATCACCCAAAATAGGTCTAGGCAACTGGTAACAATAACTGCCAACCGGTAACAAGAAGCTGTCATGGAAACTGGTAACAATATCTTGTCAGATAATGATCCAAAAGCGATGCGGTCTGGAAGCAAGAAAGATGATCAAGTCTTCAAGTAGAATCCAACTCCACAGGATCCGGTGAGCCAAAACCGAGACACATAGAAAGGAAAACTGAAACTGCAAACAGAAAGGACAATGTTTTTGGTTGATGCAAGATTGCTATGAACCGAGGATGCTCCTGCATCAAACATCCAGGATTATTGAAAAAGTGAGTCTCTCACTTTGTTGGGGTCAGAGGGAAACCAAAGCGATCTACCTCTACCTAAGAAATCCAAGATGAATCTTCAACTAGTTTGTCCTTCCACTTCACAAGATATTCCTTATACTAACTGCTCCGGGTACTACGCCCAATCCTACTGTCCAAAATCTCTTCAATCTGATCCGGTTCCTTCCGGGGCAACTGTTTCTCCAAGTCTGTAATACTGTCCTTACTGAATTCCGGTTCATGATACTCATGAAGATCTGCAATGTTAAACACAGGTGAAATACTCAGACTATCTGATAACTCCACTTCATATGTATTTCCAGAACTGAACTTCCTCAAAATTTTGCAAGGTCCAAACTTCCTCATTTGCAACTTGTTATAAGTTCCAACCGAGAATCTCTCTTTTCTCAGATATACCATCACTTCATCGCCAACTTCAAATTCCTTATGTCTCCTCTTCTCATCTGCCTTCTCCTTATATTTGATGTTCATGTCTTTCAAATGCTGCTTAACCTGAATATGCAATGCTGCCATGTGATCTGCAAAGTCTTCTGCTTCTGAACTCCTCCGATCTTCACTGCCAATGTCTCTCAATTCTGATATACCTCTAGGATGCACTCCGGTAACAATCTCAAAAGGTGTTCTTCTGGTACTTCTATTCACTGAGTTGTTGTAAGCAAACTCTACTTGTGCAAGGATTAAATCCCAACTTCCGGTTTTATCTCCCACTAAACATCTTGACATGTTTCCCAAACTCCGATTAACAACTTTTGTCTGTCTATCAATCTGTGGATGAAAAGTAGAACTGAACTTCAAATTTGTCTTCATCTTCTTCCAAAGTGTTCTCTACATGCTTTCCAAGGTTCTGCAAAATCCGTGTCATCATCATACAAGGTCTTCAAATCTTCAAATCCTAATACTGTCGCTCTCATCTCTGTCAACAAATTCCTTCTCCGACTCAATGCATCAGCAACTTTGTTAGATTTCCCACTTCTATGCTTCAACACAAAGGTGTAACTTTGCAAGAATTCTACCCATCTCATATGTCTCTGATTCAACTTAATCTGACTGCTCAATTAATGCAAAGCTTGATGATCTATATACAAAACAAACTCCTTAGGCAACAAGTAATGTCTCCACTTCTTCAAGGCTTGAACTATGGCATAAAACTCCCGATCATACACTAAATATCTCCTCTGGGCATCATTCAATTTCTCACTGAAATAAGCTACTGCTCTCCCTTCCTGACTCAAGACTGATCCTATTGTTGTTCCACTTGCATCGCAATCCACTTGAAATACTTTAATGAAATTCGGTAAACCTAACACAGGCTGCTCAGTCACTTTCTGCTTCAACAGTTCAAAACTTTTGTTTGCTCCATTTGTCCACTTGAATTCCTTTCGACCTCCTCTCATGGTCTCAGTCATAGGGTTACAAACTGAACTAAAATTTCTGATAAACTTCCAGTAAAAATTACCCAATCCATGAAATGATCTTACCTCTCCAATGCTTTTCGGTGTAGGCCACTCAACAATTGCTTTCACTTTCTCCATTCTCTCTTTCTTTCAGTCCACCTCCTTATTGAAGGACTTAATTTCTCCCTCCACATCCTCCCATTTTTCAAGCTTCTCCACCAGATCATTGGCCACCAAACAGACCCTTTAATCTTTATCTTCTAATGCCCAAATGGAAGCTTAAATCCATTTATGCTATCCTGTTTGCTTAGAAGCTTGGTTTCTGGTTCCGGCGAGGGTTTCACCAGCAGAGCTTTTGATGAAGATCTTTGATGAATCGCATAAGTGGTGTTGGTGTAGCTTCTGGTGGAGTTTCAGAATGTTGTTGGTGATCATGTTCGAGACTTGGCGGATGGAGATCATTGTTGTAGCGTGTGGACCTATACTAATATTCTGAAAGTTGGGCGTGCTCTACTTATATCTTTCCATGCGGTGGAGGGTTGTGACCCCCTTCTAAGGTTGTGACCGCTGTGGTGGGATATGCCCTGATCCATCTTCAAACCATCCTTTGATATCACAAATCCCAAATAGACTAACTCATCCTTCATGAAAGTACACTTCTTGATATTGATCAGCAATTTCTCCTCTCAACTTCTACAAAACTTGTCTTAACTACAACAAATGCTCCTCTTTTGTCTTACTGAAAATCAGAATGTCATCCAAATACACAATAACAAACTTACCCAAGAATTTCTTCAATACCTCATTCATCAGCCTCATGAAAGTACTCCGTGCATTAGTCAATCCAAAAGGCATCACCAACCATTCATACAGTCCTTCATTTGTCTTAAATGTTGTCTTCCACTCATCACCTTCTCTGATCCTCATCTGATGATATCCACTCTTCAAATCTATCTTTGTAAAATATTTTGCTCCACTCAAATAGTCCATTATGTCATCCATCCTAGGCAAAGGAAACCGGTATTTCAGTGTGATCTTGTTTATTGCTCTGGAATCAATACACATTCTCCATTCTCCATTCTTCTTAGGTGCTAATACTGTTGGTACTGCACAAGGGCTCAGACTCTCCCTGATCAAACCTTTCTTCAACAGCTCTTGCACTTGTCTATTTAGTTTTTCATTCTCTGCCGGTGTCAACTGGTGTGCAGCTTTGTTAGGCAAACTAGCTCTGAGAACCAAGTCGATGCAATGACTAATACTTCTCACAGGTGGCAATCCATCAGGTACATTATCTGAAATGATGTCTTCATATTCTATCAACAAATCTTTTATCTGTTCCGGGTGTTCTTCTAGTTCCGGTTTCTCAGTCTTCTTAGGAATTAATGCAAAACACACATTCTCATGTCTCAATCCATCCAAGAATTTCCTTCCATCTACCAAACAGATTCTAGCATTCATACAGACTTCATTCTTCAAAAATTCCTCCAAGGGTAACAAGGTTTGCTTCATCCCATTGGCCACAATAGTGTATGTATTCTTCCTCCCATCATGTACTGCCTATCTATCATACTGCCAAGGTCTACCCAACAAAAGATGACAAATATCCATAGGTATAATATCACACAAGACTTCATCAGATAATTCCCAATTTTCAATTTCACCAAACATTGTTCACTTACTAACAACTTATGTTCATCCTGAATCCATGCTATCTGATAAGGCTTAGGGTGTTTCAGTCTTTCCAAATTCAACTTATTCACCATCTCTTTTGAAACAAGATTATCTGAACCACCACTATCAATAACACCTTTACAACACTTACTGGATACCTTACATCTGGTCTTGAAAAAATCTTCCTCTGCAAGGGCTCTTCATGTCCTCCGGTATGACACAAAGCTCTCCTCATCACCAACAATTCTCCATCTTCCGGTTTATTGTCTGATCCGGTGGGGTTTTCTTCCACCACTGCTACTCTTCCAGTATTTTGTCTTCTTACACTTGAATGCACGATGTCCTCCTCCTCCACACTTAAAACAGGTTCCTCTAAATGTCCTCTTGTCTTGTCTTCCAAAATTCTCATTCCGGTAACCATCCAGTTCTCTCCTCCGATAGAAATTTCTATCATCCTTCCAGTATGAATTACCTTCTTTGTTCACTTCCTTGTCCTTGCTCTGATTTGTACTGGTTCCTCTTCCTCCGGTATATCGTCTTCCTCCTTGAAATCTCCCTCTGGTAAACCTTTCACCTTTGCCTCTCTGCCTCTGCTCATGTTTTTGTTTAACTTCTCTTCTGCCTTTAGGGCATACTAGTAAGCCTCTTCAACACTCCAATTTGATCAAACCGAGTTCATCTTGTATAGACATCCGCAATCCATTCAAATATCTTGCAACTTGTTCAACTTCATCATCAACATGTCCGGATCTGATATTCAACTTGTAAGATGCTTCAATGTACTCCTTCACACTAGATTCCTTTTGTCTCAAATTTTGCAACTTTTGGAATAGATCCACTTGATAATTCGCCGGCACAAACTTTGACTTCAACTTAGCAATCATCTGATCCCATGCCTTAATCTTCTCTTTACCTCTTCTCTGTCTATCAACTTGCAAATGCTCCCACCAAAGAGATGCACGACCTTTCAACCGAGTATAGGCATATTTCACCTTCCTCTCTTCTGCAGTGTTTTCAAAATCAAAATACTTCTCCATCTCCGAGATCCAATCCATCAATTCATCTGAATCTAACTTCCCATCATATTCCGGTGGGGTAAAATGAGGTTTAGTATTCGCCCTACTCAAAACCCTCAAAAACCTTTCCTCATCCGGATCAACCGTCGGTAGGTTTGCTTGTTCTGTCAGGGCTTCTTCTCCTTCATCTTCACTTACATCTTCAATATGTCGGCCTCTTCTTTGGGCTGTCTCCACGGCTTCCAACCGGGCTGCTATACCTCGCAACATCTCCATCACAGTAGGGTCTGCATTCCCACGCGCTCCACCATTCCTAGCTCCTCTTCGCGCCATCGTTCACACTAGTCCTTTGCAGCTGCATGTTGGATCCGCAATCCACCACCCTACAACAAAAATTTCAGGACACGCAACCTCCGGAACGAAACTTTGCTCTGATAACACTTGAAGCAGTCACCGGTGTGGAGGGACCTCAAAGAGATCAATCTGAACCAGTCAGCAAGAGTAAACACAACGGAAACACAAAGATACGATGGAGGCAATGCAGACCAGATTGTTTTATTGCATGAAAACTGATTACAACCAACCGGTAACAACCGGGTTACAACATACCGCCTCACAAGCCTGGTAGAATATACAAAATAGGTCACAACCGGGACCTTGAATCTTGGGATCTATTTTCTACGCACAATCTAGCTACTTGATTCTCTGATTGATTCCATTCTAATGCATAATTACAATTAAATATATCGATCCAAAGGATCTAGTCGGCCCAAAAGGGATCAAAACCCGAAGAACAAGACCTAACATGCAAAATACACAAGGTCGGCCTCTGCCAAGAGATTCCTCCGAAAAACCCAAAGGATGAAATGTAGATAGGGGGAAAAGGTTGGCCACACGCCAAGGAACATCGAAATCAACACCCAAGGCTCCGCAAGCTTCAGAATGGGTTCCAATAGATCACCCAAAATAGGTCCAGGCAACCAGTAACAAGAACTGCCAACCGGTAACAGGAAACTATCATGGAAACCGGTAGCGATATCTAGTCATAGGCCAAAAAAACTTATTATTTAATAAAGGCCTTGGGTGTTATTTTTCTATTGGCTGACATGTTGTAACTCTAATTTTTCTCATTCTCAGGCGGAGGTTGTAGTGTACAAAGACGAGAACATTCATTTTAAAATAACTTTTTAAATTTTTTTGTTTGGTCATTTTACGTAACCCAGCCAGTAGCCGAGTTTCAAGTACTGGACTCGCCGAGTTTGGAGAGTTTTTGCCAAACTCGCCAACTCAGTGAGTCTGCTCGCCAGACTCGGACGAGTCCGAGTCACAGAGACTCGGCGAGCATGTCTCGGACTCGGACTCGCCGAGTCTGGCGATTTTCTAGCGATTTTCGTTTCTCTATATATTGACATTAATATTTTGACCAATCTTTAATATGGTCTTTTATAAAATGCATTATTAGGAACCATGAGCCTTGAGCAAGTCTAATGTGAATTATCATTAGCACTGACTAAAAATATACTTATATTTATATGAATAAAAGCTTTCTTTGAAAGCTTATCTTATTTTATTTATTAAGACTTTATATAAGGGCAACGACATAAAGCCATATATCGAATGGTGGAATATAAATGAAAAATAAATGATTTAAACACAAACATAATCGGGCATGAACATGGTGTGGGATTGAGACCACCGAAGTGGCAAAGCAGCACAAACGGCATGTATTTCATTTGACTTGAGATTCATTCAAAATAGAATGAAAAGAGCCAAAATATTTAGAGCCGATTCTTCTATAGGATTAAAAAGGAAGAAGAATGCATTTGGCGTGATCATTTAATCTTCCCCGTGAAGAAATAAGGCATGATATTGACGTGGTCTTTTGGGGAATGAAATTCACGTGAAGGCAGAAGGAATTAGGACGAAATGGATAATCTGCCTCATTTCTTGGGATATATGGCATGTTTTTGGCAGGGCGATGGGCATTTTGGAAGGGTTTGAGAAACATTTTGAGCTCTGTATTTGCTAATGTTTTTCCTTCATTAAGCGCTGCTACCATATTGGGGTTAGTTCTGCTGGTAAAAGCTCAGGAGGTTTTCAGAAATTAAGGAACAGCACAGAGAACCCCCTTCAAGTCATATCTTCTCCACTTTTATCAAGTCATGTAGCTTATACCCAAGCCTAGCAAGGCTTTGTGCAAACATTATTTTCTTGAGTTTGAATTCTGAAAGGAAAAGGGTTGAAAGAAAGTGTTTAAAATTCAGTATGATTGTGTATTAAGCAAATGGCAGAATGATAGAAGTAAATTTCTAAAGCTATATTAAGTATGGCTGCAGCACAAACGGCATGTATTTCATTTGACTTGAGATTCATTCAAAATAGAATGAAAAGAGCCAAAATATTTAGAGCCGATTCTTCTATAGGATTAAAAAGGAAGAAGAATGCATTTGGCGTGATCATTTAATCTTCCCCGTTAAGAAATAAGGCATGATATTGACGTGGTCTTTTGGGGAATGAAATTCACGTTAAGGCAGAAGGAATTAGGACGAAATGGATAATCTGCCTCATTTCTTGAGATATATGGCATGTTTTTGGCAGGGCGATGGGCATTTTGGAAGGGTTTGAGAAACATTTTGAGCTCTGTATTTGCTAATGTTTTTCCTTCATTAAGCGCTGCAACCATATTGGGGTTAGTTCTGCTGGTAAAAGCTCAGGAGGTTTTCAGAAATTAAGGAACAGCACAGAGAACCCCCTTCAAGTCATATCTTCTCCACTTTTATCAAGTCATGTAGCTTATACCCAAGCCTAGCAAGGCTTTGTGCAAACATTATTTTCTTGAGTTTGAATTCTGAAAGGAAAAGGGTTGAAAGAAAGTGTTTAAAATTCAGTATGATTGTGTATTAAGCAAATGGCAGAATGATAGAAGTAAATTTCTAAAGCTATATTAAGTATGGCTGTGAGTTTAATATTTAGAGACAAAGAAATGCATGCACTTGATGTATGCATAGTAAGCAATTACTAATGGCAATTTGTTTAAGGAATTTACCACAGCATATTGGATAATGACTGGTGGAGATATGAAGAATATACCACACTGTTCATTATGCAGTATGGCTGTGTATGATTTCATGGACAGTAGAAAAATGTTCACGCTGTATGGTATGGCTGTGATTTGTGCTTGCTGGAAGTAGGAAAAGTTTACATTCATAGTGCTATTAAACGTATAGCTGTGTCTTCTTTCTTGTTGACATAAAGAAGTATATATGTATTATGCACCAATGTAAATACACAGCACGGCTGTGCATACACAGCATGGCTGTTCATCCTCAGTATGGCAGATTTTAGTTCTTAATGGAATGGGAAAATTATCCAACAGCAGGGTTAAGCTACTATTTATTCATATAATTACATATTCACACACACACACACATATATATTTATATACAAATATATATAGATGAGTGTGGATTATAGCCTGAAAATGATGGTGAGTATAGCTGTAAGGATATGCAAAATGATACCACTTAGAATTGAGGGTAGGCATACCAGAAAAACTTGTATTATGTAGAATTCACCTTCTTCTCTTAAGCTGTCTCAAATTAACTAAATTAGAAAAATAATACAGCTGTGAGGCTGATTATATCAACTAAGATTATACTTCACTAGCATGTAAATAAAACTAAACCCTAGCATAGGAAAGAAAAAGGGTAAGAGCAAAACAACAGTATCCGTAATGCAAATAGCATTTCAATTATAAAAAAATACACTCAGATATTGCAATGACAACAGAGATAGGCCATGCATGATATTCATTCAAAACTTGAAGAATACCTGGAGAGTTGGTTGCCCCTTATCCATTTTACCTTTCCTAATCTAGGGGGTTAGTTATAATTTCTAATACTTTATGCACTAATTTATGAGAAGGATGAAACAGAAACCTCATATGAGAATTAGTGTTGTTAACTGTAATCATGTAACACTATTGTGAGGCAACGAGTCTCTATGTCAGTACAAATATGGTCAACTATAAGTTAAAACTTACTTGTTTCAAGACCTATGCCCTAGAACCTCAAGTTGCAGCCGAGAAGGGTGGAACTTTGACTTCACACTTAAGTGAGATTGCATCTATTTGAAAACCTTTGGCCAAGGTGGTGGTCATACCAAGAGCGTTAGTCGGTTCAATAATCTAGATATACACCCCAATCAGAGGGCATACTAGTTAGAGGTATCTTATAGTGTATGACCAACTACGGAGCTGTGTAGGATTATACACCAAATCTCAGATGACATGAGTTCAACTTCCCGTTACCTCCCTGCGAAGGGTCAGGCCAATCCAGTCGGATATGGCACGGAGGACTAGTAAGTCCATGGTTGGGCGGAAAAGCACCCTGATGATACTTTCCCTCCTCATTGGTCTATTGACAAAGTTATGAAAGTTCAGAATATTGGCATCTAGAAAAATGTATCTTCTAAACCTCTCTATTTCATTTAATTTGAAATGTTAAAGTTTCATTTGTATCTACTATTTATGCTCATAGATAGATCTTTGTTTAATTCAAGATTTCAGTTAAGATCAAGTTTCCTTTCAGTTATTTGATGTTCAAAAAAAAGTATAGTGTTTCTTTCCTTTCTGTTTCAAGTTGAAACAATGAAGCTATTGTGCTACTTGAAATCCAAATGCCAGTGGCCTGTGGGAGAAATTAAGATGGTACTGCACTAAGAAATGAAATACTGAAATGTAAATGCAACACAACACAGAGTTTTGATCCTAGGAAACCAGAAAAAACAACACAGTTTTGACCCTGGGAAACCCCTATGAGATGTGAAAAAACCCAATTGGTAGAGGCAGTCACTCTCTACCAGGACCACCTCTACCAAAATGTATTGTAATAGACACCTACAAAGGGATATACAATGTCTGTCAAGCCTATCACTACTTCAGTCTAGGAAATAAAACACTGAATTATCCTCCTCCCATTTGATTTGTAATCCCAATTGGCTCTAACTTCTTATAGAGCACTGGAAGACTCCCCTTGCATGTATAAATCCTCCTATATAGAAACTGACGAGACAAGGTTGCTGATTCATTTCAAATCTGCTTGTTTTTCCAATTTGGACAAAACCACTGCTCACAACATGAGGCAGTTGCAAAATCACCCATTTCATTAGGGGCCGGTTTCAAAACCATCCAACAATTGCAAAACTGCCAGTGTTGATCAGTTTTACCTTCTTCTAGAAGCCATTACTTTTGCATACAAACATGTAATGAGGTGTTGTTTTTTCCTTAAATAGCGACGCTTTCAAAACCACTATTATTGATAGTTTTTACCCTTCTAGAAGCCATAACTTTTGCATACATACTTGTAATGAGGTGCTTTTTTTAATATTGCATGACTTCTCAAGAAGAATGCGGATATGTAAACATATTCAACTTTGATGTCATATGACTATAAATTTTAGCCCTGCAACGGGCTGAAGTGTCTTTCTTGTTAAGGATGAGATCTACTCCTAGATCCAATGTGAACCATGTACCAATTACTAGAGAGCTTACTTATGAAACTTTAAAAAACTCTCATTTGAAAGTTGAAACCTCTATGTCCAGAATTGATTTAAACAAACCCCCCTCAAATGCTCCTGGAAGACTTATCTAGTCCCAACAATCATCCACATGCTATCTCCAGTGAGCACACATTACAAACCTATGGTGCATCAAACCAGAACAACAAATCAGTCTATCAACATAGCATAGTGACTACTCTGTCACTTCTAGCTTTCTGTCTGCTGAAGCTCAACTCCTGAAACTCTGGAATCTGATAAATCATGAGCAACTTTACTTTGGTTCCAAACCGCATGCCATAACACTCAATTGCAACAAAATGCAAAGCATAACAAATTGCCAGTATAAACACACTGCCTAAGGAACAAACCTTAGAACAATCCACAAACCCTTTCCGGATCACCTCAAACAACAATAATAGATGCAAGATGATATAACAAACATTCTGCAACAAATATCATAAACATAGCATGTCATTGTCCTTCCGTAATGATATGATTGTGATAGTTGTGGCCATACAATAACATGCATATTCAACTTCGACTCCACAATGAGCTCCTTTGACACCAATAGAATTCTTCTGACATTAACGACAGAAATTGCATTCTTCCAGATACCTGACACTCTTCCGGATACCAGACATCAATCCAGATACCCTGACATCAATGTCAAAACTGACCAGCACCTTTGCCATCATTGACAACCTTTTCTCAACACGCTTAAAGAGGTAACAAGCTCAATGTCTGGAAAGTAACTACCTCCCAAAGGTAAAGGGCCAAACATCCCTGACTTGGATAAAGGAATAAGGTAGAAGGGTATCCTTCTATCTCTATGTACAAAGAGTCTTAGATCCAAGACTTAGCTCCTCGTGGATCTCATGACAGATTTGGTACCTAAGATAAAGTGCCCCTCCATCACCACCTCCAGAGAGAGCAAAGAGCTATTCTATGGAGTCACTACAATCGGAGTACATAAGGAAAATTAAAGATCCAAGGGAGAAAATTGAAGGAAATTGTAAATTTCTATGTAGCTGTGAATTTCTTTATAACATTTTTCCTAAGGTGATGAGTTACATTTTACCATATAAATACATATGCACACATGCATATCTACATATATATATGTAAATATCTGTATCCATGGACAGGTGAGAGGGTGGGGAGAGAGGGAGAGAGAGAGTCTAGCAAAATTTAATCTCTTTGCAAAACAATTGCAGGTTAACCTGTTCGTATGTTTTGGTTACTAAATCTATAGGATTGCAATAAATGGCAAGCTCGCAATCTCCTTTGTTCTATTACATCTTACCCAAGCTTTCCGTTGTTATACTATTTTTCTAGCACCTTTGCATGGATTAGATATGCTATGTGTTTGAATAACTATTAACAATATTTTCACACTAAATTTACACAGTATCCAGATAACTTTTATTCGAGAATCTGAAATATGAAAACTTTGCTAAGTATAACAAAACTAAAAGAATAAAAGCATTATATTTGAATTAGGAATGCTTATGACAAGTACAAGATCAAAATTGTTGTCATCAAACAAAGAAAAAATATTATTAGCATGTCAAAACTAGAAGAAGAAAAAAAAAACAATTTATTTGATTTGAAGAATTCTTATGGCAACTACAAAATCAGAATTGTTGTCATCAAACAAAGAAAGAAAATTGTTAACATGCTCAGATAACAACACAATCAGAACTCATTGGATAAAGCCAAGTCCAGAAAACATACTAGCATAGAAGAGCATTTGCTTTAGCATTTTCCGCTTCACATTTTGTAAGTTGTTCATACCCATTCCCTGCAATCACATGAATTGAACTGTAATGACAAGATGTTCTTTAGGTTGTAATTGTCTCAATATAAAAGAATCAATACTTGTATCAGATAAACAAATAAACAATCTTACACTATTTTCTATATGGAACTTCAAGTCCTACCAAAAGTGTATAGTTAAATGTATAATGAGTAACTAGCAATGTGAACAGGTATAAAAGTCCGTTTACATTTTTGATAGTGGTGAATAATCACAGATATAATGAATCTGTATAAATATATGTCATGTCCCCTCCCTGATCGTTATATATATAAAATCTAAATGAAATAATTATTATTAATTAAAATAATATTTATTAATGAAAGATTAATTGAAATTATTAAATACTTGTTTATTTATTAAATATTATTATTATATTCATTAATAATAATATTCTGAAATATTCAAATAGAGTAAATCAATTACATATTAATAAAAAATATTATTATTAAAACAATTATTAATAGGTGCATTACATATCATTAATAGAATTATTCATAAACTACTATTACATATATCAATTAAATTTGTTATCAATGCACCGAATACGTTGATTTTGGAAAGGACATGACCCAAGGGTACCATCCAAAGAATCATGTCCTCTTAGAAAGGATGTAGCTGGTCAGAGATTTCAAATACCTTTGACCTCCCCCAGCATAAGTCACGGAAGAAGAAGAATAAAGGAAATAGGGGGGAAGTGGAAGGCAGTAATACCATTGTTCTTGGTGGTATGCTGAGGATGAACTTAATATATATGCTTAAGAAGAAGCCCGCCAGAGGAATCTAGTAATAATATAAATATTAATATAATAATTATAATTATTACAGTATTTTCTGGGAACTGCTCTGCAGAAATAAATAAATAAAGAATATATATATATATATATATATACAAATATTTATATGCAAATAGAACTGGAAGTTTACTAATAATGATAACAGTAAATTATGTAACAGTGAGAGAATTCACTTTATAAATCAGTATTATAATGGAATAACAATTCAAGATTATAGAAATCAGATAGAACTTTAATACATATACATTCTTGCTATTACTTTCGATAATTAAGGAGAGGTGATGGAAATGTCAAGAGGGGAAATATACATCCATTATTGGATCATTAACATGAGCATGGACCCTTGGAGGAAGTTAACATATATATATATCACTTAACTCTTAGATTTCAGAACAGACCTATATGAAGAAATAAAAGATGAAATGAATAGATAAAAGAATAGGTGAAGAAATACAATGAACATCTGTTGAGCAGAATTACATGTGATAATTGTGCAAGTTGATATTGCAGATTCAAGGGAAGGAGTAATTAAATGAATTGAACAGCAGAATAAAAGGACAAAGGAATTATATAGTTATATAATTGTCTTTTCATTCTCTGTTGTTTCCTACATATATATATATGCATAGTTATACACCTAACCATCTTACATCTCTTATTTGAAGGAATTTGTTATTTTAGAGAAAAACTAGGGCATTTGCAAAAGGGGACATTACAACATAATCCATAGTTTCTGAGGTTTAACATTCATATCAAATTTATAAAATTGAATAGATTGTGAATCCAACAAAGCTATACAAAAAATTAGTCCTAGACAATTTCTGCGCAAAATCATTTTATACAAGCCCAATTCATAATTATGACAAACGTAGATTACAAGCGTGCACCTTTTCACAACCATAGACAATCAAAACTTACTTGTCACAGCAACACACCCATTAAGAGATGCATATTCTATGATGACATTATGCACCTCTATTCCAACCTTTCATTTTATTATCAATTTATACTTTTCAAAACAACATGACATATTCTTAGGAAAAATGAAGTGCCCAAGTTTGAAGGCATGTGAGAAGGCTTGGAGAATCTTGGACAAGCATCTATTGCAAGCTTAGAGGTGTTGGAAAAATGTGCCACATAGATTTGGATGCCCACCTCTTTTGGCTTGGTCTAGCTAATTCAAACTTGCAAATCTCTATATGTTATATGCCTTTATGTGGGGTTTGTGAGAAGAGTGAAGAGAATTAGTCATTGTAGGGTTTTGATGTCAAATTTCTTCTAGAAGAGCAAGATGTAATCTCCATGTTAAGGCTATGAGCAATTGAATTGTAACTTGTTTGTTGCAGATTAATACATTGGTTCAATACTACAAAGTGTGGGGTTTTTTACCTAAAAGGGTCTTCCCCATGAACATTACTGTTTCTTATCTTTTGTCTATCTTTCTTTTGTTCTCCTTCTTTCATGATTCTTTAAATGTTAATTTACATGCTGTTAAGCTGCTGAAATTTTCTTAGAATTGCAAACTACATTATCTTTCCACTAAGGGTTAATGTGATTAGAAATAAACTATGTCTATTAGTATTTTGCTTTCAAGGCATATCAGTATGTGCTTGTATCATGTTAATAAACAAAAGCTAGTGTGAGGTGCATACTGGTGATCCTCTTGAGATATTCGTTTCCCTTTCAGGTATATCTCTTGCACCTGAAATCTTGAAGAACTACCTAACCATTACTAAAATAAAATAATTTTTAATGAGTCATTCATGTGTTGGGATGATGAGAAGTGGAGTTTACAATAGATTGGTGCCTATTCCAATAGGGTAACTGAATCATGAGTTCATAGAAAACTTGTAATGACTGAAATCCTGATATAAAACCTTAACAAAGATTTTATGGAGGACTATGTATCTCATATCACATAAACGAACTAGGTTCTACACATGCATTCTCAGAAACAACAAAAAATTGTAGAATATTTAATAAGTCTACTTCTTACTCTAAAAAATAACCCTGAACATTTCCTTCACTATTATGAAGAAACACTATGATAAATTGTAATATCCCTGATATGGAGCCAAGGAATTAAAAAAGGGACTAAATTAATTAATTAATTAAATGTTAAATAGTCCAAGTCCTTGGGATTATCGGGTTGACCTCGTAGCGTGACGGTTGTCACGGGGCCTGTTGATAGGGTGGTTCCTTGTTCGAGTCTCGTCCTCGACTGCTTTCTGTGGTGTAGGTTTCCCCGTGTTCCAAGGGAGGTGTGCAGTCTGCGATGCTCAGTCTGCGGCAGCCAATTCGACGGTGGTGTTCATGCCCGGTTGTGGATGGTGCTGACTCAGTCTCTGGCAGGCCCGTTGGCAGTTCAGACATGGTGTTCCTCTGCTCGGACGTGGTGCCTCTTCGCCGGGGTGTTAATACCCAATCCTACGACCCAACCCTACTAGCGGAGACCATGGTGGAACGAAGGTGCGTGGAGTGATAAGGAGGGGAGGCATAAGAAGTGATAATGTGGAGGGATAAGGAAACAGTATGGAGAGATAAGGAGTTTGGATGGAGAGATAAGGAGTTTGGATGGAGAGATAAGGTGCTTGGAGTGATAAGGATGATCGGAGCGATAAAGTGTGATAATCATGTAGATAGACAAGATGATAGGACTAATGCATAGAGGTGTTTATGTTGACATGTAGCTAGGTCGGATCCCTAGCAAGGGCCGACCTAGTCTTGGAATTGCTAATTGGCCTTTCGGCCTTGGCAATTCTCCATAAAATGCGCAGCTTATATGTTTAATATAAAGGTATTGGTCTGGCCCTAAATAAGTAACTTGTAATTAAATAGGACTGACCCTATTCTTGGCATCAAATCAGTAAGGCCAACTTGAGGTCTTTTAGGTAGCCTTACCTCATATATATTCAATTGTCTTGTAGTCTTTCATATACAATGAATACATGCAATTCCCAGTAAGCGAACTTGTGCTTGGGGGTGACGATAAGACCTTATCGTCTATGGTTGGGAAGGCAACAATCTGATGTTTGCCTGTGGTGAACAAGCACAGCCCGGAAAGTCAACATGGTATCAGAGCTATGGCTTTCCTAAATTGCAGATTTAGTCGGATGCGGCCTGAGCGAGTTGCAGTCGCAGTGTGACAATCTCAATGTTCGCTTGGCAATCACCGTATAGTCAAGGGTAGTCGTTGTGATCGCAAGGAGCATTCGCATCGAGGTGGTGAAGTCGCAGCCTTCGTATTCGTGTTATTCGTGTTTGCCTGATCGCTAATGATGGTGGACTGTATTCGAAGACAATCGCAGAGGCTGAGTTCGTGTGCGGGTGTATCACAGTATTGTCCGTTGCAACAGCGAAAAGTGTGGGAGCTTGAGTAGTTCGACTGATTTCCCATGGCTTCTCAAGATCTGCGACTTTGAGCTTCGCGCGCTTCCGCATCTCATAGAGCTGACGCTCTTGGAGGAACCTCGCTTTGAGAATTTGCTTGCTTTTCTTTTCTTGCATTTTCTTCCACTGCCACTTGCTCTCTCCACCAGGGAAAATACGAGGTTCCCCTCCCATTATTGGAGAGATGTAGATCGATGGAGCGGTCCATGACCGCCCTCCCAATGCCCACTCTGCTAACTGCATTGTCTCCGCTACTACACTAACAATCTGTGGTTGCAGGGAGTGATCAGTCCATCGTAGTTGCACCACGATCACAATGATTCGCGGTAGTATTCGTGAGCATTCACGGAAGTAATCACCATGTCCGTAGAATCATGTGTACTTAAAGGCGTTAATCACAGGGTTGTTCGTGGCGCTTGCATGATCAACATGACTCGCATGATCCGTATTGTATTTGCATATGCATCCACAGTGTGTTCACGGTAAATCGCATTTCGAGTTTAGTGATCACAGTCGCAAGGTACTCACAGTCGCTGTGTTCGGGGAGGATTGCATTTTGCATTATCCACATGGTGGTCATGGCTTCGCAGCCCCGTGTTCATTGGTCGCAGAGTATTCACAGAGTATTCGCAATGGACATTGGGGTGTATCCAAATCATCGCGGGATCATTGCAATGACCGTATTAGTGATGTTCACGGTGTATTCACATTTGCATCCGCAGCATGTTCACAGTGTGAGCCATGGATGGTTATAGTAGCGCAGCAGGGAGGTGTCCACGCACATGTTTATAATTCGCACCGTGATCACCATGGGAATATTCGCATTTTTTATCACCGAGCTGATCATTTAATCGCGACAAGGTGGAAGCTCGAACCAAATTCGGGTCGTGATGGAGTTATCGTGTTTGCAAGGAGTCGTGGAGGCATCAAGGTTGCAGTTGTGATCATAGCAGGTGTATTCACACATGGAGGCCGCATCTACTGTAAGGTGATATCAATAATCACAGTGCATCGAGGGGCGTATGGAGACTCATCTTGATACACGGAGATCGCAGAAGGTGGTGATCGCAGGTTACTCACAGTGATCTCATTGATCGTAGGGTGTGTCCGTGTATGATCACAGGGGTATGTCCGCAGTATTTGCCTCGTCATAGTCATTCAGAATTGGAAGGATGGTCGCTGCCACAGTGCTCGCCGAGAGCCATATTCACGGTGTTTATATGCGCAAGAGCCCCGAAAGGAGTTCGTTGTATTCGCACTTGAATGGGTCGCAATATAAGAAATTGGCAATCGCAGAATATGATCATAGTGAGTGGTTGACATTCTTGATCGTTTGTCGATTCAGTGAAAGCGTTTGGTGGCTTGGCATGTTGACGCCACCAAGATGGAGATAGACGATGAGCAATGGCGAGTACCGAAGGCTACACAGCCATCTTCGCTAGATACTTCAATATGGCTGGAAGCTTCGATACTAAGCCAGAATGTTGGTAGAAGACCAACCTAGAAAGAGATAAGTATTCATATGGTTGAATAAATTTTGTTGTCATTAAATCATGTATGATTTCAGTATTGATATTTCAGCTTCACGTCATGAGGTAATTCTCAGGGTCAAGGGGTGTAGGCTATTCAGAAAGTTCACCGTCATGCACATTGTTTGACCATCAACAACTTTGGTTGTTATGCCAACATTCTGAGCATCGTCACTAGGCTGAAGGTAGATGGCAAGAGCCAAAGGCCACTCAGCCACCAGAGATTCATGAAACAACTTAAGGATGTGAGTAAAAGAGATAAGTTTTATATATGCTTGTATCATGTTCATGCTATTATTAATCATGTTTGATTCTAATATTGATGTCAATAAGTCTTAAACTATTATGATTCAGAGGGAGCTTGGAATAGGCATGAGAGCCTATACAAGTTTTCAGCTCATTTCCTTACTTAAAGAGATGACTGACGCTATGTCATTATGTTATGGTTCCCTTCGTAGAAAGTAAAAGTAAAGGAAAAGGAAATTTAGCATTCTTCTGATTTATGAAAATCCTATGATTGTTTTCCCTAATAGGATTCTTATATTATGTATCTCATATCAAGGATTAAGAGGGAGTCCTACGTTCCCTGCAATCCTCAGTAAATACTAGATGGAAGAATTGACAATATTCGGTAAGCTTAGGATTTTTTTTATTTTTTTTTTGGTCTAATGCATTTCCTTCTAGGATTAGAAGTATGACAAAGATCTAACTAAATCAATTAATGTTTTGAAAAGATTTAGAATGATGGATTGCAAACCTATGTCTACTCCTATGGAAACTAACTTGAAAGGTTGAGTATGTTTGTGGCTAACTCTGATTTTGCAGATCCACTTGAGTACAAACAATTGATTGGATCCTTGATGTATCTAGTTAACACTAGACCTGACACCTGTTATGCAGTGAGTGCTCTCAACCAATGTCCATTCTTCGCTTGTGTGCAAGAATGGAAGGTTCCATTCTATGCTTGTGTGCTAGATGGAAAATTCTAATTATGTAAAGACCCGCTTGTGTATCACACTTTCTATGCTTGTGTGCTAGAACCATCCTATGCTTATGTGCTAGGTGGAAGATGTAATTCTATGCTTGTTGTGCTAGATCCATTCTATGCTTGTGTGCTAGATGGAACTCTAAAGGTTCTGATTATGTATTATTTTTCTTCCCTAGTTAAGAGGGAGTGTTGTTTGTAATTAGGCTAAGAAAAAAAGGGGGATTCGGATTGGCTAAGGCAACATCCGAATCCCTAAAGGGCTAGGCCCTTTTGCCAAAGGGTAACGTGTAGTGCTGGACCCTTCACACCAAAGAAGATGGCGTGTTCCTAGTTGTTTGTAATTAGGCTAAGACAAAAAGGGGGATTCGGATTGGCTAAGGCAACATCCGAATCCCTAAAGGGCTAGGCCCTTTTGCCAAAGGGTAACGTGTAGTGCTGGACCCTTCACGCCAAAGAAGATGGCGTGTTCCTAAATAGGGCCAGCCCTATAATGAACACGCCACACACAAATCAAATTGGTGCCAAAATATATATTTAAATAAGCCGACTTAAAAGGGTATATGCACCATATAAATAAAGGCTATTTGGCAAGTTTAAACACAATCATTCATTCATGCTCTTAGCGAAATTCCTCTACCTCTTGGTGTGCAAAAATAATCAGTAAACTTGGTGAATTTATCCAAGGAAGATATAGCGAATTGTGGTGCTCCTTATTGCTGTTAGATGGTGCATTAAAGTGCAGACCTGAGAGACTCATACTTGCAGACCTGAAGCAAACTTGAAAGTGCAAATTCAGTTGTAATGAAAGAGCAGACCTGGTGAATATAGAAGTGCAGACCTGGTGTATTAAAAGGGGCAGATCTGATTCATTCATGTGTGCAGATCTGAGTCACATGATTTGAGCTAAGCATTGTATTGTTGCAATTCAGAATTGAATACATAATCAAAATTGAAGTTGAGTATATTGCAGCAAGTGTTGCCACTAGAGAAGCAGTGTGGCTTCATAAACTTCTAGCTGATTTGTTTGGACAACCTTGGGAACCCACAGTCATTCATTGTGACAATCAGAGTTGTATGAAGATGTCTGTCAATCCAGTGTTTCATGATGGGTCAAAGCATGTGGAGACTCATTCAAGATATGGTACAAAGAAGGCCATACAATTGAAATACATCAGCACAGATGAGCAGGCCTCTTGCTAGAGTGAAGTTTGAATATTTCAGAGATACTCTTGGTGTTGTGGAAAACACAGTTTTGGTTGAGAGGGAGTATCAACCCCAATGATACATTTAGTTGTATCTTCCACCCTCTGCGGGCAATGCAAGGTGGAGCCATCCTCTGCGGGCAATGCAAGATGGTAGTTATCCTTCTCAGGGAGAAGGTTGAGAGATCTCTTCCACCCTCTGCGGGCAATGCAAGGTGGATCCATCCTCTGCGGGCAATGCAAGATGGATATCATGGAAGAAGTCCATGATGTGTATTTATAATTTTGTATGTATACTCACTTTTTTTTTTTTGCAGGTGTGCATAGTAAGATTTTGGATCCATCCGCTGCGGGCAATGCAAGATGGATAGCATGGAAGAAGTCCATGATGTATTTTTCTGATTCACGTATGCTTGATGAATATCATAGATGTGGATTACATGATGCATATCAGTTCATGATGTAAAACGTCATTTGGTTTTCATGGGAACAACCATGATGTGACTCGCTTATTTGGAAATATCCTCCCTAGCTAAGAGGGAGTGTTGACATGTAGCTAGGTCGGATCCCTAGCGAGGGCCGACCTAGTCTTGGAATTGCTAATTTGCCTTTCGGCCTTAGCAATTCTCCATAAAATGCGCAGCTTATATGTTTAATATAAAGGTATTGGTCTGGCCCTAAATAAGTAACTTGTAATTAAATAGGACTGACCCTATTCTTGGCATCAAATCAGTAAGGCCGACTTGAGGTCTTTTAGGTAGCCTTACCTCATATATATTCAATTGTCTTGTAGTCTTTCATATACAATGAATACATGCAATTCTCAGTAAGCGAACTTGTGCTTGGGGGTGACGATAAGACCTTATCGTCCATGGTTGGGAAGGCAACAATCTGATGTTTGCCTACGGTGAACAAGCACAGGCCGGAAAGTCAATAGTTTATACCTCAGATATGGATTTGGGGATGAGGCCCCCAATTTGTGGCCTCACCTAGCGATTGGACCAGGCTAAAAATCTATGTTACCGAGCAAAAAAAAAAAGTCCTTGGGATTATTTATATTTAATTAATTAGCAGTTGGTCATACTTTATTTTATAAAGTAACTTTATGATAATGTCAATGATAAATTATAAATTATAGTCACTTTTGGAGGGAAAAGAAAGAAATAAAATAAAGTATTACTTTCCAAAAGGAAAAGCATTATAAAAGGAGGAAAAAGTGAAATGAGGATTCATTCTTGAGTTGTTATTTTCAAAGAAACTTTTCTTTGAGAGCTTAAGAGCTTGAGAGCTTTAGCTTGCAGGTTCATTAAACCTTAGGATAGAAACCCTAGAGGTTTTGGCTGTTTGGATGGAAACCCAAATCAGCCCACTTGGTGAATTCTTCTCAAGATTCAGAGTTGCACATCATCGATCAGTTTTCATGAAGATTCGATGATCTACCTCGCAGATTTTCAAAAGGTTGTTATTTTATGCATGGAGGCATTCCTGGGTATGTCTTACTTGATGGCATTTGGCATTTTCTGATTTGTAACAGCAGCATGTGTTTGTAAACAACAATACATTTCTATATCAAAAGAATTCCATTGGCTTATTTAGATTCTCTATATTTCACCGATTGATTTCCTTGAAAATCTATATTGTTCATCTTGCATGTTTGCACGTCGCAATATTGCATTATGATGAAACAAAACATGAGTAAAAACGAAAAACCCAAATCATCTGCGTCTGGGCTATTTCAGTGGCACCAAAGCTGGTGATCTTGCCAACTTGTTAGGGTTTCAGCAGTGCATGTCAGATTTTCTAGTTGCATGTGTGTTGGATGTTATTGCATGGCAATTTGGTGAATACCCAGATGATTGCATGTTAGTTTAAGAGCAGTTTATGAAAAAGGTTACCATTGCATGTTATTTCCAAGTAGTCCTGGTTAGTGGATTTGCATTGCATGTCAGTTTGGTGGATGCCTAGATGGTTGCATGTTACTTTTGATCAGTTTATGAAAGTGGGTATTGCATGTCAGTTTGAATTGATTCTATGCACCCTAAAGAGGTAGGGCCACACAGATATTTCACCAAAAGCAAGTCAGGATAGCAAGAAGGAGCTGAAATTAACCCAGCTGAAGCAGAGATGGGTGAAAGAAGAGGTGAAAGCCCGCCAAGGGATTTGAATAATTAGCTTAATGATTTCTTGACCAAATTTGCCCAACAGCAACAACAAATGCTACAACAATTCCAAGATCATATGATTACAGCCATGGGTCAAATGAGAGTGGATCATGCAAGATCGAGAAGATCAAGTGGTGATCACAGTAGAAGTGATGTTGGACGAGGAAATCATAATAGAACAGCCTCTAATGCTGTTAGGACAGCAATCACACATTTTGATCGACCTCTTCAACCTGTATTTTTGCCAAGACAAACTAAAGAAGAAGCAATTCCTGAGGTAGAGGAAGAGGAGACACACATCACTAATGATGTTATGGTGGCCTATGATGAATACAAAGCTCTTCCACCTGATGTAAGACAATTAATGAATCTGAATCAGTTTATGAATCAGCAGAAAGTCAAGGCTAGATATCGCTTGGAGAGGCAAGAAAGAAGGCCTAGAGGACAAATTAGGCAAGGTACTCAACCTATGGAGTATAAAGATGCATTAAATAAGATTCCTCTACCAACCTTTGATGGAAGTGGAAAAATAAGTGCCAGGTCATGGGTACATAAATTAGATACTTTTTTATCATTGAAACCCATGGAGGAAGAGAAGGCTATATAGTTTGTCATGATGCATCTCGAGGGTGTAGCATATGATTGGTGGCACCATGGGTTAGTGTCACAGGACCATGCAATAATACATTCCTATGAGGAATTTGTAAACAAGTTGATTGCTCGTTTTGACAAGAAAGACATAGAGGTCTACTACAGAGACTTGGCTCAACTCAAGCAGGTTGGACATGTGGAAGCATACATTAATGAGTTCCAGAGCAGTTATGGTTCTTGATATGACAGAGAAGCGATTGACTATGATGTTTGTTGAAGATTCAAGTGACAGTCTACGGGGGTTGGTCAAGGCCCATAAGCCTAGTACCTTGCATGATGCCATTAAGTTAGCTCTTGACCTAGAGACCTCACCTCCTTTTCAGCCACACAAGAACTTCAGGAATAAGAAATTAGATGATGAATTAGATGGGAAGCCTCCTATTCAGCCCAAGGTTACATCTCCTAAGGTGGAAAAAGAATCAAGAAATGGGTTAAGAAGAAAGAACCTTTGCTTTTCTTGCAAAGAACCTTGGGAACCAGGACATAGGTGTCTTGGTAAGGGTAAGGTACATCTTATTGAAGTGATTTCTGATGTAGACAGCAATGAGGATAGTGAACATGATGACAAAACTAATGGTACTTTTGCTTCCCTATTTGGTGGTTCTAGAGATCCTCTTCTCATGCTAAAAGGGAACGTCAAAGGACAGGGAGTTGTGTTGGTGGACAGCGGTGCTACACATAACTTCATTGATGAGGACTTTGTAGTTAAGAAAGGAGTACAAGTAGAGGACTTTTCCGGATTTAGTGTCATGTTGGCAGATGGATCCAAAATCAGTTGCACAAGAAGAATACTAAAGTTGAGCATACAATTAGATGATTACACATTTGATGATAGGTTCTATGTTGTTGGTATTGGGGGAACCGAAATAGTTTCGGGAGTACCATGGTTGAAGTCTCTTGAAAGACACATCCAAGATTTCAACAACATGGAGCTTGAGTTTACTCATGAAGGTAAACAAATTGTGTTGAGAGCTACCAAAAGTGTTAGCCCACAAGTTGTGGCAGCCAAGTGTATGCAAACTTACCTTGATGATGAAAACACCAATTGGGTGCAAGGGGATAAATCAGATTATTCCATTTATGACAGCAGCAACATATCTCCTTATCCTCCTGACATGGTAGCCTTGATACATGGCGCTAGCAGCGATATAATATCTTCATATGAAGATACTTCATGCTTAGCAGTGGGACTTAACAAAGGTATACACTCAAGAAATTCCTCGGTAGCAAAAGAATTACATCATCATTTTACAACTTTAGTGGATTCATCCCTTGAACCAGCCCTTGGTGTAGTCAATATGCTTGATGACATTGATGTTCTAGATTCATCTGCGTATATGGATACTCATGTGGGGTCATATATGAACATTGTTCCGACATATAACAGTGATTTTGCAGTCTTGTTGACTAAACTCTTCACCCACAAGAGTACTTACAAGTTGCTATGGTGTGTGGTTTGGTTTGGGATGCTTCTACATTGGTACCATGGCAATGTGCTTCATAGTTTTGGGTCTTATCATGTTTACATCAGTTTAGAGCTATGGGGATTCGAAGAAGATGCACCAAGACTTCTTTGGGATCCAGGTATTGAATGGTGTACTTGATCCTAATCAAATTTGATTGTGGTGATTGCTTGGGAGCAAGCAATCTCGGGGTTGGAAGACTTGTAATGTCCCCAATATGGAGCCAAGGAATTAAGACGGGAATAAATTAATTAATTAATTGAATGTTAAATAGTCCTTAAGTCCTTGGGATTTTTTATATTTAATTAATTAGCAGCTGGTCATACTTTATTTTATAAAGTGACTTTATGATAATGTCAATGACAAATTATAAAGTATAGTCACTTATGGAGGGAAGTAAAAAATAAAAAAGAAAGAAATAAAATAAAGTATTATTACTTTCAAAAAGGAAAAGCATTATAAAAGGAGGAAAAAATGAAACGAGGATTCATTCTTGAATTGTTATTTTCAAAGAAACTTTTCATTGAGAGCTTGAGAGCTTTAGCTTGTAGGTATAGTAATCCTTGGGACAGAAACCCTAGAGGTTTTGGCTATTTGGACGGAAACCCAGATCAGCCCACTTGGTGAATTCATCTCAAGATTCATAGTTGTACATCATTGATCAGTTTTCATGAAGATTCGATGATCTATCTCGCAAATTTTCAGAGGGTTTGTTATTTTATGCATGGAGGCATTCCTACGTATGTCTTACCTGATGACATTAGGCATTTTCTGATTTGTAATAGCAACATGTGTTTGTAAACAACAATACATTTCTATATCAAAAGAATTTCATTAGCTTATTTAGGTTCTCTATATTTCACTGATTGATTTCCTTGAAAATCTATATTGTTCAATTTGCATGTTTGCATGTCGCAATATTACATTACGATGAAACAAAACATGAGAAAAAACGAAAAAACCCAAATCAGATTTGAAGCATTATTTGAGTCCGGAATATTTCAGAAATCACTGGAAAATTGATCATGTATATATATAGAAATGAAGATAATATTGATGGAGAGTCTCACTCAATGTTGATTCTACACTTTAGAATTTCTTCGTCAAGGATTATAGTGACTTCATTACAAGTTTGGGACTAACCCAATTCATCAAATTTTACAAAATAGTACTTCTCCCTTTTGGAAATAAGAATCCCTAAAAGTCTTTTTGGTTCTTTTCCCTTCTCCAACTGATTTCCCATGACTTCAAAATGACGTTCAAGAAGTGTCTATATCCTTTTTTAGGTGCCCAAAAACGGAAAAATGTAGGTTTGCATGGGGCCCCTAAAAACTAGTGATTTCTTGCAATTGCAAGTGGTGAGCATGTCTCCCTATCAGAGATTTTAATCATTTATATGCCTCAAACATACCTGTTGTGACGTTTTCACACATCGCCCCATTGCAAATGGAGACCCCCTACTTTTTAGGCCCTTCCGATCTTTTGGCTCTGTTTTTTGGGTCTTTTTCACAATAGTCTCTCCAGTCTCTTTGCTTTGCAGGTGTTTGGGGGGTTAAATTGATTAAGTCTGCTTTTCGTTTGAGTGAATTTGATGAAGTCTAGGGCCTATTTTGTCAATATTAGGGTTTCTACCTTTTGTCCTACATTTTAGGGGTTTTTGTTAGGGTTTTGAAGAAACTAAACATACGAATCAAATCGGGACCCTTCAAGGAACCTCCCAGTAAAATTTGAGCCAAAACTGAGCAATTTTCTATTTTTAGAAAGTTCCTATTTTTTTAGGGATTTTAACGAGTCCCGAAATGTCATCATTTTGCCAAAAATCAAACTTACTATTTTTAGTAATTTCTATTTTTAGTAAGTTTCTATTTATAGTAAATCATTCTTGTGTCCTGTCTAGGGATCTAACGCTGACATTTTAAAGGTTTCTATTTTTGGAAAGTTTGTTCTAACAGGACCATTTGGGCAAGGTGACAAAGATCTGGCATTTGCAACTACTTCTAATTCCGGAAAGTCAAAAAGCAGACAGGGAGGGTCAGAAAATGGTTGTGTTGGAACTTGGAAGCCCATTCCTGAAGTGGAAAGCTCGAGAAATTTGTCTCTGTTTGGGAAATTGCCTCAAGTTTTTATATGGTGGCCCGATCCGGAAGAGTCTCAAAATCCATCCAAGTCTGGAAGAAGCATGAAAAGATGAATTCCTCCTCCACAGTGAAATTCCGCCCAAGCACTCAACAAGGCGCCAAAATGGAGGGGTCATGGAGGATCCACAATTTGATGAAATTCCTCCTCCACAGTGAAATTCCGCCCAAGCACTCAGCAAGGCGCCAAAATGGAGGGGTCATGGAGGATTCACAATTTGATGAAATTCCTCCTCCATAGTGAAAATCCGCCCAAACACTCAGCAGGGCGCCAAAATGGAGAGGTCATGGAGGATTCAACATTCAATGAAATTCCTCCACAAGCAAGAATTCCGCCCTAGAAGGTACCAAGGCACCAAAACCACCCTGCCATGGAATTCATGAAAAATGTTGAAATCCTTGCCTTGGTCAAAATAGCGCCCAAGAAGGTCATAGGGCACTAAAGTTGAGGGTTCTTGGAATGCAGGATAAAATGTTGAATTCCATGACTTAGGTGAGATTGCACCCTAGGAGAAAGGAGGGCGCTAAAGGAAGGTGTGCAGGGAGAGATGAAGAAATGCATGAATCCTTCACCAATGCAAAACTCCGCCCAACACTCAGGTAGGGCGCCAAAATGAATGATGCAAAAATTTATTCCTCCTTGGACAAGTGAGAATTCCGCTCTAGGCCAAAGGAGGGCGCTAAAATTAAGCTACCATGGAATTCACAAAAAAAAACATCAAAATTCTTCCTTCCTTGGAATTCCTTGGAAGGGCGCCAAAAAGAGAAATCCATGGAAAAGGTTGAAAGACTCAAAATTCCTTCACAAGTGAAGAATTGTGCCCTGACCAAGGAAAGGATGTTGAAATGGCTAAGTCAAAAAAAAAAATCAAGGATGAAATGATGAATTCCACCATGAAGAGTGAATTCCACGCCTAAGTTTGAAAGTCCAGGATGGAAATTTTCAGGCAAAGGAGAATTTCGAGGGTCAAGGAGGAATGGAAATGCAGGAAATCCCCTCAGGAATAATTTTGAAAATCCTATTTTTAGATACTAAATCACATCCAAATTTCAAAATTTTCATAGATTTGGATTCGTATGAGAATTCTCTCCCTCCTTGACTTGAAACCCTAATTTGTGGAAAATTCCTAAAAAATAGGAGATGGTAAAAATTGATTGAAAACCTTCTTCAAGCAAGGAACTTCAAACAAATTCTTCCTGAATCGAATTTTTCCTCTCCAACAATTCCAGATGTGCAGGAGCGGATATACGACGACAGGATCCACTTGCATGGTGAGGATCTATTGAACGCATGGCAGTATGGTGGCGCATTCATTGCATAGTGGGCACTTTTTGAATGTAATGGTTAATTAATGCTTTATGGGTGCCATTGGAAGGATTGTAATTAATTGTATATGGGCTTTATGGGGTATTTATTGCTGATTCCCACCTTGTTGCATCTTGAGTGGGGAATCTTCTAGGGTGAAACCCTAATTAGGGTTTTGCATGTAATCATGGCCTGAGGCCTATATAAGGGGGTGAACCCCCTCATTTGTAAAGGAGGGAGCTTTGTATGAAATTGTTGCGATAAGTTTTTGAAATAATAACAATGAAACATTGTTCTCTGATGGTGTCCACTTAAGTTATTTTTCAAAACTTGCATGGTTTCACCTTCCTCGCTTAGAGTAGAATTTTATTTTCTCAGTTGTTAGATAAAGTGTTTGGATTTCAATAGAGAATGTAATGGTGTTTGATGAATTTCCATGGTTCATACTTTTTGCATCTTGTTGATTGTAAGTTGCAGTGTAAAGTTAGCCTGAACCCCCAAATTTGTGCCAAGTTCGATTGTGAATGGTCGTTTGGATTGTGCCGTGTTGGCTATTCAAATGCACTTTCTCAATATGAAAATTCTTCAACATCCTCAGAAGATTGCACCAGTTCTTGCAAAGTTGTAGTTTATCTTGGCGAAGCAGAGCTTGGTTTGTTTGGAATTTGTCCACCAAAGCATTAACTATTGATATCATGGCCCTTAGGAATAGATTTAGATCCTTTTGAACCCTTTTCCCTTTATTTTCAGTTCATTTTAGTCCGTTTGAAGCAGCAAAATCACAGAATTGCCATATTCGATGATGGAGTTCCAACCACAACAAAGAAGTGAAAGAATGATGCAAACGTAAGGCCCCTTGGATTACCAGCAATCACATCAGCCAACTGAGTCACGTCCGTAGCATAAAGGAACCTTGGAGTCGATTGTTTGAACTTCTTGCAATCTTAGCATGCAATCACACTTTGATCAAGAGAGAGTGAAGTGACCATTAGGCATCTTTATTCGGTGTTCGACGCTATCATAAAAAACACATCAACAATACCCAATCATGACCTTATTGTACTGGTGGAGTATGGGAGTGCCTCTTCTATTTGTAGCCAACGCTTTGAACATTAGTTATTCTCAAAAAAGGAAGGGCAAGTAGGTGGGTGAGTTAATTCATTCAACACCGCTATGTTTGACACTCAAGACCCTTATAAAATTGTATTTTAAAAAATGATATGGGTTACCAAAATTATTTCTCTCAACCCATATATATTTTGATGCTTTGAGTTCCACTCAATACTATGGACAATGTTTAGAAATCATACAAACTCCCCAATGAATGCTACAAGCTTCCCTTGGCCCTTTGGCTTTCCTACTCGCATATCAGCACTACTTTGGTGAAACATTATGATCTTGTGGCACATGGCATCAATGCTTGAATCATTATTGACAACCACAAGTTATTTGGAAACAACCTCAAATCTGCGCTAAATGAAATTCTCATGTAAGGCCCATAGAATCGTTGACTCGTCAGTTTTGACCAATGGCGCAAAACCTTAAAAGTGTCAGCACTAACATCTCCAAAATTGTGCACCAAAATGATACTTGTCCTTAGGAAGATCCTCCATGTGTGGCCCTTTTCCTTTATTCATCGGGCCCACCTATTGATGATTCATGTGTCTTAACACATAGCACAACATGAGAATGTGTTAGTTCAACCATGTTCACCACATTGGACCAAGATGTTATGTGTAGGATCTTTAAATGAATCGATCGATAACATAACATTTAAACTTGTTAGGTTTAACATCATTTAAATCATTGCAAAATTCTTAAAACTGGTGCCTCCTCCTTGCCTTCACAATAAAACTCATCAAAATTTTATCAAAACAACGACAAAATTCAAACTTTGTTCCTAGGAAAAATCTTTAAAAAAAGTGTTGGGATATGATGAGGTCTGGAGAACCATGTCGATGCCTAAAGGAAGAACCTACAAAGATATTGACGAACACTTAAAGTGTGCTTCCATCAAAAACTGGTGAAGTATCAACAAACTTCACCGAGAGACAAACAAACCAACACCTACCTTTTAATTTTTTTTCCTTTGCTAGACGAATAAAGGGTTAGAAAAGGATGTTGGGGTCTAACAAGGTTGTGAGAACCTTGTTGGTGTCTGGCATAGGTTTTAAAACCTCCCGCCAATATAAAGGGCTTAACATATTTTTACATTTGAGAACAAAGAAGTTAGGAAACCAAATTCGGTCCCCAAAAAAGGTTTCAAAACCTCCCTCAAATGCTGACAAAACATGAAACTTAGCCAAAACATAGGCAAAATGAATAGGTTCAAAAACCTTCTTTAGACTTTGATAAGGTTATGAAAACCTTATCAGCTTTTGACTTAGGTTTCAAACTTCAAGGAGAGGTTGACAAAAAGGATTTAGCCAATTTTCAAATTTTCTTACTTGAATAGTTGGCTGAAACAGAAGGGTCAAAGGCAACATGGGAGAGAAGAGGACATTTAAACATAAAGGCCCATCTAAATACTATCTTAGGTTGGTTATCAATAATGAGTCAATAAAGGAAAAATGAAGACCTTTAGAGAAAAAAAGGGCAAAAATGAGACACAACAAAATGGGGTGCCAACATTGGCTCTAGTTGGGGGTGTGAATCTCTTATAGGCACATCAAGAATCTAGATCTCTGGGAGAAAATCAAAACTCAAATACAATGAAGATTGGGACTAACCCACACTTCATCATGACAAACAAGGTCATGACTGCACAAAGATAACAATATGTACAACAAACACCATAAAAACAACCAAAACATTTTATATTACTAAAGTTCTCAAAACCTCACCCTTAGGAGACTTAATGCTTGAGATGCTGACCATGAACTGGCAGCTCCGTGAGATCTCCATCAAGACTCCTGAGCTAACATGCTCCTTGATAGCATCCTCAACAATTTGACATGTCTCCTTGTCATATATTTCAATCATTTCTATGTCGCAAACATACCCGATCATGTTCTTCTTCTATTGGTGGAGTAAGGGAGTCCATCTCTTATTTGTAGGTGTCACTTTGAGCATTAGTTCTCCTTATAAAAGGAGGGGCAAGCAAGTGGGCAAATAGACCCAGGTAGGTGGGTGAGTTAATTCATTCATCGCCACTACATTTAACACTCAAGACCATTTTAAAATCGTATTTTCAAACAATGATATGGGTTACCAAAAAGTATTCCCTCATCCCACACATTTTGATGCTATAAATGCCTCTCACCACTATGAATGTTAAGAACTCAAATAAACTCCTTGATGAATGCTACAAGCCTCACATGGCCCTTGACTTTCCTCCTTGCATATAGGTACTTTGATGAAACATTAGGATCCTTTGAAACTTGGCATCAATGCTTAAACCATTACCAAAAACCAAATGGTTCAAATACCACCTCAAATCTTCACAAAATGAAATTCTCATTTGCGGCCCATAGAATCCTTGACTCATCAATTTTGACCAATGGCAGAACACCTTAAAAGTGTCAACATTGACATCTCCAAAATTGTGTGCCAAGATGAGACCTATTCTAGGGAAGATCCTTTGTGTGGCCTTTTTCCTTTACTTATTGGTTCAACTTCTTGATGATTCATGTGTCTTCACCAATGCACAATGGGATGAACGTGTCAATTCAATCATGATCATCATATTGCGCCAAGATGACACATGGAGGCTCTTTGGACAAACGACCAATAACACAACATTTAAACTTGTCAAGGTTGACAACATTAAACAATTATGAAATGCTTACATGCATCTCCTCCTTTCATTCACAAAAAAATTCAACAAAATTTTGTCAAAACAACAACAAACTTCAAACTCCATCCTAAGGAAAAATCTTTAAAAAAAATATCACGTTTTGAAAAGGTTTAAAGAACCAAGTCAAAGTCTGATAAGGTCATAAGAACCCCCAAAAACACTAACAAACACTTATAATCTCCATCAAAAACTGGTGAAATATCAAGAAACTTTACCAAGAGCCAAGCAAACCAACACCTACATTTCGCCATTTACTTGAAAAATAAGGAGGTTAGAAAAGAATGTCGGGCTACGACAAGGTTGTGAGAACCTTGTTGGCATAGGACATGTTTTCAAACTTCTCCCCATCACCAACATAAAAGACAACATATTTTTTCAGTGTTCCTCGAGGACACGTCACCCGAAAAAAAAAACCTCTTGTAGGGGGACATTTCTGAGACTTGGGGACTAGGGGAAATGTTCCTCCACAGCACCACCACCTCTGCAGGGGATGCTGCTGGGTAGTTTGCTATATCTCACATGTCATTTCATACTTATTGCATCTTTTAACTTAGTGAAAACTAATTGGCCTTTCATGGGGCACTCACAAAGATGTTATATTGCAGATTTTGCCTCGAAGATTTCAATTCACCTCTATTTTTATATCAGCACCACCCCCACCACTGCTCCGCCGTCATCCCCGCCATCCCAAATTTAGACCCTTGGTTCCCTGTCTCCAAAACCTATCCCCACGTGTCCCCCATTCAGGAAACACCGTGGAACACTGTATTTTTTACATTTGAGAATGACAAAGTTAGGAAACTAACCAAAAAAAGTAGGCAAAACGAAAAGTTCAGAAACCTTCGCCAGACTTCAACAAAGTTATGAAACCTTGTCGACTTCTAACTGAGGTTTCAAAATTTCAAGGAAAGGCCAACAAAAGGACTTTAAGACAATTTTTTATTTATCTCACTTGGATAGTTGACTGAAACAAAAGGGTCAAAGGTAACACAGGAGAGAAAGGGACATTTAACAATTTACGTAACTCGTTTAAAACAGTAAACATTGGTAAGAGATATCAATCAACTCTGTGAAGAAAAATTAAGAATGGGAAAAATATACATTATGCATTTGAAAGAGTAGCATTTAAGATAAATAAGTAAAATTGAGTGCCCAAGAATAAACTCTGTGAACCCAAAAGTCATATCAGTACTTCAAAACGTCAAAACCAGACAAAAATTTCATCGACGGTTTAAAAGTATAGAAAATTGTGTTTACCTGGGTTGAGTATTGGGTGAGGGAGTTGGAAGTGGTGACGAAAAGCGGCTGCGGCGTAATGCTCTGCTCTCTTCCTCTGTAAGTGTGTCCAATGGAACGGAGATCTCTTCTTTATTCTTCGTTCCCAGCACACATTTACTGCTTCAAATCTTCTGTTTGGCCTCTTTTGCACACATCCCAACTGCCGCTCTTCATCTGCACTTCAAATTATTTTACATGATTTGGGGGGTCCTTATCGTGTCTTTCAAGGCCTTTATCGTTCGTTGTCTTCTAGATTCGAATATCTTTTCCGTGAATATCTTTCTTAGTTAATCAAACTTCGTCTAGGAGCCATGTTCAAGTTTTTTAAATATATAGGTTTGTGTTTTTTCGTTTTTGTTTTTGTTTTTTTTCCTCAGTACCTAGTTTAGCGACTAGCAACCTATATCTTGGGTATTTGTGCAAGCTAGGGCGAGCCTAATCCCTCACAGGTGAGATCCTCCTCAGTAAGCCATCTCATTTTTAAATATAAACGTTAAATAATGAAGTATATCATATTATAATTTTAAACAAGAGACTAAAGTTCTTAATTAGTGGTTAGTTTAGAGTAGATGAAAGTAGATAGAGAGAAAGAGGGAGAGAGAGGTAGAAGAATAAGAAGACAATTTTAACGTTCACAAAGCTAAGGATAGTCTATGGGACAAT
This sequence comes from Cryptomeria japonica, assembly GCF_030272615.1. Taxonomy (NCBI): domain Eukaryota; kingdom Viridiplantae; phylum Streptophyta; class Pinopsida; order Cupressales; family Cupressaceae; genus Cryptomeria; species Cryptomeria japonica. The sequence continues at coordinate 115,494,463 of NC_081410.1, read as the reverse complement.
CTACCTAATTGACTCGTGCAAATCAATTATTTTCCTATGGAAGTTGATGGTCAACACCCCCAACTTCTCAATATAAAAATAGAAAGATAAAAATAAGGATATTAATGAATAGAGAGGAAGAGTTGGAGGGAGAGATGAATGTAGAGAGAGATAAGGATAGATAAGAGAGAGAGTGTGAGAGAGAGAGAGAGAGATGCGGCAATATGATAGAGGGATAGAGAGAGCGATAGAGGTAAGTATATATGTTATTTGCTTTTATTTTAACAATAGTGTGTGGAGGAAGCCCATTTGGTAAACACATTTTTATACCAACTATATTTTTTTAATAAGTAAAATTTATATTTTATATTAAGTATATGAAAGGTGATTAAATATGATGAGTTGTGTAATTCGTGTGAGATGTTATATTTATATTTAAATTTTGAAAAAAAACATCCATTATATATATTTTTAAAATGTTTTATGGATATTAAGATCATTATCTAGTTTTATTATAAAAAAAGAAGTTATTTTGTATAAATTTAGATTAAACAAATAAATAAAAATAATTATCTAATAATTGAGTTAGGATAGATAATTGAAATTGAAGTATGTATTATAATTAAATAAAGAGGTGGGTGTACATAGTTCTAGAATCAATGATGTATAGATGATGTAGGTGTTGATTGAAATATTTTGTCATTGTTGAAAGATTAATTATTTTAGTTTGATGAATATATTCAACTCTAAATTGAAATCATGAACCAAATTTTTTTAAAAATATACTTCTTATTCATATTTAATCATATTAAAATTTTCACCAGAATGAGACCAATCCTAAATAAGAATTAGCATAATTAATCTTTAAATCAAACTTGGTTTAACCCCAACTATGAGTTGCATGTATCTCAAAATACATTTTTCTACAATTTACACATGCTTTATCCTTATCTAGACTTATACATGGATATAAAATTATGGATAAGTTACCCATAGCTAGACACTATTTATGACACAAATTTAGATAATTACATTCTTAATCTTTCGAAAAAATGTAAAAAATAATATTTCACAATACTTAATATAGACTAGTCCAATAGAATGCATACACGTTAGCATAAATCAAATGAGATTAATCTAATAATAATTAAACGATAATTATCAAATTGAAAAAATATGTAAAGTAAAAACTAAGATACTTTAAACCCAATGTGAAAGAAACCTCTAATAAGAAACTAGAATTTAAATATCTCAAGACAAATGAAATCTAAACAGTTTATAACTTTATAATATGTCAATTCTCAACATGTGTAAAAAATGATTTCAAAAAAAGTAGATATTTACAAACTTCATCCCTAATCTCATAATTTATAAAATCTTCCATGTGAAATTATTCGCCCACATTAAGTCAACAATCGGTCCATTTCACTTGGAAAAAGTGAAGCCTAGAGTATCATGGAGCCATGTGTCGCAACTCCTAAATTTTATATCAACTCTAAATAAGATTAATTATTTCTTACCCTTTACCCAACATAAATGTTCAATAAAATCACAATAAAACTACGATTTGTATATTTGAAATGATAGGGATGTAACATGTCAATGTCTTTGACAACTGTATTTTATTCGGCAACAACAAATATTTTTTATATTTGTAGTCAGATAGCACATTAGTACTTAGTAATAATATCTTATTTGAATTAATGCATAAAGCAGTGATTTTTTAGAAAAAATGAATTTTCTATTTGTATACACTAAAATGTGGTCTGGAGATGATTAATTAAATACGAAGGGATTTAATTAATAAGCCTTCATAATTAATTAAGTATGAAGTGATTAAATTAATTAACCTTTTATTCTTCTACTTATATAGTTCATTTTATAATTCGTCCCATCTAAATTCATTTCTTCTATTTCCCTAATTAAATAAACAAATTTAATAATTTATTTTTATTTAATTATCTATCTTCATTAATTTTTATTTTTATTTCAAATGTTACATGGTTCCTAACCCTATTCCTCCTAACCTAACCTTCTATCCTTTAACCAAGGTTATCTTAACCTCCTTTGGGTTGGATATTCCCTTTTGAGGACACATGGCATCTTTGCCACATGTCCTTTATCCCCTTGACACTTGCCCTCTTATTGGCATTTGTTGAAGAATTCTTGGCACTTGTCTCTCTAGGGATGACAAGTGTCCCTCCTCTCCAACTTCATTTTCAACCCTTGATATCTCCAAATTGAATCTCAATTGTCGAATCCTGCCACCTTAGCCTTGGTCTTGGAAAATCTATAAATACATCTCATTTCAATCATTCAAGCCCTTCAACTTAGCTTAATTCTACACTTTTATCATCTTCAAATCTACATTTTAGCAATTAGCAATTAGCATAGCATTATAGCATAAACTTTAGCACAGCATCACATATCATATCAATCATGCATTTAGTTTGCATCATATAGCTACTCTTATTTCAAGTAGTCATTTTGTTGGTCATGTTGTTGTTGAGAGCCACATCAAAAGAATCTACAAAATCCTTGGAATTAGAGGAAGATGGGACACCATTGGGATGGTTGAGTTTGTATTGCTAATTCTTAATTTGTTTTCCATATAACTGTCTCATTTTGTTTGTTTTAAGATTGTTCAGTGGTTTAACACATTTTTGGCGCCCACCATGGGGCTTTTCCCCTAAATTATAATATCTTTTCCTATAGGTTTTTCTTGACAGGTACATCCGGAAATCCAGTCTAGCATTTTGGTGACTGAAATTGGTGTATTAAGCTTTTGTTCCAACTCATACGTATGCTACATTAGCATTGTGGTTTTACAAAATAGCGTTCTGGTTTGATATACTATTATTTTAATTTGATAGTTTAACGTTTTGGTTTCACATAATAGTGTTCTAGTTTCACATAATAGCGTTTTGGTTTGATAGACTAGCATTTTGCTTTGATAATTTAGCATTTTGGTTTCACATAATAGCATTTTGGTTTCATATAATAGCATTTTGGGTTTACAAAATGGTGTTTTGATAGCTCAGAATAGTGCTTCGATGAGTTTCTTTAGTGTTTTCAATTCTACTTGCAAAATTCCAATTTCCATAAACTAATTTTCACCTTTTTGTTTTGTAGGCACTTTTTCGCTATCAAAGACTAAAATTGTGAAACCTTACATAGTCAAAGACTCAATTGAAACTACTAACATTGTTTGCAGCCGCGGAAATATTGTGTTTTTGTTTTAAATAGGCACATAGATTAATTAAAGGATCAACGAACAGCATGTCTTATGTGTCTAAGATGGTAGGTGTGTATGCTCTCCCCTTCATTGGGTGATTAGAAAACTAGACTCATTAAATCTTTATTTTCAATTAGTGCAATAACTTTAGCAAGCTTGCCCTCCCGAGTAGCCCATAAGGTCGGGTGAGAGGGGGATGACCCAAGTGGGAATGGCTAATGCCAAGTTAATCTAACCCACTCTAAAATAAAAGTGATTTCAATGAAAATTGAAGTCAACGACAGTGCTTGGGAATAGCTCTCCTTCGTACCTTCGGGTATATCAAACCTTGCTTTCAAGGCTAGGAGACCTCTTAATTGAGTTTATACCCTGACACGTTGAACATATACCTTTACTAGTACCTATTTTAAGTAGAAGCTACCTGGTTCACCTTCGAACATTTTTAATCTCTCAGTGTAGGGAGGGGGAAGAATCTCTCCCGATGACACTCACCATATGTCCCTCTTGAGTGTATGTGTGAACTCCCCTTTTGAGTATTTATTGCAAGGCCCCTAATGGGATTCCACTGACTCAGGCAAAAACACGGGCACCCTTTTAGGGGTGATAATTTGAGACAAAGACAGTTTGTTAAAAAATTGGCTTATGTGTTTTTGAATCAAATCAGAGTATCATCCATTGCGATTCATCAAATTTCAACTACAAGCATCAAACTGTCAAAATACCCATCACACAGCAGTTTAGCGTTCTTAAGTGACACAATAGCGTATTCGTTCAAAACTTTAGCATTCCTAGGTGAAACTTTAGCGTTCCTAGGTGAAACTATAGTGCTCTCAGGTCATTTTGTAGCGTTCTTAGGTAATTCTATAGGGTATGAAGACTATCCAATAGAGCATCAAAAAATACATAAAAGATAGAGCAGAATAACACATTGAAACCCCAAATTAGCGTATTTATAGGACAAGTTAGTGTATCAAGAGGACAATATAGCACATCCAACGTCTAAAGTAGCGTTTTGGGTGGACAGTGTGGTGTTTTCATACCTTTATTTAGCGCTTCTATTGATTTGCATCCCAGACAGAGAGAAAAATACAACTTTTCTCAAAAACTTAAAAACAGTTTTAGATACCCTTTTCAGAGTACTTATCAGGTTATTTATGTCAGGACAATTTGAAATAGTAAAACAGGTTTTACAAGTACATAATTTTTTAACCAAGTTTAGGATCCAAACATCTTAAGTGCAAAATCAACATCTTTGATATCTGATCTCTCAGACATAGTTTCTTTATTAGGATTTATCATCCTTCATCATGAAACTAAATGTTAGATCTTATTAACCTTGTCTTCTTAATAGGATAAGATCTTTCCTATTGGACTTGTTTAGATTACATAAAAGAATTGCACTTTGACACGAATCGAAAAAGCTTAAAATCTCAAATACTTGTATGCCAATTTTGACTAGAAATCAAAAGAAGAAACTTAGGCAGGAGAAACAAAAATAAAAATCTACGATGGCAGAGGAAAATCCTTTCTATAGACCTCACAATCAAGATGATGATGGGGAGGAAATAACTAAAGAAAATATCAAAGAAGCGCAATAAGATCCAAAATTTGGTAAATTCATGGGAAAGGTCTTGGAAATGAATAAAGAGAAATACTTCCTCATGTTAGCACATCAAGGAGTTAAGTTGCCTCAGGACTTTGATGTCACACAGTTGAAACAAAGTGAAAGAACAAGAGAGTCTTGAAATGATACTAGTGAAACTCATGATGAAAGAATTTAGAACAACCAAGACAACGAAACAAGGAACAATATGGACAACCCCCTTTTGGCTCTCACTCAACAAATTCTAGTCCTTCAAACACAATTCCAAGATATGCAAAGAGGTACTCACTACAAGATATCTACCCTTGTCTGTTTGACAGAAATCTAAACATGATACCATTCCTTCCAAATTGTGAAATCCCTAAATATGACAAATATAATGGTAGAACGGATCTTCAAGACAGTGTGAGGGAATTTTGCACAATGAGCATGGAGTTTGCCCATGAAGACACTTATTTAATGAGGTTATTCCCAAAAAATCTAAGCGGACAAGCCATGGAGTGGTTCTCTAAACTTCCATCTGGTATTAAAGAACGTTTACAGAATTGGTTGATAGATTCATTTCTCAATATCCATATAACATCCAACATGAGATCACCATGCTAGACTTGTGTAACACAAAACAAAAAAATGGAGAACCATTCATGACATTTTTACAAAGGTGACGGTAATTATTTGCAAGATATCCTCGTCCAGTGCTTGATAATGAAAAGATGGACATTTTCATTGACAATCTAAATGAGGAAATGAAATATAGACTAAAATTGTAAAGTCCACCAAGTTTTGAGAAGATGATTGAAAATGGAATCAAGACCGAGGAAGCTCTAGTTAAGAAAGGAGTATTACAACCTTATAAAGAAGGAGCTAACTCTTTCAACAACACTAATAATAGCAATGAAAAACTCAAGTTTTGGAACAGGAATAGAAACATCATCAATGATGGAGTGGTTGATACTAACAACTTAAAACCAAAGCAACCCATTTTCAATCTGTCAAGTCACATTGTGGTGGTTAATCACGATAACAATAAACCTAAACTGTCTTTTCCTAATTTTCATAGAAAATTTACTAACATTGGGGAACCACTAGGATCGGCTTTAAAAACACTCCTTGCAAATAAATTGATCACATTTCTAGAAGTGAGAGATTTTGAACCTAAAGTTAAACCTGCATGGTAGAATGACAACCATTATTGTGAGTATCATCGAAGTAAGGGTCATCAACAAATGATTGTCAACGATTGAAACATGTCATTCAAGATTTGATAGATAATGAGATAATAACGATAGATGGGCATAAAACAAACGAATCACACACTGCATTCAAAACTCCACTCCCAAATTATGAGAAGGGTGAAGCATCAACAACACGAGATGGAAAAGGAAAAGAAAAAGTCACCTTTGCTCATGCCTATGATAATGTGGTTAATGTTATTATCGTTAAACAAAAATCACAACCAGAACGAGCACATGACATCACTAGGAGTAAAGATAAGGTAACTTTATCGAGTCCAACAACCAACACACCATCCACCTCTAAACAATATAATATAGTGGACCAATTGCAAAAGAACCCCGCACAAATATCAATACTAAAGCTTTAAAAATTGTCACCAACACATAAAGAGATTTTGGAAAAAGCCCTGGTAGATACCATAGTCCCCAAAGACCTGGATGTTGATTGATTCCAAACCATGGTGGGACACCTAACAATGCCTTGTTTCTTATCCTTCACTAAAGATGATGACTTGTCTTTACAACATCCACATAACACTCTTTTTCATATCAAAATTCTCATCCATAAAACGCGCGTTAAACGTGTCCTAATAGATGGAGGAGATAGCCTAAATAATTGTTTAATAAGTTTTGCTCGTGCCTTAGGTTATTCTAAAGATGCAATTGATCCCCACAAAAATATCACAATAAAGCTTATGATGAAGAAGATCACTCTTCCAAAGGAACAGTGGTGTTACATATTAGAATAAGACCCATGTAAAAAGATACAGTGTGTCAAGTTTTGGACCTGAATTTGTCTTACAATATACTTTTGGGAAGACTATGGATCCACGACATGCAACCCATTCCTTCAACTTATCACCAGTGCTTAAAGTTTCCCTACAATGGACAAGAGATCACAATATACGTAGACTCAAATCCATTTCAATATTGTAGTAATTTGAAATTAGTGCAAGAGGTTATTGTTCCACACAACCGAGAAGCATCTTTTTCTATTGCACCACCCAAAGAGAAAGTGTTTGCCTAAATTTTGGCAAGTTTTGAGAAAAAGGTGCAACTGAAAGATAAAGGGGTAGGAGAATATTCATTGCTAGATTTACCACTCTCTCCAAAATCATATGGAAAGCCATTGATGTCAAAACAACAACCAACCTCAAAACCACTTAAAATACTTGATAGATCATTTGTCAAAGTAGGGACACTAGCTAAGGAAATTAAGGATAAAGATGTTTTACAATGGTTATACAAGATGAAGAAGAAGTTCAACCAGAGGTTAACAATATCGGCATCCCAATTGAGCAGTATGGAAAAGGATATGATGCCAAAAATGGGGTATAAGGGCAATGGCCCTATAGGCAAAATAAAAGAAGGTATCCTCGAGCCCATTCAACCTCCTTCTCAACATGCCAAAGACAAATCAGGATTAGGTTATGGGCAGAATGATCTAGAGCAAAAACAAGAAGAAGTAGCACGCAGACGACAAGAAGAGGAAAATGAGCAAAGACAAGAAGAGCTTTCCATCAAGAGGGAAGAAGAAGTCGCTAGCAAACAACAACAAGAAGCAACTTGCAGACAACAAAAAGAAGAAGCAACTCACAAGCAACAAGAAGACACAAAGGTAAATGAGAAAAAAAATGAAGGAGCTTTCTATAGAGAAGGAAGAAGCTACTCACAATCTCTATGAACAAATCCTTAGATTGCAGGCTTCTAGCGAAATAGATTCCAATGAGTGGGAATGAGATTCCTATAAATCCAGATAATCTTCTGAAGACTCATGTTATGCAAAAGATGTTGACGTCAATATAGTTCACTCATATGAAGGACAAACGTCAAAATACCAACCACTTGAATTAGAATCACAGTCTATTGATTCTGACTCCATTGAGGACGATCGGGAACTACTTGTGAGAGGTCATTCTAAGCAGTGTAACATCTTAGACATTGAAATAATCATTGAAGATTTTTATATATCCATTATTACCTTTAATGCCTTTGACACACAACTATCTGATGTTCCTTTACCTTTGATACACCCAAAACTTATTGACTGGTAAAATAGTGAACCCATTGAGATCGATACCTTTCTTGATGATCATGCCATTTCCTTATATCTCAATGCAGTAGAACCCAAAACAACTTCCACCAGGGATTTCGCTAATGCATCTTTTAGTCAAGGGGGTCTCAAATCTCTCAGTCGCAAAAGTGAAATAAATGAATCAAATAGCATATCTAATGTTGAAAACCATTTAATGGCAACATTAGACTGGGAAAAAGTAAAAGGAAAGGACACGTCTGATGGTAAAAACTGAGCTTTGAGGCACCAGAGAATGGGAAATTTGACACTCTTCCCGAATATTACCAGGAGAGATCTTCCATATTAATTGAGCTGACTGAGGAAGCTAACATTGGGACCTCAAAAAATCCTAAGATTCTACATCCAACAACATGACTGTTAGAAAAAGAGAGGCATGATTACAGTAAATTTTTCAAAAGAAGACAAATAAACTTTGCCTGGTCATATGCAGACATGCCAGGATTGTATTCAAATCTCATAATGCATCACTTAAATGTCACTCTAGGAGCCAAACCGGTTAAAAAAAACCGAGAAAGATGCATCCTCACATAGCTCTCCTTGTCAAAGCAGAACTAGAGAAATTATTGGATGTGGGGTTCATAAGGCTAGTTGCATATCTAGACTGGGTGTCAAACATTGTGCTTATTTCCAAGCTAGACAATATTATTAGGGTATGTATGGATTTAAGAGATCTAAATAAAACATTTCCAAAGGATGACTTTCCTTTACTAAGCATAGATATCATTGTGGACCTAATAGCAGGACACATAATGTTTTCTCTAATGGATGGCTTTTCAGGGTATAATCAAATCAAAATAGCACCTGACGATTAGGAGAAGACGACTTTCACATGTTCGTGGGGTGCTTTCTGCTAGAATGTCATGCCTTTTGGACTGAAGAACACATGTTCTACATACCAAATAGCTATGACAATAATTTTGCATGACATGATGCACACATTCATGGAAGATTATGTTGATGATATATTGGCTAAATCATACAATAGAGATGAACATATTGAGATCCTAGAAAAGATCTTTGACCAACTCGAAAAATACAAGCTACAACTAAATCCAAAGAAATGTGTTATTGGCGTCACTTATGGCAAGCTTCTAGGATATATTATTTCAACTCAAGGCATAGAAGTGGATCCGGCTAAAGTAAAGGCAATCATGAAAATGGAGTCACCTAAAAATATCAATCAATTATGTGCTCTTCAAGGAAGACTGCAGTCCATCAGAAGGTTTGTTTCTCAGTTGGCTGACAGGTGCCACCCATTTACTCATCTGCTACATAAAAACATTCCATTTAGATGAGATGACAAGTGTGAACAAGCCTTCGACAAAATAAAAGAATATTTGGTAACTCCACCTATTTTAGCATCACTAATAGAAGGCAAGTCATTTTTGCTCTACATATCAGCCACAAATGTATCATTGGGAGCTCTTCTAGCACAACAAGATCATGAGGGATGAGAGGGAGCTAATTTTTATATCAACAAAACTCTGGTTGGTTACGAGCTCAACCACACATTGATTGAGAAAACATGTATTGTTGTAGTATTTGCATCCCAAAAGTTGCAACATTATATGTTGAGTCATTCAGTCAAGCAGATAGCTAAAATAGATCCATTGAATTATCTTCTCAACAAGGTAACATTAACAAGCAAATTAGCAAAATGGGTCATGATCCTGAACGAATTTGTTATTGAATATGTTGATAGAAAGGCTATCAAAGCACGAGTGATTGCAGATCAGCTGGCAGAAGTGTAATACCCTAAAAATGGCCATCTAAACCATGAGCCCCTAATCTCGACAACATCACCAAGGTCCTAACCAAAGGCAATTAAATAAATCTTGAGCACATAATTAGTTCTTTAATCATCAAATGTCACATGGCAAAATCAATCACTCAATATTAATTAAATATTTATTTAATTAATTAAATCATTCCAAGAAAATCATTTTAAACAATTATCTTATTTATTTTAATTGAATATCCTAGCATATTTAATTAAATAAATCAATTTGCCATTAAATCATCAAAAAGAGGAATTTAATTAAATAAATCAATTGAGCACAAATCTTCAAAAATGGAAATAAATCAAAAAAGGAATTAACTGACCAAGAAAGAATTAAAAATTTGAGAAAAGAAATCAGTTGGAGATAATCTTGAAAAATAAATTAAAAATTGATAAATAATCTCAGAGAAAGCAATTAAAACAATTAAATATTCAAATTGAATGAAATAGAGAATAAATCATTTTTTCTTGATTTTAATCTTAATTTTAGTTCAATTTCCTTTAAAACTGAGAAAAGCATCCAATCACATCAATTCACTTGGATTGTCCTTCCTCTTGGAAAATCTTGATCGCTCATCATCATTTGATCTTAGCCGTTGGTTTCTTTCTGAATTTTCTATAAATTCAGGCTCTCATCTCTCATTCAAAAATCCTGGAGGCTGGAGAATACATCGTTATTATACTGTTTTTGCTCTAGGATTCATTGATATATTGCATATTAATTATTTCACATTGATTAAATCATTTAGCTTAATATTGCAAAAATCTTGTTAGATTAATCTTGCATCCATCTAGCATTCATCATGCTCATATAGATTAAAATCCTTCGTCTTGATGTTGTCTAGTCATTGGTATTGCTTATAATTTGAGAGCAATCATATACTCGCATCTTTTAGAAGGCAATGGGTCGATTTGTTATGGTTTATTATTCATTGATTATATCTTATTAACCATGCATGTAATGACTTGATTGAAGTGTTGTGCTTACAAATACAGGTCCACTTTTCACACACACATTTCTGGCGCCCACCATGGGGCAAAAAACTACCTTTTCAGCCTCAAAATCATTTTTTTAATCCTGCAAGTCTCGTCCGTACAGCCTCTGCGAAATATCGTACGAGCAATTTCACTGCATTGTACGACATTATATTGACGCATGTAGTTTCTCATACGAAACAACATCATATCCTTTACATTGTCGTACGAATCAAAATATGCACTCGTACGACATACTGATTCTTTTATACTCTGTCGTTCTATGTTGATTTCTAACTCATACGACACACTGCTTATGCTATCTTTTGTTGTTCTGCATTAATTTCTAACTCATACGATAAAAGCGTTTTTTCGTTATGTTTTATGAAGATTGTCGTACGATTCTGTGTTCTGATAGATTAAAAACAGATTACTTTTCAGGATCTTTTTGCTTAAATTTTGATTATGCTAACACTAACCCTGAATTGTCTTTTGTCTGCATGAGATTTCTACAGCCTAACCAGTTTCTTGCAGGACGCTTGTCAAAGAATCTATCAATCAAACATACGTCTGTCAAAGAATAAAAACAACATGACTATTGATGCGTTGTTTTTGCAAGTTGCCTAAAGAGAAAATCAACCAAATATCGTGTATTCTTTAAATTCATTTTTAGGCACTTAAATTGCTATCTGGTTAATGAACAAATCTGTCTTTTGTGTTTTCAGAAAAATCTAAGAGGTAGGAGAGTATGCTCTTGTCTTTTATAGACAATCAGAAATCTAGACCCTTGAGGCTTTTTCTAAAATTGAGATTTGTGTACCTTTAGCGGGCCTGTCACAGTGGGAAAAAGTAATCACCCTGTGAGAACGACCCAAGTGAGTACAGCTGGACCTGAGCATTCCAACTCACTATAATAAATAGGTCTCTAATGATTAAAGTCTCAAAGGATGGGATTATTTGAGTTTTCTCTTTGAGATCTCTCATATCGGACATTTTGTAGGGCCTCACAGTCTCAATCACGTTTACGTGACTATAGCTTGTTTTGGTACCTTGTCGGGTTATAGGCCTCAATCATGCTTGCGTGACTTCAAGGGGTAATTTCAAACGGAATTCTTGACTAAGAACTATAAGATAGAAGCTACCCGATTCACCTCCGAAAGGTTGATAATCTTTGTGCAAGAGAGATAGTAACTCTCCCAAGACACTTGCCATATCGTGCCCCCATTAGCGTTTGGAGTCGGCTAATATGGCATTGAGAATCCATTGCATGAGACTCGATGACCGTATTCTGATTAGCTATTAGGTGTGTACCTAAGTTAGCAAGCAAAGGTTTTCTTCTCTAAGCAACTTCCATAGGGTTAGCGTGTTGTGCTTGAATTATTATATATCTTGCGTGTTTTTTGTGTTTTCATCCCTGAAACTAAAAATGAAATACTGAAATTGGAGAAAACAAACCAAACAGATCAAACAACTCAATGATAAACTCTGCCCGTGTCAAAAACTAGTCTATCTTGGTCAAAAATCAGTCCATCTCAGAATTGGTTATACTCAGTCGTCATACCCAGCCATTGAAAAACTCAGAATTTTTAGTCTCTGCTCTATGAACAGTCATACGGGTCTGCGAAATTGTCGTCCTGCAACATATCCTATGTCGTACGAGTCTACTAAAGTGTCATCCTAAGGTCAATCTTGTGTCGTACGAAACCAAACAGTATGTCGTTTAAGCTAAATTCTGTGTCATACAAAACAGAACTGAACATAATCATTTGTCGTCTGAGACCTACCCATTTGTCGTACGATACTAGGCAACAACTTGTACAAAATAGAACTGTCGTCGTCCTAAACCTGTTATACTGTCGTACGGTTTCAGAAATTTTGTCGTACGGGTCTCTGATTTTGCTAGTCCAGAACAGTCAAACCTGTCCAAAACAGTCTATAGCGAGCCTAAAACTAGTTATCATCCTCCTGAGCATAAACAACCTTGATAGTGTACCTTTGTTGTTGCGTTGCACGATTTTGTCAGTCATCTTTAAGCTAGTTCAAACAAACATCTTATCAAACCTAAGTTAACTTGGATAACATCTTACACAGGATAGATCATTCCTGAAACCAGACTAGAACTTAAGTTACTTCTCTCAATCACTACGTTAAACGAACTACTAGCTACAATTTGATCTTGACTTCTGCAACACATCTCACTCTTGGTCCTGTTGGTTACAAAATGCCTATTCAAACCAGAAATTCTTGCAGCAAAAAGGACAAAGAAAAAGAAATGCCCTTTTTGTCAAAAGACAATCCATTCTTTGTGGAAGACCCCTTTTACAATAAACCGTCCTCATCACAGATACCAGTTTACGACATACCAATCTTTGGTCAGCCCCTATCTCCAACCATGTCTGGGGGAAGACAAGAAAGAGAAGCTAATAAATGAGACACTCACGACGACTTTAGCAACCATGCCACTGATAGTCATTCCTCATCCACTGAATCTGAGCTTCCTGAACCTCATGAAGCCAAAGTACATAGATGTCAGAATGACAAACAATTTCGAAAAATGATGAAGGTCATCATGGCTAGGGAAAAAGAAGACTATTTCCTAGAATTAGCAAAGCAAGGCGCCAAACTCCCTACTGGTTATAATGTGGAGGCCCTCGTCGCTAAAGAGGAAGAGACACCATGGGGAAAAATGAGCAAACAAATGCAAGCATTACAAACTGCGGTCACAAGAATAGAAAACAAAGATAAAATGCCAAAACAATATTCTCTTGACACAGTATGCCCATTCCCATTTGACAAAAACCTTTACATGTCTCCATTTCCTTCACGAGATGAAATCCCAAAATTTGACAAATATGATGGTACCTCAAATCCTCAAGATCATGTCAAAGAGTTTTGTGCCGCTTGTATGGAGTTCATACACGATCAAACATACCTCATGGGCCTTTTCCCAAGGAGTTTAGGGGGTCAAACAATGGAATGGTTTGCAAGCCTACCCAAAGGAATAAAAAAGTTTGAAGAACTAATCCAACTATTTTTACAACAATACTCATACAACATTAGTCACCCAGTCACTATGATAGAGCTTTGTAGTACCAAACAAAGACAGGAGAACCCTTTCTCACTTTCCTCCAACGATGGAGAAAGATGTTCTCTAGATATTCACGGACTATCCCAGATCTTGAGAAAATGGATATCTTTGTCAACAACTTAGTCCTTGAATTGAAATACAGTGTCCAGATGCAAGTACACCCTTCATTCAACAAAATGGTAGATAATGCCCTCAGAATGGAAGACTTGCTTATCAAAAAGGGAGATATATCACTTTGGAAAGAAACATCGCAAGGTTCTAGCTCTAAAGAAAAGAGTAAATACTGGAAATATGGCAAAGATAGCAACAAGAATGTTGTTAATGATGGAGTGGTAGATACTGTCCAAGAAAAAACAAAATCCACAATATTTAACTTGGTCAGTGGCACGCAAGCACTCAAGGCAGCTAAAACTACAACAAAGAATCCCCCAAGGAAAACAAGAGAATGGTTTAAAGAAAAACCTTGGCTTTTAAAGCCTAAGCGTGATTTTACTCCTCTAGATGAATCATATGAATTGGCTTTTAAAAATTTATTGGCGAATAATCTGATAACATTACTAGACAATTCTAGACCATATGACCCAAAAATTAGACCCAAATGGTGGAGAGAAAACGAATACTATGACTACCATCGGAACAAGGGACATAACATAAACCACTGCATGAAACTCCAACATGAAACCCAAGATCTCATTGACACATGCAAGATCATTGTTGGAATCACGCAACTAATGGTGATCATAAGGCCTTTAAAGATCCCTTGCCCACTTATGAACAAGGAGAATCCTCAAAATTCAAGGGAGGAGATAGAGTCAATTATACTTACACCAAGAACGATAATGTGATCATAGTTGCAGACCACCAAAATCAAGCACAAGTTGCTAATGCCATGACTCGCGCTCAAAGGAAGATTACTCTCCCAGGAACTAGTTCCTCAACTTTCGATCAAACAACGTCAAACCTACCAAATAGACAAACAGACACAATCATGGCCAAATCAAAACAACCAGCTTCATCACCTTCTCCTAGTTATAGTATTGTCGAACAATTGAAGAAAACCAATGCTCAAATCTCCATTTTGGAACTACTTAAGATTTCTTCTGCTCATAGAGAGGTCCTAGACAAGGCTTTATTTACCACCAGTGTCCCTACAGATTTAGACGTAGATCGGTTTCAATCTATGGTGGGTCACCTAACTTCACCTCATTATCTCACTTTCTCTGAAGAAGATGATAAGTCACTAAGTCACCCACATAACTAGCCATTACACATTGAAGCCATGATCCATAAACACCGAGTTAAACGTGCTTTGATAGATGGAGGCGCTGGGTTGAATATCTGTACATATAATCTATTGACACAACTGGGATTTTCTGCAAATGTTATTGATCCAACAAAGAAAATAACAATCAAGGCTTATGATGAAGAAGAAAGAACCTCTAAGGGTCTGGTACGATTACTGATCAAGGTAGGGCCTATATAAAGAGATGTAATTTTTCAAGTCTTGGATCTTCATCTTTCATATAACATCTTACTAGGCAGGCCATGGATTCATGAAATGAACGCAGTACCATCTACGTATCATCAATGCTTGGAGTTGAAGTCAGTATTCCAACTAATACAAGTTATACCTGCAATGCATTAACGCAGAGTGTTGATGCTTTTATTCCTCGTAATAGAGCGGCCTCCACAACTGAAAGTTCAGAATCTTTGCTGAAAGACTTACAAAAGAAATTGAAAATCACAAACACTAGCATGGATGGATATAAGATAGAGCCTATACTCTCACTAATGTCTCTTCCTCCATCACCAAGACAATCGGGGAAACCGTCAGAGGTTATGAAGCCACAAATTTCAACTCCAAAAGTCATTTATGATGGCACCTTTATACAGTCCTCTACTTCCCTTGTAGGTGAAATAGAAGGAGATGGTGTTTTCAAATCACTGTTCAAAGAGGACAGTGTAAACAAAGAAATACGACATTGTGAGATTTCCCCTACATAATATGGTCCAGGCTATAAGATGCTTCAACGCATGGGATATTTAGGTACTGGTCCTCTTGGCAAACGTCAAAAAGGTATTGTTGAACCTATTCAGTTACAAACTAAGTCTGCCAATGATAAAGTTGGACTAGGATATGATCCAAGAAAGCCATCAGATTAGAAGCACACGCCCCACCATCAACGTAAGTGGAAGAAAAAGGTACTACCTTTAACAACACAAGAAATTGATACTCAACAAACTCAGGAGGAATGTGACGGTGAACAAAAAGAATTGCCCACCCAGAGAGAGGAAACAAATGGTAATCAAGTTCTAGTTATATCAGCTATAATACCACAGGAAGTAGAAGTCCCAGAGGATATGAGAGATGAAGTATACAGAATTAGAGAATTGTTTGCACCGTTGAACATTTCGGTCACATATACTAGCAGACAACAAGTAGATGCTTTAGAAACTGATTCAAATGAGTATGAATGGGGTCCTTACCATCTCTCAGATACATCTACTATAGAAACCCCTGAAGAATCCAGAGTTATCATAGATGATGCACAAGAGCTGATACGCCTAAAAATGCAAAAAGAAATGGAATAAATCAGACTAAAAAGACAAGAAGACTATGAACGACAGATGGAGGAAGAAAGGACACAAGTAATTTCTTCACCTACTAAGTCCCCCTCTAATGAGATAGGACCAATCAGGTACAAAACTACAAAAGAAGAACTAGAAGCTACAGAAACAGAACCAGTCATCAGTCCAGAGGAAGCTAAATGGAACAGACAATAGGAATTAACAGAACCATCAAGGTTATGTCCACAACTGTGTCAAATACAAACAATCAATGAACCAAATCATGAAGGAACTTGCAACATCAAAGATGTGGGTGTTGATACTATATATACCTTTACTAAGCCACTTGAAGATGAGTTAGTAACTTCATCCTATGACTCTGATGACTCAGACAGGAGCTCTATTTATAACAACTATTCAACAATGCATTATGACTACTCTGTCATGAATGATGAGATACTGTCTATTGTCACACCATGGTATGTAGTCCAGTCTGAAGTAAGTGACAATGCTAGAAGTAGGTCGATTGGGTTAGGTCCAATAAATACTAACATGAATTTTGATAATCGTGTCGTAACTCTTCCTGGTCTCGAGACACATACGCAAGGTAGTCTTCTGGAACTTGACTGGTCGGTCTGAAGCCATGATGATAGTACCGTGAACTCCCTTGAACCTGTTCCAACCTTATCCTTAATGCATTCAGAACTGATTGATAATACCCTTTATAACCAACCCTTTAATGTACCTACCTTTGCCAATGACTATACGTTAGCCTATTATCTCAATGTCGTTGAACCCATGTACTCTTCCACTAGCGAACAAAATGAAAACATAACTGAAGCGGATATCAAGTATCTTAGTCGCAAAAACAAGAAAAATAAGAATAAAAGATCTGGTGGCAAAAACCACATTGTGGCAGTGTCAAAACCTAAAAAAGAGAAAATAAAGGATGTACCTAAAGGTGAAAACCTCTCTGAGGTGCTTAAAGGTGAGATACTTGATATGCTGCCAAGTCACTTCTAGGAGAGATCTTCCATATTGATCAGGCCAACTCAGCCAGTGAACATTGGGAGTCCAGAGACACCACACGTCATTCATTTAACTCAATCACTATCAACATAAGAGTTAAAATATTTCAACAACCTTTTTTTAGAAAAGAAGATCAACTTTGCATGGACATACTCAGATATGCTAGGACTAGATCCTGATTTCATCATGCATCATCTCTCTATTACACCGGGAGTTAAACCAGTCAAGCAAAAACTCCGTAAGATGCATCCTCATGTGGCACTGCTAGTTAAAGCTGAACTAGAGAAATTGTTGAAAGCTGGATTTATCAAAGCTATAGACTACGTAGAATGGATATCAAATATAGTACCTGTATCAAAGGCAGAGAAATCTATAAGAGTTTGCATAGAGTTCAGGGATCTCAACAAAGCATGTCCGAAGGATGATTTTCCATTACCCAACATTGTCATGATAGTAGATATGACTGCTGGATATGAGATGTATTCATTAATGGATGGATGATCTGGTTACAATCAGATCAAGATAGCGCTTGAAGATCAAGAAAAGACAACTTTCACATGTGCATGGGGAACCTTCTGCTGGACTGTTATGCCATTTGGGCTAAAGAATGCAGAAGCCACTTACCAAAGAGCGGTAACCACTATCTTCCACGATATGATGCATAAAAACATGGAAGATTATGTTGATGACACCCTGGTAAAGACTATGAATAGATCTGCACATATTCAAGAACTAGGCCTCATACTAGATAGAATGGAAAGATTAAAGCTCCGGTTAAATCCCAAAAAGTGTGCATTTGGGGTAACATCAAGAAAATTGCTTGGTTACATAATTTCAAAAAAAGAAATTGAGGTTGATCTTGAAAAGGTCCAAGCTATAATGGAAATACCTCTGCCCAAGAACATCAGTCAAATGAGGAGTTTACAGGGCCGTCTTCAATCAATAAGGCATTTTATATCTCAACTAGCAGACAAAGCTCAACCCTTTACAAAGGTATTAAGGAAAGGGATTCAATACAACTAGGATAAAGATTGTGAATGACATTTACAACAAATCAAAGAATATCTTTCTAATCCACCCATATTAATGGCACCAATTCAAGGTAAGCCACTAATCCTGTACATATCAGCTACAGATACTTCAGTGGGGGCACTTCTGGCACAACAGGATGACAATAAAAAAGAACGAGTTATTTATTACATCGACAGAACATTGGTGTCATATGAAATGAACTATACTATAACAGAGAAGGCATGCTTAGCATTGGTCTTTGCATCACAAAAATTAAGGCACTATATGTTGGCACACTCTATTATGCTGGTAGCTAAGATTGATCCACTCAAATATCTTCTCAATAAAGCAACGCTTATAGGAAGATTGGCTAAATAGGTCGTGGTTCTTACTGAATTTGATATCGAATATGTGGAACGTACATCCATCAAAGGACAGGTTATTGCAGACCAACTTGTTATTGCTCCACTTGAAGACAGTCAACCTTTGCATATATAATTTCCAGATGAATCAATCATGCACCTTACTGAATAGTCATGGAAGATGTTCTTTGATGGGTCTTTCACTCAACACGGTTCTGGTGTCGGAATACTTTTTATTACTCCTCAGAAATACTCAATTCTGAAAGCTTACAAGATTCTCTTCCCTTGCACAAACAACATTGCAGAATATGAATCTTTGGTAAACAGGATCAAGTTGGCCATCGAGTGGAAGATTGTTGAATTACACATCTATCTATGAAGATTCTCAACTCATTATCAACCAAATCAATGATTTATATTAGAAAAGAGATGAGAAACTGATGCCTTATAAGAGAATGGTGGATGATCTCAAGAAATACTTTACCTTTGTATCATTTCATCATATCCCTAGAACAACAAATAGAGTAGCAGATGCAATGGCCACTTTGGCATCTATACTGCAGCTACAAGAGTTTAATTTTCGATTTGAATTCCTAGTGGAAGAGTTGCATTACCTTGCCTATGATTCTCTCGAGTCCCAGATGGTATGTTCTATTATTGGACATGACTCATCTCATTATAGCCACATTTTCTCTTACATGCGTGACCAAGTCATCCCTGCTAATATTTCCCAAAATGAAAAAAGGAACCTAATTCGAAATGCGTCACAGTACGTCATCATTGCTAACGACCTATTTAGGCGAGGTTTAGATAATACTTTGCTTAGATGTCTAGAAACCGAAGAGTCCCAATGTGTATTATCTGAGGTTCATGAAGGTGTTTGTGGATCCCATTCGAACAGTCTAACTTTAGCATGAAAACTACTAAGGGCTGGCTACTACTGGCCAGACATGGAGAAAGAAACTACAAAATTTGCTAAAACCTGTGAAAAGTGTCAGCTGCATGGGCACCTTATACATGCTCCAGCAAGGGATCTCATACCCTTTATGACACACTGACCCTTCCAACAGTGGGCATTTGATCTAATTGGCCAAATATATCTCGCATCATCTAACAAACACAAATTTATTATCACTGCCACTGAGTACTTCACTAAGTGGGTAGAAGCGGTTCCGCTCATCAAGGCAACCGACAAACAAGTAGCTCTATTTATTCTTAACTATATCATCTGCAGGTATGGTATACCTTCATCAATTATAGCAGACAATGGAGGACAATTTAAGAACAAAGATCTAGATGAACTCTATGAGAAGTTTAAAATCAAACAACATTGGTCCTCGGTATATTACCCTCAAGGTAATGGACAAGCAGAGGCATCTAACAAAAACCTATTGACTATCTTGCACAAAACAGTGAACAAATCCGGGAAGGATTGGCATCTGCATCTCAATCCTGCATTGTGGGCTTCTAGAACAAGTATCAGAATACCTACTAGGGCTACACCTTTTTCTCTGGTGTATGGGTCTGAAGCAGTATTACCTATTGAAGTAGAAATATCATCTCTAAGAGTTTCCTTGCAAGGTCTCGTTACTAATGAAGACTATAGAATATCTAGATTGCAAGAGCTCGAATTGCTGGATGAGCGTCAGCAAGTGGTGTTTGATCATCTCAAAGTGTATCAAAAAAGAATGTCTAGAGGATATAACAAGAAGGTTTGACATCGATAATTTCAGGTTGGTGACCTAGTCCTGAGAGAAAATCCTAAAAATCAACAGTTTCGAGACAACAAAGGGAAGTTTGAACCCAACTGGCTGGGTCCCTATATCATTACTGCAGCTTTTGGCTCTGGTGCCTATCAACTCTCAACATTGGAAGGAGAATAGCTCCGCGAACCGATCAACACCATCCATCTAAAGAAATTCTTCACCTAAATATTCTTTCCTTCAGTAGCTTATACAGCAAAAAAGTCTTGAAGAAATCCTAAAAAATCAGAAAAAGTCCTGAAAAAAAAATCCTGAAAAATCATCAAAAGTCCTGAAAAAATTCTAAAAATCGGAAAAAGTCTTGAAGAAATCATAAAAATCAGAAAAAGTCCTGAAGAAATTCAAAAAAAAGAAAAAAAAAGAAAAAGAAAAATAGAAGAAAAAAAAGGAAAAAAGAGAGAAAATGCCCTGGTGAAAACTTGGTAAACAGGCACCTTGGTAAAAAAATATATGAATCTCTGCCAAGCAGGTGAAAACTTGGCAAACAGGTGCCTCTTATACTCAAGCACTCCATCTATCAATGCAACGTTGGCATTCCCGCTTTCATGCATCTTTGCTTTCACTTGTACATATTTCAGTCACTTTTGTGACATCTTGGTTCGTTGGAACCCTCATGGCTTGAAACTAATCAATGTCCCAGTCTTAAGTAATCAACATGAGCACATTACATGTCCTAAGAAGTATCAACCAAGTCAACCTTACGTCAGTGAAACCTGGTCATCCACTCCGAGTCAGTTACTTGTCTCCTGACTACTGAAGAGTTTTATCACTGAGTAAACAAGCAAAACAACATAACGGAAAACAATCACTAAACAGTTTGAGCTATGAATGAAAATTTTCTTTGTGTGTTGTCTTTTATATTGGTTTTCGATTATTATCCCTTTGAGTAACTCGAGGAAGTCTATCTTGACTAAGAGGAGCAAGGATTGGGGGCATAATATTTTCTTTGTGTTCTGCTTGTAGGAATGATTCCAATGATTTGGAAACATCTAAATTAGCTGGGTGTCTATGATAAGAGCCTTCACATCAAGGTGAAATCACCTAACATACCTCGACTCTGCTTATTTGAATGCTACAAGGAGGTTCCATATCATTTCTTTGTCTGTTTTGAGGGAATTTCTTCATTGTACAAATCCGGGTCCATGTGTAATATGTCCAAGGATATGAACGAAAAAAGGGTCATTGCAAACAAGATCATTAAAAATTGCACATGAAAAGTGTAGCGTCCTAAAATTGCGACACTTGCAATTTCGACTGCATTTGGGTCTTCACGATGGCGGCGCAACGTTGAACCTGAATGGAGACCCTGAAACGTGTTTACGACACCAAAAATTGCATTTTTCCACACCCTGGCCTGATCCCTCCTTGCACCCTGTTGTCCCGGGAGGTGGGACCATGGCGCCCAGCGCCCTGGTCCCTGGCCCTATTTTGGGCCCGGTCTCTTTTGGGCTTCAGGTCTTTAAGTTTGCAAATTGGAAAATAATGTTTCCTGGTCGGCCTAAGGTCGGGAAAATCAGTCTATCAGCCCTAATTGACAAGTATATAAACTACTTTTCCTCTCCTAGAAAGGGAGGGGGACATATGTGTGCAAAAGGCGGAAACGATATTCAAATATTCAAACATTCAAGCATTCAAGCATTCCTTCAAGCAATTGAGCATTCTAAGTTTCCATTCAAGGCTAGGTGTTGCATTCAAGACAAGGATTCAACCATTGAAGAGGAGATCACATACAACATACAACATACTACATACATTACACCTTCGCATGTAAGAATACAAACATTCTTACAACAAGGTATCAGTACTTGTTTACATTACAAACATTTACATTTACAACATTCTCATTTCTTGGTTAATTCCAAAACCGGGGTTTGACCTAAAGGCAAACCCCTCATCCCTAACCCCCCAATCGTCCTCTCTTTTCTGTGTGTAGGTTGCAGGTACGCGGCTGTAATTGAAGATCTAGAATCCTTGTGCAGAGACGAACAGATCCCCCTTCGTTTCGTGGATTTTTCGGAGGACCGTGTGCACGTCGGGCGCCATCGTCCCGTCAACTTTCGCTCAAATTTGCAGAACAGCATCATCTCGACATTTTACTGCTAATTCCAGGTCCGCAGCTTCATCCCATATCCCTATCTCTGTTTATAAGCGAATCTTTCCTACTTTACATGCATTCCTAGTTCAATCTTTCTATCTACATTCTTTACAAAAGAGGGTATCCTTGATGTCTCAACCCTTGAAACTCATATAGAATCCAATCTTGCATTGCGTGGGATTGGATCTTGTGGGTTTCAACCCCTCTTTTGAATGTAAAGTCTCTCCTAAGTGAAAACCATCAACCCTAGTGACTCTCCCTTCTCTCTCCTT
This sequence comes from Cryptomeria japonica, assembly GCF_030272615.1. Taxonomy (NCBI): domain Eukaryota; kingdom Viridiplantae; phylum Streptophyta; class Pinopsida; order Cupressales; family Cupressaceae; genus Cryptomeria; species Cryptomeria japonica. The sequence goes on along the minus strand of NC_081410.1, from coordinate 115,471,373 downwards.
GGAGTTGGGGAGGGGAGAACGACTAGGGTTCGATTTTTCCGCTTTACAAAAAGAAAGGAACTCTACTCTGCCTGCTATAAATTGTAAAACGCTCAATGATGAAAATTAAGCTGTTCAAATCCAGTGACTAGGTTTAGGTTGCATTTTGCATATCATTTTGCATTTCATTCTGCATCTCGTGAATTTAGAGTGATTTCGGTATGGTAACAATGATCTCCTTATTTTCTGAATGAGAGTTGGAAGCTTCATCATTTCTTCGCCAAGTGGTCTCTTTTCATCATTTCTCTGATCAAGTACTTGTGTTTTGAGATGTTAGCTGCATACATGAGCATCTTATATAGATTCATACATTCACTATCATTCATTTGCATTCATCTTATTGCATAGAAAAATAAACATTTGCATTACTCATTACTCATTCACATTCATTTATTTGCATACATTCTTGCTGAAAAGAAATGCATACATATAGAATAAAGCATATAAAAGACATCTCATAAGCGAATCAACACAAGTACGATGAAGTCAAATCGGATGTCGTATATATATCATGTCAAGTATAAGAGTACAAAATGATGTCGAATGACATATACAAAATCCCATCAAAGCAAGTATCATATAGACTACAAAAAATGGGCGTGTCTACAAAAAATATTCGAGCTACAAATAAACTAACTAGCACCCTCTTCCTCATCGCCTAGTGGAGGAAGAGGAGCCTGATGATCGAGATCCTGACGAGGCACCCACACTCCCTCTGATCGTGCCATATACTGTGCGTAGGGTATCACCTGTTGAGCAATAGGAACTGCAACACTATATGCTGCAACATAGTAGGCTGCCCTACTAGTCTGGTGGAGGACCTCCTGTCGCAAGGGATCTATCTCTGCCCTCAGTGCTACGATCTAGTGATCACGCTCGACCCTCACCTCGACAAACTGTCAGTCCCACTCCGCCAACTGAGTTTGAGCCACTATCAACTGTGATTGCAGCTCTCCAAGACGTGCCCTCATCGACCGTCCAACGTTTGTCCCCTTCTCTCTCGCAGGCTCCTCACCTCCACCTCCACCTCCACCTCCACCTCCACCCTGCTCATCCCTTCGTTGCCGGACCTATCTTGGAGCTGCTCGCTCCTCCTTAATCCCACCCAATCTCACACCCACTCCTCTTAGGGATCCACCCTCACCCCATTGTTGTCCACCCTCAGCTGACACCCTGGTGCTGCTAGCACCAGGATCGCCACCTGTCCGCCTCGAAGCCTCAACTCTCTGTCCTTGCCTGTGGCCCTGTCTCTGTCCCTGTGCTGGTGTCGAGGCATCGTCCTCAACATCCTCAATATGAGGATCCTGCTCACCTGGATCTATGAATCAAGGGAATGGATGTTGTTGAAAATAATCTCTTTACTGGGGCAATGCCCCCGCATCCACGACATCATCCATGTAATCCCACCTCAGGCGGTGTAAACCAGTCAACTCCTGTATCGCCAATGCATACGACAACTGTGGGGACCATCTGTGTCTCTCCTCATCGGCATACCGAGCATAAGCTATGTACTCCTGTGAGATCCCCTGAGGCCAGCCATACTGCCTCATCACTCAAGAAACGACGAATCGCTCCATAATGGTCAATGACCTCCCGATCAGTGGGCATGTAATAAAAAGGTCCCTGTGAACCATCCGCCAGTCATCCCATGACTCCAAACCTCTATATGGTCTCCATACAACGACTATCAGGTCATCGAGTTGCCATCTCCAAAAATTTGTCTTGCCCAGATGGGGCTATGTAATATATCCAAAATACCTATAAATGATCAGTTGCCCAAGCTCTCTGCTGTCAGCTACTATCGGCCGACAAATAGGAAGGTGCTCCCAAGCCCACACCTGTAAAATATATACCCCAATGGCCATGCTCCACCCATCTCTGTACACGATCTCATGCATCTCTCGATACATGTGGGCCAATAAACAAGAGCCCCAGCCAAGTCTTTGAGGGGTCTCTATCAACCTCTCTAGCATCTGACCCCATTCGCACTGGAAGCCCTGCTGCCCTCTGTCTGGCATAAGAAAATAGCCTATGAATCCTGCTAGGACACATGCCAGAGGATACTCCTCACTGTACTTGCTCATAAGAATATCCCAACTCATGGACCGCGTCAAAATGTCGGGATCACTGAAGACATGCCTGACTGCCTGCAATCCTGGAAGGTGCCCTGAATCATAATCCACCTTATCCCTAGCAAAAGGGATACGGAGGATCTTGTATACATCCTCAGGAGTGATCATCAACTCCCCCACCGATAGATGAAACGTGTTATGCTCTGAATGAAACTGCTCTACCAATGCCGTGAGCATCCCGTGGTTCACATGGATATCGGATAATCTCAACAAATGAGTCAAGCCGCACAAATCAATATGAGCTTGCTCAACCTTAGATAAATCTCGCACTAATGCCATAATAGGAGGATAAACGCATCTAAATAACACAGGAGGTAATAGAACCTGCAAAAAAAAACCCAACAACGAAGCATCAGAAAACATTCCAAATGAGTCTACAAGAGAAGTAAAACATCACTCAAATCCAACTAAGTCAAACGCAAAATCAAAATTTCATGTTTACACCCTCAAAAATGCTTACTGTCTCTCGAACGACAAAACACAGAAAAGCAGCATCTCGTACGAGCCAGGAATAGTTGTAGTACGACAAACCAAGCTCAAATGACAAACTTTTAGACTTCGCATGATACAATGGTCTTTTTACAGACCTGTCGTACGACACGAGGGTGCATCCTGAACGACAAAACTAATGACCTTAAATGACAAAAGAAATTATGCCAGTTACTCATACGAGACAGGATCCTGTCTGGCATGATAAACCGTGATGCCTGACCCCAAACATGTGAAAAACTTGCAAAATGAACAAAAAAAATTAAAAATTAAAAACATAAACAGGCTTAATATCGATCACTTACCGCTGGCTCATAGTGTCGGGGTCGATTATGTCTTCTCTGGCATTCGAATCGATGCTAACGAGTAGGGACCACCATTTTCTTCACCGAAGGCTTTTTGAATTTTCAAACTTGGAGGGTTAAAATGAATTGAAAATGACACTTTTGTCCCATATATAGCCAAAAACCTAATTTTTCAACTTGCTCTGATGGACACAAAAATTGTACCCTTAGCTAATTTGACCATTTTGATTCCATTTTCGGGATCGAAATTGAAATTTGAGATCATTTTGCTAGTCAATTTTAGAATTTGGACCACTTAGCGCTCTTTTCATCAAAAGCTCGTTCTTTCTTCAACTTTGCGCTCAAATTCTCGCTAAATTTTCAAAAATTCCTCTAATTCAATTTATGCTCAAAATAACTTATCATTGCTAAAGCAATTGCCTATAATCGTGTACCCTCGCTATATTTTCGATTTCTCTCCCGAGGGGGCATACTCGTGACCTTATGACCTCACATTTTTCAACATCGAGAAAATTTTCAAATCTTCATCAAAAGTCGAGCAAAAAATCTTTTTCAACTAAAGAAAATAAATCAAATAAGACCTCATCGCTAGGGGCATCTCAACTTCATCGCTTTATATCAAGTTGAGATCTCTTGATCATCTGAATCAAATCAATCTCTAGGGGCATATCAGTTTCATCGCTTCATATCAAGATGATATTTGTCTTTTATCTGAATCAATCTCTTAACATTAATCAGTTTCATCGCTTTTCATCAAGCTGATTATTCGTTTAAACTCAATCAAGGGTTTAAAGAGTTTCTTTGATCACACTCAATCTAAGCAGGTGTTCAGTATTCGTTGCTTTGGATCAAGCTAGACAATTTATCCTCATCGTATCTTGATCAATCAAGTTCAAGATCATTTTTTTTATCATCACTCACTGTGTCTAGTTCAATCAAGTTCTAGATCAGTAAGATCCGCTTCTTGATCAATCAAGTTCAAGTTTGGTATCTTTTGTTTTATATCGTTCCTAACTTCAATCAAGTTCGGGAATGGTATCGCTTTAATCAGACTTCATTCAGCTTTATCGCTTCGAATCAAGCTAAACACCTCACTTTTCATCTAGTTCGTGATCAATCAAGTTCAGAACTGGCATCTCCTAGACATCAAATTTTCTTTGAACCAACGCACTACTCGCACATTAATTCAAAGAGGGGCAAATGTAATACCCTAAAAATGGTCATCTAAACCATGAGCCCCTAATCTCGACAACATCACCAAGGTCCTAACCACAGGCAATTAAACAAATCTTGAGCACATAATTAATTCTTTAATCATCAAATGTCACATGGTAAAATCAATCACTCAATATTAATTAAATATTTATTTAATTAATTAAATCATTCCAAGAAAATCATTTTAAATAATTATCTTATTTATTTTAATTGAATATCCTAGCATATTTAATTAAATAAATCAATTTGCCATTAAATCATCAAAAAGAGGAATTTAATTAAATAAATCAATTGAGCACAAATCTTCAAAAATGGAAATAAATCAAAAAAGGAATTAATTGACCAAGAAAGAATTAAAAATTTGAGAAAAGAAATCAGTTGGAGATAATCTTGAAAAACAAATTAAAAATTGATAAATAATCTCAGAGAAAGAAATTAAAACAATTAAATATTCAAATTGAATGAAATAGAGAATAAATCAGTTTTTCTTGATTTTAATCTTAATTTTAGTTCAATTTCCTTTAAAACTGAGAAAAGCATCCAATCACATCAATTCACTTGGATTGTGCTCCCTCTTGGAAAATCTTGACCGCTCATCATCATTTGATCTCAACCGTTGGTTTCTTTCTGAATTTTCTATAAATTCAAGCTCTCATCTCTCATTCAAAAATCTTGGAGGCTGGAGAATACATCGTTATTATACTGTTTTTCCTCTAGGATTCATTGATATATTGCATATTAATTATTTCACATTGATTAAATTATTTAGCTTAATATTGCAAAAATCTTGTTAGATTAATCTTGCATCCATATAGCATTCATCATGCTCATATAGATTAAAATCCTTCGTCTTGATGTTGTCTAGTCACTAGTATTGCTTATAATCTGAGAGCAATCATATACTCGCATCCTTTAGAAGGCAATGGGTCGATTTGTTATGGTTTATTATTCATTGATTATATCTGATTAACCATGCATGTAATGACTTGATTGAAGTGTTGTGCTTACAGATACAGGTCCACTTTTCACACACATAAGAAGCACCATTGCATAATGATCGCCCATTGCACATTCAATTTCCAGATGCAAATGTTCTTACAGTCACCAAACAAACTTTGAAGTTATATTTTGATGGATCTTATACATAGCATGGATCCAGAGCAGGCATCCTATTCATCACACCTCAAGGTCACACCATTCCGAAGTCATACAGATTGAGTTTTCCTTGCACCAATAACACAACAAAATATAAGGCATTGATCAACATATTCAAAATGGCCATAGAATGGAACGTCACAGAGCTACATGTTTATGGAGATTCTCAATTAATAATCAATCAAATTAATGATGAATATCAAACAAAGGATGATAAATTGGTTCCTTACAAAAAACTGGTTGATAACTTCAAAAATTATTTTGTTGAAATCACTTTTACACAAATTTCAAGGACTGGCAACAAAGCAACAGATTCCATGGCTACAATTGCTTCTCAAGATCGTTACAGATTATTGGTGGAAGTATTATTTTACCCAGCCTATAACTCTCTTGATACCCAAATCATTTGTCATCTTGTTGAACTTGGTTCCTCCCACTATGGTCAAATTTACTCTTACTTGAAAGATAATACTCTTCCTCCTAACTTATCAAGGAATCAAAAATAAAATTTCATTCGTAAATCCACTCATTACACCATTATTGCTACATGCTTTATCGACGAGGTCTGGATGGTACTCTCCTCAGGAGCCTTGAATGTGAAGAATATAAGAAGGCCTTAAATGAAGTCCATGAAGGTATTTGTGGCACTCATTCAAGTGGTCTTACTCTTGCTAAGAAACTCATACGATTGGACTATTATTGGCCAACTATGGAAAAATATTCTTTTCAGTATGCTAAGAAATGAAAGCAATGCCAAATTCATGGCATTCTCATACATGCACCATCCCAAGAGCTACATCCTCTGGTGGGTTCATGGCCTTTTTCTCAATGGGGTCTTGATCTTGTGGTAAAAATTCACCCTTCTTCTTCCAATGGTCATAAGTTCATTTGATAGCCATAGAATATTTTACAAATGGGATTGAAGTGGTGCCTCTCACAACAGTCATAGGGGAACCGATTGCTTCTTTTATCCTGAACTACATTATTTGTCGCTATGGCATTCTCAGTTGCATCATCACTGATGATGGGCTACCATTCAAAAATCAAGATGTCCAAGAGCTTTATGAAAATTTCTAGATCCAGCATAGATTTTCCATGCCATATTATCCTCAGGGGAATGGTTAGGTCAAAGCATCTAATAAAACTTTCTTGAAGATTATAAAGAAGACAATTAATGAAGTTGGTAGAGACTGGCATGTTCAGTTGAATCCTTCTTTGTGGGCTTATCGTACTAGAATCCATACACCCACTAGGGAAACACCATATTGCCTTGTCTATGGATATGAAGGAATCTTACCAATTGAAGTAGATATACCTTCTTTGCGGGTGTCACTTGTAGACACCTAAATTTGACTAATTAATTTAATCAAATTTAAAACCTATTCTTCCAATTAATTAATATAATTAACTAATCCTCCCTTTGCCTTTTTTTCCCTCCAAATTAACTAATCCAATTAATTAATATCTCTTTTCTCCCCTCTTTTGATTAATTAATCTAATTAATTAGATCTCCTTTCTTCTATCCTATTAATTAATATCCCTTTTCATCCTCTTAATTAATTATTTCTAAATTAATTAATTTCCCTACCTCATTTAAATAATTAAATAATTATTTAAATATGTCACTTTCCTCCTGCATTCATCTCCTTGTCCTCTCATCCTTCTGCCTGGAATGTGTACTCGTGTCCCTTTGCCTATTATTCTTTCTAGCTTTCCTTGTCTAGTCTTCCTAGAGTATAATCCATCTCATCCTGCATCACATATGGGTTAGCACATAATCCATATCTATCATACATTTTTCACATGCATTACATGATCTATCTCATCCTGCATCACATATGGGTTAGCACATAATCCATATCTATCATACATAAGTTTCACATGCATGGCATAATCCATCTCATCCGGCATCACATATTGGTTAGCACATAATCCATATCTATCATAAATAAGTTTCACATGCATGGCATAATCCATCTCATCATGCATCAAATATGAGTTAACACACAATCCATATCATATCACATCACATAGCATAATCTCATTTCAGGCATATGAAATCCATCACATCCTGCATAGTCAATCATGTCATCCATCACATATAACATATAATTTCATCCTGCATTTTATCTCATGACATAATAAATTATACATGCATAACTCATCACATTTTGCATCAAAAACATGTTAGATCATCTCATAACATAGCATATATCATAATCATGCATCCATAATCAAAATCATCATCCATGCATCATAAAACATACACATAAAAGTACCATATATCGGGCCAAAATAGAGCATGTATCATATATCATCAATGTCTCTATGTATGTCCAAAAAACAAAAGAACATATATATACATATATACATCATCTATTGTATCTGGTAAAAAATACGGTACATACAATATCTGAATGAATGGTGATCACCTCACATGCTCATAAAAACTACATGGGGTGTCAAAAATGAGTACAAATAAGTAATACATCTTTGTGTCTAATATATGGTACATAAAAAAGAATGCATATCTACCTCATCTACATCGAGCCTCTCAAAATGCTCTAGGGTGACTGGGTTGGAACCTATCCTTGGGATTCTTGTGCGAGCCCTAATGTTGATCTTGTACTTGCCTTCATGTAAGTCCTCCTGGTGGATCCACATGTGCTACGATTAGATCTCTGTGTCCTTGTCCCCCCATTGGATCCTCCATTGCATGAGGAACTGGCTGCCTGAATTGTAGGAGGAGGCACATACTGCTCTCTCTGATCAACCGGTACTGCCTGATACCACCCTGCCTGATGAGATAAGGCCTCTATCTCAATCATCTTTCTCTCTAAAATCCTTGCCATTATCTCTACCCCTCCTCTGCTAGATCCCTCATATCTCCTAGCCTCATCCCTCTCCCTCTGGTATCAAACCACCATCTCCTCCATCCTCCGCCATGAGTGCTCTATGGCGTCCCTGGACGCCAATGCCACATCTTGCTCCTTAAGGAGCTTGTATCTCTCCGCCTGCAACTATGCCATGGAACCCTCTATTATATCCCTCTCTTGACACTATCTCTCTCTATTGTGATCTCCTATAACCTGTGCTCCATCCTGGTCACTGCCTCCTCGAGAGCGCGGATTCGTGCTACTGGATCTAGTGATGCTGATGAACCCTCTCCTCTCTCTTCCCTCCTCATCCTCCTGGCGGGTATCAACCTCAATGATGTCCCGCCTCGACCCTATCCTGGAGTAGACCCTTGTATTGGTGGGTCTACCTCCATTGATATCACCTCATCTCCCCTATCTCCTCCATCCCCTCTCTCCTCTCCTCTCCTCTCTGGCCTTGTCCACCCATAGTTGATCTAGACCTAGCCCAGACCATTGCCTCTGCGAATGTCTTAGCTAACCGCCTATCTGGCTGATATTATCCAACCCTGCCTCCCTTGGCCCAAATTTATACCCTCCTAATGCTAAGGGGTGCCAATCCTTCCTTGCGGACTGGCCTTGGTCTCACCTTTGCCCACCAAGCCTTGTATGTTGTTGTAACTCCTTCATCTATAGGTCCCCCATGTGGATCCTACTATACTTGAGCCAACCGAGTCCACCCGTTAATGATCCCTACCCTATCCTATAGTGAGGGCTCGAACTCTGTCACCCTCTCTTGGGTAACTTGCTAGAATCTGTGTGGTGCATCAGGCACATTCTGTACCCGATCGAATTATCTTTGCACCTGGTCTGGCCGATACATCTCTATCACATACTCCCACCTACCTATGATGTATCCTGTGGTGATCATATAGGGAATATGTCTTGAATCCTCTGACCATGTTGCAATCTCCATGTATGACCGCCATGTGATAGTGTCTGTGATCAATAGGTCAAATATGACTCTCCAGTGATCAATATCATCAGTGATCTCATATCTTAGGCCTCGCACCAGATGAATACCACTAGTTGTGTTGCATCTCTATCCTTCTTGCCCACTAGCCACATGACAACAATATGCTCCCACGCCCATACCTGTAGAAGTATAATGAATCCGAAGCTCTGGCAAGGATGATAAACTATGTCATGGAGCTCTTTGCATAGCTCCACCAGCACCAATGTCCCCCAAGCCATCTATCATACCCCATCCACCACTTCGATCACCACTAAGATCATCCCCAGTACAACTGATCTCCCTCTGTGGTCTGGTAGAATGTACCCACTAACTAATGCACAAACAAAGAAGTAGATCTGCCTCATAGGTGGTTCCTGTGCCAATGCCTACTCTAATGATAGTGGCCTTTGATGAAGAGGCACGTCTGTGCCTACTAACGGTCTCACAACCTTTGTCTGCTCAATCCTCTGGGCTATGTATCGTGCCCCTCATATCGACAATATAAAAATCCGATACACATCCTTAGGAGTTATTGTGATCTCTCCTATATGTAGGTGGAAAGTGGCTATCTCGCTCCTTCATCTCTCCACCAGAGTTGTGACCATCACCATATGTGATCAAATGTGGGGTATCTATGTCATGTGTCCTAGGCCAATCACCTTAGTCCATGCCCAATCTATGATACTCAACTCTGCTCCAAATCTCAAGACAACAGACTGTCTCTCCCAACTCACAAGTATATCTACGCTCCATTGCATAATACAACAACAACTTGTTAGTTTCTTGGCCTTTTTTCTTCCTCGATTGCATTTTGGTGACTTGTCTTCCCCCCATTTTTTTTTTCTTTTATTCTTTCTTTCTCCCCTCCCCTGGTCGGCGGGTTTTCAAACCCGCCATTTCTTCTTTGGCAGGAACGCATTCTCGTTTCCTTGTTTAGTGATCCCACCATATCATGATCGTGATCCCGAGGGTTCTCGATGAAAACTCTCTTCCTTTTCGGTGGGAACACGTACCCGCCCTAGCGGGACTACCTTCCCACACCCCTTCCCTAAACCTGTTGCTCCTTAGCGAACCTACCATCATGGGACCGTGTTCTCGAACTATCATGGTGGGAACTTGCCGGATATGATCCGACAGGAACACAATTTAAAGGTAATAAATGCTAAAATCAAGATCAAAATGAAATCACAAGGTCGATTTCGGAAGCCTACCTCGCGGTTCGACGCTCGATGTCACCTCACACTTTAGACCATGTCCATGATAACTCAATGATGAACGAATAGTACCAAACCAGTACTGAGAGGGGGGGTGAATCAGTACAGACAAAAACACACTCTTAAACCGGTTCGTTAGCAGACACTGTGCATTGACAGACAAACAGTAACACCGGTCCTAAAACTGAGTACAACTGGCAAAACCCAGAATAACTAAGACAAGCATAAACCGGTTGACACTTATCTTCTCATACAATCTAACACTTCATTTCCATTACACCCTAATGCATGACCAGGTAATCTACCATCAAAGATATACATATAAGCAACTAGATCAACATGTTTCACCGCTTGACAGAAAACAACATAGCATCACATGAAGAAGACATTACACGTGACACACATATTTTTCACGTGGAAACCAACTGGGAAAAACCATGGTGGGGATGAATACCCACAAGCTTGTTTTTTAACTCTTTAGAAGTCCGCTCTGTTAGGAGCCTTGTTCGGTTAAAGACTAATACAATAGGTTATGTTAGGAACCGATCCTGCTGGGGATCACCCGATTAAGGGATGGCTAGAATACCCGGTTAAGGGTTAAACCCTGTTAAAGGTTACCTTGTTAGAGGATTTCAAGAACTCAATGGTTTTGAGTCACCTTGTTAAAGGATTTACAGCAAGTCGGTTAAAGCTACCCTGTTAAGGGATTTCTCAACTGTTGAAGTGGTTAGAGATCAACAGGTATTACAATGATCTAGTAATAGCACTCAATGCCAATATAGATCCGCTTAGGTCCCTCTTCACCTTCTGCACTTACACTTTGCAGGTATCACTTCTCTCCTCTGGTCTGGCAAGAATCACGTATCTCTTCTCTTGGATACACAGACACAACTTTTGCCAACAACCCTAGAAAGAATCACAACATCGACCTTATAGGAAAATAGATAGGTCGGTAGCATAAACCCTAAACCCTAAACCTGTTAGGTTAAGGAATTCAAATGATTCAATCCTGATCGTTGAGCACACTGCATTAATCTCCATCATTTGTTTTCCACCGACTTCATGGCGGCTGATAACCCATCACAAGTTATCACCGTTTACAAACTTCACACATTCTTGAGGTAGATAGGAACAATCTCCTTCATGCAAGATCCTTCACACACACAAGGCATACGTGGCAACACGATCTGTTCTTCTTTATCATGTTGACTCGTCACACAAAGTCACCAGTTGAGCCACACTGGCTTGAAGCACTTCAACCAGAAACCCTGAAGTTGAGACTACCAACAGGTAGTCATACAATGCTTCCATGTGCCAGTTCCCATAACCATATGCCAGTTCACCTTGAATAAGCACACCGCTTCACTTTGGCACAAATGTCGGTTCACAGTGTTATACCGGTTCTCTTCTCTTCATCATATTGACATCAATGATAACACACAATGTCATTATGTCCTCATACCGGTTCACATTATGCCAACAATCTCCCCCTTTGGCATTGATGGCAATATACAAAGATATCTCTTCTTTTCACATCTTCTCCCTATTTTCTGCAGACATCTTCTCTGCTTCACATCTTCTCCCCCTTTGACAACAATGCCAAAGTGGAGGCACAAGCTTCCCTGTTCCATTGTGTTGCTCCCCCTAAGGAGTAGCATCCTTCAACACATCAATCCAAAATAAATTTGACTATGCAATACCTGACTGATGTGGAGCATATGCTTTTAGTTTACCTCCTGAAGGGGCAACACCCCTAATTCACCTCTTAAGTACATAAATGTAGCCTTTGGGAGAGGCTTGGTGAATATGTCTGCTAACTGCTCCTTACTGGAAACATGTTCTAGTGCAATCTCTTTGTTCTGAACCTTTTCCCTCAAGAAATGATACTTAAGCTCGAAGTGCTTGGTTCTAGAATGTAAAATCAGATTCTTGGAGATATTAATTGCACTAGTATTGTCACAAAATAAACTTACCAGTTCAGATACAGGAACTTTGAAGCCATTTAATACATGCTTCATCCAAATTGTCTGAGTACAGTTCATGAAAATTGCAACATACTCTGCTTCTACTATAGACTAAGAGACACAACTCTGCTTCTTACTCATCCATGAGATCAGTCTACCACCGAGAAAGAATGCACCACCGGTTGTGCTTTTCTGATCATCTACATTACCTGCCCAATCAGCATTTGTGTATACTTTTAAGTTAAAATCCTTGATATATGGCTACCACAATCCATAATCAACAGTTCCCTTCAGATACCTAAGAATCCGCTTGACTACAACCAAGTGGGATTCTCTTGGGCTTTTCGGGAACCTTGCAATAATGCCTACTACATGTGCAATATCTGGTCTACTATGCACTACATAATGCAACTTACCAATCATTAATCGGTATTCCTTCTCATCAACCAATGCTGAGTCATCCTCTTTGGATAGTTTACAACCAGTCGCCATCGGTGTACCAACCGGTTTGCTATCTTCCATGCCAAAGGTCTTCAACACCTCTTTGACATACTTGGACTGAGTGATAAAGATTCCATCTTTCATCTGCTGGATTTGCAGTCCAATGAAGAACTTAATCTCCCCTATGAGTGACATCTCAAACTCTTTCTTCATCTCATCTGCAAACTCATGACTCATCTTGTCATATCCACCAAAGATAATGTCATCAACAAATACCTCACAGATCAAGATTTGATCTCCTTCAGACTTCAAGTAGATATTGCTATCTTCACTTGTTCTCTCAAATCCAATCTTCACAAGATGGGAATGCAGATGTTCATACCAAGCTCTAGGTGCCTGTTTTAGACCATATAAGGCTTTATGTAGCCTACATACCATGTCACTATCTTCAGATAGGGAAAACCCATCTGGTTGCTCTATATACTCCTCCTCTTCAAGTACACCATTTAGGAATGCAGATTTTACATCCATTTGATATACTTTGAAACCTTTAAATGAAGCATATGCAAGAAGCATACGAACTCCTTCCAATCTAGCTACAGGAGCAAAGGTTTCTCCATAGTCTTCTCCTTCTTCTTGGGCATATCCTTTGCACACCAATCTGGATTTGTTCCTAATCACTGTGCCATCCTCATTCAGCTTATTTCTAAAGACCCATTTAGTACCAATGACATTTTTATGCTCCGGTCTGGGTACCAAAGACCATGTACCATGTTTCTCTATCTGTTCAAGTTCCTCTTCCATTGCCTTGATCCAGTCTTCATCTTTATGTGCCTCTTTGGATGATTTAGGCTCAAATTCAGAGATCATACATGAGTTTTCTCTGACTTTTCTTCTTGTAAGGATTCCTGCATCCTTATCTCCTATGATCTGCTTAAGATCATGATTTAGCTTAACATACCGAGGAATGGTCTTGATAGATTCCTCTTGCTTTTCTTCTTCATCCTCATCTCCATCAGTATCAGCATCTACATCTACCAGTGTAGGAACATTGTTATTGGTACTCGGTTGACTGACAACCGGTTCCTAGCAAGTTACAACCGGTTCATTTACCGCTTGCTTACTGCCAGTTTCCTCAGTTTTCTTAGAGGTTTCATCAACTCTTACATTGATACTTTCCATAATTCTCTGAGTCCTATTATTGAAACACTTGAGAGCTTTGCTCTTGGTGGAATACCCTAGGAATATTCCCTCATCACATTTCGCATCAAATTTTCTCTGGTGTTCACTCCTCTTGATGTAACATTTGCTACCAAACACTCTAAAGTAGCTAACCACAGGTGTCTTACCGGTCCAATACTCATGAGGAGTTTTATCCTTACCTTTCTCGATGAGTACCCGGTTCATTGTGTAGACTGCAGTGCTCACCGCTTCCCTCCAAAAGGTGTGAGCTACCTTTCCTTGAATCAACATGGTTCTAGTTGCTTCAACCATAGTCTGGTTATTCCTCTCTGCTAGACCATTCTACTATGGAGTCCACATGGCAGATAGTTGCCTCTTGATGCCATGATCTTCACAGTACTTGTTGAATTCACCGGAAGTGAATTCCCCTCCCTGATCAGTTCTTAGGCACTTGATCCTTTTACCGCTTTCCTTCTCCACTAATGCTCTGAAAGCTTTGAACTTTACAAAAGCTTCAGACTTATCTTTCAAGAATGTGACCCACATCATTCTTGAGCAGTCATCAGTGAGAATCATGAAGTACCTATCACCCTGCACACTCCTAGTTTTCATAGGACCACACAAATCAGTATGCACAAGATCAAGCAGATTGCCAGCAGTGAAAGATTTACCTTTAGAGGTTGAGGAAGACATTTCCCCCAATTGACACTCTCTGCACAAGGTATTATCTGGTTTTCTTAGCACCGACAACCCTCTAACTGCCTTGATCTTACTAGCCTTCACAATGTTATCAAAGTTTACATGGCAGAGTCTCCTATGCCATATCCAGCTATCATCAAATTTAGCCATAAGACATGTACTTATATTTGCATTCAGCTGAAATAGATTACCTTTGGTCTGCATGCCGGTGGCCACCAATTCACCATTCTTTCCTTTGATTCTACACACTCCATTCTTGAATTCCAGAGTGAGACCACTGTCGTTCAACTGGGCAACACTTAGAAGGTTGTGTTTGAGACCATCAACCCAGTACACATTGTCAACACTTCTCTTTCCATTCAGAGAGATGGACCCTCTTCCTTTGACCATGCATGGTGCATCATTACCAAAGCGAACCACACCACCATCATACTCTTCCAACGATAGAAACTTGCTCTGGTCACCAGTCACATGGTGAGAATAGCCATTGTCAATAATCCACTCATTGGAATTATCAAACCGAGAGACAAGAACCTTCTTGTCTGATACATCTTCCTTGATAGCAACAAACACAATATCTTCATTTTCTTCATATTCTGATTCCTCATCTGTGACACCTTCATCAACTGCCACAAAACAGTTTCTCTGGTTTCCTCCTTTGAATATCTTGAACCTTTCTGGTTTGTCCTTGTTGTCGCCATTAGGACAGTTTACAACAATATGTCCTATCCAGTTACAAGAAAAGCATTTCGAAGGAAGCTTACCTCTATATTTGACGGTCCCTTTAGGAAGTTTCCTGGCAAGGAGAGCTTCAAATGCCATTAGAATCTCCTCGTCATCCATTTCTCTGCTCTGTCTTGGTTCACCACTAGTGCTAGCTTCTTTTCCTTTTTTGGAAGGTACAACAAAAGCTTTAAAAGTTGATTCAGTCTTTTGAACACTGCCATCAAAACTATTTAGCTCATAGGCTGTCAACTATGCAATGATGGAGTCTAGGGACACCTTAGTCTTGTCTATTGATCTCACCTCCTGAATAGCAGCAATCCTTATTGCATAGACCGACAATAGGGATCTCAAGACTTTTCTTACCACAGTGGAATCTTCCATTTTACCACCTGCACTCTTGATATCTCCAACAATGGTTTTGATTTTTATTCCATACTATTGAATGGTCTCACCTTCAAACATCCGCATGTCTTCAAACTTCTCTCTAAGGCTTTCTTCCTTAGCTTGTTTTACATGCTCATCACCGCCATAGATATTTTCAAGAGTATCCCATACCTCTTTGGGATTTACCTTATCTTAGACATCAATAAACTCAATGTCAGATAAACTACTAATTAGGGCTTCCATGACTTGCCCATTCTCTTGCATCTCTCTCTTTTAGTCATCGGTGAGAGTACCAGTAAGGGCAACATAGGCATTGTCAACATAGCTCTAGTGTTGAACACCCATGCTTCTGATGTATATCTTCATTCTGTCTTTCCATATACTAAAATTTTCTCTGTTAAACTTTGGACCTTCCCTCTTCATCATTAGACTGGGATCTTTACCTCAAGTGGTTAAGCTTATAACACAGAGGACCTGAAGGATGCTCTGATACCAATTGATTACTCAATGATGAACAAATTGTACCAAACCGGTACTAAGAGGGGGGGGGGGTGAATTAGTACAGACAAAAACACACTCTTAAACCAGTTTGTCAGCAGACACTGTGCATTGACAGACAAACAGTAACACCAGTCCTAAAACAGAGTACAACTGGCAAAACCTAGAATAACCGAGACAAGCATAAACCAGTTGACACTTATCTTCTCATACAATATAACACTTCATTTCCATTACACCCTAATGCATGAACATGTAATATACCATCAAAGATATACATATAAGCAACTAGATCAACATGATTCACCTCTTGACAGAAAACAACATAACATCACATGAAGAAGACACTACACATGACACACATATATTTCACGTGGAAACCCAACTGGGAAAAACCACGGTGGGGATGAATACCCACAAGCTTATTTTTGAACTCTGTAGAAGTCCACTCTGTTAGGAGCCTTATTCTGTTAAAGATTGATACAATAGGTTCTGTTAGGAACCGATCCTACTAGGGATCACCCGGTTAAGGGATGGCTAGAATACCCGGTTAAGGGTTAAACCCTGTTAAAGGTTACCTTGTTAGAGGATTTCAAGAACTCAATGGTTTTGAGTCACCCTATTAAAGGGTTTACAGCAAGCCGGTTAAAGCTACCCTGTTAAGGGATTTCTCAACTGTTGAAGTGGTTAGAGATCAACAGGTATTACAATGATCTGGTAACAACACTTAATGCCAATGTAGATCCGCTTAAGCTCCTCTTCACCTTCTACACTTACACTCTGCAGGTATCACTTCTCTCCTCTGGTCTGGCAAGAATCATGCATCTCTTCTCTTGGATACACACACACAACTTTTGCCAACAACCCTAGAAAGAATCACAACATCAACCTTATTGGAAAATAGATAGGTCGATAGCATAAACTCTAAACCCTAAACCTGTTAGGTTAAGGAATTCAAACAGTTCAATACTGACTGTCGAGCACACTTCATTAATCTCCATCATTCATTTTCCACTAATTTCATGGCGGTTGATAACCTATCACACGTTATCACCGTTTATAGACTTCGCACATTCCTGAGGTAGATAGGAACAATCTCCTTCATGCAAGATCCGTCACACACACAAGGCATACGTGGCAACACAAATTGTTCTTCGTTATCATGCTGACTCATCACACAAAGTCACCGGTTGAGCCACACTGGCTTGAAGCACTTCAACCGGAAACCTTGAAGTTGAGACTACCAACCGGTAGTCATACAACGCTTCCATGTGCCGGTTCCCATAACCATATGCTGGTTCACCTTGAACAAGCACACCGCTTCACTTTGGCACAAATGCCAGTTCACAGTGTTATACCAGTTCTCTTCTCTTCATCATATTGACATCAATGACAACACACAATGTCATTATGTCCTCATACCAGTTCACATAATGCCAACAATCCACCTGGTGCCTCAACCTCGCCTCATCTGCCATCTCTTCCACACACACTATGAGATTATAAATGCAATAAACAAAAAGTAAATCTCTCTTAGAGCTCTCAATTCTCACAATCACAACGCACAAATGAGCCTTCTCTAAGCCATTTTTGAGTACTTAAGGTGCCCAAGGGTTCATTTTCATCGTCTTGCCCCCCCCGGACATTTTTTAGCATATCTTATCCCTTAGTTCTCCTTTTAGGATGTCCTTTTCATCTCCTGCTTCTGTTTCTCATCCTCTACTTTCCAATCCGCTAGGACAACTTTTCTTTTGAGACGCTACTCGGGCCCCGTTTCCCATGGACCCTCTCAAGGGGGTACCCCTTCCCTTGTCCTTCGTCCTTTCGTTAGTCAAGTTTGGGACATTTTCTTGCTTTGTTTTCTCTTCTTCGGGTCGCAAGTGTCTTCTTTTTCTTCGCATTGATGCTATTCTAGTGCCACCGCGAAGGGGGGAAAATGTAGACACCTAAATTTGACTAATTAATTTAATCAAATTTAAATCCTATTCTTCCAATTAATTAATCTAATTAATTGGTCCTCCCTTTGCCTTTTTTCCTCCAAATTAATTAATCCAATTAATTAATATACCTTCCCCCCCCTCTTTTGATTAATTAATCTAATTAATTAAATCTCCTTTCTTCTATCCTATTAATGAATTCCTTATTAATTAATTTCCCTTTTCATCCTCTTAATTAATTAATTAATTCTAAATTAAAATTAATTAATTTCCCTCATGTCATTTAAATAATTAAATAATTATTTAAATGTCACTTTCCTCCAACATTCTAACCAACTAACCTAACCCCCATCTAACCTACCCCTTATTCTTACCGTTGGGTTCTAACTACCCTATCCTCCCTAACCAACCTTATCCTATCCCTTATAACCTCTTCCCACATGTGTCCATATTCCTTCCTATTTTCCTAATTTTGGAAAATATTCCATTTTGGGTGGTTGTTACCCAAATAGACATGTGCCCTTGAGGACCATGTCATTCCTTCCCAAGACATGTGTCCCTCCTTTGGGACACTTGTCTTTTCCCTTTGTGGAATCTTCTTCCACTTGGCTCTCTTTGGCGTTCCACTTGTCTTCCTTGAGGACAAGTGTTGCATTCTCTCATCCCCCATCCTTCCTCTCATCTCCTGTTTAATCCCCCTCATTTTCTACCCAAATCATCCACTTTCATACAACCATATCTTTACTCTGCTGAAATCATTACTCAACCCACACTTCATCATTCTTATCCATTATCTATTATAATTACATCAATATCATGGAGCAATATCAAGCCTCCGAAGACATCATCGAGCACACATAAAATCAAGGAATAATCAAATCGAAGCGGGCATTTGGTTTGCATTTGTGTTATCTTTTTATGCTTGTTTTGATTTGATCATTCTAATCTTGAGGTGTATGATGTCTTGTGTTTTCTTGATTAATTAGCTTTCTTATTAGTATAATTGTATTCACACACACATTTTTCATCCCACATCACTCAAAGGGATCATTTTGGATGAGGAACGACGAGTATCCAGGTTGCAGGAATTGGAGTTGTTACAAGAGCGTCACCAAAATGTTTCTGATCATCTAATAGTATATCAGCAAAGGATAGCAAGGAGTTACAATCACAAAATCAAGCCTAGGTTGTTTCAAGTAGGAGATCTAGTACTAAGAGAAAACCCACACAACCAACAGGATCGTGAGAAAAAGGGGAAATTTGAGCCAAACCTGTTAGGTCCTTTTGTTGTGGTAGTTGCATATTGGTCCGACACATAAATTATCAACACCAAAAGGTGACTGGTTTGAACAAACCATGAATACTATGCATTTGAAGAAGTTCCATGTCTAAAAAATGAAAAATAAACAAGAAAAGCAAAAAAAATAGTGGAAAAAGAAAAAAAAGAGCAAAAAAAGGTAAAAAGAAAAAAAATCAATATAAGAAAAAATGCAAAAAAACACGTAGTGAAAACCTGGAAACATGCACTATCTATTAACTGGCTCTTCTTTCTATTAGTTCACGCATCTTTCCTCTTGCATCCATCTGTCACCATTATATATATCCATAATAAAGCCTTTTGTACAAACGCAAGCATCATAAGTAAATTCTCACCATGACTTGGATCATTGTATATATCCATAATAAAATTTGTTTCTAGACTGTGGGAAAAATCCCGAACCTAGCTAGGGGCATTCCACACTTGAGCTTAAACACAACAGACAAACAATGGTGAGACGACGTTTGTAAAATGAGAAATCTTAAAATCCAATGATGAACATCGAGCACAAATATCCAAATCAAACTAGACGTAACACAAACAAATATCAATGGATGATATCTTATGAATCATGATTGAAACACTTTAGCAAGAATGTTCAATTGTTGTATTTGGTTTTTGAAATCATGCCTCTCGAGTAGCTCAAGGATGTCTCGAACTAGAGGAGAAAGGAAGGAGCATGATCTTTTTATTGTCTGTTGTATGTCAATTAACTATTTGTATTGTACAAACTTGTCGCAGGACGTGATCAATAATGCATCACTGAAGATATTTTGAATTTGTACATAAAAATGGTTAATTCTTGTTTGTTTTACGCAAGCAATGCTCAGGTCATTTTGGTTCAATTATACCTCAATGCTTGTGTTAACTTGCAATATCAAAATCTAGGTAAACAATGCTCAGGTCATCATGGTTCAATTATACCATTGATGTTTGCACTCACTTGCCACATTTTAAAGGCTGCATGATGATATAAAGCATGATCAAATGACTGGTCTGATCGTGACATTACATTCCTTAGTAGTTTCATATGTACAGTAGATTGCATTCATATTGCATTTTGCATAAAGCATGCTAGACGTCTCACTTTTTCAAGGCTGAAGGCTTCAAATGGTGTTATCTCCCTTATTAAGTGATTGAGTATATTGGACATTAACAAAAACAAGTGATCCATCTGCATAACATCGCATTCCATTATCATCTTATCATTGTAATTTATCATCATTGGATTAATTTCGCATGTAGATGTATTGAAATTTTGCAATGCATTAATCATTTTGTATATAATTGCATTCATTAAATCATCACATATATTTTCATTTTAGATCGTTATAGATTAGTACATTCATTTAGTTAATCTGTGCATTGCATTCATTATTTAGTATATCATCACATTTTATAATTTATTTCATTTCACATTAGCATATAGTTGCATTGCATCATCATTTCATAATCATTTCCATTATACATAAGAAGACCATACATGTAGAAATATCAGGCATCACATGTTCATTTCGTGCATTGTGTAATAACCTCATGGGAATGTGTTGCATAGTATATAATCATTATTGCATTCATCATCATCCATCTCATAATCATGTTTATATGTATAAACCATCACCATATTAGTAACCATTCCATATTATCCATTTCATCACGATAGAAAAAAAAAAGTGCATTGCATAATATATAAGCATCATAATATCATAAAGATGCATGACATAGTCCATCTCATAAATCAATAGATAAACATGAAACATCATATATACCACCATCATGCATTTCATCTCATAAAATCATCTAGACAAGTAAATAAATGCATAACCATGTAAATAAAATGCATCACTCATATCATGAACCATATAGGGCAAAACATATCAGCCTCATCTCATATAATAATTTTTTTTTTATGTTCGTTATATAATGATATCATAAAGTATGAGAGATACATCACAAAAATGAATGGCCTTAATCATCAAAGCGTATACAATGAAATCAAATGTGTGGTATCCAAATCTCAAGTTAGGGGATGCATTGAACTCTCCCTAGAAGTTGTAGGTCTAGCTACACTTGCACCTGCCTACATTTGTGCCTGTTGCAACACCACCTGACAGTCCTGCACCTGGATCCTCAATAGGAGGATCTCTATGAAGTGGTCCTATGACAACTCTATTCTTAGTCTGCGACCGACTCCACCTTGATATGGTGCTAGTAACCTATGCAAAACTAGGAGCTCTCTTCTCTGTTGGAACGACTACGTAATATAATTGACAATAATACTACATCTCTTGGGTAGAGTACTAGATGGATTGGATGGTCTCACATGGACTAGTACCCTCTCCTAGTCTCTATGTCCTCTCAACCATATCTGCATTTGCATCTCTCTCAGCCGTCAGTGAGGCAATTTGTGTCAGCACCTTTGTTAGCTAACCTTGCACCTATGCCAACTGTCTCTGTAGACCCTGCACCATAGACTGCAGGGCAGTGATTTGTGTATCCTGCTGGTGGTAAGGCACTTTGATGTGTACCTACTGAAAACATGTCTGTACCTATACTATTGTCTAAATAGTTGTACCCATTGTACCTGCATCTGTCCCCTGAGGAGGAAGTCTCCTTGATCTCCTCCTCCTCACCACCCGGGTCCCCCTATCACCAAGTAGCTCCTTTTTCTACCCTAAGCCATCGCCTCCTCCATCTCTGCCATCTCCTCCATGTCCACTGCCACCTCCACCTCCATCTCTACCATCTCCTCCATCTTTGCCTCCATCCCCTCCATCTCCACCCTCATCTCTCCCCTTAGCTATGTCCCTCCTCCACCTAGGTTCCCTCCAAGGTGATATATCCTCACCATCATCAAACGCTGGCATCGACTCATCCGAGTATGATAATATAGGAAAAGGGTGGGCGAGAAAATACGAAGCATACTTTGGAACCTTGCCCCCATCATAAGTGTCTGGTAAGTAGTCCCAAGCCTGTGCACCAATACCAAGGTACTCTATATAAAACATATCACAAGAGATGGTAGGTCCCTAGTCTATCACATCCTGTTGTCGCCATGCATATATGGTGGTCCCCAGTGGAAATACCTATACTTAGCCATACTGTCTCAATACTCGGGTGACAATAAAATGCTTCATAATGCACGTGGTACATCCTATCAGGTATTTGGTATTGAAAACATATGGTATCTCGAATGCATCCTCTGTCTGTGGCTCACAATGCAAGTACGACCTGCAGACCACTGTATCAAGATCATCTAAAACTATGTGTCAGTACTCCAGTTTTCCCAACTTCCGCTGGACAAACACTTGTATAACCATAAACATACTGTCTCCCTACTTGCCGATCCCTATCTGCCAATAGCCTAGCAATAGCCAAATGCTCCTAGGCCCAGATTTGCAATAAAGTAACACCTACCGATGGACTGGTAGCACTGAGATAAACAATCATGTGAAGATAATGGTATAAATGCGCAAGCATGCAAGAACCCCAGGAGTATCATGTGCCCTCTATAATAATCCTCTCTAGAAAGTGACCCCAACCAACTGATAATCCCTTTGAGCTATGATCAGGACAAAGAAATCCTGCAATGAATCTGACAAGTACAGAAGGTAGTGGTGCATGTGATAAACCAAGCATTTGCTGCCATGAGATATCATACCCACAAATATGGACATCATGGAAGATTTGCTTGAGTACATCGGTCCCACCCTGCTATATCACATCATATGCAACAATATCTCCCATCATTGGGATGCGTAGAATCTTGTAAATGTAGTTTGGCATCATTGTCATCTCACCGGTAGGTAGGTGGAAGGTGTTATGCTCACTATGTCATCTCTCAGCTATCAAGGTCAACAAACCCCGGTTAATCGTAAACCAGGGCATATCAATCAAAGAGGACAATCTGTACCTATCAATGATGTCCAGATGTGCCTGTACCAAGTGTGGTATCAACTGCCATGTCTTCAGGAATCTCTCCTGAGACTATGGAATGCCTAAATCCGCCTATTATCAGATCAAATCACAGTATCAACATTCTATTTATCCATCTATCTATTAATCTATCTATCAACCTACTTAGCTCATGTCAGATTCGATCAATCTCGTTGAGTATTTATCATCGACTCTCATTCATCATGAGATCGTTATCATCCATCTTATCGAACATCAACATCCTGGTAATCGAAACTGATTAACACAAACTAAATGGGAGGATGAAAAATCAATTTTTAATAGTTTGGTATAAAAATGCTAAACCGTTCCATCAAAACGCTAAAGAACAACATGAAAACTCTACAAGTCTCGATGCACTACTCTGCACCATCAAAATGTCAAAACTTAGCATCACCATGCTAAAACGATAAAGTTCAATACCTATATGCTAATCCCAAGACCAAAAGCACTAATACTTATTATGCACTAAATTTTAGTACCGACGTGCTAAATCTTGGACTGAATGCGCTAAAATAATCAAAATGCTAATGTTCAAAGTCGACGTGCTAAAACAAAGACTCGATGCACTAAAAAAATTAAAACGCTAAATCAATAACCTAAAATGCTAAAGGAATGACTAAACGTGCTAAAACATCCTAAACGCTAACATCCTAACTCTATGCACTAAAATAGGAACCAAAAACACGAAATCAACAAAATAGACGCTAAAATGCATAAAAACGTACCAAAATAAAAAAATATCATACAAAAGAGAGTTTTTTTATCTATGTACCAGAGGACCATACTCTGGAGGTCACTGACATCGCCTGACATGCTCAAATCGATGATCTCGGTATGGGATAACCATCTTCTCTCTTAGAACTCCAATATCCAAAATTCCCAAGTGTAAATGAAATGAATGGTAAATCTATTTCACTTTTACCTTTTATGAGGTGAAAAGGGATGGAATTAAGTGGCATTATTTTTCAAATAATTTCAAAGCCTCCTCATTATCTCATTTTTATCAGGAAATGAATCGATTAAAATTTTCTAAAAAATTAAGAATCCGAAAAATTCCAAAATAAAAAAAATCTTGAAAATCCTAAAAAATTGAAAAATTTATCTGATTTATCTCCCGAGGGGGCATACACATGGCAAAAATTGGATACTTGACGATCAGGGGCAAAAATCAAATCATTCAAAATTTTTCATCATCACTATCTAGAGCATCGTTCTACATGACGAGCAACTTTTTCTTTGAATCGTGTTGTCACACATTGCTTCAAAGAGGGGCAAAATGTATACACTAAAATGTGGTATGGAGACAATTAATTAAATACGAAGAGATTTAATTAATAATCCTTCATAATTAATTAAGTACGAAGTGATTTGATTAATTAACCTTTTATTCTTCTACTTATAAATAAATAATAAGGATTTATTTATATATTTCATTTTATAATTCTTCCCATCTAAATTCATTTCTTCTATTTCCCTAATTAAATAAACAAATTTAATTATTCATTTTTATTTAATTATCTATCTTCATTAATTTAAATTTTTAATTCAAATGCCACATGGTTCCTAACCCTATTCCTCCTAACCTAACCTTCTATCCTTTAACCAAGGTTATCTTAACCTCCTATAGGTTGGATATTCCCTTTTGAGGATGCATGGCATCTTTGCCATGTGTCCTTTATCCCCTTGACACTTGCCCTCTTATTGGCATTTGTTGAAGAATCCTTGACACTTCTGATGGTATGATGAAAGAATAAGTATCTGGTAGAATACTCAGAGGGTGGGTGAATCAGTATATTGAAAAACTGATATAAAGTTCCCAAACTCAAACTCAGTCAAACAAAGTAAACATATCTCAGTCAAGATCAATATTCATAAGAATATTAGACATCAACCGATTTAACTATTATGACAACTTTAATAGTAAACAACTTCAATCTTGTAAACATTAACAATGCTTAATCATAACTCAACATATTCATCTCTCAATGCTTCTACATAACATGTCTTATCAGAAATTAACCACATCAACAAATAATATCACAACCACAAAAGCATTCACCACTTGACACAAATGTTTATACATGGAAAACCCAAATAGGTAAAAACCACGGTGAGATGAGACTCACAAGGATAGCTATCTGAACTCTTTTGAAGTTCGCCCTAATAGCAGCCAAGCTTGTTAAAGCTTTACAATAAGTCTTGTTAATAACTAATCCCCGTTAGGAATCACCCAGTTAAGGGATTTACAAATATGCCTTGATTAAAAGCACAATACCCTGTTAGGAGTAACCTCGCTAGAGGATTTAAGAATCCAAGCTAATGGACCACCTTGTTAGAGGATTTAATGAGTAACCAAGCTTGTTAGAGCTTACCCAGTTAAGGGATTTAACTTCTGCTGTAATTGTTAGAAAACAACAGGTTTTCTTGATCTGTCTAAGTAGCACTACATTTGCTTGATCAGATCCTTCTAAGCTTCAATTTGCCTTCACTCAAAGTGCAGATCCATTTACTGGTTAGGCAACTACACACTCAATAGGTTTTCATCAATCTTGCCAACAACCTTTACAAACAACTTCATTGAGCTCAAATAGAAATCAATTAGGTTAGTAACACAACAAAAACCTAATTCTCATCATCGAGATTACAAATAAGTTGGTACAATCTTGACTGTTAGAAATCATGACAATCTCTTCACATTCTTCAAGAAAATTCTAACTGCTCCATGATCACCGCTTCATCGCACTTTGTAACTCATCACGCATTTGGCATTAGATGCAATCCAATTTGCTCCTTCCCTAGACAAAAACAAACGCACTAAAACAATTTGAACATATCCTCATTCAATGATCACACGTGTCTCCATCATTATCGCTTATTGGATAATAAACCATCAAACTTGATTGGTTAGGGTTTAACAGCTGATAGGGTTTACCGGTTGCATTACATAGAAAGGTTTAACCCTTTACACCGATTCACCGGTTCAACTCACAAACTTAACATACCGGTTTACAACATCTTCCACAAAGCTCTCCTTATCGGTTACTAGCCAATATCAAAAACAACAATATCAACAATAACATGAATACCATTATCAGTTCAATTAACATCAATGACAACATATCATTAATGTAATATTTATGCAAAATACCAAAAAACTCAAATGCCAACAATCTCCCCCTTTGGCATTGATGGAAATATAAATATCAACGCCTCTGATTGCTGCTAAGATTGGTGAATAGGAATCCTGGTTTACATTACCAAGTATTCACCTTGCTTTGTTCTGTCTTTAGCCCATTGTTGGTTCACCTAATCAGACACATAATTCTTCTCCTCAATCACATAATTCTTCTCCCCCTTTGATAGCAATGCCAAAGTGAAAGTAAAACATGTAATTCTGCTCTCACTGTGCATCAACATCATTCTGCAACTTGATGCTCCCCCTGTGGAATACATCCACTTCTTCATCAATCCATGTAAAATTTTGTAAGTGGTTCAGGGACTGATGCAATTAGCATCATGCTCAACTAACTTCATGAAGAGGGACAACCCCCAATTGACTTCTAAGATACTCGAAAGTGGTCTTAGGCAAACGTTTGGTAAAGATATCTGCAATCTGCTCCTTGGAAGAAACATGCTCCAAGATAACATCTTTACTTTGAACTTTTTCCCTCAAGAAGTGATATTTCAATTCAATGTGCTTAGTCCTTGCATGCAAAACAAAATTTTTAGAAATGTTTATTGCACTTGTATTATCACACAAAATTTGTATTGGTTCTAAGATTTCTATCTTCAAACCTTCCAAAATGTGCCTCATCCACATAGCTTGTGTGCAATTCATATAAGTTGTTACATATTCAGTTTCAATAGTAGATTGTGAAGTGCAACTCTGCTTTTTACTACTCCATGAGACTAATCTTCCTCCTAGAAAGAATGCTCCACTGGTAATACTCTTCCAGTCATCAATATTTCCTACCCAGTCAGCATCTGTGTATGCTTTCAAATCAAAATTTCCACCATATGGATACCATAACCCATAGTTGGATTCTTCTGAAATCTAACAACAATACCAACTGCATGGGCAATATTCGGTCGACTGTGAACAACATAGTGTAATTTGCCAATCATTGATCTGTATTCCTTTTCATCTACAAACTTAGATGCATCTTCCTTGGACAATTTACAACTTGTAACCATTGGGGTTCCAACTGGTTTATAGTCACTCATACCGAAAGTCTTCAAGACCTCTTTCACATACTTGGATTGAGTAATGAAAATACCATTCTTCATCTGTTGTATACGTAAGCCTATGAATTTTTTTATTTCCCCTACTAATGACATCTCAAATTCATTCTTCATTTCATCTGCAAAACAATCATTCATGTCATCATTATCTCCAAATATAATGTCATCTACAAATACTTCACTGACCAATATTTCATCTCCTTCAGACTTGAGATAAATGTTGTTGTCATCACTCATTCTAGCAAATCCTATCTTCATCAAATGAGTATGAAGTTGTTCATACCATTCTCTAGGTGCCTGCTTTAATCCATACAAGGCTTTATGCAATTTGCATACCATGTCTTCCTTATCTGTCAATGCATAACCATCAGGTTGCTCTATATAAACCTCTTCTTCCAGTATCCCATTCAAGAATGCAGACTTAACATCCATTTGGTATACCTTGAACTTCTTATGAGTTGCAAATGTAAGCAATGTTCTGACACCTTCCAGTCTTGCTACTGGTGCAAAAGTTTCTCCATAATCCTCTCCTTCTTCTTGCACATATCCTTTGCATACTAATCTTGCCTTATTGAGAACTACAACACAATCTTCATTTAATTTGTTTTTGAACACCCATTTAGTATCTTATAACATTCTTGTTTACCGATCGAGGTACCAAGGTCCAAGTGTTGTTCTTCTCAATTTGATCCAACTCCTCCTCCATAGCTTTTACCCAATCATCATCACCAAATGCCTCCTTAGCACTTCTAGGTTCAAAGGTGGAGATCATGCAAGAGTTCTCTCTTATTCTCCTTCTAGTTAGTACACCGACATCCTTATTCCCAATTATCTGTTTAGGACTGTAATTCAGTCTCACATACCTAGGAATAACATGATCATTCTCTTCAGGTTCAGCTTCTTCATTATCATCTTCTTTTGAATTTATTTGTTCCGGTTGAACAAGTACATCAGGATTTGCTTTATCAATTTCTGATTTAACAGTTTCAGGTTCCAAAAAAAAATGCAAGGAACTTCATCCTTCTTCTCAGAACTGCATCCTTCTGAAATTTCAGGATATTCATCTACACGAACATCAAAACTTTCAACAATTTTCTGTGTCCAGCTGTTAAAGCATTTATAGGCCTTACTCTTGGTGGAATAGCCAAGAAATATGCCTTCATCACTCTTATCTTCAAACTTGCTTATGTAATCACCTCTTTTAATAAAAAAATTGCTTCCAAATATCTTAAAATAGCTAACATCAGGTGATTTCCCATATCGGTACTCATATGGGTTCTTGTCCTTACCTCTTTTCACCAGAACTCGGTTCATTGTGTACACAGATGTACTTACAACTTCTTTCCAAAATGTTTTTGATACACCGCCTTGTATCAACATACTCCTAACAACTTCAACCACTAACCAGTTGTTTCTCTCTGCTATACCATTCTTCTGTGGTGTCCTTGGTGCAGAAAGCTACCGCTTGATACCATTATCATCACAATATTTAGTGAACTGTGCAGAAGTGAATTCACTGCCTTGATCTGTTCTTAGACATTTTATCTTTTTGCCACTCTGTTTCTCAGCTATGGCTCTGAATGCCTTGAATTTACCAAAAGCTTCATTCTTATCCTTCAAGAATGCGACCCACATCATCCTTGAACAATCATTAGTGAATATCATGAAGTATCTGTCACCTTGAATGCTTCTTGTTCTTATTGGTCCACATAGGTCTGTATGAACCAAATCTAAGAATTGCTCTGTTGAGAAGGACTTGCTCTTAAAAGTTGAAGAAGTCATCTTTCCTAGTTGACATTCTTTACAAAGAGCATTAACCAGTTTGTCCAGCTAAGGCAGACCTATTATTGTCTAAGACTTGCTTACTTTAACAATATTGTCAAAATTTATATGACAAAATCTCCTATTCCAAAGCCAACTATCATCTATTTTTGCAATCAAACAGTTGCTAACTTTAGGATTGAGATGAAATAGATTACCTCTGGTTTGTTTCCCAGTTGCAATCAATTCACCTTTGTTGTCAAAGATTTTGCACATTCCTTTTCTAAACTCCAGTGGGTATCCTCTATCATTAAGTTGTGCCACACTTAAAAGATTGTGCTTTAGGCCTTCAACCCAATAGACATCGTCAGCACTGCTCTTCCCATTAAGAGAAATAACTCCCTTACCTTTAACCATGCAGGGTGAGTCATTGCCAAATCTGACAACACCACCATCAAATTCCTTTAGGGAAAGAAATTTGCTCCGATCACCGGTCATTTGATGTGAACAACCACTATTAATGATCCAATCATCAGAGTTATCCATTCTAGACACTACTGCCTTCTAATCTGATATTTCTTCCTTAATAGCTACAAACACAATATCTTCACTAACATCATCATCAAATTTTTCATCAGTAATAACACTGTCAATAGCTACAAGACAATCTCTCTTGCCTTTACCCTTGTATTTCTTAAATTTGTCTCTCTTGTATTCATTTTCACCATTAGGGCAATTTGTTGCTATATGACCAATCTTGTTGCATGCAAAACATTTTAAAGGTAGCTTACCTCTATATTTACTAGTGCCTCTAGGTAGTCGTTTTGCCAACAATACTTCAAGTTCCACTAAGTTGTCTTCATCTTCAACATCTCTGCTGGATCTAGATTCATAGTTATAGCTGGTATCTCTACTTCTTCTCACAAATGGGTTAGAAATAGAAGCTCTAAATGTAGATTCTAATTTTCGTACACTACCATCATAGCCATTTAGTTCAAAAGCAATAAGTTTGCCAATAATAGAGTCAAGAGTTACCTTTGTCTTGTCAATGGATTTCAGCTCCTGAATAGCTGGAACTCGGATAACATAGACCGGTAGTAGGGTTCTCAGAACCTTACTGATTACTGTGGCATCTTCCACTTTCCCTCCTACACTCTTTATCTCACCAACTATCTCTTTAATCCTTTGACTGTACTGTTGGATATTCTCACCTTAAGACATTCTCATGTCGTCAAACTTTCCTCTTAAACTCTCCTCTTTGGAAATCTTAACATGTTCATCACCACTATAAATCTCTTCTAATTTCTTCCATACTTCATATGCAGTTTCAAGACCATGAACATCTACATATTCAACATCGGATAGGGAACTGATAATAGCTTATAATGCTTGGTGATTTTCTTGTTTTTCTTTCTTCTGATCATCAGTCAAGGGTCCAGTAGGTGTAGTATACTTATTTTCTATATGATCCCAATACTGACTACCAAGAATCTTAATGTAAATCTTCATTCCGTCACTCCATATTCTAGAGTTATCTTTATTGAACTTTAGACCTTCTTTCTTCATCATGATCTACAAGATCTTTTCCTCAAGCTGTTAGACTTTTAGATTAAGAGGACTTGAGATGCTCTAATACCAATTGATGGTATGATGAAAGAATAAGTATCCAGTAGAATACTAAGAGGGGGGGGGGGGGGGGGGTGAATCAGTATATTGAAAAACTAATACAAAGTTCCCAAACTCAAACTCAATCAAACAAAGTAAACATATCTCAGTCAAGATCAATATTCATAAGAATACTTGACATCAACCGGTTTAACTATTATGACAACTTTAACAGTAAACAACTTCAATCTTGTAAACATCAACAATTCTTAATCATAACTCATCATATTCATCTCTCAATTCTTCTACATAACATGCCTTATCAAAAATTAACCACATCAACAAATAAGATCACAGCCACAAAAGCATTCACCACTTGACACAAATGTTTAAACGTGGAAAACCCAAATAGGTAAAAACCATGGTGAGATGAGACTCACAAGGATAGCTATTTGAACTCTTCTGAAGTTTGCCCTGTTAGGAGCCAAGCCTGTTAAAGCTTTACAATAAGTTCTATTAAGAACTAATTCCGGTTAGGAATCACCTGATTAAGGGATTTACAATATGCATTGATTAAAAGCATAATACCCTGTTAGGAGTAACCTCGCTGGAGGATTTAAGAATCCAAGCTAATGGACCACCTTGTTAGAGGATTTAATGAGTAACCAAGCTTGTTAGAGCTTACCCGGTTAAGGGATTTAATTTCTACTGTAATTG
Organism: Cryptomeria japonica; assembly: GCF_030272615.1. NCBI lineage: Eukaryota > Viridiplantae > Streptophyta > Pinopsida > Cupressales > Cupressaceae > Cryptomeria > Cryptomeria japonica. The sequence continues at coordinate 115,439,523 of NC_081410.1, read as the reverse complement.
TTAGAAAACAACAGGTTTTCTTGATCTGTCTGAGTAGCACTACATTTGCTTGATCAGATCCTTCTAAGCTTCAATCTGCCTTCACTCAAAGTGCAGATCCATTCATTGGTTAGGCAACTACACACTACATAGGTTTTCATCAATCTTGTGAACAACCTTTACAAACAACTTCATCGACCTTAAATATAAATCAATTAGGTCGGTAACACAACAAGAACCTAATTCTCATCATTGAGATTACAAACAAGTCGGTAAAATCTTGACCATTAAAAATTATGACAATCTCTTCACATTCTTCATGAAAATTCCAATTGCTCCATGATCACTACTTCATCGAACTTTGTAACTCATCACGCATTGTGCATTAGATGCAATCCACTTTGCTCCTTCCCTAGACAAAAACAAACGCGCTAAAACAATTTGAACATATCCTCATTCAATCATCACACGTGTCTCCATCATTACCACTTATCAGATAATAAACCATCAAACTTGATCGGTTAGGGTTTAACAGTTGATAGGGTTTATCAGTTGCATTACATAGAAAGGTTTAACCCTTTACACTGGTTCATCAGTTCAACTCACAAACTTAACATACCGGTTTACAACATCTTCCACAAAGCTCTCCTTATCGGTTACTAGCCAATATTAAAAACAACAATATCAACAATAACATGAATACCATTACTGGTTCAATTGATATCAATGACAACATATCATTAATGAAATCTTTATGCAAAATACCAACAAACTCAAAATGCCTACAACTTGTCCCTTTAGAGATGACAAGTGTCCCTCCTCTCAAACTTCTTCATTTTCAGCCCTTGATATCTCCAGACAAAATCTCAACCGTTGAATCCTGCCGCTTTAGCCTTGGTCTTGGAAAATCTATAATGCATCTCATTTCAATCATTTAAGCCCTTCAGCTTAGCTTAATTTTGCACTTTTATCATCTTGAAATCTGCATTTTAACAATTAGCAATTAACATAACATTTTAGCATAATCTTTAGCATAGCATCACATATCATATCAATCATGCATTTAGTTTGCATCATATAACTACTCATATTTCACGTAGTCATTTTGTTGGTCATGCTACTGTTGAGAGCCACATCAAAAGAATCTACAAAATCCTTGGACACCATTGGGAAGGTTGAGTTTGTATTGCTAATTCTTTATTTGCTTTCCATATAATTGTCTTATTTTGTGTGTTTTAAGATTGTTCAGTGGTTTGACACATGAAAACGAATTTTTTAAATCATTTAAAATAAAAATTAAAGATTAATTATAGAATTTTTGTCCAATTTTTTTAATTCTCTGCAATGATTGGTTAAACTAATTAAAAAATAGAATTAAATGAATGCAATAGTATCCTACCTTGGTAACAACTAAAAATAGAATTTGACAACACTTAAAAAAATTAAGATAGCAATGGCAAAGGTCACTTTGGAAAAAAATTGGTTTACTTTTTGCATACATATGTTTAGTACATGAAGTCAATTGGTAGACCATTTAGAAAATGAGAGAGAGAGAGAGAGAGAGAGAGAGAGAGAGAGAGAGAGATGAAATAATATAGAGATATGTCGAGAGAGAGATGAAATAATATAGAGATATGTCAAGAGAGATATATCAAGAGAGATAGAGAGAGATGGGGGAAGATAAAGATATATATGGGGATGGAGAATGAGAGGGATGTGGAGAGAATGATTGAGAGAGAGAGAGATGGGGGTATAAATATGGAGAGATAGAAAGATAGAGATCGAGGGAGAGTTGAAAGAAGAAAGATAGAGATATATGTAACAAGCTATTGCTACAACAAGAAAATAAATTAAACTAATTACTGAAGAGAAATAGCTACAACTTTGTTTTTAAATAAAAGGAAATGAAATATAAGTTTTTCAAGAAATTAGTATCTTCAAATAACCATAAATGATTACATAAGCAAAACTAAATAAGAACTAATTTATTAACAACTACATTCTAAATTAAAACAATAGTAGTTTAAGGTTTATCAATTCTTGGATTCCATTATGAACCTTTAAGTATCATTGCACTCTAATAAGAGGGAAAGTATCATCAGGGTAATTTCTGCCCAACCACAGAATTAATAGTCCCCCATGCCTCTCCAATTGGAAGGCCCAACCCTTTGCCAATTATAAATAGATGATAGATATAATACCATCTGAGACCGGTGTTTTAACCCTACATAACCCTAGTTGATCACACACCATAGGCAGCTCCGAACTAGTATGACCTTTGATTGGGTTGTATATCTGGATCCAATGAACGGACTAACACATACTTATTGTAGTGTCACCTTGGCCAAAGATTTTACATGTTTGCAACACAATTATGCATATAGTCATTGTTCACCACCCTACTCGGCTAGATCAAAATAAGTGAAAGTTTTTCAAGCCATCAAGATTGTCTTTTTAGCTAACTATAAATTGACTTAATTTGAGGTTACGAGGATCTACATTTATGTTTCTGACTTTAAAAAAATAGACTTGTTGTAATAAGCACATTGTTATCAATCATTCTTAATGAAACACTTTTCATTTATTTAACTTCTTTGCTATTATTAATTGTTGGTTTCATACTTGTACTCGTGAACTAGCAAACCTGCTCTCTCATGCTCACAGGTATGGGAACTCAGTATAACATTATGTTGTAATTATCCTTCCAAATGAGTCGTATCTTTTCATTTCAAAAGATGATGTTTGCATCCAATGTTTCCTTCCTTAGAAAATTCTAGGTTTATTAATGTATTTGATACCATTTCATGTTAATGATAACAATTCTCATGCCAACTACTTCTAGTTACTTCTCAAGTGAAATTATCAAAATTTAAAACATATTACATTTTCCTTTGCTATTCAGTTTAGCTTTATCATAGCTACGCTTATATCCATATATTCATTTCATGCGACAAGCAATATTCATTGAAAATGAGCTTAGAAATATTAGATCAACTATGTAGATGAAGTCTTTCTTACAAGTAATGCTGAATATAGTTTTAAATTCCTTTCAAATTCAAAGAAAAGCTAAGCCTCCTTCCAATCTCTGTTGTCTTCTATGAAATAACTACTTAAGCTTTATGATATTCTTTTTAGATGATTTAAGAGCTCATTAATACTATATATGAGAACTGTGTGTTATTAAGACTAATTCATTTCTGTATATATCTTATGGATTTCAAAATTACCCAAATCTCAATTAATAGCAAGTGGTTATATGCATTTCAATGCAATTTTAATCAGTTTTCATTTCATTACTCCTGAATTTTAATTCTTCTCATCAGATTCTAAACCAATTTCCTCCATAACTGGGAGGTGGTGGCATCTAATTTAGATTTACTTGATTGCAGTTTAAATTTAATACCTTCATATCTCATATACTTTAAGTATGGTCCTTCATTGGTTACAAGGTTTGTGGTTTTAATATGATTCATATCTCATATACTTTAAGTATGGTCCACTCAATACATGGATTATAATCACACTAATTCTCTTTGTCTCTCTCTCTAATTATACATAATCATTTATGTATTTGTTGTTTTTTTTAACCAGCATAACGAATTAAATAAGGATTAATAATTACTTATCCAACTAATTTCAATTTTAAGGTTTATTTAAAAAGATGCCAGTGTTACTACTTATCAAGTTGCCATTAGTTTTTATGTTCAAAGTTATTCTATATACTCTAGTCGGTTATCTCTACCGAAATATTCAGTCAATATGCACAGTCTAGTTAGTTATAGAAGAAAGTAGTCTCAGAGCACAGTATGCACCGAGCTATCTACCGAGTATCATTCTATGTCTACCGAGCAACAAAGATGACACGCCGAGTTGATATACACCGAGTGAAACGTGTTACCAGATTCATTGAACTAGGACATAAATATGAAAACGTGTTACAAGATCGAGGAACATCTAACCGTTATCACATTGGAAATTGCACTTAAAGATTATGTATGATTTTGAGGTCATCTAACCAATGAAATATTTTGCATGGTTATTCATTCGATAAAACATGTTTGTAAGATCGAAGCAATGAATGGATCATAGTCATAAGAGATCTATTTATACAACATGGATTAAGATCAGATATATACATGTAGCATGACAGAAAGGAAGATATAGAAATATATGAAGCAAGACATGTGAAAGCACTAAGTGTTATGACTGTTACAGAGACACAGAGGTCATCGAGAAGGATTTCAGAGAACACTCAAAGAATAGAGTAAAGAGAAGGGTTTACCGAGTTACTATATGGGTTACTGAGGTATGCTATAAGCAAGGTAATCTTATTCTGAGCACATAGAATCTGCTATAACATTCCAGATGTAAAGTTGCAAATATTTGTAATGATTTTATTGTAATATTTTGAATTTGTAAGAGAAACCTTTAACAAGTAAAAGACTCTAATCAAGTCTATAAATTGTAAAGCCTTTAACTAGGTGCAACATTTAGTTTAAGTGTTGTAAAATCCTTTAGCAAGGTAGATCTAACAGATCTTGATACTCCTAACAGGGTAAGCTATCAGAAATAGCTAAACATGTAGCTCTAACCGAGCAACCTTTATTATTGCAGTAGTGAAGTTGTGGGTGCCATCCCCACCATAGTTTTTCTCTCTAACCAAGAGTTTCTGTGTAACCAAAATATGTGTTATGGAGTGAATCATGTATGATTGTTATCTATTTGTTTTAGCTTTATATTATGTTACTGCACTATTCGGTTTATGCATAACAGTAAAGTTATTGTTGAAGAAATTTTTTGAAGTACTGATTCACCCCTCCCCTCTCAGTACATTAGCTTTCCATATTGGGCCTAACAATTGGTATTAGAGCTTCAATCTTGGAAAAGGGTTTAACTGCCTAAAGAGAAAGATCTTATCAATGGAAGGCTATAAACAATCTCGGAGGATTGTGTATCTGCAAGAAGAGCTAGATCATGCTAATCAAGTGATTGCATACATGCAAAGGCAAATGCAAAAATATCTGAAAGTGAGAAGAAGATTATCTGATGATTTGCAAGACTCTCAAGAGTTAGTGGACTGAATTGAGACATCATCTGAGAATAGTATATCTGAAGAGACTGAAGAAATGATTGGAGTATTGAAAGAAAAGAACAAAGCACTGGCTGATCAACTAAAAGCAATGAAAAGAGAACATGAGCATTTCAACACACAGATGACTAAAAATCTTGATGCATCGAGGACAACCGAGGATAAATTAAGAGATCTAGAAAGAGAGAAACAACAACTTGAAGTCTTAGTATCTGATAAGAATGATGAAATCACAAGGATGACTGGAATCCAACAAAACCTGTCAGATCAACTAGGTTATGCACATCATGAAGCAAATCTGAAAGATGATGAGAATCAAGCATTGAAACTTGAAGTATCAAGGTTGACCAATGAACTTGAAACAGATAAGAAATCCAAAGAAACACTAAAGAAGAGTTATGAAGCATCAAAGATGTTGGATGAGCAACTAAATACAAGAAGACCCAACAAAGATGCAGGACTCGGTTACAAAGGAAAAGACTCTACCAAGAGGGGAATTCATACTACTGAGAGAGGAGAATCATCAAAGCAAGATGGAAACAAGAAGAACATCAAAAGAAAGAAGCCTATTTGCAACTACTATGGAAATCAAGGTCACACTGCCAACATGTGCCAAATTAGAAAAGGTAAGCAACTGAATGTCACTAAGTCCAAAGGTTATTGTTACAATTGCAATAAATATGGTCACACATCTAATTAATGTAGGACAAAGTCTGTTAACAATTATCAAAAGGAAAAATTCAAAGGGTTTTGTAAAAATTGCAATAGATATGGACATAGTACCAAGAAGTGTTGGCTTAAGCAAAAGAACTATATGTGGTCTGCACACCGAGCAAATGCTAGAGGTTACCGAGCTCACACAAATCCTTACCAACAGTATTCGGCAGTACCATGGGATTACAATACAAGGATATGGTGTGAATGGTGTGGAAGATATGGACATATAAGTGCCAACTGTTTAATAAGGTTTGGAATGAACAACCGAAGATCATGGAGAAATCCTGGTATGGCATGTTTTTATTGTCACAAAGTTGGACACTTGGCTGGAGATTGCAGAGATCAACCTAGAAAAGACACTAAAGAAATAAAAGACAAATTAAAGATGATTTGGAAAAAGAAGGAAATTGTGTCAAATGAAGAAAGCACCTTACCTACCGAGTTAGGTGCACCTATTCCAAATTAATTGGTAAAGGTATGAAGGGACTGCATTCTCTCAAGGTTAAATCTTAACAGTTCCTATTTTATTATGTACTTAATTCAAAATCTGCATAATTAAAGATGTATTAGTAAGTTTGAAATTCTGTCAAAGTCTTTTGAAGCACTATACAGGAAACCTGTCAAGTCGGTGAATACAGGAAACCTGTCAAGTCGGTAAATGAAGGAAGTTTGGTTACTTGGTTAAAGCACAAAAGGAAAGAAAGTTTAGTGAAACCGAGTGCATTCAATGTTTTTGACCTAACCTGCATGGAGCCCGATAAGGTATTTTATGTACTTAAAGCATTTTCACGGTCATTTTTACTTACCAAGTTTTCAAAAGAGTAGAGCAAAGCAAATCTAAGGTGATCAAACCTCCTTCAAACAAAATTCAAGGTATTTACATCAATCTCAATGCATTGTTAAGCTAGTTTATTGATCTTATCAAGTTATTATTATCTGCTAAGTGTGAAGCGTTTGCCGTTTGAAAATCCTGAAACCCTAAGGATCTTTTGTTAGCTTTTATCTGAAATCTACAAATGGCATCTAAGATCCAAGATCCCATCGTTGTTAAGAATGTAGAAAATCCCTCACTAAAATACTCTCTAACTCCCAAAGTTTCATCTGAATCGGATGACAAAACCACATTTTCACTCATCCCGGACAGAGTGTTATTAGTCGAGGATGTGAGATTCTTCACCAAATGTCGTGTTGAAGAACTCGGTCATGTTGAAATCAAAGACACCTATGATGAATTGTGCACAGATGGTAAATTGAATAGCTAGTATGAGCACATTAAGATCAAGGGATTAACTGAAGCCCTAACCTATCCCCTTGTGTTCAAACCCTAGTGGGTCAAGTTTGTTCTGAGCAGAGTTCACGATGATTTCATGTGGCTAGAAGAGCAACCGTTTAAGATTATCGAGGAAATCATTCATCTGATTACCGGTTACCCCATTTATGATCATGCCAGAGCCCAAAAGATGATATCACAGAAGGAATTGATCAGTTTAACCAGAGTGGAATCGGATTGCAGAGGATTGAAACTGAATAATGTCACTGATGCAGAACTAAAATTGGCCATTAGAATAATAGGTTACTGTTTCTTCCAATCGGCAAGGGAAAATAGTGTACCATGTGTAGCAGTAGACCTAGCATACAAAATTGTGAAAAAGGGCATGAAAATTGATCTAGTGAGGTGTTGTTGAAAAACCTGTTTGAGAATCTCAACACCATCAGGAAGTCGAAGAAGAACAACTCGGCTAATACACTAAAGTTTGAATCACTACTTGTATGCATGTTTTTTGTATTTTGAAAAATTCTTTCCATCAGTCGGTAAAGTTGTTTGGGAACTACACCAACCAATCTCCCATTAGATTAATGACTTCATTAAGAAGCTAGGAGATAATTTCAATTATATTATGGATGATTACTTCAGTAAGTTTCAAGAGAAAATGCATAACAGGTATAGAATTCCACCCCAACTAGTGAAGAAATACAAAAATGACATGTTTTGAAGTAGACACTGATTACTGTTATGTGAATGTTGTGGAACCGAGAACTCGATCTTTGTCACCTATGGGTTACGAGATTGATTTTGACATCACACAACAACAAATTGATGCATTTCTCACATTGCCAAGGCATACTACTGAGCTGAGGTATGAAACCTATGAAGAAGTGAAGGAAAAAGTAAAGATGAGCATTGTAGTACCCAAAGCTACAAGAAAGGCAACAAAGATGATAAAGGCGTTATCGAAGAAATTCAGAGAATATCCTTCCTCCACACTTGTCAAAGGCACTATAACCATTACCAAAGAGGAATCTGAAGCCCAAGAGGCAGCTATAACACTGAGCACCGAATTGCCTAAGGGAAAAGTGTTGAAAAGAAAGAAATTGGATTCATCAAAGGCCTCACCGACTCCTCCAGTAAAGCGACCTAACAATAGAGCATCTGCAGCTTCACCGAGTAAGAAAACAAAGAGTGTTACTGTTCCCAAGGTAACAAAGACCTACAAGAAATCTACTCGGAGACTCATTTTGGCAAAAGAGTCTAGTGACACCGAATTTGAGGATGCAAGCAAATTTCAGGTTGTCAAGAGCAAGAAGGTAAATGTACATAGTGTTGAAATTTTTTGTGCTAATCTGAAAGAATATGGTGGATTTGGAGGATTTAGATATGTTAAGTATGAAACCAGAAACAATGATGAAAAGAGACAAATTGAAGAAGCTGTCATCTGCACACTTCTAAAATTTCGGTTGGCACCATTAGAACTATCTAAGTCACTTTTGAATGAATTATATTTACATATTGACAATAGGTGGAAGTATGCAATGGACTCGGAGAAACAGATCAGAGAAAGAAGTCTGGTACATCTCTTTCCTGACATATCGGTAGCTGAAATAATAGAACATCTGACTCAAAGCAAAGTGGCAGGAAATCTTTAAAATCAAGGATGCTGGTAAGCAAGCTACAGTTGAAATTGTTGATGTCACTGAGCAAGATCCTGATGTTACCAAGCAAGACCCTGCTGACACCATTCAAATAGATGAAGATATCATGGATACAGAGGCATCGAAATAGGAAATGATAGAAGGCAATGCATATGCAAAACTTGTATCTAGTGAATCAGTCTTGGAACAAGTTCAGCCTTATCCACCGGTTAATCAACCTGTCTCAATCGAAGCCCCTCAGGATACGGATAAAGGCACCAAAGGTCACAAGTCTACAACAAGAGAAGGTACTACTCAAGAATAGACGTCTCAAGCACCTTCTAGCATTGAAAATGTTGTAATTGAGACACCGAGTACCAAGACACCAAAGGACTCTACAGAGGCTAAAGAAACTGACCAAAGTGTTGCCTCTACCAAGAAACCTACCGAGGGTCATTAAGCCTCACAAGCCATTGTCTTAGTTCCATCAGCGAAAAGTAAAGAAAAGAAGATGAAAAAGTATAGTTTTAAAGTTGATTTGTCAAAACCAATAGTGTTGCCCAATGTAGACATATCAAAATTAAAGGGGCAAGCACTCATTGATTTTGGTGAACTATGCAAAGCAAAGGCCAAACAAGAGAAGCAAATTGCGATTCAAAAGAAAAATAAAGTACTTCAGAAGGTGAAAGAACTCTTAATAGATATGCTACCTGAAGCTATAGTGTCAATAGATGTAGCCATCCACATTCAACTAGATGAACTCCTAACAAAGATAGAGACATCTGGAGTAGATGCATCAGAATATTTGAGCAAGCTAAAAGACAAGGAGCTCTCTGCAAAAATGATAGAAGAGGTATAGAAAGCTATAGCTATTGGCAAAGTTAAACTTGTCAAATTTATTACTGAGTTGACTCCTCAACTCAAGCACATTCTTTATTTATTTCAGAAACTCTGTACATTTTCTTTATTCATTAAAGACATCAAAAATAAAATAGAAGCAATTGAGAAGGAGATCACCGATCTCTCAAACAAGTTGACCACAGAGCCAAATTCAGTTCAGAATTTCTATACATAGTTACAACAGCTCATGGCTCAACAATTGGACCTAAGAAATGAAGAACACAAGATCAAGATGGACATAATGACACTTCAAACATTATTTCTTCCCCATCTTTCATCCGTCCAAGAACAGATCAACTGAGCCACCTCCTTATCTACTACACAAGAGGGAAGCACTCTAGATGGCTTAATATCATTATTGGCTGATATTCAAGCGCAAATTTTTTTAATGGATAGTGTAAAGGATGCCCTCTCTGTCACTCTCACCGAAGCATGAACCAAGTACAAATCCATTTTTGACTAGTTGCCTCCACCAAATGGTAACTAAGTCTTGATGTTTGTCAAAAAGGGGGAGTGATATAGTATTCAAAGTATCAAAGTATAATATCAAACAAAAGGAGTATAGTATACAGGGGGAGTATACCGACCCGAGTGAGCAGTGAACAGAACAGTAATCAAAGAACAAGTGCAACACACAGAACATTGATCACCGAGCATGCAAAATCAGAGTTTTGTACAATATATTGATAAGGGGAGTATATCTGGATTTACTATTTCATTGACTATTGTATATACTGTCAGTATAGTCAAATTTTGCTAGTATATAGATTATTGAGTTATAACTTTGAAAGTATTTTTTGTCAAACATCTCAACTAATGTCAAAAGGGGAGATTGTTACTACTTATCAAGTTGCCATTAGTTTTTATGTTCAAAGTTATTCTATATACTCTAGTTAGTTATCTCTACCAAAATATTCAGTCGGTATGCACAATCTAGTCAGTTATAGAAGTAGTCTCAGAGCGCAGTATGCACCGAGCTATCTACCGAGTATCATTCTATGTCTACCGAGCAACAAAGATGACACACCGAGTTGATATACACCGAGTGAAACGTGTTACCAGATCGAGGAACATCTAACCGTTATCACATTGGAAATTGCACTTAAAGATTGTGTATGATTTTGATGTCATCTAACCAATGAAATATTTTGCATGGTTATTCATTCGATAAAACATGTTTGTAAGATCGAAGCAATGAATGGATCATAGTCATAAGAGATCTATTTATACAACATGGATTAAGATCAGATATATACATGTAGCATGACAGAAAGGAAGATATAGAAATATATGAAGTAGGACATGTGAAAGAACTAAGTGTTATGACTGTTACAGAGACACAGAGGTCACTGAGAAGGATTTCAGAGAACAGTCAAAGAACAGAGTAAAGAGAAGGGTTTACTGAGTTACTATATGGGTTACCGAGGTATGCTATAAGCAAGGTAATCTTATTCTTAGCATATAGAATCTGCTATAACATTCCAGATGTAAAGTTGCAGATATTTGTAATAATTTTATTGTAATATTTTGAAGTTGTAAGAGAAACCTTTAACAAGGTAAAAGACTCTAATCAAGTCTATAAATTGTAAAGCCTTTAACTAGGTGCAACATTTAGTTTAAGTGTTGTAAAATCCTTTAGCAAGGTAGATCTAACAGATCTTGATACTCCTAACAGGGTAAGCTATCAGAAATAGCTAAACATGTAGCTCTAACCGAGCAACCTTTATTATTGCAGTAGTGAAGTTGTGGGTGCCATCCCCACCACAGTTTTTCTCTCTAACTGTAAAGACGTCAATCTAGGATCTAACCCTAAACTACTCTTTATTCACAAATAAACTTAAATTTCAAACTTTAAGCATATTTTATACAAGATATAAGAAAACATCGAATATGGATATAAAAACATTCATAGATATATCATTATAATGCAAATGAATAATACAATTTCTCACTTAGAAGTTCTTATTTCCTACTTAGGCTTCCAAATTTCCTTAAGAATATACAAGAAGATGCATCTGTCGATCTTTAGTTTGAGTCGCTTCCTTCAGTCCTTTGAACACAGATGAGAACAAGAATCAGGCGCTTTTTCTGCCCAACCTTGAAGCTTACGCTTCCCCGGAATTCTTGGTCAATCAAGAATACTCGACTCTGCACGAATTGTTTTAACCAAAGAATTCGAAAGCAAGAGGGAATTTGGTGCATGCCTAGATAATATATGCATTTTCATTTTTCTACTTCATTTTAAGAAACAAGCATTCACTATCATACTAGGATGTGGTAGAGAGCATAAATAAGGAATTTCCATCATTTTCTATGGATAATTCAAATAATAACTCGGTCGAGTATAATGCCATGCATAGCAAAATAATAGTTGGAAAAAGCAACTATTCTCCCTAAAAATATCCACATTCGGCACCCATCCCGAAAGGTAATTTTCTAACTCAAGCTTAACCCTAGCTTGGTTCCCTCAAACACAAATTCAATTGAGAATACAATCTTTCTTTTTAAACAAAAATAGAGATATCATTTTCCTTTTTAATCATTACTTGTCTAATATATCTATTGAAGACAATCTTTCATATTTTGGAAAACGATAAACTTTCATAAGCAATAATCTCATAATCAATCTTTCGACTAAATAAGATACACGCAAAAGAAGGTGTTATACATGTATGAATTTAATCTCATATATAACCAAAAAGTACGCAAACACATTCTTAAAATAGAATTAGAACTAATTATTTTGGACAAAATACGTTATTAACAATTAGATAACATCTTTTTCTCTATATTTTTTTCTTCTATTCTAAAATGATTTACAATGCATTTCAAATAAGATAATGACATATGAAACAAATTTGGATGATCATACCTAATATCTAAAGCTTCTAATTCTATACATTCTCATACCAAATAATAATAAATAATAACCATAAACAAGGAATTCTGACCTCTTGTAAACTGGGTCTGGTTTGTACGACCTTGACGTTCTTTCGTCAAATAGTTCCTCACCTTGTTCGCAAGTCTCTCTCAAAACTATTCCTATCAAATCTATCTCTATTTCTCTCTTCAATATTATCAAAGTATCTTGTCCTCTACTCTATCCTTCTCTTCTTGATTCTCTCGTCCTTTCTTGCTAGTGAAGAAAAGATGATCCTTTCTTCTATCTTCTCCCTCTATTTATCTAATTTTTCCCTAAGATTACTCCTTTTTCCATCGAAGTCATTTAGTTAAAAACAAGTCTACCTGATTCGTGTTCTCGCCTTTGACCTTGTTCACCTGATCCTGCATTACTTGCACTCAAAAGTTTATCAGTATTGACAAACCCAAAAGAATATTAAATGTCAAATTTCATATCAATTGCAGGAGTTAAAATGCATACAATATTTCCTCACACTAGATTATGAATGATCTAATCTATTTTAATTTCAAAATCACATTAAATCTTTAAAATGCACATTATTAAAAAAAATGATTCATGACACTAACCAAGAGTTTCTGCGTAACCAAACTATATGTGTTATGGAGTGAATCATGTATGATTGTTATCTATTTGTTTTAGCTTTATATTATGTTACTGCACTATTCGGTTTATGCATAACAGTAAAGTTATTATTGAAGAAAAGTTTTGAAGTACTGATTCACCCCTCCCCTCTCAGTACATTATCTTTCCATATTGGGCCTAACAGCCAGAGCCCAAGGCAAGGATGCTATAAAATCCTAAGAATTAGACTAATCGTCTGGGGTTGACCAGAATATGTACTTAGTTTGCGACACCACACCCTAGAAACCCTAACTCAACATAACAAATCTTTAACTTACAAGATTAGGTTTTAAAATAACATCAGATCCTTCGTCTATTTGCCTCTTGTTCCTAATGATACTTTTCCTCCCTTCTCGGAGGATGACAAATTCCCTGCATCCACTAGGTCAAAACCATGTAGTTAGTCCAAAATCTCATCATTAACTCTCTAACATGTTCAAACATGATAAAATAGCTCGTATTTAAACTTAATGATTTAAAACAAAAACATTCGCATATGCATTATGAATCACCATTCGATAGTATAGAACATCACGTATCAGTGCATTAAACATTATCAAAACATTAGGGCATGAGAGGGATGCAACAATAGCTAGAGGTAAAGTATATATATGTAAATGTATCGGAAGAGGGGGAGGGAGGGAGAGATAAAAGGAGACATTATTAGAGATAGAGGGGAGAGAGGAGGATGGAGGGAGATATAGAGGAAGATATATAGATATAAAGGGAGAGGGAGAGGGGGAATTGGGGAGAGATATAGATGGTGAGGTAGAGTGAAAGAGAGATGGAGATACAAGAAGATATAGAGAGAGGGAGAGAGACACATAAAAAAAGAGAAGTAGAGATAGACAAATAGATATGCAGAGAGGGAGAGAGAAATAGGGAGAGATAGAGAGAGTATGTATATATGAGAAGAGAAAGAAAGAGATGAAGATATATGGGAAGAGAAAAGGAGAGAGGGGTAGAGATAGAGAGATAGAGCTCTCTCTCTATATACATATACATATACATATGCACATATACATATACATATACATATACATATACATATACATATACATATACATATACATATACATATACATAATGTTAGAAACTTGAGTTGTTATGCCTTGTTGTCATTGATGTCAACCCTATCTTGTGTTTTCATTAATTATAACAAATGCTTCTATCTATAGGAAATAGTATTTATGTGCAGTGTTGAATGTTCTAGTATTGGTGAAGACGTTGTGGTGTTTTCAAAAGACCGGTATAGTGAAAGTTTCAATATGCAGGAAATATTATTTATGTAGGAAAGAGTTTTTAATGTCTCAATCGAAGAATATCTTGCATTCCTTCGATTTTTGAATATTATATGCTATGGTTCTACATATGATATCTATGCACCGTGTACATCACTCTATCTATTGTGCAGATTCTCTATGGCTTAGTTGGTTGAGCTAATTATTGTTGTTTGTAATAGTAATTTTGTTTGTTAGAATAGGTCTGAAAGAGGTCTGGTGGCTTCCGGATATGTGGATTCAAGTGTTGTGGTTTGGAAGATGTATTCATGTGGCTTTTGTTGTGTTTTAGTTCAGTTGTCAAGTTGCAACTTTATTGACAAGAGAAGTTATGATGTTCTAAGTTCTAGATGTCCACCATTCTAGTCTCTAACTGACTGTGGTGTTGTATTCTACTTAGATCGTATTCTTTTGGTTCGGATTTGCTTTGGAGGATGTGTATGGCTAATGTTTTGGTTTTCATTGTGGTGTGTCTAGATCTGTATTGAGTTCCATGCATTAGAGAATGTTTTAGGCCGCTTGGTTGGCATGCTTCATTGTTCATGTACACGTTTCATTTGATGTCAACCTTCAAGGATGTGCTAGTGTGTGGGGTTCGTTGTAATTGTTTGGAAATGTTGTATTTTAATATTTTTTAGGTCCTTTATCTCTTGGAGTGGACCATATTTGATATTTTAGGTCTGAGTGGTCTAATTTATGTATTAATGTATATTCTATCAGTTGTCGACCTAGTTAAGGGTTTTGATGATTGAACTTGTACATAAAAGAGCACATATGTACGAGTGAGACTATGGAGTGGGTACAAATTGATTTGTCGAAGTTGGGAAAGGCCTACAAGTGGATTTGGTATTGCATATGTATGAAATATTGTGGTGAAGAGCTTTGATGATGACATTCTTAGCTTGGCAAAGATCCAAGATTATGTTCTTGAATTAGAAGAGTTTGTTATGATATTGATCGCTTGACATAGTGGTTCAAGATCAATTTCATTGTTCATTCCAATTTAGTTATTTGTTTCTCTGATGGAAATAGTGAGTCTCTTGACAAATTTTTGTATCTTGCCCTAAAATAGTGAGTTTTAGGCTTGCAAGTCACTTGTATCTTGTCCTAAGGTTATGTGCCTTAGTTCAGCAAGTCCTCTCAAGAGTAGGGTGTTCCAAAGACAACATTGTAACATATTATCTTTATATTGTGAGTTTGATTCTCACTGCGATTTTCCCTTGATTGGGTTTTCCACTTAAATTTTATGTTCATGTGTTTGTTGTGTTTCATACTTCCATAATTTGTTATTGTTGAGATTATATGCTTGTGATTTAAATTTTGAAGATCGGTATTTAAGAATTAGAAGGTCTAGACTAATTCACCCCTATTAGTCATGTGGTGTGTTCAACACACACACACACACACACACACACACACACACACACACACACACACACACACACACACACACACACACACACACACACACACACACATGCATATATAGATAGATAGATAGATAGATAGATACATACATACAGACATACATACATACATACATACATACACATATAATAAGATATATGAATTTATATTCTTTTAAATTTTGAACAATATTTCCGCTATGAAAGTATGTTATATCTAAGTAAATTTAGCAATAAATTTGGTTCAATCCCCTAGGATAATCGTATAATAAGAAAAAGGTTGAATTCTAAGGATGCTTAAAGAAGTTGTGGATCTAATTCCAAGAATACTCAACTCTACTACAAAACCATAAAAGATGCTTGAAAGATTCTTATTATCAACAAAAAGGACAACTCGAGGATTGATAACTCCCAAATAGATCAATCCAAATCCAATGGGAAGACCTTAGTAGATAATGCACCAAGTAAAATGAGTATGTTTTGTTTCAAGAATGGTTGACCAAATATTTTGGAACTTGTGTTTCCACAAGCCAACCAAAGACTGTAGGGATTATTTTTCATTGATTTTTTGCACCATATGCAAATGAGGAGAGAGGCATGTATATCCTTTATGCATGAAAGAGGGCATCAAGATACCATTTTCAAACTTTACACAAGATTTATTGTAGCGAACCCTACTTTTTAAAGCATTTCTATGTAAATAGAATATATATTATAGAAAGACTCAAAATATTGATTAAAAAATCTTTATTTTATTTTAACATTGGGCTAAGAAGAAATTTTTGGTAGTCATTGAAAAATATCAAAGGCAAAGAGAATCTTAATGCTCATATGACAAAAGTTTAAGGTATGAATCCAAACATTGGCAAGAAGTCTATCCTAACAAGTGATCATAAGAAACCATGAAATAAATTATTGATCAATAGATGAATCATTGTAAAAATCACCCCTTTCAAATAATCCATGGTTTGGTAGCTTCCCAAGCCTTCCACATGTCGTTGTTTACAAATGCACCTTGGATCTAAATAGGTTCCTTCACAGAGAGATTAAAATCAAAGCCCAAATATATCCAAGTTTTATAACCATTAGGAACACTAAACAAAACACAGTGACAAATTAAGATTTTTTAGGTTTTGTGCACCTCTAGGGATCTAACAATACTGAGCATAAAAAAATAATCTTGACAATAAATGTCGATAAGATTAAGATCTCTTGAATGATTGGGGAGGCAAAAAAAAACCCATCAAAATTGTTTCTCTAATCAAAGGATGACCATAAAAATCTCATAAAAAATTTAAAACTTTTGATAAGAGGCTTTCAAGCCTAGGACTTTTTCTAAGAAGAATAATAAACATGATATCCAATTAGGACTTTAGAACAAACCTAAAAAAATTACAAGAGAAATAAGTTTCGTTATCCAATAAGTAGATTTCTTCTCAACATGGAGAATTGTTTTTGATTAAGGAAAAATAGGTTTTAAGGGACCCGAAACTCACTTACATATCATAAAGAAAAGCATTAGAGAAGCAAGAAAGGACAAAACAAAGAAAGAAAGGCAGCAAAAGATCAACACAAAAGACAACAACCAGAGAAAAGTACAACAAAAGACCAGCGAGATACTGGCACACCTAAAATAAAACTAGAACATCTAGGTGAAAATCTTTATGGTCTCCTCAACATCCTTGAAAAGCATCATCATTGCATTTGCTGCCTCTTTAAGGTCTTTGCTTTCCTGCACCTGTTGATTACCTTTAGTCTTCAACTCCAACTCTTTAGCATTTTGCCTAGTTCTACATCTGGAAGAATGTTGGACAGAGCTAGAACCCGACTCATCATCAATAATCACAATATCTTTGTTCTGCTTATCCTTCTCTAGGTAGGCAACCAACGCATTCATATTTTGGGAAGTCACCTTCATCACAACCAAGCTATGCTCCATGAATTTCCTCAGAGCACTCTCAGTTTTTTGAACCCTGTTGTTTATCAGTTCATAATCAGACTCACCCTTTTCTTTGAGAGTCCTCACCACATCCTCCAGGTGCTTCACATCTCCCTTTATGATCTCACCCTCCAACCAGTTAGGAATTTATTTTTCATCCTTTGCTTCACTATTATCCTCAGAATTTTTCTCTTTTCCTTTATCATTAATATCCTTAACCACATTATCAATTTTGAGCTCCAGCTCTCTCTATTTTTTCTGAATGTTGGTAATATTATCAACCACCCACTTTTGGAAGTTAAACATTTCCAGAGAGTTGTTTCTAACAACATTCAGAATAGTATATGCATCCTCCATGTCTTGGGCAAAATCCTCAGGCCTAGGGTTGCCCTCCTCCATATTATTTTGAACCTCATCCCTGTTGCCCATATCATAGGGACTCTCCTTCTCCTCTAAATCATCAAAATTCAAATCGAAATCCTCAGAGGAGCACAAACTAACCAGATGCTGAAGAACAGAGAAGTTGGAATCGAAAACCAAGGTAATTATCTTGTTTTTCAAGTAGCCCTTTAAAACATGCAAATTAACCTAGTACTTAATATGATAATGCCTTTCACACCTATACTCATTAATGTGATGCTTGAGACAGGTCATCATCTGACAATCCACCTCACTCCAAACTCTGTCGTTGAAGTCCAAAACAAAAAGGGTAATGATGAGATTAATATGTACCATTGATCCTATCATAAAATAATTTCTCTCAAACTTTATTCTTACATGAGGACTCTCCGATATAATTTGCATCTTCCGCTAGAATGACCCCCTCATTAGCTAACAAATCAGCTACCCTATTACCTTCCCTAAAGGCATGGGTAATAACCACACTATCACAACGATCTCAGACTTTTTTGGCCTTATCAATGATATTTTGGAAATTTCAAGAAGGGGAACTAATACCTTTAATAACCTGAATTATATTAAGGGAATCCTCCTCCAACCAATTTTTTTTTTAAATTGAAACCCTGAGCAAGCTGAAGACATTTTAACATTGCCAGAGCTTCTGCAACATGGTTGTTTTGAATTCCAAAGGAAGAAGCAATCGCAACAACACAAAAGCCATGAGAATTTCTGATAACACCTCCCCCACTAGCATTACCCAGATTTTTGTTAGTTGCACCATCAAAGTTCACCTTCACCCAATCATGAGGAGGGAACCTCCAAACCACATTATCTCTTCTACTCTTTAGACCAGACTTCCAAACCTTATTCAATATTTTCATTATGTAAGAATCCTTTTATCATTATCATTCATATCAATATAACTACACTGCTTGTTGCTTTTGTGAATGGTGTTGATGTTTTCCTTAATATCCCTACAAATCTTTTCAAAGACCACCTGAGAAGAACACTTAGTCTCCCTAAAAATTCTATTGTTTCTCTCCTTCCAAATATGCCAACAGATCATAGGAAGAAGAAAGGACCAAAGGGTCTTGATGATGGGAAGCTTGGTAGGGAAAATCCACTGCCAAAGGACTTCCTTAAAACTATTATGCATAACCCAATCAACTTTCCATTGCATCCACTTTACACCAGATTTCCCAGGTAAAAGAACAGTGAATGAACAAATGATCTATAGACTCGGCCTCTTTCTAACATAAATCACACCTATTAGGGATCATAAATCCTCTTCTGACCAGGTTATCAATAGTGAGAATCTTGTTATGAGTGGCAAGCCAGAAAAACATATTAACTTTAGGAATGAGGAATCTATTCAAAACTTTAGTCCATATAGGGTTACAAGCCTGAGTTGATATCTTTTTGTAAACAGAAGCAACAGTAAAAGTACCCCTAGGATTACTCTTCCATAAGAAGACATCATCTGAGTCTTTGTTGACAGAAAAGGATAGCAAATCATGTTGGAGTGAAGAGAATCTAGCATAAATAACATCAAGTCTAACCCATTTATTCTCCTCCCAATAATTACATATCATAGAACCAAACCTCCTTTTACAATCTTCAATGATATGGCTGCAATCCTGGTTAAAAAGAGGCTCATCTTTGATCCAAACATCCTCCCAAAATCTAATTTTGTTACCTTTGCCAAGGACCCAACCAACTCCATCTTTAGCAACTTTAATAGATTTTATCATACTATTCCAAATAAAAGATCCAGCAGGGATATCTTCATAATAGAGAAGGGAATGAATGGGCTGACTATGGATGTATTTTTCAAACCACACCCTACTCCAATCTCTCTTAATACCATAGGCCCTCCAAACTTGTTTGGCTAACAAATTTTTATTGAAAGGTTTAAGGGATTTGATACCTAACCCCCCACTACTTTTAGGACCATAGACTTTATCCCAAGAAACCAAAGCAATCCTTTTCTTATCTTCCACACCAGACCAAAGAAATATTTTTTGAATTCTTTCTAATGCTTCTGCAAATTTGACTGGTATATTAAACAAACTAAGAGCATAAACAGGTAGATTTTAAAGGTTAGCTTAAAGAAGTTGGAGCTTACCAGCCTGTGACAACATAGATCCTTTCTATCTAGCCAGTTTTTTGTTGAACTTATCAATCAAAGAATTCCAGAAAGAGTTTGGAGGAGCCAAACCAAGAGGGAGGCCCAAATAAGTAGAGGGGAGCAGCTCAACCTTACAGCCAATTATGTTAGCAATCCTCTGCTGCCTCAACAAGGGAGTGTTGATGAAGTAAATAGCAGATTTCTCCCAGTTAACCCGTTGGCCTGTAGCAAGGGAATAAAAGTTGAGAGCATTTTTGAAGGCAGAAGCTTCACTCATAGAAGAGTATCCCAATAATATAGTATCATTAACAAACTGTTGATGAGTACAGAAGAAATTAGCTGAAGAGGGTTGCAATCCTTTGATGATCCTTTTCTCCTTCAATTTTTGAATCAATCTACTCAAACATTCCGCCAAAATAGTGAAAAGAATGGGCGAGATAGGATCTCCTTGCCTGAGACCCCTTGAAGACTTAAAAAATCTGGAAGGAGATCCATTAACAATAATAGAAAATTCGGCGTAGATATCAGCTCTCTAGTGATTTTGATAACCTTCTCATCAAATCCAAAGGCTTCCATGATCCTAAAAAGAACCTGCCATTCAACCCTGTCATATGCTTTTGCCAAATCCAGATTTATGAGGAATCCCTCTTTGTTTGCAGCATTAAGAGAATGGATATTCTCATGCACAAGAATTATAGAGTCCAAAATCTACCTACCCAGGACAAATCCTTTTTGCTCCTCAGAGATAACAAGAGGAAGAACAACCAGCAATCTAGAAGTCAGGACTTTTGAGATTATCTTGTAAAAAGAATTGCATAGACTTATTGGCCTAAACTTACCCATATAATCAGCTCCAGCCACCTTAGGAATTAGAGCAATGAAGGTAGAGTTGATTTCTTTAAGAATTATTCTAGAACCAAAGAATTCTTTGATAGCATTGACCACATCATCCCCAACAATGTGCCAATATTCCTGAAAGAAAAACATGGGGAAGCCATCCGGGCCCGGTGCCTTATCCCCTTGGAAGGAGAAAACAACTCTTTTAATTTCATCAACTGAGGGGATGGCAGATAAAATCCTATTCTGATTAGGTCCAATAATCTTAGGAATATTTTCAACCAGATCTTGCTGCTTAACAAGGTCAAGTTCCTTGCTACCAGTTGGAAGGTTAGAGAAGAACCTTATAACTTCATCAGTTATGCCATCATCTTTGACGAGAGTTTTATCATTAACAATCAATCTGTAAATTCTACTTGCCACTTTATACTTCATTGATGTCATATGAAAGAATTTAGTATTTCTGTCACCAACCTCTAACCAAATTACCCTAGATCTCTGCCTCCAGTAAATTTCTTCTCTTGAAATAGTGTTGTAGTATTTGGCTAGAACCTCATCTTCTTTAGCCTTGGGGACATTCTTATAACCATGTTTTTGAATAGAATTTTGAATCTATTCTAATTCCTCCTTGAGCTTCCTCTTAGATTCAAAAATATCCCTAAAAATGTTTTTATTCCAAACCTTGATGTTATCTTTGATATTTTTTAACTTTTTTGCAACTTTGAACATGACAAAACCATCCACAGTTATATTCCACCATTTGGAAACGGAAGCTTCCAAGGAAGGGTGTGAGATCCACATTTTTTCAAACCGGAAGGGAAAGCAGTGTTTGCCCTTAATAGAATCAGCAACAAAAGAAATAGGATAATGGTCTGATCCAATTCTGTTAATAACAGATAGAGAGCATCTATACTTAAGGACCTAGTCAGGAATAATAAGAGAGCTATCAAGCCTTATGTGAATAATTTCTCCTCCATCCCTTCGATTAGACCAAGTGTAGGAAGCTCCAGAAAGGTCAACATCAATAAGGGCATTGGCATTGATAAAGTCTATAAGATCAATCTTGCTATCCAATTGAGCTTGGGTTCCACCAAATTTTTTAATTTTCTACAGAGGAGTGTTGAAATCTCCCATCAAAAGACAACTATCCTGGGTAAAAGTCCCTCTTTTCTGCTGGATTTTGTCCCAAAACTTGCTCCAAGTAGCTTTAGAGTTGGGGGCATAAATGTTGGTAACCACCCAGTCTTGTCCTTCAGTAATGCATTTGACTCTCATAGAAATGATAGTACCATCTTCATCAATCAGGTCTCCATCAATAGTTTTCTTATTCCAAAATATGGCAACCCCACCAGACGCTCTATTAGAACTACTGCCACACACACCCCCAAGTTTAAAGAATTTTTATTTTTTTACTTTTTCCTTACTCATTTTAGTTTCCTGAACCAGGATAATGTCCGGCTTATGATCTCTGATACAATTCATGAGCACATCCTGCTTATGGAGACCATTTAGGCCTCTAATGTTCCAAGAGATTACCTTCATTTGGAAACCTAGGAGCAAGATTCCTGAATGGTTCACTGCCTTCCATTAGCTATATTTTGTTTGCTCCCCTAGTCCCTATGCCACTTCATAGTTTTGCGCCCCTGTGGAGATTTGGAAAGTCCAATATCCACCTTAGATCTGGTTCTAGTTTTAACCCCATTAGTACACCCTGTTTTCTTGTTTTTCTTTTTTCCCACTTCTATTAAGTCTTCATCTACTTCATTTTTATATGCAGACTTCTTACTATTCCAAGGTTCTCCTTTTCGCTGAGATGAGGTGGATGAATCAGTCCCAAAGTTCTAGAATGGAGAGTTAAGGTTAACCTGGGGTGATCTAAACTGGGTCTTTTCTTCAAAGATTACATCTAGAGATTCAGAGTCCTTTGAACACACTTTATTACATTCCTATTATGTTCTTTTGGAATCTCATATTGTGATTCATTTATGTCTCCAATCTCACCGTCTTCAAGAATTTCTTCTATAATTACATTTTCTTCTTCTTGAATCTGTAAAGTTTCAAAGCCATTGCTTGTTTTAACTTCAAATACATTCTCTTCATCCTTTCTGATTTCCTTCTGAGGAATCTCCTTCGAAGGACTAGATTTTCTTTCATCCCTTGTTATATCTTTTGAGTTACTAGGGAGTCCAGTTCCTCCTTTTGATCTACCCTCCTCATTTTTGTTTAGCTTCTCTTTCCAGATCTGTTTAACATGATTATTGTTCTTTCTGAGCATTCTTTGGGTTACTAGGACAAGCCTTCACCCAATGTCCAACTTTCCTACATAAAAAGCACATGAAAGGGAGGGATTCAAAATTTATGACTTGTTCCCACTTACCTAGCTTGGAATTTATTTCGATAGAGCTAGGAAGGTCTGTGTTCTGTGAGATATTAATGCATATCCTCGTATACACTAGTCTCTTTCACACCGCTGTCATAGAATCTATAGCCACAAGCTCCCCAAAGGTTTTGGCAATGCCTGAAAACACGTCCTCCAACCAAAATTTAAGCGACAAACTAGGGAGCCGCACCTAGACTGGAGCAGATTCAAAAAAGGAGTCATTGAGCTCCATTTTTTGAAGACCATTTTCTTAAAGATAAAGAAGACTTCCCAAGCATCCAGGGTCCTCCGCTCAGAGCCATTTCCAAGTCTTCACCATAGGAGAAGGAAAAGACAAAAAAAACCCTTGACAGGGCTGAAAATCAACCTGTCCTTTCAACCTCCATTTTCTCTTCACAAAAAGACCTAACAACTTTAATATTAGGTATGGGTCCAACA
The DNA here is from genome assembly GCF_030272615.1 of Cryptomeria japonica. Lineage (NCBI taxonomy): Eukaryota > Viridiplantae > Streptophyta > Pinopsida > Cupressales > Cupressaceae > Cryptomeria > Cryptomeria japonica. The sequence goes on along the minus strand of NC_081410.1, from coordinate 115,415,577 downwards.
GATTTCCCCACAAGGGAAAATGCCATAAGAGAAATACTTTGATCTATGACCACATCCGGACAATAGCTAATCTACCTACCTTTCTATCAGAAATATCTTCCATAGAGGGAAAGGTAGATTTACCAGTAAGCTTATTTGCAAAGAAACTGTTCCAAGATTTGACCACTTTGTCTCCAGCCTTCTTTTCCAGCTCCGCGTTCAAGATCTCGTGACCCAATTTTGTAGAATCTTCAGTATTTTCAAAGTCAAGAGGAGGGTCCCAATGTCGTGGGTCCCCATCCTTTCGACCATCCTGATCATCCCCCGTAGATCCCAAAGAGACAAGTTGTCCTTGAGCTTCAAAGGTTGCAGAACCAGAGGAAAAACTAGTTGTGCATTTCCCTCCATTCGCAGAATTCAAATTTCCCTCCATTCGCAGAACCCTAGTTTAGGAGATCTTAGACATGGAGAATAGTTACTCACCACATAGGAGATCGATAAGGTTGAAGAGTAAAATACCTACTGATAAATTTGAAAATTTATCGATGACAATCCATTTCCAACCAAAAGAATTGAGTCAATCAAACTAGCATGGAGAGGATTGTTCATAATAATAACTTTTTTCCATTGAATAATTAAATAAGAGGCTAAATAAATGGTGTCTAAGAATTGAAGAGATTTTTAATATTATCATCATCTTCTAAGAGACTAAGAAATGAGTTGTCATCAGAGACACTATTAATAATTTTTTTGGTGGAATAAGTAAGATTAATACCTTTAGTTAGGTTCTAAGTAATAATATGAGTCAAAAGATATCCAAACCCTTTAGTAGCCAACATATAGAATGTAGGGGCAGCAATATTATTGGAACACATTTTTCCTTGCACCAAAAGATTGATACAAACACCAAAGATAAACAGATCCACGAGAGGCAATTGATCCATGTCTCGAATCCAAAGGGGGACATTGGCGATTAGTCCAACAATCCCCCACTCAGCGTCACCCAAGGAGATTCAAACCTACGACCCAACTCTGATGCCATTTTTTGAAACACGTTTGTAATTGTACCAAAAGATCAACCTTTTAATGCCAGAGATAAATGGATCCCCAAGAGGCAGTTAGTCTATGTCTCAAATCTGAAGAAGGACATTGGCAATTAGTCCAACAAGTATATCGATGTTGTATGACAACAAAGGCCCAAATATGAGTGAATAATGATAATTGATAGAATTGTACAAGCAAAAGAACCAACACAAGAATTCAAACAAAGTGCAACACATTTTGAGAAGGCAAGTGGATTCATACTGTAGTCACACAAATCTGTCCATTTTAATTAAATGAATATTTGCTATTTATTTGATTAAAAATCTACTAGCCATCAGTTAATTAAATTAATATTTAATTAATTCATCCCCAAACATTCTTCTATTAATTAAATAAATTATTCAATTTATTTTAATTAATTCATAAAATCCAATTCCAATCAATTAAATAAATAAAATCAATTTATTTAATTAAAATCCCCGTATTCCTCTTTTAAATAAATTAAATAAAACATTTATTTAAATCATTTTAAAACCCCCCCCACTTGCATTTTCCTACAAATGCAACTTGCACACATTTATTAAAATAAATGAATTTTTATTTTAATAAAATCCTATTTTCCCTCACCCACCAAATCCACTTGCAAAATCTAATCCCCTTCTAGATTCTTCTAACCCCTTCCTAATTAGCCTAATCCATCCCCTAATTATTGTCACATTCCTAAGCAAAATGGAGTCACTTCTCAAAGACTCCAAAGTCTTTGAAAAGCATTTAATGCTTTGTGTGTTCAACAAATTAACCTCTAAAGTCTTCCAAGACCACTAATGGCTCTTACATGACCATTTATGGCTCTTACATAACCATTTATGGTTATTTCAATCTTGTCTCCCCAAACATTTATTGTTTTGACCATATTCATCCATTTCACATTTGCACAAGAATTTATCCATTGGATAAAAGCTTTATTCTTTGAATAAAGAGTTTATTCATTCAACCAACCTTGACTCAAAATCCCAAAGTCATATCAGGCATTTAATGCTTATTCCCTCTCCTCTCAACCTATCTCACATTAACACTTGTCATCCTGGGATTGGGTTGAAAGCCCTCACATGGATTTGCAATCATTCAATCCTGACCCTTGTTGAGATTACTCAATCTCAACCATCCATTGCTCCATTTTTCCTATAAATAGAGCCCATTCCTTCATAATCCAGATCCTGAAAACTTGTAAGCATTTAGACTATAGACATTTTAGAGAGCATTTAGCATAGCATAACTAAATCTTGTCTTTTTGGTTAAAATATATCATTTTAGCATAAAAATAGCTTTTCATTTCATATTTGGAGCTATACTACAAATCTCAATCCTCCATAAGCATCCATAGTGCAAAAAGCTGCTGAGAGCTACATTATTTTGGAACTTGGAGAGGAGAGGAACAAGGGAGAAGAAACTAAGGCCATGCTAAGAGGCAGTTGGAGATGTCTCATTATCTTTACTTCTTTAGTTAGATTCATTAGCATGTTTTTAGTGTCTCTCTTGGAATGTCTTCATATGTTTTAGTTTTTGATTGATTAACTCTAACGTCTTGTGTGTTTTGTGTTCTTTGATCGTAGACTAACCTTGTGCCATTTAGGAGGGCATCATTTGGTGAACCCGACGTGAATCCAAGCACCTAAAAAACAATTTTTTTTAACCCAACTAACATGTTTGAATGTTGAACTTGACACACAGGTCGCGCTTTGGCGCTTTTGTCGCGTTTTAGCGCTATTGTTTTTTGTCTTTTAGCGCTTTTGTTCTTACAATAGCACTATTGTCAAAGAATTAGCGCTTTTGTCAGTATTTTGGCGCTTTTGTTCATTAATTAGCGCTTTTGTATTTATATTAGCGCTTTTGTATTGTTGTAAAAATCTTTTCTTTTAGCGCTTTTGTAATATTCTAGCGCGTTTGTGTTAAAGTAGCACTTCTGTTTTCACACAGACTAGCGCTATTGTAACAGAACGTTGTAAAAAAAGGCCTTGTAATTGATAAAATTATTTTTCTTAGGTTTGTGAGAGGCAGAATATATATGGAATATAAGTTATATTCCATATATACTTTCAGGATGTTTGAGAGGGGTTTCAGACCTCTAGGAGTTGTAATGCAAAATCTAGTTTTTGGAAGATCCTCCAAATTTCAGACTTAGTCAAATTTCAGGGCATTTCAGAATCAGGATTTGTAAAATTTGTAACCAAAATCAGAATTTAGGCTTGTGTAAGCCCACACTAACATTTGATCACTGATTGTGTGCAGGTTCTAATCTGTTTTGTGCAGGGGAAGGAGTTAGTTTAGAGGCTTTAAGTTTCTTTTTTTTTAACTTTCTTTCAACAAAAGTTGGTTAAAAAGAATCCATTCTCCCTTCTTGTAGAAGTTAAAATAAACCTCACATTTTATTTTGGAGTGCATAAAATGAACCTCAAACTTGTTTTTGGTGCTTAAAAGAAAATTCATCTTTCTTTATTGCAAGGTAAAAAGAACAACAACTTCAAATTTGCTTTCATTGCAAGTTAGGACTCATTTTCTTTTGGTGCTTAAAAGCAACAACACAAATTTGATTTCCTTGCATCAATTCGGACCTAAAATTTACAAACCACACTTCAAATTTTGGTGCAAATAAAATACACAATCCACTTGTTTTGATTTTTGCAAGCGATTTTACTTCATGCAAACGTGTTTTTCATTAAGTTGACCAGGATTTCCGAATTCTAGATTACAAAACACATTTCTTTTGAAGTTAAAAAGAACACCATGGCTGTTGGAGCAACATCTCCAAATAGTTAGATCACATTTGCAATGATGGATTAAAAAGAACAAGTGAATTTGGTGTTTGGCACGCTTGTGCACAAAGGTCAGTCGGGTGGTCCTACTTCTAACACACACTATCCTCTCCCTTGGCTCTCGTGGTCCTAGGTGCAAGAGAAAAGTGTTAGTAACACTCAAAATTTTATCTTTTTAAGAGAGGCCTGCCAAGGGATCGATACTCTTGGGAACGACCTCGAGCGGTAAATCCTTCGAGCTGCTATAGAAATCAGGTGAGAGCGAAAGCTGTAGCCTTGGGTATAGCTGTTCCTACAGTGTAACTGGTAGAAAGGACAAATGGGCCCCACCACCAATTACAAGGCTCTTAAGTGAGTCACTGCAGAATGAACTTATGTCCAAAGCCATCGAACATGACTAAACACCTTTAAGTAGTAGCCCACCTGTTCTATTGATTGAGGATATTTGAGGTATAATTTAGTGCAAGAGCATAGAAGGTTTTGCTCCCAAGATACTCACCATACATATTTCCTTGAGTAGAAACATAGCTTTTTGAAAGGTCACTTGTGGCTTGATAAAAGTGGTGACTCCCCCATCATAGGGATCATCTATTTGTTATGCTCGTGCAAGACTTAGTATATCACATCCTTACCTACCATGGCAGGATTCATAAGGTATGTAGTACCAAAGTCGAAGAAATATCAAGATGTGGGCTAAATTTATCACAACTGGCCATTTGACCTTAGGGATAAAAAGTGTTTGAAGTGTGTTCGTTTTACAGACCTAGTGCGAATTGAGCCGACTTCAGGCTTTGGAACTACACCTTAAAATACATCTAAAGGAAGGGTCAGAAACAAGTCCAAGGATTGGGTTGATCTAGACCCATACTCATTTGTGCCTTTGAGGCTACAATCTTGTGTTTGTGTGCTTGCTTTGTTTTCTTGTCAAAAAAAAAAATCAGAAAATCAAATCCCAAAAACAAAGTATTCATCCAACATCTGTCAACACAACCAAAAATACCAAAAACAAAGTGCAAACAACAAAGAGACAAAATTTATGACCATTCTTCACATCTTGTGAAAGAAGAAGTGTCATCAGAATATTACCTTGAAAAGAAGACCATTCAGCTCAAAGGCTTTGATCAAAAGGAGGAAATTCTTCTATCTCAATAGACAAATCTTTGTCTCACATAGAGTCTTTCTGCATCGCATGCGTCTATACCTTCAAGGTAAAACAAACGAGTTTGATTCAGAATCATTGAACCGCAGAGCTTTTATGCAATATAGAGCTCTGAGTTATCACAAAAATCAAGGAGGAAAGATTAACCCCAAATTCTTCCCAAACATTTGTATCACCTACAACACAGCTCGAGAAGTGCCACCAACACCTGAAAGAGAAGAAGAAGAGTTTGTTCCATTTGTGACACAAAGTTTTTATTGAAAGATCGAAGTTGAAAACAAAAAAACATCCACCATCTCATTCATACATCATTATTCCATCATCAATCCATCCCAAAAACTCTCAAAGCATTAAAGAGGTTCTTGTCCCAAATTCTCTTTTTAGATATTGCTTGAAATCAAACACATCACATCACTTTTTAGATTGTTTCTACATCTAGGATAAGCTCATCCTAAGAGACACATCTACGCAGGTTAAAACTAGTTCATGAGTGAATCCTCTCATTACTAGGTAGTCAAAATTTGTAACACATCTCAGATTTCTCTACATCTTATCACATCCAAACTCCTCAAAACAAACAAGCAATTCAAAGGAGGAATTTCGGTTACATCTACCTTAAACTGCTAGAGATCCCCATACAACACAAATCACCAACCAATCAATCTTTCATTTCATCACCACTCATCATCATCTTCAATCAACTTCAAAAACAAACTTACAAACAAAATGGCTCAAACCCGATCATGATCAAGGCAACGAGAAATAGAAATTGAGGAAGAAGAGGACAACCTCAATGAATTTCAAGAAGCACTTGGAGGAAATGGGAATGATGAAAACCCAGGTACACCCACTCCTTCAACAATCGAAAGGGTTCAGCATAATCCTCATTTTAACAGATTATTTGATGAAATACTAAGGAGCAATGCGGATGCTCACTTTTTAAAACTCGCTCAAGAAGGAGCCAAACTCCCCTTAGACTTTGATCTTGGCTAATTAAGACAAGCATCAGAAAGACAAAGTCGCCATGAGGAGGAAAGGCATAGAGATCCCATCAGATATAACATCCCTCGAGGTAACCCACCACCTCCTCCTCCAAATGAAATGGAGATGTTGCGGTAACAAGTCGAGAATCTCACCCAACAACTTCATAGTGGTGTTAAGACCAATCAATTCTCACTTAATGACATCTGTCCCTATCCTTTTGATAGGAATCTTTATATGCCACCCTTTCCACGCGGGTTCAAAACACCAAAATTCGAAAAATATAGAGGAAAGGGAGATCCCCGTGATCATGTCAGAGAATTTCATTCCGCTTGTCTTGAAGTGGCATATGAAGACACATACCTAATGCGCCTTTTTCCCCAAAGCTTGGGAGGAACAACCACATCATGGTTTTCCCGACTACCAGGTGGCATAAGAACATTTGAGGAACTCACCTAGAAGTTCCTATCTCATTACTCTTATAATATTGAACGCGACATCACCATGGCTGATCTATGCAACACCAAACAAAAACCAGGTGAATTATTCTCAGTATTCCTGCAACGATGGCGCCAAATGTCTAGCAGACGTTCTCTTCAGTTACCTGAACGAGAACTAGTGGAAATTTTCATTTCCAACTTAAACGAAGAAATGGAATTTCACCTGGATGTCAAAGACACAGATTCTTTTAACGATATGATCACCAAAGGTATAAAATGTGAAAGGGCACTCATCAAAAAAGGACTCGTCAAAATCTTTAATGAACCCAAAGATGGTCCTCGCCCGCGCTTCAATAGTGATAAACCGAACTTCTGGAACAAGAATAAGAATATCGTCAACGATGGAGTTGTGGATGCTCGGACTATCCAAAATGCACAACCTGTGGTTCGGTTTGCAGGACAAAATCCTCCACCTCAGAATAACACAAATGTTCCTCCTAATCAAGGTCGCATCACGTCTCATGATGAACCAAGACCTCGTCAGCAAAAACAAAAAACGAACATACACTCCCTTAGGGGAACCCATTGAAACAGTGTTGCAACAACTCCTCTCTCAAAATTTGGTCACTCTACCTAAGCTATCAAACTATGAGCCTCAAGTCAAACCAGCATGGTGGAGAGATACTGAACACTGTGAATTCCATCAAGGAAGAGGACACAAGACAAGTAATTGTCACCGATTGAAAGATCTCATTCAGGATCTTATTGATCGAGGAGAAATTGAAATTGAAGGGCATGACCCAAAAACAACCAATAATGATTATCAGATGTTCAAAAATCCACTTCCATCGCAAGATCAAAGGGGTCCTTCCACTTCCAGACGAGGTCCTGATACCACTGATTATACGCAAGCTGCGTATAATTACACTGTAAATCACCTGTATGATGTCAGTGAACAAATTGCAACTATCACCTTCAAAAATCCCACCCCAAATTGCAATGTTGTTACGCGTTGCGGCAAAGTTACCATCAAGGCAGCTCCACAAGGCACCACCTCCATCCCAAAGCAGTACAATCTTGTGGAACAATTAGACAAAACCCCTGCGCTTATATCCATTTTGGAGCTTTTGCGTCTGTCACCCTCTCATAAAACTATCTTGGATCAAGCACTCCAAGAGGCGTCAGTCCCTGCAAACTTGAATACGGACCAATTTCAAGCCATGGTTGGAAATCTAAAGTCATCACCTTGTCTCACTTTTTCCGAAAGTGACAACTCTTCCTTCCAACAACCTCATAATGCTTCGCTACACATTGAAGGCTTTGTCAACCAACACAGGATCAAGCGAGTCTTGATCGATAATGGAGCAGGCCTAAACATTTGTACACTACAGTTGGTCACAGCATTGGGATATGCAATAGAATCAATGGATCCTCGCAAGAAGATCACCATCAAGGCCTATGATGATGCAGAGCGTTCATCCAAAGGAGCTGTGGTACTACCAATCTGAGTCGGTCCTGTGGTAAAGCACATAATTTGTCAGGTTCTGGACCTTCCTCTGCCATATAATCTATTATTAGGGAGACCTTGGATACATGCCATGCAAGCTGTTCCATCTACCTACCATCAATGTATCAAGTTCCCACATAACGGTGTAGAGATCACAATCCTGGGCGATGCAAATCCCTTTGCATTTTGCCATAATATCAGCCATCAACCAAAGATTACCGTTCCTAATATAGAGAAGCCATTTCCTCCACATCATATATAAATCCCGCCTCTCTTGCCAGTTCAAACACCACTATATCGAAGCAATAAAAGCTTAAGATGAAGATCGCAGAGGAAGGTCCTGGAGAATACAACTTGAGTCAGCTCTTTTGTGTGGGACAAATGCCCACTTCTCCTAGAACACATGGTAAACCACAACAGTTACTCCAGCAACCACTAATCACGCCTGCATGTGCCTTAACGCCTTTCATCCTTGGAAAGAGTCAAGAGGAAGAGACACAAGATGAGGACCTAGCGGAATGGATCTATAAAGATCCCATCACCACTGACAAACCGCAAGTTACACTTCCTACGGAACAGTATGGTAAAGGCCTCCTCATTATGCAAAGAATGGGATATGATGGTCAGAGTGCTTTGGGATATTGCAAACAAGGACGACATGAACCTCTGCTGCCAGAATTCAAGCCCAAAGGTAATACAGGCCTAGGTTTTGAAAAAGAGATCCTTCCTAAACTCAGATTCAAGGGAAAACCTAGCAAACCATTTTGCCCGCCTACTGCAAAGAGGACACCTTTCATAATCAAAGCACCATCAAACACTATCCCCACTGCCCTATCAAGGCTCACAAACCCACCATAACCATCTACAATACCAATCATCCCACCAAATGAACCAGTAATCCCATCAATAACACCAATAGCAGCAGCAACTATATCAGAATCCGCAGCAGCATCTATGGTACCAGCAGTTCCTGCAGAAACCACTGAGTCACCATTGCCGATACTTCCAGTGACAAATCCTTTAAACCCCATCACAGTTCCTGCAGCACCGATCACCTCAAAGGTACATAAACCAATTACACTTGCAGTGTTCAACTCCAGCGACATCCTAGTATGGTATAGCAATCGGATGCTGGAAAGTGATTCAGAGACCGACTCACATGAGTGGGAATTTGATTCAGTGCAACTTAACACTTCAGATGAGGAAGACACATCACCACCTCCGCCATGCAAAGACATCCCTGTTTACGGAGAAGCACAGATAAAGACCACTTGGGTACCTGAGCTGGAAACATCTTCCACAGACCCTACGTCTCATCCTACGCCTGATTCTGACAGGGAGAGTACCATCAACGACCTTCACCACACTGTCTTAACCCTCACAGATACATCTCCTGCACTTAACCTAATCGATGAAGTAATGCCCATTATCCACCCTGAACTCATCGAATGGAACCAATCAAATCCCCCATGTCTTGACCTCTTCCAAAACGATGAGGCTATCATTGACTTTTTGGAATTAAGGGATAATCTACCAAGTGGGGATCACAAAGCTGGATTTGCCATTGAACTTAATAGCGCAGCATACTTCGGGGCGGATGCCAAACCCTTCAGCTGCAAAAATATAACATTAAAACATGGATCTTCCAGTGAAAACCACACTGTGGCACTGTTTGATCCAACAAAAGTAAAAAGAAAGAGCGTATCCAACGGTGAAAACCTCTCTGAGGCGCCTGAGGATGAAGGGTTTGACATTCTCCCTGCTAATACACAACAGGAACGATCAACGATTCTCATTGAGGAGACCAAAGAATACAATGTGGGGACTCTTGAAAACCCACATATTATACATCTGGCATCTCTTCTCACTCCAGAGGAACAACCTCAATTTATAGAGTTCTTCCAGCAGTGTCAGATCAACTTCGCATGGTCATATGCGACATGCCTGGGCTTGATCCTGATTTAGTCATGCATCACCTCACCATCGCAGAAGGAGCCAAACCTGTCAAGCAAAAGCTTCGTAAGATGCATCCTCAGATTGCAGTGCTAGTCAAAATAGAACTCAAGAAACTCCTAGATGTTGGTTTCATTAGACCAATTGATTATGCAAAATGGATCTCCAATATTGTGCCTGTCGGTAAACCAAAAGGGGGCATCCGCATTTGTACAGACTTTAGAGACCTGAATAAGGCCTGTCCTAAGGATGACTTCCCCCTACCAAATATCGACATCATAGTGGATCTGACAGCAGGACATGCCATGCTTTCACTCATGGATGGCTTTTCAGGATACAATCAAATAAAGATCGCACCAGAGGACCAACATAAGACAGCCTTCACATGTCCATGGGGCACATACTGCTGGAATGTAATGCCTTTTGGTCTAAAGAATGCAGGAGCGACCTATCAAAGAGCAATGACCACCATCTTCCATGACATGATGCATACTATGATGGAAGATTATGTGGATGACTTACTAGCAAAATCACTTACTAGAGAAGGACATCTCCACATCTTAGATCAAATCTTTGATAGACTAGAACAATATCATGTTCGACTCAACCCAAAGAAATGTGTCTTTGGAGTGACCTCCGGGAAGCTTCTAGGATACATTGTCTCAAGCAAAGGCATTGAGGTTGATCCAGCAAAGGTTAAGGCAATAATGGACATGCCACCTCCAAAGAATATCAGTCAGCTAAGGACATTACAAGGGCGGCTTCAATCCATCCGAAGATTCATTGCACAATTGGCTGATAAGTGTCACCCATTCACACACTTGCTACACAAGAACATCCGCTTTCAGTGGGATGCCAGATGCCAACAAGCATTTCAGACGCTTAAAGACTATCTCATGAATCCACCATTGTTGATGCCACCAGATCCAAGTAGACCATTGTTACTTTATATCTCAGCGACAAGTACAACATTAGGTGTATTATTGGCACAACATAATGCAGAAGGCAAAGAGTGTGCTGTTTACTACATCTCTCGCACACTGGTTGGCTATGAACTCAATTACACACCTATTGAGCGAGCTTGCCTAGCAGTAATCTTAGCAGCCACTAAATTGCGACACTATCTGTTGACACACAAGGTACAACTCATCGCAAAGATTGATCCACTCAAGTATTTACTCAGCAAAGCAGCATTGACAGGTCGCTTAGCCAAATGGGTGATGATTCTAAGTGAATTTGACATCGAGTATGTGGACCGTAAAGCTATCAAAGGTCAGGTTATTGCAGATCAGTTGGCTGATGCACCACTCATAGGCGATCATCCCTTCATTTCCAATTTTCCAGATGAAGAGATATTCATGATCATAGAAGTACAACCATGGAAACTATATTTTGATGGTTCATACACTAGGCACGGCTCAGGGGCAGGCATTTTGTTTATCACACCTCAAGGTGACAGCATCTCGAAGTCTTACAGGCTCACATTTCCATGCACAAACAACATAGCAGAGTATGAGGCCTTGATCACGGGACTCAGATTAGCCATACAATGGAAATTACAAGAATTGCAAGTATATGGCGATTCCCAACTAGTCATTCGACAAGCAACTGATGAATATCAGACCAAAGATGATAAACTCATGCCATACAAGCAAATGGTGGACACTCTAAAGACATCATTTACTACTATCACTTTTGAGCAGATACCAAGAGATCAGAATCGGGCTGCTGACGCTATGGCTACTATCGCATCTCTCCTAGATCTTCCACAGAATTCAACACGCTATGAGTTTTTGGTAGAACAGCTTTGGATCCCCGCTTATGATATCCCTGAATCGGAAATGATATGTCGCCTTGTCGGTTCTGAATCCCCATGGTACGGGGAGTTCTACACCTATCTCCGCGATCATACCCTTCCTCCCAACCAATCAAATAACCAACGAAAAACCTTCATTCACCAAACTGCTCGATATACCATTATTGCTGAAACCCTATACCGACGCGGTCTTGATGGTACTCTCCTTCGATGTCTGGAACAAGATGAGATAACAAAGGCTTTGGAAGAAGTACATGAAGGAATTTGTGGGACTCACTCAAGTGGTCCGTCACTAGCCAAGAAACTCATGCGAGCTGGATACTATTGGCCATCTATGGAAAAGGATTCCTACTACTTTGTTAGGAAATGCAAGAAATGTCAAGTTCATGGCGACCTGATACATGCACCAGCACAGGAACTGCAACCAATCACAACACCATGGCCTTTTTGTCAATGGGGCCTTGACCTTGTGGGTAAGATTCATCCATCTTCATCCAATGGCCATAAATTCATTATTACCGCCACCGAATATTTCACAAAGTGGATCGAAGCTGTTCCACTTACCCAAGTCACCGGCAAGCAGATCGCCTCATTCATCCTCAACTACATCATCTGTCGGTATGGTGTACCCATGTCCATCGTCATAGATAACGGTCTTCCTTTCAAAAATCAGGATGTCCGTGAGCTTTGTGAGAAATTTCATATCCAACATCACTTTTCCACTCCCTATTACCCACAAGGCAATGGTCAGGCCGAAGCATCCAATAAAAACATATTAAGGATCCTCAAGAAAACAGTCAATGATGCCGGTCGTGATTGGCATGTTCAATTGAATCCAGCATTATGGGCATATCGAACTAGCATTCGAACCCCTACAGGTGCAACTCCTTATTCATTGGTCTATGGCGTAGAAGCTATCTTACCTATTGAGGTCGAGATACCATCCTTACGGGTTTCCTTGCACAATCTCATCGATGATGAATCATATAGAGTCTCACGCCTTCAGGACTTAGAGTTACTTGATGAGAAGCGACAAGCTGCATACAATCACCTCAAAGCCTATCAGTAGCGCATGAGCAGAAGATACAATCACCGAGTTAGACCTCGTACATTTGAGGTAGGTGATCTTGTTCTACGAGAGAATCCTCGCAACCAACCAAACAGAGAACATCAAGGCAAGTTTGAATCAAACTGGCTGGGCCCATATGTTGTCACTGCTGTATTTGGGTCCGGGGCATATCAGTTGGCTACATCAGAAGGAGAACCGCTTGCAGATCCAATCAATAGCATGCACCTCAAAAGATTTTATACCTAAGGTGTACAGAGCATCAGGCTCCCCTACATATCAAAAAAATACCAAAAACATTCAGAAAATGTCCTGAAGAAAATACAAAAAGATTCAAAAATTCAAGAAAAATCATACATCCAAACGGTGAACAACCACTCCGGTGGCACCTTGGGTAAGTACGATGGTGAAAACCTTGCAAACAGGCGGCACTCGTAAAGGCAATGGCTCCAGTGTCTTTCAGGCTCGTTGCACTCACATTGATGCACACACACATCCATCCATCCCAACCATGGCTTGATTTTTGATCTGCAATTAAGAAAGTACTCCATGTGTTTAGCATCCCACCTTTTTCATAGTCAGGTCTAAAACTGGGGGCAATGCTCTTAACCTATTGATGGAAGTGGATTCTACATTGTCTTATATGTCATTACGCTCTTCATTCAGGCAAATCATCAGAAAATATCAAAAACATTCAAAAATGACTCTCAAAAATACCAAAAACATTCAAAAATGATTCACAAAAATCCAAAAACATCAGAAAACATCAAAAATCACACAAAAAAAAACATGGCAACACCTTGTACATAGTCATCCGATCAGATACCAAATAAACATTGACAAACATCACTCACACACTGACCATTTACCAATCAAACCAAAACAATCGACATCAACAAATCCAAACTGTCTTTAAAACAAGGATGCATCCTTCCTTACCAAAACAAAGACAAGATGACGTTTTCTTTGACAAGAAAATTATGTTAAGCTATCAAATACTTGGTTGATTTGTGAGTACAATCGTTCGTTTATCTGTATCGGGATCTTTCAGCATTGTTTTGTATCGTTTGTGCATTATTTCCGATGAAGTTCTGGGGCATGTACTAATGGTGTCTACGTGGGAAGTTCACCAAGCTACGTGATCTTATGCAAAATGCAGTCATAGATCATTATGGCTTGCTGACTACAGCGTATACCTCGACCATATGGGCATGAACCATTACCAAGGATCCTTATTCTTTATTCTTTATGTATATATTGTTTGTTTGCAGGTACAATGCTCTTCCTTTGGTTCCTCCTACCTTATCCAAACTGGATAAAGGTTTTTATTTCTTAGTACGGTATGTACTTGTCTCAGGATCTGATCACGCCTAAGATCAAGGAGGACGATCCAAGTCATGCATGAAAGGAGATGATCCTTGTCTGTTCCGCAAGCAATACTCTGGTTGGCTTGACCCTTATATCAAGTCGTTTGTATTAACTTGCTATATTAAACTCCATGAAAGAAATACTCAGGTCATCTTGAATCATTGTGTCAAGATGCTTGTATTCTCTTCCAACATTTTAAAGCTCAATGATGAAAATAGAGCACTATGGATCGTCATTTCACCTCATCTGTTTATATCTTGCATTCCGTTGCATATCACCCATCTGTTCACTTATTCATATAGATGTTTTATATGCAAAAATGAGAAAATTAAGCTGGTCTTGGATACAATCATGATCGAGTACTCTGATACATCATCAATGCATCATGCAAAGTCTTACAAACCTTGCATTCCTCATGATCATATCATCCTAACATTTAGTTGCATCATTGCATTAATCATAAATAATTAGATTCATCCATAGGATCAAATTGTCTTTGATTATTTTAGACCATTTTATTAGGCATTCATTTAGTGTCAATTATCCATCATCATTTCACTATCCCTTATCATTTATCATTGCATAGATTCATAAATTAAAACATTGCATTTATTCATCCAGTTATTAAAGTATTTTCTTATGCTCATTTTAGGATTCATTTCACATCGCATTCATTATCCTCTTTTTCATTGCATTAAGGTGCAGTTATTACAAATATTAGTTATAGTATCATCCCATTATCATTTGTACTTACAAACATATTTTAAACGCATTTTAGATTCATAAGACCATTTGTTTACAAAACATTGGTTCATACCATTTCATATATCCATTTTACGTATGCATTCATTTAAAACACATTATCATATAAACACTTGTACTTTACATTTGTTTATCCGTATGCATTCATTCTACACATTATCATATAAACATTTGTACTTTACATTTGTTTATCCATCTGCATTCATTTTAGGCATCATCATATAAACATTTGTACTTTACATTTGTTTACCCGTATGCATTCATTTAAAACACATCATCATATAAACATTTGTACTTCGCATTTTGTTTATCCATATTACATTCATCTAAAAACACATCTAGATGCATATTCATACATAACATCATTCATTCAAACATCATCACATAAATCATCTTATCATTGAATCGCAATAGGAAACATCAAAAATCCTGTTCATACATCACAGCATAAGCATATATCATCATGGCATTCCATACATAAAGCATTACATCACAAATCAAATACATCATATATATGTAAACCTGCATTCATATGTCAGTATCTCACATCATAAATCATCATAAAAACATGCATAAAAGAAACATCTTGTATACATCTAAGCAATAAATCCTCATCATGCATAAACATCCATACATAATCACCTGCATAATCATCACAATATGGGATCTCCTCATATATATCAACTCATATATCAGAGTACAATGAAGTCTACAAAATCGGCTACCAAGAGCCATCCAAGATACAGTCCAAAAAAATAGACAAAGATACAATACATATATGCAAAGATGCTCTCTCAGATGCCGCTCTGGCCAGATGCTGTACCTGCCCCACCCCTACCTACTCCACCACTGGTATCGGCACCACCTGATCCATCTCTCCATGGAGGCCTCATCGAACCCCCACTCCCTCCTGCATCCCCTGATCTCTCCTGCCGTAGAGGGCCCATCACACCCCCACTGCTCTGCATCCTCTGCGATCGCTCCGATCTGGCCTGCCGCATCTGTGAGTAACTGAGAGCTCGCTGGCTGATCGGTACCACCTGCTCATATAACCCCCGCCAGTACTCTATCTCTGCCTGAGCTCGTCGCATCTCCCTCATAATCTCCCCTGACGGCCCCTTTGCACCAGTCCGGACTCTCTCCTGCAGCTCCGCCAATCTCTCCACCGCAGTATCTCTCTCCCGCAGCACCACTGTCAGCTCTGCCTCCCGTGCAAATAGCTGCACATCCCTAGCTGCTACCTCCGCCTCTAATCTCTCCAACCGGGTCTACAAATAACCTATCATATACTCCCGCAGATCCCCAGTAGCTCCCTCCCCCATGTCCATGGCTGCCGCACCTGTATCACCCCCTCCACTAGGTCCCTCCCCTGCACCACCCTCCCCTGCACCTGTAGCCATCGGGATCTCTCTCTCCATCCCCCTCCCACTCAGCTGCACTCCTCCCTGCATCAAAGGTCCCTGTGATATCTGAAGAGGTAGTCCACCTCTCCCTCTCCGCTGCCTCGGCATCCCCAAACCTCCTCCACCTCCTCCTCCATCTCCTGCTCCTCCTCCCCCACCTCCTCCGCCACCTCCATCTCCTCCGCCACCTCCATCTCCACCTCCTCCTCCTCCTCCTCCTCCTCCTCGACCTCCTGCTCTCCGTCCTCGTCCCCGTCCCCTCTCATCCTCAAAAGCTGGGATCGGCTCTGCCGGGTCTGATATCCATAGCATCGGGTGCGCCGCCCGATACTGTGTATACTCTGCTGTCACCCCTGCATCCACGACCCTCGGTCGTAAGTCCCATGGCCTCGCCTGCAGTGTCTGGAACTCTGCCAGTGCCTGATCATACGGTAGCACTGGACCCCATGCATACCGCTCTCGGATCACTCGTGCATACTCCCCCGATCCACTCGGCAGTCCCTGCTGCCGTCCAAACTGCCTCATCACCCGTCCCGGCACCTGTCTCTCTACATGATACAAGGTCCTCCCAATGAGGAATCGGGTCATGAAGCAATACGGTAGTGCCTCCGCATCATCCTCCCATGGCTCACACTCTAAGTATGGCCGCCAGATCACTGCATCCAAATCATCTAATGCCTGCTGCCACCACTCTAGCTTCCCCAAGTGGGGCTGACTCATCATACCACTATACATAAACATATAGGGCTGGTCCACGGCTCGGAATCTCAGACTCACTGGTCGAGTCACTGGTAAGTGCTCCCATGCCCACACATGCAGCAGCGTCATGCCCACTACTAGAGACCCCCGCCCTCTGTACACTACCTCGTGTAACTCCTGATACATGTGCGCTAACACGCACGGCCCCCAGGCATATCGGGTCCCCTCCGTCACCATCATCTCTATCACCTGTCCCCATCCCACCGCCAGTCCATGTGACCGCCTGTCGGGACACAGAAGTCCTCTGACGATCCCTGACAATACTGCTGGAAGGGGCTCATATAGTGCCGCTATATCCTCCCATGCGATCGAGCCATCATCGATGTATACATCCTCATCAAATATCCGCTGACAAGCCACTGTCCCCCAGAATCTATCATATGTCACCAGCTGCCCCCGAATCAGAATCCGAAGGATACGCCACACGTCCTCTAAAGTCACCGTCATCTCGCCCTGAGCTAGATGGAATGTGCACGTCTCACTGTGCCATCGCTCTGCCAAGGTTGTAATCAGGTCGTGATTCATCCGAATCACAGGCATGTGCATCACCTCGTACAGGCCCGTAGCTGCAATACAGTCTATCTCTATCTGTGTCAACCGATCTCGCAATCCCTGTGTCGCGGGGTGGCGCTCGCATAACTGCAACACGCGCAGATCCTCCTGCACATCGACATTCATCACAATCACCATCAGTTGTTTTGTTATCAAACTTTCTTAAGTTTAAACCTAGACTATCATCAGATACTTTGATCAAGTATCTTCGGGTCTCAACAGGTAAGCAATCATGGCCGCCTAGACTTCAACAGGCATTTATTCTAACAAATGACCTAAGTCTCATCAGGCTACTATGGTTCAAAACAACTCCCACTTCATCTCGCCATCCATCAATCGTTAGGCATCAGGCGATTTATTTTGTCCGACATTGGGGCATCTCATTATCCTAAGGCAAAAGCGCTATTTTATCTACAATAGCGCTAGTTATACACAATAGTGCTACAACAACATCAATAGCGCTACAACAACATCAAAAGCGCTCAAAAAACTCTACAATAGTGCTAAAAAACCAAAAGCGCTAAAACCGCTATACAATAGCGCTATTACACATCAATAGCGCTCAATTGACCCTACCATAGTGCTAATTTGTCAAAAGAGCTAAAACTTGCTTACAAAAGTGCTAATTAATAGCAAAAGCGCTCAAACTAGCTTACAAAAGCGCTATTGCGGCACAATAGCGCTAATTCATGGAGCAAAAGCGCTAAAAACCTAGTTCCAGCGCTCTTGCTCCAACTTGACTTGGACTCAGCTAAAAACATATCAAAAATGCATGAAAAGAAAGTTTTCGAATTTGCGTACCACTGGTCCATAGTCGGCTGGGCGCTGGAACCGACGGACTCGCTCAAATCGGTGCTCGGTAATCAGAAACGACATCTTCGCTCCTCCTTGCTCCTCCAAATGTCACTGTCAGAGCTCTCGTTTTCAACTGGTCGCGGTCACAAATGATCCTATTTTCACCCCTTTCACCCCATTTATACCCCCCGCCGTCACCGTAACTTCGCCCCGCTCATCGCCGTGGTCCCCGTAAACTTCCCGAGCCCCCCATTTCTCCATGTTTCGCCCGATTTCTTCTATTTTTCACCAGTATACCTAACTTCTTCTCTTCTACCACCCTGCCAATTTTCATTTTTTTTTCGAGAGATCGCCCGATTTTTCGAAATTTTTCGGCCCATCTCTCGAGGGGGCATACCACCCATTAAATTTATATTTTATGGGGGATTTCTTCACACCTATTTTTCTTTCTTTGAAACGACGCGATAAACCGCACCGTCTCAAAGAGGGGCAAATGTAGTCACATAAATCTGTCCATTTTAATTAAATGAATATTTGCTATTTATTTGATTAAAAATCTATTAGCCATCAGTTAATTAAATTAATATTTAATTAATTCATCCCCAAACATTCTTCTATTAATTAAATAAATTATTCAATTTATTTTAATTAATTCATAAAATCCAATTCCAATCAATTAAATAAATAAAATCAATTTATTTAATTAAAATCCTCGTATTCCTCTTTTAAATAAATTAAATAAAACATTTATTTAAATCATTTTAAAACCCCCCCCACTTGCATTTTCCTACAAATGCAACTTGCACACATTTATTAAAATAAATGAATTTTTATTTTAATAAAATCCTATTTTCCCTCACCCACCAAATCCACTTGCAAAATCTAATCCCCTTCTAGATTCTTCTAACCCCTTCCTAATTAGCCTAATCCATCCCCTAATTATTGTCACATTCCTAAGCAAAATGGAGTCACTTCTCAAAGACTCCAAAGTCTTTGAAAAGCATTTAATGCTTTGTGTGTTCAACAAATTAACCTCTAAAGTCTTCCAAGACCACTAATGGCTCTTACATGACCATTTATGGCTCTTACATAACCATTTATGGTTATTTCAATCTTGTCTCCCCAAACATTTATTGTTTTGACCATATTCATCCATTTCACATTTGCACAAAAATTTATCCATTGGATAAAAGCTTTATTCTTTGAATAAAGAGTTTATTCATTCAACCAACCTTGACTCAAAATCCCAAGGTCATATCAGGCATTTAATGCTTATTCCCTCTCCTCTCAACCTATCTCACATTAACACTTGTCATCCTGGGATTGGGTTGAAAGCCCTCACATGGATTTGAAATCATTCAATCCTGACCCTTGTTGAGATTACTCAATCTCAACCATCCATTGCTCCATTTTTCCTATAAATAGAGCCCATTCCTTCATAATCCAGATCCTGAAAACTTGTAAGCATTTAGACTATAGACATTTTAGAGAGCATTTAGCATAGCATAACTAAATCTTGTCTTTTTGGTTAAAATATATCATTTTAGCATAAAAATAGCTTTTCATTTCATATTTGGAGCTATACTACAAATCTCAATCCTCCATAAGCATCCATAGTGCAAAAAGCTGCTGAGAGCTACACTATTTTGGAACTTGGAGAGGAGAGGAACAAGGGAGAAGAAACTAAGGCCATGCTAAGAGGCAGTTGGAGATGTCTCATTATCTTTACTTCTTTAGTTAGATTCATTAGCATGTTTTTAGTGTCTCTCTTGGAATGCCTTCATATGTTTTAGTTTTTGATTGATTAACTCTAACGTCTTGTGTGTTTTGTGTTCTTTGATCATAGACTAACATTTTGCCATTTAGGAGGGCATCACATACACTTAATAAAGGTTTCAATAGAATGGTGATTTCCTTCACAAGTCTAATCACATGGCCTTTCCTTTAAAAAATCTTGTTTGCCTTCTTCAAATTTGAATGATGAGTGGTGTACCCTCTTTTCCAAGTTTCTCCACATCATGAATCTACTATGATACCAGTATTAGGCCCAAGAGGGACATAATAGAAGTATATTTTATTCAATGTCAAACAAGTATGTTTCAAAAGAAAATTTGAAAATAATATAACTGCTATAACCATCTAAATTAAAAATATGATATCCCCTAATGATTAACACACACACATATATAAAAATAACAATTCTTAAATAAATACATGTGTACATCATATATATCTAATTAATGTGTGAGATTTATTATCTATTTTTAAACATATAATATATCAATATCAAAATGAAATATTGTTTTCATATGTGAGCTAAGCATAAGGGAGTCATACCCTATAAAAACTAGAGAACAAAAAATTAAAATAGTGCATGCCCCAACACAATGGGTGCATCAAAACTATTTTGTTATGGGCTAATATCATTATGATTCATACCATCATTGTAACATGGAAAAAATGTTATTTTAGTGAAATCACAAGAGCCCCTTAAATAGGGGTGCTTTCACTCATTTTTCAACAACCCCCCTTTGTAAAATATTTGAGTGTCATCTAGTGCATGAATTTAAAAGAGGGGGACTTCTCCCTCTCGACCTCAACTTGACCTTGCTTTGGTTGAGGTTGAACCTATGTTTTGATCAAATCTACCTTTTGAGTTGTGTACCTTCAAATTGTCATCCATAAAGGGAGCCATAAACATAAACGAAGTCATAGAAATGTTTGAAACCTTTGGGTTAGCTTTGAACATGTCAAGAAATATTGAAAGTATTTGCTTGAGAAGCCGCAAAAATAGAATCTTGTAGACTAGACAGAGAGGAGGAATTGAGTTAGCCAATTAAGGGGCATGCATTGAATCTGAAACATTCTAAGCACAAGGAGCTATGGAATTATGATAGGGATCAACCCTAATCCACCATGTAGGTTGTGAAGCTTGATTTCCCCTATAATTAAAATTTGTTTTTGGATATTGGGAAGTGAAATGCTCATTTGAAAAGAAAATCACACACTTCAAAGCAATCATTTCATAGTCTATTGGTTGCTTCCAATAATGATTGCCCACTTTCAAAGAGATTTTGACAGGAAGGCCATTGTAAAGATTCATTTTGACATAAATCCTTACACGTGTGGAGCTTGCATAATTGATTATTGATTTTATTGCACAATAATGCTTACTTAAACCATTCCCAATGACTTATAAGTTATCTAATTCCCATAGTTGTGAAGGGGGTAAGGCAAATGAATCTAGAGGAATGCAAAGACAAGGTCTCTGTTTGAGGATCAAAAGATGGAAACCAAGGTTTCATGTATGAAAAACCTCCCTAAAGAATCCATGGACTATTTTTACCACCTTATCTTTATCTTTGAGGGAGTCCTCAAATTTTGAGAATAAAAACTCCTTGGTGCAAGGGTAAATGCAAAGCTCTTCCTCCAAGTCATCTTTCCAATTGGCGATGATCCAAGAATGAAGATCTCAAAATTTCAACCAAGTTTCCAAAAACTTGTATATTAGGGCATGCTCTTGTGAAAATTCCTCCTATTATAAATAACATCTCCAACGCCAATATTTGCAACATGCAAAGAATAAGGGAGAATGAAAAATTATGTGCATATTTGGCACACACACAAGAGGCCCATATCTTTGGAAGCCTTTTTGGCAACAAAAACCCTAACGAAAACTTATGAGCATTGAGTCATACATTGTGGATTAGGGCTTGAAGGATGAGCAACAAATAACCTAGACGAGCATTTTGGGCTCAACATATTGTGCACAAAAGTATTTGAGATGCCATTTCCAAGACATAACTAGAATATATTTAGCTTTGTCATCAATATAAATAAATTGATTAATTAATTACGCTGAGAGGTGTAACACTACAATGGCACCCACCTATTTTTTTCCGTGTAATTTTAATGATTATAAATTTAAAAATAAAAAATTAAAGACTAAAATCTAACTAAAAAGAAACTTTCTATTATTATTATTATTAATTAAATATAAAAATAAAATAAATCTAGATTTAAAAGAAACAAATCTAAATTAAAAAGCAACTTATTATTATTATTTATTAAATGTGAAAAAAATAAAAACTACATTTAAAAAAACTTCTAATTTAAAAAAATTATGTTTTTAAATCTAGGTTTAAAAGAAACTTCTATTTATTTATTTATTTCATGCAAATCATTTCATATTCTAAGATAAGACTCTAAAAGTTATATTTTTAAATCTAGATTTTAAAAAATCTTCTAATTTAAAAAACTTGTGTTTTTAAATCTAGACTTAAAAGAAACTTCTATTTTTTTTCATGCAATTCATTTCATATTCTAAAATAAGACTAAATTCTAATAAATATTAACCATATGAAATTAATTAATCTATG
Organism: Cryptomeria japonica; assembly: GCF_030272615.1. NCBI lineage: Eukaryota > Viridiplantae > Streptophyta > Pinopsida > Cupressales > Cupressaceae > Cryptomeria > Cryptomeria japonica. Next base: position 115,392,801 of record NC_081410.1, on the reverse strand, counting down.
CTAAAAGGTAAGACGAAATTCTAACAAATATTTAAGATTTTTTAAATTTGATATCTCTCGACGTTCTCTACATAAATTTTATTTATAAAATATAGGTTTGCTAGTTTATTTTTATTGGTAATGTGTAGGCTTGGGGTGTATATTGATTTTCCAAAAAATTACATCATTTTTACATTATATTTATTGTTATCAATGACAAACAAAAGAAACGGGTGACACTATCCATCTATCTACCCTAACTACTCACATAAACAAAACAAAGAAATTGACTGATTTGATTAATTAGTGTTGCAATGAGTGGAGTGTAATGACATGAGTGTGTTAATGTTAACAAAAACTCTTATCTTTTAGCTTAAAGTTGACAATAATTTACGTGTCAAAATATTAATATTAGTTATAAATATTATATTTTCAAAATGAACGGCCCGTGCATGGACTTCATCGGGTGAATTTGAGTGTTGAAAGATTAGAGAGGGATGTTTGGTGTAGTCCGGAGGAAGGATGGGTTAAAATAAACTTCGGCAGTGCATCAAAGGGCAATCCTAGGCCTTTAGGAATTGGTTTCGTGGTGCGAGATTGGAGAGGGAATGTGATGGCTATTGGAGCTCAACGAATTGATGATGGGACGAACAATGTAGTGGAGGCATTGGCGGCTTTGAATGCAATCCAATTTGGCAAGAGATTGGTTATTTCTAAAATGTACTTGGAAGGGGATTCATTAATTATTGTGAATGCTATCATTTTGGGTGAAACTCGGGCATGGCATCTATAAAAAGTGGTATAAAAAATTAGAAGTGAGTTGGCATTGGTACGGTGCTATCAAATTGGTCATGTAAGGTGCTTGGTGAATGATGTGGCTAACACCCTGTCAAGATGGATAGTTAATTTTGAAGTGATTGGGGAAGTATGATCTGAAGATTTTCATAACATTCCCTTTGATGATTAAATGAGATGGCACTCGGTTCAATAATAATGACATTTATGAGTAAGGATGGTGACTGAATGAAGAGACTTGGTATGTGGAGTGGCAATAAATCGACTGTCTGAGGCTCGGTCATGTCATTCTATGAGTTTTTCTCTAGCAATCTTGGGTGGTGGAGCCATTATGGAAGAAAATTTTCCCCTAATCGCATTTAGATCCCAAGCTGTTTTTTTTTTGGAATGATAACGCTGCAAATAATGAAGCGGCTTTTCAAAATAGGGGATGGTGAATTCATACGGTTGATGGAGATGCTTTTGGGGGAGGTTTTTTTGGATGGAAAGCATAGGTACCGAACGATTATGTATATTGTCACCATGGTGGTCGCGTGGGGACTGAAATTGGGGAATACCACAAGCAATGTGTTATGGGTAGTAAGATCAATAATTGATGATGACTAGTTGGTGGGTTTAAACTCTGTGCTTGAATGTGCATTTCTTGGTGTGTGCTTCGATGTCAGTGAGGGCTTTGAGGACCCTGTGATGGCGGAATTACATGAGCTTGTCCCTTTCAGGAGGTGACCGACTGGTTTCAATCATGACGAAAGACGTGTAGGATTCCTCATCACGTGGGATTCATTGAAGAATCTCCTCAGGCAGAGGGAGGCGATTGGTGGTGGTGAGTTGGTGGTAGTGGATAGTGCGGATGGTGACAATGGAGAGAGGTGGAAGAGGAAGCGGCGAGGAAGGAAGAAGAGGAAGCAATAAGTGATGGGCGGTGTTGGGGAGGACATGGCAAGGTGCCTTTTTGCATGTCCTCATTTGTCTGGAATGTGAATTTTCCTCTTTTGTTAGTGATATGGTGTTTGTAAATTTTTCTTTGTCTCTATATTATCATGTATGTATAGGGTTTGTTGATATGGGGGTCACGTCTATGACATATTTTGTAGTGGGGTTAAGGGTTGAACCAAGGATAATGGTTGAAGGCCGTTGATGTATGGACTAGGGAATTTTTTGTTTTGTCCAATACTTGTTCTGTATAGGGTACTTGGGATGGGCGGGGTAGATGACAGCTAAAGGTTCTGAATTTTTCCTTCATAGAGTTGGTCTGAAGTCAAAAATTTTATTATGTAATGGATCAAGGGCCAAGGTGTGAATTTTGGATAATGGTTGAATGCCATTACTGGATGTGTTGGGGGTTCTTTTGCTCGATATCGGTATAGTACAATATATACTAGATAGGAAGGGTAGATGGTAGGTTATGGCTCTGATTTTTGCTTTCACAATGCTAGTATGGTGCCAAGACGAATATACCTTATTGTACACTTTTATATATTATTAATAAAATATACTTTGTTACTGACCAATATATAAACAAAAATACACCCTTATCAAAATTATAAGTTTTATACGTATACAAAATAAAAATTAATATATTTTAATTTAAAAATTAATCTACCATTTCATAATTTATAATGTAGCAATTTATTTATTTATTAGTAGACATTAAGAATAATCAGCTCAATTAAAAACAATGCAGATAAAATATAATTTAAATGTCAAAAGTAAAATAAAATAACTTCAATTGATATTTGGCATTTAAGATATCTATACTAGTTATAACTACCTTAAAAAACATCAAGAAAAATCTATTAATTTAAAAATTGAGATTATGTTAACATAAACTCTTACCTTTTACCTTGTATTTGACAACCATTTACATGTCAAAATATTAATATAATATTTGCAAACTAAACACATAAAAATAATAAGAATTTTTTTTTTTTAAATAACTAATATCTACATTAAGAACAATTCAAGTAAAAATATATATTTTAGATTTATTTAAAAAAATAATGATAGGAATTTTAAAATTCAAATAAAAAACTAGGTGTGGATGAGAATATAATAAATTAGAATTAAATTCTTTACATCATCATCATGATTAGGGACATTGGGAATAGGAGGAATGTGCCCTAAAAAAATTATTACAAGCATGCTAGTTCCAATGGCACAATGAATTACATAAGAGTTAAATTTTAGAAGTTTGAACAATGTAAATGCCACACAACATGACAACTTAACAACATGAACCACAAAAACAAAACACAACAAAGCCAAAAACAAATGGTGACCAGAGCTAGACGTTACCTAAGGTTTGAGCACAAATTTTTTGACAGAAATGATCAAATGAGGGTTGCTAATGGAAGCCAGTGGAACAAGTTTAAAAAATGGAATCCATAGTGGTGGGTTTGGGAGGATCAATAGAGGGTTGGTAATTTGTATGATTCCAGAGGTAGGTTTTCTCAGGATTCGCGATGGAGGGCTAGAGGCAAAGGGTGGTGGTTGTCAAGGTGTCGTTTCGCCAACACGTTGGGAGAGGCAAAAAAGGAGCAGGAAAGTCTTTGCAAAGGAATGGAAACCAACAGCTCCACCGAATGGGGATGTTAAGAACACGGTATATTCCTCTCCCAAGAAAGAGAGATTGATTTCCCTTTCCATTGACTCTAGGACATGGAATGAGGCCGTATCTAGGTTTATAGACACAACCTTTTTTATGAAATGGGCCAGAGACTGGCCGATTTTTTTCTAGGAGTGAAAAATTGGTGTGAAGAGAACCGATAGTTTAAATGTGAGTTTAATTTCATGCCTAACGGTTTTTACACAGTCATTGAGGAAGATGCAAGTTTAAAAAACTAGGTTATGAGAAATGGGCTTTCTTTATGGGAGGCACTGGTTTGTACATAAAAGATTAGGAACCTAATTTCGACACTACAAAAGCCTCGATTGAAGAGGTTCCCATATGGATTCAATTGTATAACTTGCCAAGGGAATATTGGGACCAAGAAATCTTTAGAATGGTAGGCGACAAATTGGGGTTTTTCATTAAGTCAAATGAGGCAATTGAGGAGAATGATTTTAATGTGTATGCAAGGATTTGTATAAGTTGGAAACCCCACTTCTTGCTACCTAAGGCAATAAAGTAAATATGATTGTAATCATTTGTATATTGAACCAAGCATTGTAAAAAATTGATTATGTATGTAATGGAATCTCCAGGAAGAGTTGGATGTAATTTTATCTTATTGATATGGAGTAGTGTAACTTCACATGCTCTACTATTGGAATCGGGCAAGACCTAAGTATGTTCATCATTTCATATTGCATAATGCATATGTTGTATGAACACTTCAATTAGTACTCTAAAATGAAAATAGATTTGTCTTGATTAGAATTGGAGGTTGATTTAGTTATCTCCTAATCTGGTCATGAGTTCTTGACCGATGTAGTGCAATTTTAAATGAATCAGAATCATTATGGGCTCAATCGAGGCAAATCGTCGGGTGTCCCATGGTATCTCAACTTGGTTTCTAGTTGATCCAAATTTCCTTGGGTGTCATGGAGTTGGTTTTGGGAAGTTTTGGGTGGAGTGAATATGTTTTGAGTTCACTCGATTCCTGACTAGACTTGTAGGTGTCACCTAGTAACTCGGTGACACAGTTATTGTTTTGTTTTGACACCCTTTTGCCCAATTCTCTTGATTCAAGTGTAATGTGGGTATTTTGACTTAATCAAGGGGTTCAAGGAATCCGAGAGACCAAAATATCTAATTGAGAAGCTCACTAGTCAAGACAAATGCATGTCTCAGAGGATGACAATGTGAATTCACTAGTTCATAGGATGTCAGCATGGGTCAAAGACCAATGTGCGAGTCAAGGAAAATATAACACTACATATGTGTCCTAATAAAATGCATGTGTTCTTTTGGGATGCATGATTCCAAGGTAAGTGTCAAGGTTTGGTTGTTCTATCCAGAAGGTTTTTGTGAGCTAGGGGTGTCAGTTTGACCCAATATCAAATGTGTTGCAAAAAAATGACATTTGGGAACCCTCATAGGTGTCTTTAGTTGGTTTAGAGTGATTTTGGATGGTGTTAGGGGCATTTGATTATGATTAGGGTTTCATCGAAGCTCATTAGTGACACCTAAAACCTATTGATCCAAAATTAGTGGCAAAAACTACTTTTTTCACACTAATTTGCCACTAATTTGAATTCCAATAATTTAAATAGAATTATTCAATTTTTCATAACTACTTTATTGAATCAACACCATTCAATAAGTAATTTAAATGACTAAAATTGAAAAGAGCCAAAAATAAATATAGACCATACACTGCAAGTTGATAACATAGTTCACCCCTTATGGGCTACGTCTCCAGGTCCACTTCAAATACACAACTGATCCATTAAAAATCATGAAAATTACATCAAATTGCCTTCAAACATCAAATGCAATTTCAAAACTTGCAGAACTAGTCTTTTGGATTCTCTAGGAAGATACGAACTCACTAAGAGTTCCACTAAATTCTTCTTGCAAAATTAAAAAAAAGGCTATAAAATATTTAACTCTCCAAAACTTCTTATAAAATACAATATAACCAATTTTGGGTGCTTCTATATCACCAACAAGCTTTTCACATAATGGTAGCACTTGAATTTAAATATAGGCAAGGTTGTAGCTTTTAGTCTTCTTGTTGCGTTAAGTTTTTCTTTATATGGAAGATTGCATTTTAAATGCATATATTTTCTCTTTCAAACACATTCATAGCATGTGGTGCAATGGATAAGGATAAGCCTTATCCCATAGAGGTTGTGGGTTCAAGTCTTCATGTGGGTCAAAAAAAACTTACATTTTCCAAATCCCATGCGAGCAACCATTTTTACTTTATTTCCAATGTTGGGTTGTATTTAAATATAATATGCTCCCATTAATAATCTTGTTAAAATGCATGACACATTGGTTAAGGCGTGGGAATTTGGTGGGATTGGTCTTCGGATCAAATCCCATTGAATAGAATATACTTTTCCATTAAATACAGTAATATCCTTTATCTTGTTTTCAAATATAATTTAATTATTATCCATTCATGTGTAAAGCACATGGCATAGTGGTAGGGCCATTTATTTGTTGTTGGTAGGTTTTGAGTTTTAATCCCACTTATTGTGCTTGTAAATTGACTTGTTATGTGTTAATTTTTGAATGGTTCACGTGACATCTTTTTATTGGTCCATGTTGTCATATTTGATTGGTTTACTTGTTGCCACATGTTAAATTTACATTGTGATGTGTTTCAACCCTTAAATATGCCATGTCTCACCTTTTTATCATGCCACATGTCATTTTGGGTTGAGCCACGTGTCAATGCACCCATGTATTTCTCTCAACTTCCAAAGGCCATAACTTTTGCATACGATGTTCATTTAAGCTCATTCAAAACACATTGGAAAGCTCTTGACGGGATCTACAATATTAAGGTCTTTCCATGAACTTTCAACTTCTTCAATTTTTTGAGATCATCAATTTGGATCGAGTGTGGAAGATCCTCCTGGATCACCTAGTCGTTGGTCTGGTTTGTCGATTCAAGTCTTGCAACTTTGGGGATGGTCTTGTGTGACCCTAAAAACCTGAATGATCTTTTCCCAAGGTCTGACGGATCTTTCCCCTTATTTAATTAAAGTTCTAGGTGCATAGTCTTTTATTGGTGAAGTGTTGTGTATCAATTAATTGACCTTATCTTGATTTTTGAACTTAGTACTCTTTCAAAATATGTATTGTTAACTTAATAATTTAAAAAAAAAATGTATCCATGTATTCTATGTGTATTTTTCTCATATCCTCTAAGGTTCCTTGGTGGAGCATTATAAAAAGTGAATTCATACACTTAGCAAAGGTTGTAAAAGAATGGCGTTTTCCTTCGTGAGTCTAATCACATGGCCAAGTTCTTTCAATAGTTCTCACCTACCTTCTTCAAGTTTGAATGATGATTGATGTGTCCTCCTTTCCAAATTTCCTCACAACAAGAACCTACTATGATACCACTATTAAACCCAGGGGTAAAATAGAAATATATTTTATTGCATATCAGACAAGTAATTTTCAAAAGAAAATTTACATTCAAATTTATAGATACAAAAAATAATTAAATTGTCATAACTATCTAAATTAAAAAAATATTACTTTTTGTATTAAATATAGACTGAAAAACATGTACAACTTCAGACTAGTATCAAGGTATTAGATAAAAAAACAACTACATATGTCCAAACTATATCCCAGAGCCCTATGTTGAAAATGGGCTTGTACAGTGCAACATACTATATAAGACCATTTACAGAAGATTCATAGATTGACTCATACTTGCCAAATACATAAACTGCTATAGCTAGTGTTCTATTCATTACAAAAATGACCATAACATGACCCAAGAGACAATAAAATGACTCAATTATCAACCCATAAGGTCCAACCCAAGGGACCTTCCATCCAAATAACACTTTTGTTCCAGTTCTCTTCTCTCAGGGCTGCTAATTGCTGAACATGACACTCCCTCTACACACGCTTGCCCTCATTGATTTCATTCATGAAGGCTGTCAGTGCATTAACAAATGGAGTTCTTTCTACTTTGGATCTCGACCAAGTGTATCCATGAGAGATCTTTGAGAGGAATACTCTAGTTGTGCTCTCTTCTATAAACCACTTAAATTTCTTCTTAGACAAACTTATAACAATTATCACCTACGTTCCAACATTGTGAAAAATGAGTCTTCTTAAAGACTCAGTAAGCAGCCTCACCTTCTCTTGAAATTTCTCTTCATTCCTAAGTGCCTAGATAGCCCAGAGAATATCACAAGATAAGAAAGCCCAAAATAAATTACTATCTTTTTTAATACCATTAATGCAACTAGATATAACATCATAATATGATAGTTTATCAGAGAAATGAATGCCAAAAATATTCCAAATTTCCTTAGCAATAACACATTCAAAGAAAATATGTTTAATGGATTCAGAAAATTTGTAAACACTACAAATATCATTAGCCTATTGCATATTTTAATAGGCAAACTATGAATAATGAACAACCATTTGAACCCTTCTTTCTTGGGTGTGATAACGATGTCCCATGACATGGTAAACACGTTATGCTAGTTGTTACTATTGTACTACAGATTCCAAATAGAATTAACATTATTAATCAAGTCAGTATTACAACAAAGAGCATTGTATACAATTTTAGCCTTGTTGTTCATTAATAGAGTGTCATCCACCCATGGGAATGATTTGAATCTATGTACCATAACCAAACATTTCTTGGGCAAGTGCAGACTACTCCAAGCATCTCATAGAATAGAGTATATCATCCAATTAGAGGAAGGTAATTGATACTTAAAGATGAGATTATTCCAAGATATTAGTTGACCATTAGAAATGATATCATTAAAACAACATATGCCTTTAGCATTCCAACTCCTAGTAGAACACTCTTGAATTAGGGCAAGTGGCCTACCCTTGTGAGATAAATTCCACCAGATAGACCTTTCCCCACACAAGGTGTTATAATTATTGAATATACCATTATGGGAGACAAAGCTTTTAATACATTCCCGATCCTTCCATATCACCTTAAACACATTAGAGTCGACCAAGGAAATTACTAGCTAAAAGGTCACTAAGGGGGAGCAACTTCAATGTCTTGGCTTGTTTAGGAACAACAAGACTGATATTATTCCCAATGAGAACCTTCCAAGGTTCATTTCCATCCAAGGTGTGGAGGATCCACGTAGTAGCTAGAGCAATTCCTTTCCATCTAAGATCCTTCAAACCCAAGCTACCCATCTTTTTTTATTAAGGCAACACCAGCTCCATTTAATAGAGTGCCACTTCTTGTAACCTCTACCATTTGACTAGAGGAAACACCTGATTTCTTTCTAGATGTCATTGATATGATAATTGCAAAACATCCACACAGAGGCATAGTAAAGACTATAGGAGGATAGGATTTTCTAGCAAACCTGTATCCTTCTAGCCATGGACAGGTAGTGTTTGTTCCATCTAGCAAACTTGCTCTCAATCTTCCCTTTAATCTATAACCACATCTCATTTAGACATGGAATTTAACTACAAATGGTACTCCAAGGTACTTGACTTTCTTTGATGACCCCCCCCATTGATAGTTGTATTTGTTAAACCAAACATTGGGGGTATCTTCCCACCCAAGAAGGGTGGATTTGCTTTCAAATATCTTAGCCCTAGAGGCAACACAAAAGAAGTTGAGCTTCACCGTAAAGGCGACCATGTTCTCCCCATCAAGCTCAAGAAACAAGGTTGTATCATTAACAAACTGAATATTAATTAGGTCTTCCTTATTAAGCAAGGTGATGCCTTTGACCCTTGTAGAGAGAGTGGAGTCTGTAAGAAGGTAATGAATAACATCAAATGCAATAACAAAGAGTGTAGGGGCTAGAGGACACCCTTGTCGAATGGATCTTTCTAGGGTAAGGGGTTGAGTGCAAGATCCATTCACCTCCACCAATGCAGAGGCATCTTTAAGGATAACTTGAACCATCCAACAAAACTCCTTAGGAAAACCAAACAATTCCAACGTCATGATAAGAAATTCCCATTTAATCTGATCATATGCTTTTAAAAAGTCTATAAGAAATATAGCCACTCTTTGATTGGTACATTTAGCCCAATTCATAGCCTCCTAGCTTGTAACTAGATTCTCGAGAATATATCTGCCTTTGATAAAGCCAAACTGAGTATTTCTCACAAATTTAAGAAGAATGTCTACAAGTCTGAGAGCAATAACCTCAGCTAATATTCTATAAGATACACTAAGCAGGGTAATAGGCTTCCAATTTTTAATGAGAGACTTATCCCCATCTTTGGGGAGTAACTTGATTACCCCCTTGTTAATTTTTGCTCCAAGAGTGCCTTCCTTAATAGCTTCATCATACACCTGTGACAACTCCATCCCAATCCATTCTCTGGCATCTTTATAAAAATCAATGGGTAATCCATTAGGGCTTGGGGCCTTGCCATTATTAAGAGTGATGATGGCCTTTATAATCTCTCCAACTAAGATTGGTTTCTTAAGTATAGAGGCCTCTTCATCTGAAATTCTCTTAGGGATAAGGGTTCTACAAAAAATCTCTTGCCTGTTGACTAGAATTAGAGTTCTCTTATGAGGTAAATAGTTTCTTATAATAGAGAAAGAAAGCCTCTTTGAAGTCTTCATTTTCTACCAACTCTCTACCTTCATCTCAAACTCTATCTATCATTTCTTTGAACTCTTTCCACCCTAACAAATTAAAGAAGAACTTAGATCCTTTGTCTCCTTGTTCCAACTAATTAATTCTGGCCCTAACCTTGATACCTTGGATCTTATGGTTCTGGAAGACCCTGAGAACTATCCTAGTTTGGGACAACTGAAGCACAAGATCTTGATTGGAGGGGTCCAATTGGGTTAGAGATTGTAACTCAATGAGGTTGTCAATCAAATCCCTCTCAACCTTCCTCCCATCCTTGGATTTCTACCTGCCTATTGTTTGCAATAGGTTTCTCCAACTATTTGCATTCTTGTTCCATCTGTCAATGGGTGAATTAGAATTACTATCCCATCTATTAATCTGTCTAATCATATAAATAACGCATCTAACATTTGGATCTTTAAGAAGACTAGTATCGAGGATAAAGTTAACCCCTCTCATGTTTGACCTCCCATTGTTAGAGTTCAAAGCAATATGAGCTTTGATATGATGGTGATCCAAGAGGGTGTAAGGGAGTACCATCATAGTATAGCCATCATCCTCCTGTTTGGAGGAGAATAGATCTCTATTAACATAGAATCTATCAAACCTACAGTAAAATCTCCTTCCTTGTTGGTAGTTACTAAGTGTACCATATGGATCCATATCCATTCTTTTTTCCTTCAGGGGTTAAACAACCTAAGCTTCTCCTTCATCCTTGACCAGTATATTTTCTCCACTTTTCCAATCCAATTTGAGGCCTCCCAATCTATCTCTCAATTCTCTATCATGTTGAAGTCCCCACCAATAATCCAAGGGATATTTGGGAGAGTGGATATCCACTTCAACAAGTTAATCCTTTCTTTGTAGTCATTGGTTGCATAAAGGGAACAAATTCCAAATTTAGTGTCTTATTCGCAGACGATGACCCACACTGCCCTATTGCATAGGGAGAAACCATTATCCACAACTTTATTTTTCCAATTACCTCCTAACACAATGAGAGCTCCTCCCTTGCCTTTGTCATGGTTGGTAGAGAAAGAAAAATCACCCTTCTAGATATATTTAAGGCTCACATCTAATGTGAATTTGATAGCTTTCACTTCTTGCAATATCAGTACATCAATATTTTATGTTGCATCAAGAATCTCTTGACAATATACTTCTTGCGAATGGGGTATCAAGACTCATTACATTTCAAGGAATATAGTTTAAATTCACGGTCAACATTATTGAGCAATGTCCATAGCAACCTTAAAGCTGACAAAAAATTTAGGGAGATCCTTATTAGTATCCTTCCTCTTAGGAAGAGAAAATTGCTTTCCTTTAAGTCTCCCCGTCTTCCTTTTGGCTTTATTGAATTGGCCATTTCCAGCAAGAACCAGAATTTCACAATCATCTTTCTTGCCCCTCACGACCTGACATGGTAGTTGCTCCACCCTAGAGATCGACTCATCTGATAATGACCCAGTTTCTAGGTCAGACTCTAATGGGTGGGTTTTAGGGTTATCCATTATGAGACTCACCATTCCTTTGTCATAAGGTACAATGGCTAGGTTGTGGTCAGTAGATAAAGCCTTGTTTCCCTTAAGGGGAGTGTCAAAATAGGCATCATTCTTGTCAATGCCAAAATTATGAATAAAACTAGAAGGACTCAATTCGCTGCGAGGGTGGGATGGGGAGTTGGCATGTATGTCCCTAAGGGGAGAGGATTCTCATTCAATTCCACCTTCTTGAGGGGTCTCATTATGAGGATCCACAATAGGGGAGAAACTTTCTCATTAGGGATAAGTAGACCAATTGTCCCACCCATTGGCGTAAAGGACTTTCTCCTTTCTTCGATATCCCTAACTATTGTCTTGATAATAAATTGATTATCTTTTTCAGTTACATTGATCTTCAATGACAACAATTAAGAGTCATCATCCATTGGAGACAAACAAGCATTAGTGGTAGGAAGCTCTTCAGAGGATTGAGTAATCTCCATCATACAATTTTTATTCCTCTTCAGCCTTTCTAGAGCAAGTTGTTGAGCATTCTTGCTTCTGGACTTGTGGACCTTGGGAAGAATGAATAGGTCATGAGAATCATTCTTATTGTCTCTAACTTGGGCAAGCAAGACGATGATGGGCGAATGCGACAAGGGGTCAACATTGAAGTCCTTGATTATAAGGGATTCATCGAAGACAAGTGGAGTGGTTACAACAACCTTCACTCCCACCTTCAGAGAGTTCAAGCTATCCATAAGAGGCATTTGGATAAAGTTGGTAGAGTCCTCAACCAAAGGTTGTGAAGATCGAGATATATTACTAATAGCTAGATTTGGGAGGGCCACATTAGGAGACCTAATAGGTTTGACAGGGAACTTATTTTTATTCAAGATCAAATAATTCCTTTGAATATGACCCTTGTGTCTACATAAAAAGCAGACATTGATCCCCCCTAGGGTTTCGATAACATAGACCAAGGGGTCGTCATCAACCTTGAATTCTAAAAATCCGGGGAGATCCTTCTCAGGATTAACTGAGATTAAAACCCTAACATCCATGTGTGAAACCAAAGACTGGGTGTTGTCCACCCTAAGCACCTTGCCAACGGATTCTAGCAACTAAGGAATGAAATTCCAAAACAAAGGAGGGAGATTTTTAACCACTATCCACCTAGGGCAAGACAAAGCCAAAATCTCATCAGAGGCAGCCTCGAGTGACCACTTGAGGGCTCTATATGTACAGTTTCCAATGGACCGAAACTTCTTATCAACTAATGCCACTTGAGATTTAGGGTCATTGAAAAAAATAATGAATAGCCATTTTTGAATCATTCTTCAAAAAGAAAAATGTCACCCTAATTTCTTATTACAAATATTTCTAAACCATTTGCCTAAGAATTTGTTGGCTAGGCACTTGGTGATGTCCACGACCATGAGCAAAATAATAATATTTTTTAATTGACATTTCTCATTATTAAGAGCATCAATCCTTATAGAATTAGGAGAAATTGCAGGGTTGGAGACATGAAGAGCAGTTTGCTTACATGTTCCTCCTCCTGGTTTGCCATTACCTATTGATAGTGAAACCAATTCTGCGTCAAACTTCACAGTTTTAGGCACAGAGAACGATTTATCAACCCCAGTGTCGTTGCAGACCAATCCCTTTCACCTCTTTTAGAGCCCCTCTGATTCATCTATATTAAATAATTTATTATCTAAGTTGACCATAATTTACATTTGGAATTGGTAAATATGCTATCAATAAGTGAATGACATGTTAGATATATTGTCATTGAAGTATTGGTAGAGAAATTAACCAATTACAAATAAATTACAAATATGTTACCCTTTAATTATTAACACATTAACAAATAGTGTGTTATATATTTAATTAATATTTAAACTATATTTCATATTTTTTAAGAAATAATGAATTGATATCAAAATCAAATATTATTTTTATAACGCCGAAGGCGTTCCCTATGTGAGCTTTACAGGCTCAATTGGACGATCCACAATTGATATCATCTTAGAGGCTTGCAAGACGATTGAAACGTTTACAACCATTAGATGTTAAAGCAACATAATCCCACAAAAAAAAAATAACTTAGATTTTTGTTTAAAAACAATTTCATTTGATAAAATACAATGTTTTTTTTATAATTAGATACATGAATTCTTTTTATTTTAAATTGATTTTCTTGTTAAAAGTGATTTTTTAAATAAAATAGAATGATTTTTAGTAAATATATATCTATTTAGTATTTGATATATTTAATTTACTAATCATTTAAAATTTATAATATAAAATGATTTGCATACAAAAAAGAATAATTTAGAATTGAAAGTTAGTTTTAAATCTAGACTTTTGTCTTTAACTTAAACTCAAATTATAATTAGTCATTGTTGATTTATTTTTTAATAAAAATTTAATTTATTTGTATTAGATAATAAATGTTTATGAATTTAAAAAATTACAATTTATTATAATTTTAAAGTTAAATGTAAGTTGAAAAAATATTGTGGTGATTTGATTAATAATTTTAGATCGAATAATACTTAATCTCATAGAGAAATGAAATTGTACTTAAAAGTACTAAAAATATTTATTATTAATGCCAAATTTATAAAATTCCTAACCATAACCCTTATAATATAAGATATGATAAATCTTAAGGTTAGGATTAGCATTGTGATTCAATTAATGTTACTGATGTTTGTAATTTATTAATTATATTTTTTAGGTACATATTTTATTAATATTTTAGATCTAATAAATTTTTAAAAATTAGTTTTATTTTTATTTAGTTATTTTTTAATTTAAAATATCTATTATTTATTATAAAAAAAATTAAATTATTATTTTTATTAATATTTTGATTTTTGTATATTTTGACATTGCATTTAGTTTATTCTATTTTAATTTTAATTTTAGATTTAAGTTTGAATTTTTTTTTGGTCAATAAAATATTTATTTTATTAATAATAATTAAAAAGTCCAAAATACAAAAGAGTATTAAAAACCAGTTCAAACCCTACCACACCTGCCTACCAACGTGCAAGCATTACAAAAAATATCACCGGTCTAGGCTACCACAAACCCACAACAAAACTAATAAGAAAGGAACATAGTTTCTACAAAATAAACAACATAAAAAATTTCATGTTTGTTCACCATCCCCATCAATACGCAGTACCTCTACATTACAATGTTTGCAAGACCTTCTTGTTTGACAGATGCCCCTAGCACCTTGGCCATGCACACCTCGACCCCTACCTCTACCATGTGGATGATCATCCCTCCAATAATCTGCCAGCTTATACTTGAGCTGAGACCGGTCCATCATCTCCCTCGACAGTCTAGACACCAACACTTTCTCCCAATCAATCACATAATCTCTTATAGTCCACCACCCCTCCACGATAATGCCCATGTGAGTATTTCTATCCTACATAGCTTTCCATAGAAAGAAAGGATGCACATTGGGAGGGTAACTAGGAACCACCATCCAATCACCGAGAGTCGTGACAAACCCTCGTCCCAGCTCCACCAATGTAAGCAGGGCATCCAATCCCACCCTCCATTCTAGTTTCACACAAATCTCCATTATTGTCTTCACCTCTTGGACAGTACTGCACTCCAAGCCCCACACACAAAACATGGACAAAATGTCTGTATATACCCTATACTTCATGTTTGTCAGCAAAAAATCATACCTCGAAACTTGCCTAACCTGGATGAGAAAGAAGGGGTCACCTGTAGTGAATAGATTCTTCAAATGGTCATTTGTGATTTTTTGCCAGAAAGCCATTTGTTGCTTACTCACTTTCAAGATGAAGTTGGCCTCCATGGAAATACCCACATGCCACTTCTCTAGGAAGTTTCTAGAGCAAATCCAAGAAAACACAAATGCGCACAAAGTAGAAATAAACACAATATCAAACCTGAAGCCTCAAAGCATGCAAACAATAAATTCTTGAGCTCCCACACTCCACCACCTCAAAAAATCTCGTCATTCCCTCCATTCGGGCTACCAAAAATAAAAGAAACATGACCTGTACTGATCCCACACATCACCAAGACCAACGTCAAATCAATGACATCGAGATCACCTTGCCAACTCAACCGCCAACTTGGACAGCGAGTCAGCCAAAACATTGCCTTCTTTGTACACATACGAAAGAGTGAAATATTTGAAACCGTCTAATTTTCTTTGAATTCTTTTGACCCACTTGTCAATTTTCCAATCACGGGCACCCCCATTTGCAATTGCATTTATTACTATTTGAGAATCCCCTTTAAGATGCAATTGATCAACTTTGATCCTTTTCACCAAATCAATTGCCAATGTTGTTGCTTGCACCTCTATTGCATGTTGTTCATCCCATTATCCAATTTTTGTGAATCTATGGCAAGGATGTTTCCATCATAGTCCCTAACAACACACCCCGCCCCTGAAGGTCCAGGATTCCCTTTCGAAGCATCATCAAAATTAACCTTCACCCAACTTTGTTCCGGTTTGATCCACTCCACATATTCCCTATTCCTCCTAGGATTAACCCTATATTGCCCATTAGCAGGCAGGTTTAAGTTTCAAATTTATTTTTAATTATTATGTCTTTTTACCAAATTATAAATAATATTTAAAAATTATTAGAGTTAATTTAATTTATAATTTTTATTTATCAATCACAGCCAAAGTGGTAATCACTTTTGACTAGAGTTATGAACCAATGAGACCACATTTTTGAGGGGCCTCATCCTCATGTTTGTTCGGCAAGAACACCCTTATATCTCCTTCTGTCGTCTGGTCTTCCATGCCCAGGCATCACCTTATCTCTCCATTACTTGTGTGTGGGACACATGGGCCTCGACTAGACTGAAACCCAAGACCTCCCATGTAGGAGGCTCGCAGCTAACCATTGCATTGTGGGATCACCCCCCTTAATTTAATTTATAATTAAAATTAAAATTTATTTTAATTTATTTAAAATTTAAATTTATTTTAATTTATTTAAAATTTAAATTTATTTTAGAACAGTTATATTTTGAATTTATATTTTAATTTAAATATAATTCTTTTAATTTATCTCTTTATCTCTCTCTATCTCTCTATGTACTTTCTCTTTCTTCCTCTATGTGTCTCTCTCCATCTCCACATTTTTCTCTCTATCTCTCTCCCCTACCTATATCTCCTTACCTCTCTCTCTCTCTCTCTCTCTCTCTCTCTCTCTCTCCCATCTATCTTTCCCACTATGCCTATCTCTATCACTCCTTTCTATCCTTATCTCTCCCTATCTATACCTCTCCCTCTCTCTCCTCTCTATGTTATTTCCTCTTTCTATATCTCTTTATTTCTCTATCCTCTATCTATCTCTCTCTCTAAAACTGGTCCGCACACTCCTTGTTACTCCTCTGCATCTCTATCACAATATCTCTCACACTTTCACACACACTCCTTGTTTCTCCCTCTCTATCTCTATCTCTCCTCCCTTTCTCTTCTTCTCTCTATTACCTCCTTTATCTCTCTCATGATCCCTTTAGCTCTATCTTCCCATCTCTTCCTCTCCCTCTCTATCTATATCTCATTATCTCTATCTTTCTTTTTTATCTCATGTTTGGATCCCTATAACTAGATGCATAGTTCATTTTAAGCTATCACTTCTTGATTGAGACCTTGGTTGCACAAACAACATCAAATTTTTAAATGGCCTACCAACTGAACTTACGCATTGAACAAATGTATGCAAAATACACCAAATTTTTCCCTAATTATCCTTTCACACCTTTTCGGCATACCCATTGCACACCAAAGTGCGATTGCTAATTTATAATTTTTTTGTGGGTTCTTTCTATTATATGTTGGTTAAGTGACAGTGTTGTTGTTGTTGTTGTTGTATGCAAGATTTAAAATAAAAATTATATCATTACTATATGAATTATATTTTTAATTAAATAAATTAAATAATTTTAAAGTAATTTATGTATTCATACATTGTAAACAATTAAAAAAATAAACTAAAATACCTTTTTAAATAAATATAGTTATCTTTATATAAAAATATATAAAAAAAAAGTTATTTTATTTTAGCAATCTATATATTATTTTAAAAAACTAAAATGCAATTTTAAAATCAATGAGAAAAAATAAAAGAAGATGAATTAAAAAAAGATGAAAGAAAATATAAAATAAATATATATAATAAATTAATTAATTTGTATTTAGTAGAAAAGTTATATATTTTTAAATATAAAGACATTGAAATTTAAAATATATATTAATGTCTATAAATAGAATTATTGAAAATATATATTTCACAGATAAGACATAATGAATAAGTAGTGTAGACACCTAAAATTGTCATGTCTAATTTATTTATTTAATTATCTAAGCCTAATTCTTCTATTAATTAAATAAATCTTTATTTATTTAATTAATTCATTTATCCTCTTCTAGCCTTATTTCTCATTTAAATGAATATATTTATTTATTTAAATTATCATTTTTCCTAAATTAAATAAATATTTTTATTTATTTAATTATCCCACTTATTCTATTAATTAAATAAATCTTTATTTATTTAATTAATTCATTAACCTTTTCTACCCATGACACATGTCATTCATCTCTTAATTCATACACTAACTACCCCTTTCATTATTTTATTATTTCTTTTACCTGCCCTCTAATCATAGTCGACCTCCTTTTACACCTCTCAATCTTATCCCTCCATTTCATATAGTGTCTTCTATATAAGGAGATGCTTACTTCATTATCAAACCCTAATGAGACATTCGAATGAATCTTATACACTTGACTACACTACGATCCTACTTGCAACCACATTTCCGTTCTTTGTTGAGCTCTTGTGCACATAAAATCTGAGAGCAAATATATCAAGCAAGATCAATGGAGATAGGAAGAATGGAGATCCAAACCCTATTGGACATGTGATGGTATAATCTTTGTGATTTCGTTTGATTTGCATTGTCTTAGGTAATCTTCATATGTTATGGTGGATCTTTGTTGTTGTTAGGCTAGGGTTTTGTGGTTGAATTCATTTAGCCTTTCAATATTGTTATTATTGTTATCCATTTTCACCATATACATTTTGGCACGCCCGGTGGGACTCTTGTTCCTTTTGCATTTAACTTCCTTGTTGCAGATTTTATATTTTGAAGTTGCAGATCCGACGTTTTTGGCAGCATTTTGATATTTCCGCGTCTGCGTACTTTCGGATCGCATTTTTTATTTTCTGGTGCGTCTGCGACATCTGGAGTCGCGTCTGTGTTATTAGCAATATTTTATTTTGCAGGTTCCAGGAAAGCGTGTCTGTGTTATAAAGTCGCGTCTGTGTTCAAAAGACGCGTCTGTGTTCTGTAGTCGCATCTGTGTCTCACAGAACTGCGTCTGTGTTGAGGGTAATCGCGTCTGTGTTCACCAGTTTCAAATTTTGGGTTTTTATTGATTCATTTTTTCGGATTTTGCATTTAGGGTTTCAGATCTGGGTTATTTTGAGCTAACATTTTCAGATCTAGCTAACAAAATTGGTGCAGCTTGTCTTGAAGGCTAAATCGTTTGGTTGAAGGCCTCTATTTTCACAAAGTCTTTTGGGTTTAAAATTTACCTAATTTGTGTGCTTGCAGGAAGGGTTTTTAGATTTTTATTGTGTGCCTTGTTTTCATAGACTAGCAAACACTTCAATTGGTGCACTAAAATTAAATCATTGTGTTTTGTGTCTTGAGCAATAGGCTCTTTTTGTTTAATCTTTAGAGGGTCTGTCTTCCCGTGTGGTCATTAGGACTACTAGTGAGAAGAGAACGACCCAAGTGGGAGCGAGGAAAACCCACCTCTTCCAAACCACTATAAACAAATATATTCATGGTGAAAACTATGAATAAAGTGTGCTGATTAGTTCATATCGACACTATGTCTCCCCATAAACCCGTTTGATCAAATTTATTTGATCAGTTGTAGAGCGTAACCCCTACCGGCTGGGAGCCTTCTGTATTTACAGAGCTGAAAGTGCCGCATGTATGGCCACACGAGCGGATGCCCTTACTAGCACCTTTTTGTTTTAGAAGCCCAAATCCTTCTAGTTGTTGGGGCAGGAGGTCGGACCTCCGATAGCGGCCCACACACATACGGTTCTTAGTAGAGATACAAAGTTCGCCACGGGGAGTTTTCATGGGGACTGATGCTTGGCTGACCCAAGAAGTGAGTGCCGAGGGTGGAGCCAGTGAGGTCAATCATCTAAGTATCTGCTCTGAATAGCGTAGCCTCGGGGGTAAAACCCCATGTGGGATCAACAACTATTGTCTTGGCCAGCCATAAGAATTGTGCTTGACTTATTTTAAACATTCAAAGCATTCAAGACCAAACAACAAAACATTGTGTCTTTTGTGTCTTCAAGTGTATGCAAAACATTTTTACATCAAACAACACACTTTTCTTGGAGTCATTTTGAGTCTAGACACTTGCAAACATTGGGTCTTCATCAACACTGTGTCCTCGTGTCACAAAAAAATTGTCAAACAGTCAGATTTGGTCACAACAAAATGACTTCACATATTGAAAAAAATTGCACAAATTTTACAGAAACGCGTCTGTGTCAGACATAATAGCGTCTGTGTGGTATAACCACGTCTGTGAAGGGCAGAATCACGTCTGTGTTCCAACAGTCAACATTACACTTTGCAAAAAATCTCAGAAACATGTCTGTGTTAAACAGAGTCGCGTCTGCGTCAGGAAATCGCGTCTGTGAAGTATATAGGCGCGTCTGTGTTCAGAATTAAAAAAAAACTGTTACAGTCCAGCAAAAAAACACAGTCAGTTTTGGAATTCTTGAGCTTCCTAGGTCATTTCTCCAGGGTTTCATTTAGCATTCAACCTATCTTTGGGTCTCACAAAATCCATCATTGCTTCACATTTCGCTTTACATTCACACTTGTCTAAACTTGAGTCAAAAGGTCACTTGCTTGTCCTCACTATACTTTGTCAACACACTACATACAACAACACTTTGCTAAGTGGTCCCTCATCAAGGTTTCTTACCTTTGGGTCTCATTTGGTCCTACTTAGAGTCAAGGTCAACTTACCTCATCAAGAGAAACTATCCTCTCTTTGGAAGTCACACCTACTCTACTACATACATACTTGGTCTTACACTTTGAACATTGCAAGTACACTTCAGATTCATTTACATTTCATCCAACTCTTGGTCTTCCATACTCTTTCCATTTTTCATCTAGTCTCACACATCTTGGTCAATACCTAGTTCATGGTTGAAACCCGCCCTCAAAAATCTAGGAGAGAAACATGAGTTCTTATGAGTATGACAATGAGATCTTTTTCAATTCTGATCATACTACATTACCTGACATGGATGCCTATAGAAACATTCCAAATGTTGAGAACATGGACACTATAAACAACAATGCTATACATAATGACAATATGGACAACTTTTCAGTACATTCAGCAGATGTGGAAGAATCCATTATGAATCCCCATTTCAATCGATTGGTTGAGGAAATAATGAGGAGGGATAGACAATAATTTTTACAAATGATGGCACAAAGTGGAGCCAAGATACCTCATGATTTTGACATGTCTCAAATAATGGAAAATCAACCTTTGCAACAACCTCACTCCAACATGGATCAAAGGAGACCTAATAGTGGAGGAAATAGAGGACCATATATGGTACCTGAATCACCATCAGCTTTGCTTCAAAAACCAGAGGTCCCACATACACATGGTCAAACATATGATACTCACCTTCGTAGACCATTATGGAAGTCTTATGGAGAGAAATATGCTCAATCACATATCAATGCTAAGGATCAACCACCAAAGCAATGGGATATTCAAAGGCATTCTCAAAATTTGGACACAAGGAAACCCCGTGTCAAATTTGGGGGCAATACAATAGAACATGACATGCCTGTAGAGTATGGTATACATGCACAAAATAGATATGGTGTTCCTCAACATGAATCTATACCAAGTGGTCCATATACGCAGCATCATTACAGACCTCCTCCATATGAACATGTGTATGATCAATATCATCCATATATGCAACATGCTCCTCCTCCAATGGGTACCTCAAACATAGGATATGGTCCAAGAAGTCAATCTCCACCTAAGAACAATTTGGAGCAACAAATTAGGGACTTACAAAAGAAAATGGAGGACATAAATACACCGAAGCCAACATACACAATGAGAGACATATGTCCTTATCCATTTGACAAGAGCATTCCAATGCCTCCTTTTCCTACACACTTTGTGACGCCTAAATTTGATAAGTATAGAGGAAAAGGGGATCCTAAGGCACACATAAGACAATTTTTCATAGCTTGCATTGAGATAGCAGCAGAAGAGGCATATTTGATGAGATTATTCCCACAAAGTTTAGGTGATCAAGCTATGGAATGGTTCTCCCAACTACCACCTGGAATTAAGTCATGGGGTGATCTAGCAAAGGCATTTATCCAACATTTCTCCTACAACATAGAGATAGACATATCAGTCACTACTTTGTGCAACACCAAACAAAAAGAGGGAGAGTCTTTTGCATCATGCTTACAAAGATGGAGAAATCTAGCCAGCAGATGCTCTTGTGAAATTCCACAAAAACAAATGGTAGAAATGTTCACCCAGAATGTTAACAAAGACATTGGCTATGATCTAAGAAAAGCTTGTTTGTCCACCTTCAAGGACATTATGGAAAAAGGCTTAGCTACAGAAAAGGTCCTAATTGAACAAGGAGTCATCAAGATATTCAAGGAAAACAAAGATGACTTTAAAGGAAAAGACAAGCCAAGATTTTGGAATAAAAACAAGAACATGGTCAATGATGGTGTTGTTGATGCCAACATAGTGCGACCCAAAGTCATCTTTTCAGGATCAAGTTCTACAAACAATCAAGTGAATACTCAAACAACTTCCCGATCATGAAGGAAGTACACTCCATTGGGAGAACCACTTGAGTCAGTTTTCAAGAAGCTAGTGGCAAACAAGGTAATCATAGTTCCATATTTTCCTCCATATGAACCAAAGGTTAAACCAAATTGGTGGAATGATGATGAGTATTGTGAATTTCATAAGAGCAAAGGTCATAAAATAGGAAATTGTCATCGACTGAAGAACATCATACAGGATCTCATTGATAGAGGTGACATTGAGATTGAGGGACATTCATCTAATCAAGAACATGAGATGTTTAAGGAACCATTCCCAAAACATGACAAGGGAAAAGCTAAAGCCACAGAGGATCAAACCAACTATACCAGAGCATCTTACAACTATGATTCAACCATAAATCACATCTTGATGGACATTTATGTCTCTACCATTATCATCAAGGACAAAGCGTCTGAGAATTCTACTCGGAGACCCAAGATTGTCTTAAAAGGTGTTGGATCTTCTTCTAAACCTACCTCTGAATGTCATGTTACAACTCGCTGAGGTAAAATCACTTTGCAAGGTGCTCCAACTAAAAACACCGCTTCTTCATCAACCAAACCTGAGTATGATCTTGTAGAACAGTTAGGGAAGACACCCGCGCTCATCTCCATTCTTGAGCTCCTACGCATATCCCCTGCTCATAAAGCCATTCTTGACAAAATCTTGAGAGATACTATCGTTCCTACTGATCTAAACGTGGACCAGTTTCAAGCCATGGTGGGATACCTTTCCGTTCCACATTCACTTACTTTCACAGAAGCCGATGACGCCTCTGTAAGTCAGCCACATAATGCACCACTACACATTGAAGCCTTCATACACAAACATCGAATAAAAAGAGTCCTGATAGATGGAGGAGCAGGTCTAAACATTTGCACATTAAGCACTATTACACAATTGGGATATTCTGATAAAGCTGTGAATTCTACAAACAAAATCACCATTAAAGCATATGATGATGAAGAGCATTCATCCAAGGGTACAATCATCTTACCTCTCAGAGTTGGGCCAGTTACAAAGGATGTGGTTTGTCAAGTCCTGGATTTAAATCTCACTTACAACATATTGCTAGGACGCCCTTGGATTCATGAAATGAGGGCAGTCCCATCCACATATCACCAATGCATTAAGTTTCCTCATAATGGAGTGGAAGTAATAGTTAACGGCGATCCTAATCCATTCATATACTGCAATAACCTGAAATCAAAGACTGAGACCATCATTCCCTGTAATCATGAGGTTGTTCCTTCGTTGGCATACATTGATCTGGAGTCATTAAAACCTTCGACATCAAAACAAGGTGAGCTTAAAGGCATGGGGGAATATACTTTAAATCAGACCATGTACTTACGACAAGTCATGAGTTCCCCAAAAGAATATGGAAGACCACACCCTAACAAACAAATCTCCGTCATGATGCTCAAATGGGACCCTACTACCTTTCAAGGATGGGGTGAACTAGAAGAGGAAGATTTATACAAAATGCTTTTCAGAGACAATGAAGAGGAAACACAAGATCACATCAATCTACCATGTGAGAAATACGACAAAGGCTTCAAAATTCTACAAAAATTTGGGTATGATGGAAAAAGCCTTCTGGGATTACGAAAGGAAGGCATCATTGAACCTTTACAACCTGAATTGACTGTCAAGAAGGAACGCTCGAAAGGACTTGGTTTCTTAACTTCCAAGGTCCACACCCAAAGGACAGAAGAAGCCTTACAAATCAAAGCTACCAAAATTCAACAAGAGGATCGCTATTCCACAGATTCCAACGAATGGGAATGGGGTTCCGACAAGTCTTCCAGTGACTACGAGCTCACCGAGACATTCAGAGAGCCAGATGAACCCACAGAAGAAGAGGAGTTTTATAACAAGTTCAGAGTTGGTCAAGAAACAACCCATGAGGATTCCACACAGTCTTTGTCTCAAGGTTCTAGGTTGAAATCACATAGGATGAGAACACCTGTCCCAGAATGCGCTACTAGTGATGATAATTTGGATTCGCTCGCGATCGAGACTAATGAGGAGAGTGCCATCAATGACCTCGATAATTACCTTGACATACCTGAATATAACTGCATCTTCACTCTTAGCCCCGCTAACTTCAAAGACATTAACAGCCTTCCCCTTGTTCACCACCAACTCATTGACTGGGATCATGAAGGACCTGCATAGTTTGACACATTCCAAAACGATGAAGCTTTTATTGACTATCTGGGCATACGAGATGATCTTCCCCCTGGAGACCATAAAGCGGGATACACTATAGAACTCAATAGCGTGGTATATTTTGGTGAGGGTGTCGGATCTTCCAGTCACAAAAATGTGAAAATAAGAACAAATCAAGGGTCTTATGGCGAAAACCACACTGTGGCGCTGTCTGACCCCAAAAAGTAAAAAGAAAGGACGTATCTGAGGGTGAAAACCTCTCCGAGGCACCCAAAGATGGAAGGCTCGATATTCTCCCAGCATCATATGAGGAAAAGTCATCCATGTTGGTAGAGCAGACTATCAAAACAAACATTGGTACAGAAGAGGTTCCACACAACATATTCCTAGCTCAATCACTGACAGAGTCCGAAAGGTCAAAATTCATAAGTTTCTTCAAAGAATGACAAATCAACTTCGCCTGGTTATACGCTGATATGCCTGGATTAGATCCGGATTTGGTAATGCATCATTTGACAGTCAAACCGGGGGCAAAACCAGTAAAACAGAAATTAAAAAAAATGCATCCACAAGTGGCATTACTAGTCAAAGCAGAACTTGAGAAATTACTCGATGTCAGATTCATACACCCAATTGATTATCCCGAATGGATCTCCAACTTGGTACCTGTTAGTAAACCAGATCACAACATCAGAATTTGCACAGATTTCAGAGACATCAACAAAGCTTGTCCAAAGGATGACTTCCCATTGCCAAATATTGACTTGATTGTTGATCTCACCGCAGGTCATGAAATGTTATCATTGATGGATGGATTCTTTGGTTATAATCAAATAAGGATCGCACCCGAGGATCAACACAAAACATCATTTACTTGTCCGTGGGGAACTTTTTGTTGGAATGTCATGCCTTTCGGGCTAAAGAATGCAGGTGCTACATATCAAAGAGCCATGACTACTATCTTTCATGATCTCATGCACGTAACTGTGGAAGATTATGTTGACGACCTCTTGGGCAAATCAATAGACAGAAATACACATTTGGACATACTTTCAGTCGTCTTTGATCGGTTGGAAAAATATAAAGTAAGATTAAACCCCAAGAAATGTGTCTTTGGAGTAACCTCTGGGAAGCTCCTAGGATTCATTGTATCCAAAAGGGGAATTGAAGCTGATCCAGCAAAAGTTAAGGCCATCTTGGAAATGCAACCTCCAAGAAATATCAGTCAACTTCGATCCTTACAAGGTAGACTCCAGTCCATCCGAAGATTCATAGCACAACTGGCAGATAAGTGTAATCCTTTTCAGCACCTGCTACATAAAAACATCAAATTCAAATGGGATGATAACTGTCAACAGGCATTCCAGACATTCAAAGATTATCTTTTAAATCTGCCAGTTCTAATGCCACCAGTTCCAGATCAACCACTGTTACTATACATATCAGCTACTCCAACAATACTGGGGGCACTCTTAGCACAACAAATGGCTGAATGCAAGGAAAAAGCAGTATACTATATCAGTCGCACATTAGTAGGATATGAGCTAAACTACACACCAATTGAGCGTGCATGTCTCGCCGTGGTCTTTGCTTCGCAGAAATTACGACATTACATGCTCACTCATAAGACTAAGTTAGTTGCAAGGATAGACCCATTGAAATACTTTCTCAATAAAGCAACACTTACTGGGCGACTGGCCAAATGGGTAATGATCCTGAGTGAATTCGACATTGAGTATGTGGATAGAAAAGCAATAAAAGGACAAGCCATTGCAGATCAATTATCAGATGCTCCCATGATAGATGATGTTCCTCTAAGTTTCGAATTTCCAGATGAATCCATTTTGACAATGTCACATGCAAAGCCATGGCAACTGTACTTCGACGGCTCATACACATAGCATGGGGCAGGAGCTGGCATCCTCTTTATAACTCCTCAAGGGGATTCTATACCAAAATCATACCGCTTATCATTTCCTTGCACTAACAATATAGTAGAATATGAGGCGTTAACAACAGGATTACGAATTGCAGTTCAATGGAAGATCCAGGAACTTCATGTTTTTTAAGGACTCCCAACTTGTCATCCATCAAGCAACTGATGATTACCAAACAAAAGATGAAAAATTAATGCCTTATAAACAAATGGTGGATGACCTGAAACAACACTTCACAAAGATAGACTTTGAGCAGATACCAAGAGAGCAGAATCGTCGTAGATGCCATGGCTACAATTGCTTCCCTGATTGATTTACCTCCAAACGAGACCCGCTATGAGTTCTTGGTGGATAACCTTTTGGTTCCTTCATATGAGATCATGCCTACTGAGATGATATGCATTGTTGGTCCCGAATCCCAGTTATATGGTTCCATTTTCACATACCTATGTGACAATACTCTACCTCCTGATCTATCAAATAACCAACGTCGCACTTTCATTCGCCAATCTTCTCGATATGTCATTTTAGCTAATATCCTATACCGGTGAGGTCTAGATGGCACTCTTCTTAGATGTTTAGAAAGTGACAAAGCTCAGATTGCGTTACGGGAAGTGCATGAAGGGATATGTGGTCCACATGCTAGTGGTCCTACCTTGGCCAAGAAACTCATCAGGACTGGATATTACTGGCCCAATATGAAAAAAGATTCATATCAGTTTGTCAAGAAATGTAAGCAATGCCAAATTCATGGAGACTTCATACATGCGCCAGCACAAGAACTTCAACCACTTGCGTCTCCTTGGCCCTTTTGTCAGTGGGGACTCGATCTCATAGGCAAGATTCACCCTCCTTCTTCCAATGGTCATAAATTCATTATCACTGCCACAAAATATTTTACAAAATGGATTGAAGCTGTGCCTCTCACACAAGTCATAGGAAAACAGATTGCTACATTCATCCTCAACTATATCATTTGCCGATATGGTATTCCTGTTTCCATTATCACTAATAACGGGCGTCCCTTCAAAAATCAGAATGTTCATGAACTCTGTGACCGCTTCCATATTTCCCATCGTTTCTCCACACCATATTACCCCCAAGGTAATGGCCAAGCTGAGGCGTCTAATAAAACAATCCTTAAAATCCTAAAGAAGACAGTCGACGATGCTGGTCATAATTGACATATTCAACTTAATCCTGCACTTTGGGCCTACCGCACAAGTGTCCGCACACCTACAGGAGCTACACCCTATTCACTTGTCTATGGTACTGAAGCCATCTTGCCTATTGAGGTTGAGCTACCCTCTTTATAGGTCTCTTTGCAAAACATCATCAGTGACAAAGACTATAGGGTCTCTCGCTTACAAGAGCTGGAACTACTGGATGAATGAAGACAAACTGCTTTTAGTCATCTCAAGGCTTACCAACAATGAATGAGTCACAGCTACAATCACAAGGTCAAGCCTCACACATTTGAGGTAGGGGACTTAGTTCTCAGAGAAAATCCTAAAAATCAACAAGATAGAGAGAAGAAGGGCAAGTTCGAACCAAATTGGCTTGGTCCTTACATCATTATAGCAGCATATGGATCTGGGGCATATCAGCTCTCAACTACAGAAGGTGAACCTTTGGAGGATCCTATCAACAACATGCATCTTCACAGGTTTTACACATAGCTCTTCAAAGTATCTTAATTCAAAAAATACAAAAAATCAAAAAAATTCAAAAATACAAAAAAAAATTATAAAACAAAAAAATCGTTACTTGGTGAAAACCTGGCAAACAAGCGCCTTGTGACACAAAAAACATTGAAAAAATTGAAAAAAGTAAAGAGAAATAATTTCATCCAATGGTGAAAACCACTTCGGTGGCGCCCTGGGCAAGTACCATGGTGAAAACTGGGTCACCAGCACCATGTGTAGAGACATTGCTCCTTCCTCCTTCAGGATTCACTTTCATCCGTTCACTTTGCACACACTCACGACCAATTCGTTCATAATAAACTTACCCATTCCCATCATGGCTTGTTATTGATCTACCCAAGATTGGTTAGCCATTCATAATAAACCTCCCTTTTCATCCCTTTCCATCCATAATAAATCAGATCCTATCTGTGGCTAAGGCAAAATCCTATGTCTAGTAATGGGTGTGGAACTGAGAACATCACATGTTTCAAGGAGTACAGTTTCTTCTAGCTTCCTTCAGTCTATCCACGCACAATTCACAATAAAGCAACATTTGCATCACAGATCCACAATAGAGTTTCATCTTCTCCGCAATAAAGTATCAATTTCATGGATTCAGTCAATTTCAGATGAGACACAGCAGTAACAATGGGCTTCGACAAATCAAATCTTTCAACAGACTCAGACAATATATGGTTTCGTGCTATCTATCCTTTTTGTGAAAGTAAACATTGTGACCACAATCAAATAAAACTTATACAAGTGACAAGAGACACTAAACTTGAGGACTACAGTGGATGTTGGTGTCGAGTCTTGGTTTTCTTTTGATTTTATCTTTTGGTGACATGTCTTTTAGCTTTTCCAGGATGTCTCTGACTAGAGATTCTATCTCCAGGATGTCTTTGACTAGAAAGGCGAGGATAGGGTATCGTCACCTATTTTTCTTTGCTATCTGTGGATTGTCTCTTAGTAATGCTATGACTTGTCCAAGGATATGAGGACACTGTGAGTCTAGTGTGAACTGGGGCATTCCTTATTTGCGACTGTCTTATCTCCATTCAAACAGGTACAATGACTTTCTGGGTCGAACATATGCCTCAATTGTCATAACCTACTTGCCATAATAAATCTCAATGATGATAACGCACAAGAAGCTCTTTCACTTTCATATCTTCTATCTTCCATCCCCCTTTCTTGATTGACTTCCATCATCCTTCTCGAGTCCGCATAGCCTACCATCACATGACTGAGTATAATGACACACTAAAAACATTTGCATTTCATGTAGTTGCACCTGCATTACCACATATAAGCATTTTATACATACATATAGATATCACAACTGCATCACATCCTGCACACAACACCTATTAGCACAATTTACATTTGCATTATCATATTCATTTGCATTACATACATTTACAATTGCATTGGCATAACATTTTAAAACATAAAAGAACAAAAATATTGCATTTCATTATGTTTATATTTGCATCCATAAAAAAAACATCACATAAGAACATCTCATCACAGAGGTACACATGCATATAGCTGCCGCAAAGATGAATCATCTCATATATATAATCATAAAGTGTCATGATACAATGATGTCAAAATCATATGGCTACAAAAGCACCCGTAGGTGTCTACAATACAAAAATGGTACAAAACTGATACATAGGGAGCCCTCTATGGCTATGATGAACTCCCTCCCTCAGAGCCGCCTGGCCTCGATGGAATCTGAGCCCCTGAAGGACCCACCCCAAGATCATCCCTCCTGTCTCCTCTATCTGGTGGTGGTGAAGGACCCATAATCCCACCACTCGATGCCTGTCTCCTCCGGCTCCCTCCCGTAGCTGTCGCTGTATGCGATGGTCTATGGAAGCTCCTCGCCCGCTGATCTACTGGCACTGCACCATAGTAGAGATCTCGCCAGTAGGCAATCTCCTCCCCTGCCTGCAGGACATAAGCATATCCTACCCCTGTGTCCTCCGCTGCCTGTCTCCCGACCCTTAGTGCTGTCTCAACCTCTGTATAATGCTGAATAGCCTGATCTCGCTCCCGCTCAGTATCTCTGAGCCTCATCCTGAGCTGATCCCTCTCCCTCTCCAGCTCCTAGATCTCATCTGCCTGGCCCTAGCAGATCTCCCTCAGCTCTAGCAGCTCATCCTCCACCGGGTCAGCCCCCTCCACCTCTGCCTGTGGCTCCCCCTGTACGGGTGCCTGCCCCTGTGCCTATGCCTATACCTGTATTGGTGCCTGTACTGATACCTGTCTCTATCCCTGTCCCTGCACCTGTACCTGTCTAGGACCCTATGCTGCATGCACCTATAGCGGCAATCCACCGCGACCCCTCACCACCTAAGCCTGTCTCTCCTCACCACCCTCCCTCCGAGGTGCAACCCTCCTCTCTCCAACTGCTCCCCTCCTCCTCCGTCGGTCTCTGCCCCCATCACCTCCACCATCATCATCATCCCCACCCCCATCTCCATCCAATGGCTCTCCCGGATCCGTCAAGCGTGGGAAGGGATGCTCTGCCCAGTAGGCTATGTACTCAGCATCCATGCCGACGTCCTCAATCTCTGGCCACATGTCCCAAGGTAGGGGCATCATCTCTACCAGCTGTGTCACTGCCTGATCATATGACAACAAAGGCCCAAACTGTGCCTGATCTCTGACTGTTCGTGCATACATGACCGAGCCTCGTGGCATCCTCTGAATCCTACCAAACTGTCGGCCAACCTTGTCCACTAGCTGCCTCTCTAGCACATAGGGCATCCGCCCAATCAAATACCTACTCTGGAAGGTGTAGCGAAGCTCAACTGCATCATCCTCCCACTACTCGCAGCCCAGGTATGGTCTCCATACGACCATGTCGATATCATCTATCACTCGCCGCCAATACTCTAGCCTGCCAATCCGTGGCTGTGATGTGATCATGTCATACAAATGAACAAAACTGCGTCCATGACCCCTGCCTCTGAAGTGTATCGGCCTCGTCATTGGCAGATGCTCGTAAGCCCATACCTGCAACAATGTCACTCCGCAGCCCAAACCCACAAATCCGTGGTACACAAATTGATGCAGCTCGTAATAGAGGTGTGCCAACACACACGGTCCCCAAGCATACCTAGTGTGTTGCGTCACCAGTGTCTCCAGTGCTCCTCCCCACCTCACAGCCAACCCTCGTGTCACCCTATCTAGACATAGGAACCCACTGATCGTTCCTCCTACCACTGCTGGTAATGCTAATCCTGTGGCTGTCATGGTATCCCATGCCACATGTCCTGCCCTCATCTCCAGTCCTGGGTCCTAGAATACTCATCTCAGGGCCTCCTTGTCTCCATCTCAATCGTATGGGATCAGCTCCCCATCGATTGGTATCCTCAGTATCCTATATACATCCTCAAGGGTGACTGTCATCTCACCCATCAACAAATGAAACGTATAGGTCTCAGAGTGCCATCTCTCCGCCAGCGCAGTCAACAGTCCCATGTTCGCCTGAAACTCAGGCACATATAGAACATGTCTCAATCCCATCTCCTCAATAGCTGCTCGATCCTCGAAGGACAACTCAGGTCGCAACCTCTGAGTAGACAGGAATCTCTCCCGTGACTCCAGCATCGGCAAATACTCCTGCAGTCAAGCAAATCACTCATGTCAGTCATAGTGGCATTCACTGTTCATCACAAAGTGTTGCTATCTATCCTAGTGACACTCACTGTTCATCACAAAGTGTTGCTTCTATCCTAGTGGTACTCCCTGTTCATCACAAAGTACTACGTGTGTGACACTCACTGTTCATCACAAAGTGTTACTCACATTTGCACTCCCTATTCATCACAAAGTGCTACTCATATTTTAGTACTCCCTATTCATCACAAAGTACTCTATCTTGGTACTCACTGTTCATCACAAAGTGCCTTGATTTATCCTAGTCTTCCCTAGAGGACCTGCTTGAGTGTATCCTCTCAGTAGCTTATCCAATCGACAGCGTATGTTCATCACAGAACTGCCGATTTGACCTAGAAGACCAAAACCTAACACAAACGTGCTTACCTGACATAAACACGCTTTCAGACTGCATAGACGCGCCTAAAAAACACAGACGCACCTGATTGACACAAACGTGCTTATGCTCTGCACAGACGCACCTGGGCGACACAGACGTGCCTTCTTGGAATAGACGCGACTGGCCATCACAAACGCGGTCGCATTTGACACAGACGCGGGTTCAAACGCAGACGCGCCTGGCAGAAACACAGACATGCCTCGCGAGCACAGACGCGCCTGGAACCAACGCAGACGCGCTTGGACATTTTTGGACACTTTTTG
This sequence comes from Cryptomeria japonica, assembly GCF_030272615.1. Lineage (NCBI taxonomy): Eukaryota > Viridiplantae > Streptophyta > Pinopsida > Cupressales > Cupressaceae > Cryptomeria > Cryptomeria japonica. Next base: position 115,360,193 of record NC_081410.1, on the reverse strand, counting down.
GACCCCAGTCTAAGCGCATTTATTGCTCTATCTACCATGCATTAATGACAAAATTAAATGCGTCAAAGTACGAGGAGGTTTGGTGGTACTTACCGACTCTCCTGCCTCTGCTGGCCTCTGAAATCGGCGAACGCGGTCGAATCTATGAATGAAGGCCATCGCTGCTGACTGCTGCTGCTCTATTTTCGCTCTGCAATCTGCTCTCGTGGATGTGTAGATGACAATGAGGATGTATTTTCCCTCCTGGTCTATCTTATAGACTACCCCTAGCCTTCGTTTCCGGAGTCAGTCTTCTTTATCCTGTGACTTTGTCACTTTAGCCGGTCAGTCCATTCTAGCCTTTCTTTCTTATCGAGAGATTGTCTACGATCTTTCCAGACATTTTCATCCAATCTCTCGAGGGGGCATATCATTCCCATCTTGGGGCAACTTTGTATCAGTTCATATTATTTTCTTTGAAACAACGTGACAAGCCGCATTGTCTCAAAGAGGGGCAAAATGTAGACACCTAAAATTGTCATGTCTAATTAAATAAATATTTTATTTATTTAATTATCTAAGCCTAATTCTTCTATAAATTAAATAAATCTTTATTTATTTAATTAATTCATTTATCCTCTTCTAGCCTTATTTCTCATTTAAATGAATATATTTATTTATTTAAATTATCCTTTTTCCTAAATTAAATAAATATTTTTATTTATTTAATTATCCCACTTCTTCTATTAATTAAATAAATCTTTATTTATTTAATTAATTCATTAACCTTTTCTACCCATGACACATGTCATTCATCTCTTAATTCATACACTAACTACCCCTTTCATTATTTTATTATTTCTTTTACCTACCCTCTAATCATAGCCGACCTCCTTCTACACCTCTCAATCTTATCCCTCCATTTCATATAGTGTCTTCTATATAAGGAGATGCTTACTTCATTATCAAACCCTAATGAGACATTCGAATGAATCTTATACACTTGACTACACTACGATCCTACTTGCAACCACATTTCCGTTCTTTGTTGAGCTCTTGTGCACATAAAATTTGAGAGCAAATATATCAAGCAAGATCAATGGAGATAGGAAGAATGGAGATCCAAACCCTATTGGACATGTGATGGTATAATCTTTGTGATTTTGTTTGATTTGCATTGTCTTAGGTAATCTTCATATGTTATGGTGGATCTTTGTTGTTGTTAGGCCAGGGTTTTGTGGTTGAATTCATTTAGCCTTTCAATATTGTTATTGTTGTTATCCATTTTCACCATATACAAGTAGGTATACATATAAATCAAAAGTTGTCCTTCAACTAAGAAGTTATGACGAACAAGGAGATTCACTCCATCAAAATCATCCACAAATTGAATTTCATCCAATCATACCTTTAAAAAATTTAAATTTCATAAATAACATATAATAAAATAACATATCATAAAGTAACATATCATTCTCACCACTGTGGACTACAAAATTTTAATATTTACTATATTTTCAAAGTATAAACAAAACAAAAGAATTACAAAATTAATAAAATAATAACTTTTCTTTAAATTCAAATTACATTAAAAAAAAACTAAAATTTAAATTTTAAAAAATCAATACTAATAAAAAATAATCCAATTATTTTTTGTAAATGTCAATAGTACACTTTATAAGCAACATACTTTTAAAAAATATTATGAATTAAAAAAATTAATACACCGTTAAGCACAAGATGCTAGTTAAGAAACAACCAAACTGTCAACACAGGCTGACAAAAAAAACAAACCAGTAATATAATAATAATAACCGTAAACAGTCACATGCTGGAAACAGCCAAATTATACAAAACAAAATTGACAATTTAATAAATTGATGACAGGCTATCCTTTGAAAAAGAAGGCTGACGTCATTGATTTAGCCATGTTGCTTCCTTCTCTCATTTTTTTTTAACATCTTTTTCAGACCTAAAAATTTTAAATAAGTTTTATTCTTAAAGTTGCTATAATTTAACTATTTGAAATAAATTAAGATTGTGACAAATATCTTTCTATATTTTCAAATATCAATATAGTAAAAAAAATTATTTTTTTTTCCAAAAATTTACATATAAAGAATGCCCAAATTATTATTATTTTGTAGCTATCTTACCGCAATGTGAGTTAAAATCTTAATGTCTATTTAATAATGCAAATAAAAATGCAAGTTTCTTCTTTCAAAGACATAAACAATGATTTTAAATTGTTATTTTCGTCTATAGACCATGCTTTATAAGCGAGTTTCTATATCTATTGTCCCTATTATCATGGATATGGATAAAAAAATAATGAAATCTTTTTAGACAATTATATGCTAGAATAATGAATAAATAATAATTAAATGATGCAGATAAATTAAAGTAGCACATAAAAGATAATAAAATTAGTATAAATATATTAAACACATCCATTTGAATGATGTTCATATATATTATATAGAAGTATTTTAGGTATCTATACTAATCAAGATTTTTTTAATATGTATAATATAGTTATTTTATTTAACTAAAATTATTAAATTTAAAATTAATATAATTTTTATTAAACATTATTTTATTTTATTTTATAGAATATATAATAATTTATTTATATACTAAAGTATTATATTCTTTTACTTAAGAAATACATAATCTTTTCGATAAAGAATTTTTAAGTAGTAAGTGAAAATAGGTTTAAATTTAAAAATATAAAAAATATTTTATAACATGTACAAAAAAATAAAAATAGAATCAAGTCTTAACTAGATAACACAACACCAAATTGAACCCTAACCCTAATTTAATTGAATAATAATCCAAATTCTAACCCTAATTAAACTCAAATCCTAAGCCTAGCTATAATTAAACCCTTATCACAAGCAAACCCTACAACAATTGAACCCTAACTACAATTAACTATAACCCTTTAAACCCTAACTCTAAGATTTTGCTCTAATTGAACCCCAACCCTAAGCTAATATTAACCCCAATCCTAAATTCTAATTGTGCTCGAAGCGTAATGTTAATCAAACTATAACTCAAACTTTATTTAAACCCTAACCATAACCCCCAAATTTATCCTACAATAGTAACCTTAATTGTAATCTAACATTAACCCTGACCTTAACCCTAACCCTAATCTAAATGTATTTGAACCTTTATGATAACCTAACCCTGAAATTAATCCAAACCATAATTAAACCCTATCTTCAACTTGAACCTTAACGCTAAAGTAACCTCGACCATAAGCCCAAACTTACCTTGACCCTATCCATAATCTAAACCAAAATGAACCCCAACCCTATTTGAATCTTTATGATTACATAAACCATAACTCTAATTAATCCTTAACCCTAACCTTAAAATCAAATTTTATTCTACAAACCTAACCCTATTTGAATCCTAACACTAAATATAACTATAATACTAACCCTAATCCTAATTAAACCCTAATTAACTCTAATTCTAACCCTAACTCAAATATTTCCCCTAATTAAACTCCAACCCTAACCCAATCTTAACCCTAACCATCATTGTGCATGAACCATAACCCCAATTGAACTATAACTCTAACCCTTTTTGAACTCTAACCATAATTTAACCCTAAACTGATTTCTAATCCTAACCCTAAGCATGATGTAAACCTAATCCTAATCATATCCCTAACCCTAACAGTAATCATCTATCATAACCCTAAAATGTAACCCTAACCCTAAACCTTGTTATACTAACCATAACCCTAAACCTAACCCTAAACTAACCATAATTCCAATCCTAATCCTAAATCCTAACCCTAAATCCTAACTTTAAACCCTAACCCTAAATCCTAACTTTAAACGCTAACCCTAAATCCTAACCCTAACCCTAAACCTTACCCTAAACTTAAAATTTTGATGGTGCCTTCAAAGAGTTCAAGCTATCCATAAGAGGTATTTGGATAACGTTGGTAGAGTCCTCAACCAAAGGTTGTGAAGATTAAGATATATTACTAATAGGCAGATTTGGGAGGGCCACATTAGGAGACCCAATAGGTTTGACAGGGAACTTATTTTTATTCAAGATTGGACAATTCCTTCGAATATGACCCTCGTGTCTACATAAAAAGCATACATTGATCCCCCCTAGGGTTTCAATAACATAGACCAAGGGGTTTAAAAATCTGGGGAGATCCTTCTTAGGATTAACTCAGATTAAAACCGCAACTGAGGAATGAAATTCCAAAACAAAGGAGGGAAATTTTTAACCACTATCAACCTAGGACAAGACAAAGCCAAAATCTCATCAGAGATAGCCTCGGGTGACCACTTGAGGGCTCTATATGTACAGTTTCCAATGGATCAAAATTGCTTATCAACTACTGCCACTTGAGATTTAGGGTCATTGAAAAAAATAATGAATAACCATTTTTTAATCATTCTTCAAAAAGAAAAATGACACCCTAATTTCTTATTCCAAATATTTCTAAACCATTTGCCTAAGAATTTGCGAGCTGGGCACTTGGTAATGTCCATGACCGTGAGAAAAATAATAATATTTTTTTAATCGATATTTCTCATTATTAAGAGCATCAATCATTTTAGAATTAGGAGAAATTGCAGGGTTGGAGACAAAAAGAGCATTTTGCTTATGTGTTCCTCCTACTGGTTTGCCATTACCTATTGATAGTGAAACCAATTCCGCGTCAAACTTCGTAGTTTTAGGCACATAGAACGATTTATCAACCAGTATAGCCTTGAAAGACTTAGCCTCATTTGGAAGAGCATCACCTTTATTGTGAATGCTAGGAGAAGTCAGACTACCAACTTCGATGCTTGGAGACCCATCCATAGTCCATACGACACCATTAATTGCTCCCAATCTTGCCAGCTAGAAGGCCAATCATGCGAACAAAAAAATAAATTCAAAAAAAATAGGAAATGAAAATGTAGGCTTACCTCAGTGGGAGAGGATGTTTGGCCTCCTCCACACCCTCGACACGAAATAATTTGTCTGTCAAATATCTAATTAATAATTAACAAGTGCCACATAGTGGCTAACACTTGCCTTGTTTTTAGTATAGTTTTAATAATAATTATGATTTAATTTTAATAATGATTATATTTTAAAAATTATAATAATTAAGATAAAAAAAATTAAACATAATTATTTCATAATAATTAAAATTTTACTAGAAAAAATAATATAAATTAAAGAAATCCTAATAATTTTTTAATTTTATAAAATAAAGTTAAATAATTGAAATAGTTTTAGATTTAAATCTACTTTAAAAACTAAAATATAATAAACAAAAATGTGTAAAAAAACCTCTATAAAAAATTAAATACTAAGAAAATTAAAATTAATAATAAATAACAATAGTGTTGATAGATAATAATTTTATTAAGTCAAATTAATTAAATAAAAATAATAATAATATTTTAAATTCATTGTAATTTAAATATAATAAAATATGTATAAAAGTATAATTAGTTTTAAACATATTAATTCAATAAAAGAAAATTGTAACTAAAAATAACAAATCAATTTATTTTATTATAACATAACATTTTTTTTACTTATGTAATTATTATTATAAATATAACATTTTTTTTACTTATGTAATTATTATTATAAATATATATCCCTTAAAATTTTATACAAATTGATAATTTTTGAAAATTTTATTATTTGATCTGATTATAGATCTATTTTATGATAATATATTATTAAAAAAAATATAACATTATAAAATTCTATATTTATTTTCCATCACAAAAATAAAGAAAGTTTAATTTTTCTAAATTTACATATATTTCTGGCTATATAGTTGCCACTAAAACTAATTATTTTGGATTTCCTAAAAATCTGCTTTTAAGAACTAGTTAACTGGAAAAACAAAAAACTCATTACAATACTATTGCCTAAGACTAATAATTAATATTTAGCCTGTATTTCTTATTTTTTAAGAAATAATGAATTGATATCAAAATCAAATATTATTTTTATCTATAACTATTTTTATGGGTTCTTTCTATAATATGCTGGTTAAGTGATGGTGTTGTTGTTGTTGTATGCAAGATTTAAAATAAAAATTATATCATCACTACATGAATTATATTTTTAATTAAATAATTTTAAAGTAATTTATGTATTCATACATTATAAACAATTAAAAAAATAAAATAAAATGCCTTTTTAAATAAATATAGCTATCTATATATAAAAATATATAAAAAATGTTGTTTTATTTTAGCAATCTATATATTATTTTCAAAAACTAAAATGCAATTTTAAAATCAAGGAGAAAAAATAAAAGAAGATGAATTAAAAAAAGATGAAAGAAAATATAAAATAAATATATATAATAAATTAATTAATTTGTATTTAGTAGAAAAGTTATGTATTTTTAAATATAAAGACATTGAAATTTAAAATATATATTAATGTCTATAAGTAAAATTACTGAAAATATATATTTCACAATAAGAGATAATGAATAAGTATATATATTTCATAGATAAGACATAAATAAAAAATTGTCCTTCAACTAAGAAGATATGACAAACAAAGAGATTCAATCCATCAAAATCATCTACAAATTGAATTTCATCCAATCATACCTTTAAAAATTTAAAACTTCATGAATAACAATATAATAAAGTAATATATCATTCTTACCACTGGACTACAAAATTTTAATATTTACTATATTTTCAAAATATAAACAAAACAAAAGAATTACAAAATTAATAAAATAATAACTTTTTTTAAAAATTAAAATTATATAAAATAAAATAAAATAAAATAAATAAATTTAAAGAAATCATTACCACAAATAATAAAAAATAATCGAATTCTTTTTGTAAATGTCAATAGTACACTTTATAAGCAACATACTTAAAAAAAATATTATGAATTAAAAAAATTAATAATTAATACACCGTTAAGCACAAGATGCTAGTTAAAAAACAGCCAAATTGTCAACGCGGCTGACAAAAAAAACAAACCAGTAATATAATAATAATAACCGTAAACAGTCACATGCTGGAAACAGCCAAATTATAAAAACAAATTTGACAATTTAATAAATTGATGACAGGCTGTCCTTTGAAGAAGAAGGCTGACGTCATGGATTTAGCCGTGTTGCTTCCTTCTCTCATTTTTTTTTTTACATCTTTTTCAGATTTAAAATTTTTAAATAAGTTTTATTCTTAAAGTTTCTATAATTTAACTACTTAAAATAAATTAAGATTATGACAAATATCTTTCTATATTTTCAAATATCAATATAGTAACATTTTTATTTTTTTTCCCAAAAATCTACATATAAAGAATGTCCCAATAATATAATAATAAGAAAGAGATCTCAATATAATAGATAGAATATTTCCAAGAAAAGTTTGTAGCTATCTTACGTGTGGTACTTAATGTTTTTCTACTATGCTTATTGATTTAGGAATATTTGTAATGGAAGTGTGTTTGTAAATATTAATTTCTATTTTGAATTAAAATCCTAATGTCTATTTAATACTACAAATAAAAATGCAACTTTCTTCTTTCAAAGAGTTGTTTCCTTAAACGAACATAAACAATGGTTTTAAATTACTATTTATTTATTTATTTTTAAACATAAGTGGCAAGCCACTGAAATATATATATTAATAAGAAAACTAATTCAAGAGCTCAATAGGGAAAGAACCAGGAAGAAAATCCTATATTCTTGCTCAGATACAATGAACAAAGAGGAATCGAGGCTATAAGAAAGAACCCCCCAAAAGATCCGAAGAGAAAGATAGAACTTGCCCATAGTACAAATCTCATAGAGGCCAAAATTGAGAGAAACGGGTCAAGACAAATCCAAAAGAAACCTTAAAAAACCACCCCCTCAACCGGTTGTCATGGAGACTTGGGAAGTGAAATATTGGTTAACGGAACACTGTAGAGCTGCCACAACCGGTTACCGGTTGTGTTATACCAGAACTTTGATACCGGTATGTTGTCCTATTAACCGGTTCATAAAAGAGCCTCCATTACCGGTACTACCTTGTTGATTAACAAAATGTCTCCACTACCGGTTCTGTTATATTGGTGGAAATAAATGAATAGACCAACACCGGTAATAACAAGAAGCAGTCAAAAAATTTCAGGCAATGGGTTGCAAACATATTTCCTTATACATCAAAATGGAGCATATTCTAATCAGCAAAAAAACAGAGCCAAAGTCATTTTACTCTTCCATGGTAGCATCACCCTGGATTTGATTTTCAGGGGCATCGAGGGCTAGAATATCTACCTCCCATCGCACTGGCACTGCATCTTCTTGAGGGCGACGAAGGACCTCCTAGAAATTGACCTCCATGTATTGTCGTAGTCTGGCATCTCTCGAAGGAGTCGATGCGATATTTTCCCACTCCTCGGCCACTTCGGGTTGAGAAGAGCTAGTCCATCCCGAGGCCCCATCCTGCACCGGTGCATTGAGGTATGGCACCCTATCTGAAGCCCGTCCCCTTTCCACCGGTTGCGGAATTGGTAGACATGGATCAACATTTTCTAGTTCCAGGATCACAATGAGAGCCCCAACTTTGATTTTGACTCTATGCACAACATGCTCATCCAGTTGTTTGCCAAATTGTTGCAGACCATTCTTTACATGATGAAAGTTTTGCCTTTCAAGGGCATGCTTGATTCGGTCATAAAGAACCATGTAAGCATGGCTGGATTGAATATAATGTCGTGGAAATAGGCCCCCTAGGAGAGCTGACCACTGCCATAGATTATAATTGACCAGGGCTCCATGGAATGAGGTAGGTGCAAGCACATTCCGCCTTACCAACTTAAAAAACACTACTTCAAGCAGGGGAATCGACTGCAAGAGGTCAAGAGAGTTGGACAGGAAAGAACTGAGAAGTTGATAGGGAAAAAGAATTCTTTTGGCTTGAGGGGAAAACATCTCCTCACCAATGAAATCTTTGACTGCTCTTCTTAGTTGTGGATTATGTAGAAGAAACAGTTGATCGAGGTCCCTATCGTTGATTTGTCCATGAAAAGCCATCGAGGGTTCTGTAGTTCACACTGGAACACGGTCGTTCCATGGCATGTACTCCCAATGCATTTGCCTGCACCCTTCGCAAGAGCCAATCTCCATATTGTTGAACACTGAGATACTTCAAAAATCGAAAACTTCCACTGAGAACTGTGTATATAAAAATAGGCAAGTTTCCATTTATAAACAAAACTTAATATCTCAAAATGCAATAATTAATCAGTCTTTAAAATCAAGTTCGAGATTTCTTGCATTAACATGTGACCGTAATGCAGTCGAGAGGATGTGTGAGAGGCCAAAATCTGTTTTACCCCATGTGAAATGACATCATGAAAATCTCAGAGTACATGCACTAATCTTTCATTCATACCATCCACAAACTACATTTAAATGCATAAATGCAAGTGTCCTATCAGTCATCCTATTCGCAGGCTTCAGGTTAAATGCATACATGCGAGTACTTTTTAAGATGTAGTTTATAATTTAAGTGATGTACTTTCCTTTTGTACCAATTCAAGCAATTCGAGAAAAGAAGACAGTTTGATGGGAGATGCAACCGACTCAACTGAATTGCCATCGCAACCCATATTTGCTAATTTGTCAGCTATAGAGTTACCCTCTCTTAATGTGTGGCTGACAATGTAATCCAAAAATGTGTCAAGTAAATCCAAGATATGCTTCAAAACATAGAATAGGTGCCAATTCTTAGATCTTTTCGAGGTAATTGAATTGATGATAACTAATGAATCCCCTTCTATATGTATGTTGTAGAAACCACATTTCTTTGCTAGCACCAGGCCAACTAGTAAGGCATTTGCCTCCGCCAATTCATTGGTACCCAAAGGGATGGGAGAAGCTTGGAAAGCACACATTTTGCCAAATTGATCTTGAATGCAAACTCCAATTCCCAACTTCTCTGGGTTTCCACGGGAAGAGCCGTCGAAGTTGATCTTAAAGAAATTAGGTGCTAGGGGTACCCATTTTATGGAAGACCTATCTCTAACATGAGCTAAGGACCAATTCAAAGGAATCCCTATTGGCAAAATAATACCATTCCATGTTTTTGCAATTACCTTATCCCACTGGGTGAATGATTAGATGTCCTTGGAATTAGTGAGAGAAGAATTTATAATTTTTGCAATCGAATTTTCCAAATTGATCCAGATTAGAGGATGTTTTTTCTGAAAATTCTTTTATTCCTCTCCCACCAAATGGCCCAAATGATGTGAGCAGGAGCACATTTCCAAATGCCTGAGAAAGTTGATAAAAAAAATAAAAGAGGCCAAGAGTTAAACATATCCCAAAGTGATTTCGGGAAGGGCATCATAACTTGGAGTTTATTCATGATGAAGAACCAACATTGGGAGGCAAAAGTGCAATGTAAAAATAAGTGATCAACTGATTCTTCCTCTAGGCCACAAAGTACACAATTAAAAGCTTGTGAAATGCCCAATTTTACTAGTCTATCTGCTGTTAGGATTCTTTTGTTCAACGTTAGCCATGCAAAACAACCTACTTTTGGCAGAACAATATCATTCCAATAGAATGAGTATGCCCGACTACTGACCTTATTGCTACAACCTTGCTGTATGGCTTTGTAACCTTCTTTAATTGAATATTGCCCTGATTTAGAAGTTGCCCAAATTAACACATCTTCTCTATTAGACATGAGAACTACCCTATTCAATAAGATAGTTGCCAAGGAAGAAGATTGTTGGGTGGATATTGGGAGAAGAGTTGGGTCTTTCCAGATTATTTTACCTGCAAATATTTCTACAACGGACACATAGTCACTCAATTTTGTACCCCAATGAGCTATAGCTATATTCATAATATCTTCCATATTATCCATTTGAGCAATTGGAGGATGCCCACACCATGAGTCTGTCCAGAAGTTAGCACTGAGACCATTATTGACTTCCCATGAAACATACTTAGATATTAGATTTCTCGAATCCATCATAAGATTCCAAATAGCTGACCCCTTTGGAGGATCCAAAATTGTCAATACTCTGGATGGTTGATTGTTGTCCAGACATTTATCTTGCATAATCTGGCACCATTTGGAAGCAGGATTAGTGTACATTTTCCAAATCAATTTCCCTCCAAAAGCCTTGTTGTGATGCTTTAGATTATGAAGACCTACTCCACCTTGGGATTTTTTACATGACATATTTTCCAGAGAGGCTAAGGAGATTTTCCTTTCATTTGTCATATTACTATACCATAGAAAATCTCTAACAAGTTTCTACAATTGTTGAATGACAGATGAGGGAGCTTTGAGAACAGACATGTAATAGTTCAGAATAGCTGTTAACACTGACTTAATAAGAAGAATTCTACCTGATAATGAAAGCCACCTTACTTTCCAGGCTGAAATTCGAGCCTTGATTCTACCAATAATAGCAGACCAATAAGAAGATTTGTTTGTTCCCATAGAAAAGGAATGCCAAGGTAAGAAGATGGCAATTGCTCCATTGGGAAGCCCAAAGTCTTGGATATTCTTAGTGACAAGGTTGGAGGTGTGTTCAAGATGAAAATCTTAGACTTAGCAGCATTAATTTTCTGGCCCGAAGCAGAAGAGTAGATTTCCAATGTTTGCTTAATGTGCCTGGCTTCTTGTAGAAAAGACTTACCAAATAACAATGTATCGTCAACAAAAAGAGAGTGAGTTACTGCTATTGAAGTACCTGGAAGACTGGCTCCAAGCCAAAGCCCATTTGAAGACTGAAAATTGATGTGTCTACTAAAGACATCTGCCATAAGAATGAAGAGAAAAGGTGATAAAGGGTCACCTTGTCTTACTCCCTGTGTACCCTGAAAAAACCCTGAGGGATGTCCATTTATTAGAATCGAAAAGTGTGCACCTGAGACACAAGTTTTGATCCATTTGAACGATTTGTCTGAGAAGCCGAATTTAGATAATACCTTGAAGAGAAAATCCCCTTAACCCAGTTGTATGTTTTCATCATATCAAGTTTGACAACAAAATTTGCTTGTTGGTTTTCATGGATAGAGTGTAAAACCTCATGTGCTACTAAGGCTCCTTCCATAGTCTCCCTACCTGAGACAAAACCCCCTTGTTCTTGTAAGATGATCTTAGGTATAAGATAATGCAGTCTGAGGTAAATGGCCTTAGTTACTATCTTATAGATTGTGTTACAGAGTGAAATAGGTCTGAACTCTGCAAATGTTGATGGGGAAGGTGTTTTTGGGATGAGAACAATATTTGTTGCATTAAAACTTTTTAGCATTGCTCCCCTTTTCCTGGATTCTTCCATGACCGCCAAAAGGTCAAAACCAATCACATCCCAACTCTTTTGGAAGAAGAGGGTGGTGAACCCATCTGGACCTGGAGCTTTATCTGGGGAAAGAGAGAATACCACTTTGTGGACTTCCTCCAGAGTGAAAGGGGCCAGTAGGAGTCTATTATCCTGGTCAGAGATCAAAGGAGGGATAGACTGCAATAAAAGCTCAACATTATCCTTCCAAGAAGGATCTAAATCAGAAGGTACGGGGGCTAATAGATTCTTGAAAAACTTTACTCCTTCATCTTGAATATCTGCTAAATTTTTAATCAACAACCATTTGTCCGCATGCTTGATTGAGAATATAACATTTGATGCTTTTCTTTGTTTTGTGGATGCATGAAAGAATTTTGTGTTCTTATCTCCCTGCTTCAACCATAGCTCTCTTGATTTCTGTCTCCAGTATTCTTCTTCTCTCTTACAAGCTTCTTCCCACTCACTTTGAAGACCCTTCTGTGTAGAATGCAGAAGCCGATCCAAACCCTTGGATATTATATTTTGGTTAACTTCTTCCAATTGTTGTGCAATGTTTTTTTTTGAGCAAAAACATTCTTGAAGACCTTTCTATTCCATTGCTTAGCCTGAACCTTAATAAACTGAAGTTTCTTAAAAAAATTGGAACATCTTTGTTCCACTACATGTAGTGGCAGATACCCACCATTGTATTAATAAAGCCTGAAAGTGTGGATGTCTAAACCACATACGCTCAAATTTGAAAGAAGAACCAAAACACGTCATGGGGTTCTGATTTTGCCATTCAAGAATAATTTGAACTAGAAAGTGGTCTAATTCTGAAATAGGAAGAATATTTGAACAATAACTGAACTAATTAAGGTGTCATTCCAAAGGAATAAAAAACCTATCAAGTCTCTCTGCAATCTGAAGGAAGCCTGATCTCCTGTTAGTCCAAGTGAAGAGACCATTGTTGGGAATCACACCCAATAATTTTTTTTCTATGGTGAAGCTTAGAAAATCCTGCATAGTTCGTGGGGGTGGGCAGATTCCTCCTTGTTTCTCCTTACGAGACAAGATTGCATTAAAATCTCCCCAATGATAAAATTTTGTGCTTCTTCTTGTTGGAGCAAAAGAGTCAGTTTGTCCCATAGATCTTTCTTTTCCTGAGAGGGGATGGGGCCATAAACATTGAATAGCATAAAGGTCATGTCATAGCATACTACTTTCAACATTTGCCAATTATGATCTTGATCTAATAGGTGAGCTTGAACTTTTTTAGGATTCCATAATGTAAGCAATCCTCCTAAGGCCCCAACACCTTGCATATGGGTAGATCTGAATTGTGTCCATTTAGCCACTATTTTGTGATACATTTCCTGTGATGACTTCGTCTCTTGAAGTATAAGGCTGTCATCCTTTGAAGAATCAAGATGTGAGTTGATTCTCCCTCTTTTGTCAGGAGCATTAATGCCCCTAACATTCCAGGAAATCATTTTCATTGTGAACAGGGAGTGCCTTTTGCACTCCTTGTAATTCTTTTTGATACCTTGAATTTTCCGTCTAAAGTACTCTGAACACCTGCCTTTATTTCTTCTTGAATCTTCATAGAGTTAGGTTTTCTACCTCTCTTTTTAGGAGTTGAAAATACTTCTGATTTCAAATTGGGGCTCTGCTCAACTGATAAGGACTATGCATAGTCAAAAGAAATTTTCTTTGTCTCACCATCATGTGGAGGGGCTTCCATTTCTTCCTGCCTAATTTCATGTGAATGGAGATCTAAGTGAGGGGAGATCAGAGATAAATTTTGGTGGATCTTGTTTGGAGGATTTAATTCAACAGGTTTACTCAGAACAGGAGGTTCATTCACCAAGGGAAGTTTCTCTTTATCTGAGAGGTCAATAATTGAACAACAACACCTTGCCTTTCGTAAGGGACACATTAAATTTGTCATACTAACACCTTCCCATAGTGGCAGTTAAAGTGGACAGGATATCATCTGTTAATTCCTAAATATGACCTTCCTTATTTGAAACAACTACCCTTGAAATTGATAAATTCTGCATTAAACTCTGAATATCAATCAGGGATTCGTTAAACATTAGGTCCCGAACTATAACTTCTCTATCATAAGATGTTTTATCACATAATTGGAGAACCGGTGTGGGCATGAAGGAATATTTATAGCTATAGAGAATCCAACTATACATGATAAAGAAATTGGTCAACTGAAAAATCCACTGAATGTAAGATGGCTCAAGACTTAAGTCAACATGAGGCTCAGAGGGGACATTAAATGGTTGTACAGAATCAGAAGACAAAACTGTCTCGTGCTGGTGGACAGTGCACAATAGAGGGTCTGAGCAGTGATTTTTATAGACTAAAAGTATTGAGCACTCGAGCCCACTGCAGGCATTAGTAAAATGTCCTAGTTGGTGCTGATATTTGCAAATGACATCTGTGTTATCCATAACAATGTCTTGATACCATGAACCCCATTTTGATGTGATAGATAAGTGCCTTGGCATGGTTTTATCTTAGGCAAGAAGAAGGCAAACTCTAACATCTCTTTGGATAATTTCAAAGGGTATAAGATCGTGAGAAACAAATATTCCTAATTGATTAGCCATGATCTCAACAATATCCGGATCTCTATATTCCAAAGGCAAGCTCAAAAAAGAAATCCAGTGAGGGTAAAATCTACATAGATCAGCATCTGGTTTAAAGTTTGGAATCTAGGTCAAGGTAAAAAGACCAGCCCCTTGACAAAACTAGCCTTTGTTTTTATGAACTGTGTCTCTATCTTCAAATGAAGAAAATAGAGCAACAAAAAACCTCGAGTGGCTATCAATAAAGAAAAGATCACGAAGACCCGACCAGTGACTACTAGCCCATGAAAGCAAAGTTTGAAGAGGGATCGATGAACTAAACTTACCGATGAGAGCTGACTTTCGGAGAAAAGAGACCGACTGAGAGAGAACGTGATTAGGAAAGGTTATCTTGATGGCAGAATCATTCTCTTCTGGAGCTGGTTTGGGAAAAGAGGTATCTGCCTCTTTGAGATTTGCCTTTTTTCTTTTCCACACAAGGTGCGCTGGTTTTAACTTGAGGGGGTCTCCATGATCACCTTGATGATCTGCTTCATTATCCCCTTTGGCAAAACAATCCTTGAGAAAATATTATTGGGATACAGATGGAGATGCTTTACAAATGTAAAAAATTGGTTGTTTTTCTTGATGTTTTGACCGAAACGCTGACGAAGGTGGAAAATTTTTGGCAGGGTTTTGAAATTTTTTTCCCGCCCGAATGATTTTTGAAATGGGCCAGGGTTTTGAAAGTGTCCTTTGGAATCCTTATGAGCCCCTTGGTTGTGTGAAGCTCCCCGAGCATAGTTGTTGAAGTTCAAATAATTCTACGGATTACCTTTTTCTTTGTGGGGTTGTTTATGAAATGAGAGAGCCGGTTGAACAAAAGGTCGATTGAAAAAGTGTCGGGGCTATCTGACTAATCTTGGGGACATGCAAAACGATTCAACCATTGGTTCCCTGGAGGTAAGTCTGAAACCAGTTTGATAAAAGGTTTGTTTCTGAAGATTTTAGTAAAGGAATTGATATTAAAATTTGAATATTGGGCAAATCAGAGGGCACCCTTAGTCTATCCTTGACGAGCCTGCTGAAGATCACTGAAACCTTGCTGCCATCTTCCATTTTCTGCAACCCTACTTTGAAACCCTGCTGCTCCCTGCAACCTTGCATTGGCATCATGTCGTCATCTTCCATTTCCTGCAAACCTGCTTTGAAGCCCTACTGTACCCTGCAACCCTCCTCCCATTTGAATTCTCCTATAAAGCCACTTTAAATTACTATTTTCATCTATGGACCATGCTTTATAAGCAAGTTTCTATATCTATTGTCCCTATTAAAAAATAATGAATTATGTTTAGAGAATTATATGCTAAAGAAATCAAACAATGAATAAATAGTAATTAAATAATGCAGATAAATTAAAGTAGCACATAAAAGATAATAAAATTAGTCTAAATTTATTAAACAAATCCATTTGAAGGATGCTCATATATATATATATATATATAAAAGTATTTTAGGTATCTATACTAATCAAGGATTTTTTAATATGTATAATATAGTTATTTTATTTAAAATTAATATAATTTGTCCAAGGGGTTGAGCTTAGTTGGTTAAAGCATTGAGTTCTCAATGTGGAGACCCAAGTTCAACTCCCATGAGGGACACCTTTGTGTAGAATTCTAAGTTGCGACTCTTGCTGCTCGAAAGGAGCTAGTATTTGTAGTAAGTTTGCCAAAAGGAGCTGGTATTTGTAATAAGTTTGTAACGTGGATGCTCAATGAGCAAAAATGAGCTTTGTGATTCTATGATACTTAATACAAAAAAAAATTAATATAATTTTTCTTAAACATTATTTTATTTTATTTTATAGAATATATAATAATTTTTTTATATACCACAATATTATATTCTTTACTTAAGAAAATACATAATCTTTTCAATAAATAATTTTTAAGAAGTAAATGAAAATAGGTTTAAATTTAGAAATATAAAAAATATTTTATAACATGTACAAAAAAAATAGAATCAATTCTTAACTAGATAGCACTATACCAAATTGAACCCTAACCCTAATTTAATTGAATAATAATCCAAATTCTAACCCTAATTAAACTCAAATCCTAAGCCTAGCTATAATTAAACCCTTATCACAAGCAAACCCTACTACAATTGAACCCTAACTACAATTAGCTATAACCCTTTACACCCTAACTCTAAGATTTCGCTTTAATTGAACCCCAACCTGAGCTAATATTAACCCTAATCTTAAATTCTAATTGTGCTCGAACCATAATGTTAATCAAACTAGAACTCAAACTTTATTTGAACCCTAACCATAACCCCCAAATTTATCCCACAATAGTAACCTTAATTGTAATCTAACATTAACCCTAACCCTAATATAACCTAACCTTAACACTAACCCTAATCTAAATGTATTTGAACCTTTATGATAACCTAACCCTAAAATTAACCCAAACCATAATTAAACCTTATCTTCAACTTGAACCTTAACCCTAAAGTAACCTCAACCATAAACCCAAACTTACCTTGACCCTATCCATAATCTAAACCAAATTGAAACCCAACCCTATTTGAATCTTTATGATTACATAAACCATAACTCTAATTAAATCTTAACCCTAACCTTAAAATCGAATTTTATTCTACAACCCTAACCCTATTTGAATCCTAACACTAAATCTAACTATAATACTAACCCTAATCCTAATTAAACCCTAATTAACTCTAATTCTAACCCCAACTCAAATATTTCCCCTAATTAAACTCCAACCCTAACCCAATCTTAACCCTAACCATCATTGTGCATGAACCATAACCCCAATTGAACTATAACTCTGACCCTATTTGAACTCTAACCATAATTTAACCCTAAACTGATTTCTAATCCTAACCCTAAGCACTATGTAAACCTAATCCTAATCATATCCCTAACCCTAACATTAATCATCTATTGTAACCCTAACCCTAAACCTTGTTATACTAACCATAACCCAAAACCTAACCCTAAACTAACCATAATTCCAATCCTAACCCTAAATACTAACTTTAAACCCTAACCCCAAATCCCAACCCTGACCCTAAACCTTACCATAACCCTAAATCCTAACCCTAAACCTAAACATGATGTAAACCCATTTCCCTATTCATAAGATCCTGGGGCCCAACCCTAACCCTAATCCTAACTCTAACCCTAACCCTAACCCTAACCCTAACCCTAACCCTAACCTCAATGATGAATTAAAACCTAACCCTAACCCTAACCATACCTCTAAACCTAACCTTGACCCTAACCATAAAGTAAACCCTTACCATAATCCTAACCCTAATCTTAACCTTAACCCTAACCGTGATGTAAATCCTAACCCTACCCACTATGTAAACCCTAACCATAACACTAAACTTTAACCCTATCCTTAATCCTAATCCATACCCTAAACCCTAACTATAACCTTAATTCTTGTTCCCTGAACATGATTGTAACCCAAATCCTAAACCTAACCCTAACACTAACCATGATGTAAATTATAACCCTAGCAATAAACCTAGCCCTAACCATTATCCTAACCCTAACAATAATCTTAAGCATAACTCTAAGCCTAACCCAACCACGACGTAAATCCTAAAGTCAAATAGGTCCCTCGATGCTAACTCTAATCATAATTAAACCCTAAATAAATTGTAATACTGACCCTGACCCTAACCCTAATCAACATGTAAATCATAACCCTAACAATAACCATAATTATAATCTTAAACCTAACTGTTACCCAAACCCTAAAATTAACCCTAATCCTAACACTAATGTAAACCCTAACTATCATCCTAATCATAAACCCTATCCCAAACCCTAACCCTAACCCTAACCATGATTTGAACCCTAAACCTAACCATAATCCTAGGCCCTAATCCTATCCATAATCCTAACAATAACCCTAATCATGGTGTCAATCCTAACCATAATGCTAACCATAAATGTAACCCTAACCATGATGTAAACACTAACTTTAAGCATAACACTAACCCTTAACCCTCACCCTAACCATGATGTAAACCATAACCATAGCTATAATATTAACATTAACTCGAACCCGAACCCGAAACATGATGTAAAACATAACCTTTACCATAGTCCTAACCACAACTCTAAACCATTACCCTCATCATAACCCTAATCCTAACCCTAACCTAACCTAATCACAACCCTAAACCCTAACCCTAAAAATAGGGAATGACTATACAACCCTTAGGATGCATCAATCATATATTACAATGTATTAATAATATATGAAGGGTATTAATATCTTGGTGCATCCTAAGGGCTAGATAGTTGTTTCCCTAAAAATAACTCTAAACCTAACCCTAACCATGATGTAAACCCTAATCCTATCCATAATTCTAACTACAATGTAAACCCTAATCCTAACCATGATGTAAATCCTAACCCTAACTGTAGACATTTAAAATTGTCATGTCTAATTAAATAAATATTTTTATTTATTTAATTATTTTAGCCTAATTCTTCTATTAATTAAATAAATCTTCATTTATTTAATTAATTCATTAATCCTCTTCTAAGTATTTCCTCATTTAAATAAATACTTTTATTTATTTAAATTATCCTTTTTCTTAAATTAAATAAATATTTTATTTATTTAATTGATCCCACTTCCTCTATTAATTAGATGAATCTTTATTTATTTAATTAATTCATTAGCCTTTTCTACTTATGACACATGTCATTCATCTTTTAATTCCTACACTACCTACCCTCTCATTATTTTCTTATTTCCTCTACCTACCCTTTAATCCTAGCTGACCATCTATCTTTTACACCTCTTAATCTTATCCCTCCATTTCTTACAATGTCTTCTATATAAGAGGATTCTTTTTTCATTATCAATCCTCCTAACACTCCTAAGCATTCTAAGAAACTACACATTCAAACTTTCTTATGCAATCAAGCCTTATGCGATCAAGCTATCAACCACATTTTCATTCTTTTTTGAGCTCTTGTGCACACATAAAATCTGAGAACAAATATATCAAGCAAAATCAATGGAGATAGGAAGAATGGAGATTCAAACCCCAGTGGACATGTGATGGTATAATCTTTGTGATTTTGTTGATTTGCATTGTCTTAGGTAATCTTCATATGTTATGGTGGATCTTTGTTGTTGTTAGGCTAGGTTTTGTGGTTAAATTCATTTAGTCTTTCGATATTATTGTTTTCATTTATCCATTTTTACCATACACGCTAACCATAACCATAATTATAACCCTAAACCTAACTATAACCCAAACCCTTTAAACCCTTACCCAAACAATAACCCTAACCCTAACCATGATGCAAATCCTAACCCTAACCCTAACCATGATATAAATACTAACATTAATCCTAACACTAACCCTTAACCCTAACCCTAGCCATAATCATAACCATAACTGTAACCCTAAGCCTAACCATAAACCTAACCCTAACTCAAACACCAACCATGATGTAAACCATAACCCTAACCATAATCATAAACCCTAACCCTAACAATAATCATCCCTAACCCTAAAACCCAATCTAACCATAACCCTAACTCTAACCATAACTCAAAACCTATCCCTAATTCTAAGAGTAAATCCTATCCATAATCCTAATCCTAACCTTAAACCCTAACCCAACTGTAACCTTAATCTTAAACTCTAACCCCAACCATAATCCTCACCCTAACCTTAAGCATGATGTAAATTCCAACCCTAAGCCTAAACCTAACCCTAACCATGATGTTAATCATGAGCCTAACCCTAAGTTAAGCAATCTAATTTTACTCTAATGAAATAGCAATCTAATTTTACTCTAAATAAATATATTATTACTGTAAGTATGTAAAAAAAGATAAGCTGGATAATGACATGATCTAAGTGGTGATAATTGACAAGAAGAGAATGATGACATTAGGAAATTGCAATAAGTTTTTTAGTCTTAACAATAGTAAAGTTTGAATAAATTTATACATACTTGAAATATTAAAAAAAACTCGTAGAAAAAATAATAGATTTTATAGCTTTCAAGAATACTAATAAATATAATAGCTACCCATTGCAATTAGAGATATATATGTTAATGATCAATACACATGCAAAGAAAAATTAATAATGAAAAGGCCCATCAATGGGTGGCTCGGGGTTGATCCATTGAAGTTCTCAAAGGAATCAGTGCAATGGCAAAGGCCGGTTTTAGGATGGATAAAAGTCAATTTTGATGGTGCCTCAAAAGGAAACCCTATGCTCTTTGGGGTTGGTTGCATAGTAAGATGAATTTGGTAATGTTTTAGCATTGAGAGATAAGAAATTGCCTATAGCGACAAATAATGAAGTAGAAGCACAAGTAGGGATCCTTGATGTTAACCTAGCTAATAAACTTGTAGTACAAAATTTGCATCTTGAAGGTGATTCTCATATTATAGTGAATGCAATTTTGAAAGGTGGGGTGTAGAATTAGAAGATTAACAAATTCATCAAATTGGTTAATCATAGTTTTAACTCATTTCAAAACTTCAAGATCTCCCATATTTGAAGAGAATCCAATTGAGAGGTAGATTTACTCTCAAATTGGGGGTTCACCTTGAATGAAGATCAATAGGAGGATTGGTGGATGGATCTTTATGGCTTGTAAGTGGTAGAGATAGTGGTGATTGGTGGTAGAGGTGGATGATTGTGTGAACCCGCATGACACCTAATGTATGTTATCATTAATGTGGGTTGGTGTAGATTAGACTTCTAAATTGTTTGTGATGGCCTCAACCTTAGGGTCATTGAATTATCGCTCTTGGCTTCCTTTTCTGTAGAATGTATGCCACCACTGAGTTGGGTAAGATCGAGTAAGTGATTTCCCCACTTTTTTAGGTTGTTTCCCTACATGTGAATGTTTATGTAGTGGCAGGTGATATGATGTGGGAAGTGATAGGGCGGGTTAAAACTTCTTTGTCAAGTTTTTTCCCAAAGGCATTCCCTTATTCTTAGAGAAGCAAGCATAGGTCTCGCATTTTCATTTTATTAGTGTGACAAGTGAAGGTGGTTTCAAACAACTTCAATGGAGCCAAACTTCTCCTTGGTTGCATCTAAATAGTAGTTAGCTTTCATAGGTGTTATATTAAAGGAAAGCATGCACAATGTTTTCAAGATAGAGGATCCAAGCTTCCTTTAGATGGTGGATTTATTCCTAGGTAAGGAGTACGTGGATTCAAAATTCAAGTATTGAACCAATGTAGATTTGACATCAATAAATTTCATTTGGGCTTTGAAGCTAGGCATGAAGGAAGATGTCAAGTGGATCATGAGGGAATGTGTGAAAGAAGAAGGAAAGAATAGGATGGATGTCTTCATGGTCATGGACCAACCTAGAGACGATTTCATAACAAAGAAAAGAGAGTGGATGCATTATGTTGATTTTATTCCACCCCTTCGACCAATTCTTCTATGGGGTGTTGATATGGACATGGAAGTAAGGCAAGTGGAGGCATAGAGGAGTTGGGAGCATTTTAAGGATTATCTGATAAGCCAAGAGTAGGAGCCTCAAGCTAATGTTCCAGAGGACACCAAGAAAGTTAGGAAGCAGATTGTTTTCAAGAAGGAGGATTATTGGTTCACTTGTGGGAAGGCAAAAGAATAAGCTCTTGATCAGTATCTCCTCTATTTGTGTTTGATTTTTAGCAGGATAGGCCTTTTTGTATTGGTATTTATGTCATTATGTTGGTTATGTATGCTTTGGACAAATATATTTTGAAATTGTGGTTGAGATATATGCATAGTTTGTTAGTACTAGTATTTGGTGTTCAAATCCTAAATGTTCTTAGTTTTAGTTTCGATTGAGAGACTTTTTCTATGTCTTGGGATTGGATTTCCATGCTGATCTATGATTTGAGCCACTACTGGAAAGCTTTTTGTAATATTATTTATAATTATTAATATAAATATTTACTATAAAAAAAGAAAAGAAAAGTAAACGATATCTAAAGAATGAGTAGAACAATCAATTTACATGTACATTTGCCTGAAATAAAGAAGTTCACAAACAAAATATAGCATGCATACGGTAAAATATTTATGGATCAAATAATTAGTAGCTTGGTTGCTCTCAAAGAGATAGTGTATGCTGAAAAGCCTTTAAAATAGTCTTAGAATGCCATAAAGATATTGTCTCAAACAAGAAATTTAAGGGGTATCAAATACCATCCAAATTATTGTTTTGTGTATAAAATATATTGCAACAACATGTAGATTAGTAGTATGATAAATTGCATTGGTTTGGCATGGTGTATGATCTTTGTAATATTGGAAAACATAAAACAAAGATAGATCAAAGTTACCAAACATTACTGCAAAGATTAAAGGAAATCTCTTACAAGGAATGCTCACTGATCTAGTATGAGTGGTGAATGTTATCACAAAAGAACATCTCTATACACAACAATTATATCAAGATACATATGGTAAATTTGATGTTATGATTAACATGCATGATGGTTTCACTTGTCTCACTATAGGTTCCATCACCCTACTCGTACAAGTTGGTACTAAGTGCTTGGATGTTACCAAGATGTTATTATTCCTTCTTCCAACCAATTTTGTGTGAATTTGGGACACCCTTGGCTTGATTGGACATAAAAGCTATACCTTATACCATTCACAAGTGTTTGAGGTTCCCCCACAATTTGTAAGTTATAACGATCAATCATAGTCTTTAATAACCCTTAGAAAGACATGGAAACTCTACCCTTGATTGCATTTGGCTTAGAAACCTAAACCGCTTCAAGTCATAATAAAAAAATCATAATGCAAGAGAAGTTGATGAAGATGTCATGCCAAAGCTTATGAGATTACTTCCCAAAGTGTTTCCTCCCATAAGCCATCAAATGTTGACATGGTACCATTTTCCCAACCTTTGCCTATCTCTATGGAGGAGCTTTATGTGAATCAACCTCATCAATAATTTTAATTATCAATGAAAAAATGATTCCTCTTCTCCATCTCCTCTGTGCGTTAGAAACCCTATCATGAATAATTTGGATGATGATATTGATGATAATTGTGTCGAATTGAATTTCATCCTCAGAATGCTACCTGCAATAAGTTAGTTTCACAAAATACAAATGGAAATACTACAGGAAATCCAAATTCAACCAATGAAACTACATGAAGTACATATGTGTAAAGCGGAAAAATCGCGATCGAACCCTAGTTGTTCTCCCCTCTTCCAACTCCGAGGAGAGAGAAGGGAGGTTCGCTAGGATTCGGTGGTTTTTCACTTAGGGGAGAGACTTTACATTCAAAAGAGGGGTTGAAACTCATAAGATCCAATCCCACGCAATGCAAGATTGGATGCTAAATGAATTTCAAGGGGTAGGAAAGCAAGGCTACCCTCTTTTGTAAAGAATGTTGTTAAGGAAATTAAGCTAAGCATGCATAGAAAGTCATAAAGATTCACTTATAAACTGAGTTCGGGTTATAGGATGAAGCTGCGGACCTGGAATTAGCAGTAAAATGTCGATACGGCGCTGTCCTGCAAATTTGAGCAAAAGTTGTCAGGACGATGGCGCCCGGCGCCACGGTCCTCCGAAAAATCCGCGAAACGAAGGGGGATCTGTTCGTCTCTGCACAAGGATTCCAGATCTTCAATTTCAGCAGCGTACCTGCAACCTACACACAGAAAAGTGAAGACGATTGGGGGGTTAGGGATTAGGGGTTTGCCTTTAGGTCAAACCCCGGTTTTGGAATTAACCAAGAAATGAGCAAGAGCTGTAAATGTAAATGACTGTAAAACAAGTACTAATACCTTGTTCTAAGGATGTTTGTATCCTTATGTGCGAAGGTTTAGATGTTGTATGTTGTATGTAGCATGTAATATGTGATCTCCTCTTCAATGGTTGAATCCTTGTTTTGAATGCAACACTTAGCCTTGAATGGAGACTTGAAATGATCAATTGCTTGAAGGAATGCTTGAATGCTTGAATGCTTGAATGCTTGAGTATAGTTTCCACGCTTTGTACACATGTGACCTTCTTCCCTAAATGGGAGAGGAGAATGTAGTTTATATACTTGTCATTTAGGGCTGATAGACTGATTTTCCCGACCTTAGGCCGACCAGGGAAAGTTAATTTCCAAATTGCAAACAAAAAGACCCGAGCCCCTTAGGAGACTGGGCCCAAAATAGGACCCAGGGACCAGGGCACTGGGCGCCCTGGTCCTGGGGACCAGGGCGCTGGGCGCTCTGGTCCCACCTCCCGGGACAACAGGGTGCAAGGAGGTTCAGGCCAGGGTGCTTGAAAAATGCAGTTTTCAGTGTCGTGAGCAAGTTTCAGGGTCTCCATTCAGGTTGCGTGTTGCGTCGCCATCGTGAAGACCGAAATGCAGTCGAAATTGCAAGTGTCACAATTTTAGGACGCTACATTTAGCCCCCACTTTAGCGGGAGTATAAGCGTACGCTCATACTTCTGGTAAAGTACAAGGAAACAACATTGAAAGACTTTCACCACGTCAAGGAGGCAAGACACACCAAGCCCCCAGTGGACTAAGGATCTTACGACTTCGATTGACAAAGTAAAAGGGAAGATCACGAGGGAGAACCATGACTGTCAGTAGTAAGGTTCCCTCACTATGAGTCATGCAAGAAAGATATCAAGAATTTTCAAGGCAAGGTTAAATTTACCAAGAAATTTTCAAGTATCTTGAAAAGATATGAACGGGATGTATGCCCCCCTACGTTAAAGCGATCGAACACGCCTCACCGGGGGTGATTGTTTTAACGTAGTGATACATATAAGAAATGAGAAAGGAAAGGAGCACGTTATCGCAAGGA
This sequence comes from Cryptomeria japonica, assembly GCF_030272615.1. NCBI lineage: Eukaryota > Viridiplantae > Streptophyta > Pinopsida > Cupressales > Cupressaceae > Cryptomeria > Cryptomeria japonica. The sequence goes on along the minus strand of NC_081410.1, from coordinate 115,334,453 downwards.
TTTAGCCCCCAAGTGTGAGATAAACCCAAGGATAATAGACACAAAACACAAAGCACAAGGTGACTTCGCTTTCCTCGGGGTCAGTATGCTGTATGATAATTCATGTATATATATCATATGTATGTATGCATAATTGTTCTTCATTCCCCAATCAAGGAAGGTCACCTAGAAGAAGGGAACACATGTGTCTTTTGAGTCAACATGAGAGAGATCGAGAGATCTCAATGCTTTGCATCGTCCTCAAGTAGACAACACTAAGGACAACAAATAGAAGAATGAAAATAACATATAGAAGAAGTAACACAAGAGAGGAGAAGAGAATCTGCTATGCTAATGTAACTAGTCTAGCATGTCATTTACCCCCCGATCTTGCTGATCAATGTTTCGGGAAGGTAGGGAACACGCTAGAGGAGGAACATCCAACACAACAGATGGAGCTATCACAAGATCCAAACAAGGGCTATGTTCATGTTCCGAGCCACATTGTTCTTGACTAGGAGCTAGGATAAGTGCTTTAGAAAATTCGTTAGATAAATGGTTATCAACATCAACAAGTTCATATTCACTATCAGAAGCAAGAGGAGTAACATGTTCATCATGAATAACATTTTCATCTATAGCATCATCAAGATTTATAAAAATAGGATCTTTAACTCGCACAGGATCAAGACCATCATGCATCTTATGTTTAGGAGATTTAGGCTCAATGTCCGGCTGAGGAGAAAATGGAATAATGCTTGTTGAAGGTGTTTTTGGAGATTGCAAAGTTTGAGAAACAGCTGCCTGAGCTCTAAGACGACGCTTTCATCGGTGTTCACGTGCAGAACGATTTCGTCTAGTCTTAGTAGGAAGTGGAGAAGATTGAGGAGGAGGAATGTTCTCATCCTTAGCACTTGGGTGTTTAGGTTGTGGTCTCTTAGGCTGGATAATAGGAGAAGAAGAAGGTCTCTTCTCTCTATAAAAAGAAGGAGGAGGAACTGCTCCCTATAAAGGAGGAATTTTTGGTTTAGGGAGAAGACCAAGTCCATCATGACGAGGAGGTATAGGTCTACTCTTAGGAAGTTTATTAGGCATAGACATAGTCACATCCATAGGGATGGGTTGGGAATCTTCTTGAGGAAAGACATTAGTTTTATCTTTCAAAGGAAGAACTTCCTTCTCAAGAATGATAGGAATGTCAAGTTTAGGTGTTCTAGGTTCACTTAGAGATAGGATCATATCTGTTTTCCACTTTTGATAAGATTTGAAAAGATGATCACTTCGCGGAGGAAGAGATTGGAATTGTTTAGGCCAAAAGTAATCAATAGGAACACTAGAGGTTCTTTCAGCTGGTTTAAAGAGACTATGATTGACAGTAACAACTTCACCATTATGGGGAAATTTCAAACACTTATGAATAGGAGAAGCAATAGCTTTCATGGAAGATAGCCAAGGATAGCCAAGCTTCACACGAAATTGTTCGGAAGATGGAATAATAGCAAAGTTCACATCAAGAGATTTGTTATGGACCTCAATAGGCAATGTAATAGAACCAATTGCAGGAGAAGAAAATGCATCAAATAATTTCACAATCACATCTGTTTTGTCATATATCACTTGATTCAATTGCAAAGTAAAAAGAAATTCTTCAGTAATAACATTAACCATGCATGAAGGATCAATAAGCACTCCACGGCAAGGTGTATTCTTGACTTTTGCAACTATGTATAAAGGACCATCAGGTGCCCTAATGGTTTCACTGGAATCAAATGTGATGGAAGGTTCTTCAGGGATTTCTTGCTGCTCTACAAAGTTAATCACATTCAGAGTCATAGACACAAGACCATCAGATGAAAGAGAGGAATCATTAGCCTCAATTGCATTAGAGGTATGAGAAGGTAATGGATCAGTGAAAATCTGAAGATTTTGGTTAGGAGGAGCTACAGATGTGTTGCCTTTATCATTCACTCCAGAAACAGAAATAGTATTATTATCAATCAAATCCTGAATTTTACCCTTTAAAGAAAAACATTTTTCAGTATCATGCCCAGGCTGATGATGAAATTGACAAAAAGCTTTGTTATCAAAATAAGGTGAAGTAATCTTTGCAGGATCAATTTCCCTTATAGGAGGAAGAGTAAGCACATTTTGTTCCAATAACTTATTCATAATACTATGCAATGATTCATTCAAAGGAGTATACTTTCTTTCTTTCTTGAAAAATTTAGAAATAGGAGGCACACCTGATGCTGCATTCACATTGTTGTTGATGATGTTTTCATTGAATTTGATGGAATCTCTGTTCGGTTTAAACTTCCCAAATGGTTGTTGACTGCTATCACCCTTATCACTCGGAGCCATAGGATGTGATTGTTCCATTTGACTCACAGTCAGTTGATAATTGTGAAGAGTGGCGCACAACTGTTGGAAAGAAGTAAACTCAGAAAACAGAAGTTTGTCTCGAATATCTTTTTGTAAATTAGAAATAAAGATTCTTTGAATATCATTGTCAGGCACTGGAAAAGAAATTTGAGCATACAAATGCTTATATCTACCAATGAAATCAGTCACTTTTTCTTTAACACCTTGTTTACAATGCATTAAATCAATCAAAGTAACTTTAGGACTTATATTGTTTTGAAATTGTTGAATGAAAGCATTTGCAAGTTGTTCGAAAGAAGTAATAGAATAAGAAGGCAACGAGCAATACCATTGTAAGGCTTTGTCTCTTAATGTTCTAGTAAACAGTTTTGCAAGCAACCTTTGGTCATAAGCAAAATTGGTACAAATTGTTTGAAAAGTCTTAACATGCGTTAGAGGATCTCCTTTACCATTATAAAGTTCCAAATGCGGGATTTCAACATGTTTAGGAGGAATAACTCGGACAATGTCAAGAGAAAGTGGGCTCGCAACATCAAATGTGGGCACACTGAACTTAGATTGATTCATAGAGGCAATTTGTTGCTGTAAAGAAGAGACAGTTTGTGCAAGATTGTTAATGGTTGCTTCGGTCGAAGAGTTCATATTGGATGTGTTAGATTGAGATGGAGGTGTTATGTTATTGAAAGAAGGTAAAGAGTAAGGTGGTGGGACCCTATGATAATTAGTCATAGGAGATGATTGGACAGGAGGAACACTACAAGGAGGAATGGAATGATTAAATGAATTGCCCCCTTGCGTCATGTTCATTTGTGATGATATAATAGGCACACTCATTGAAGGGACGAATGAAGAAATCGGATTGAATGAAGGAATAGGGTTAATTGAAGAAGAGGGATTGCCCCCATGACTGGTGATCACAGGAGGAATGTCTTGTGTAGAAGTAGCCATTATGTTTGATGTAAAAGTAGGTATACTAGCAATAGGAGTCGTCAAAGGAATAGAATGATTGTCTTGAGTAGGAGGTTGTGTATAACCTAAGGTTTCGGCACAACTCTTCATAGGCATCACATTTGAATCCACAATGTGTGCAATACCACGCAAAATATCAATTCCATTCTTATCACTTTGAAGCATACGTTTTAGACCCTCAATTAAAGGAAGAGCTTGACTATCAGGGTATTCGTGAGACATCCATTGTCGAAAATCGTCAAATTGGTTATCCAATTTCGAAAGTTGTTCTACAGAAACCTCATGGAGAGCTTCTTCATCATTAGGAGGATTAGAGGAATTACCCATGTCCTCGTTAAAAAGGCTATTCAAATTAGGTTCCATCTCCTCAGTAGTTAAACCTCGGAAAGACTTAATTCTACGGCTTCGTCTAACGGGAATAGTGTAAGTAGGGCTTATTGTTGTAAAACTCATGCACTAGAAAGAGAGAGAAGATTTTGAATTTAGAGGTAGCAATTTTCAGTAAAATCAGCCAATCTTCTGGATTTAAGCTGTTAAATGCAATCACAACAGTCTCCCGAAATTTCAGAAAAAAAGTCCGGGACCGTGGCGCCCGGAGTGCAACACGGTCCCTGCAACTTTTTTCGAAATTTGCAGGGATGAAAGGTATGATGATTTTAGAGCTAATCTGAAAAAATTGAGTGATTTTACGATCTATAGATAGGCCAAATTAAAGTTGCAATCTCAAAATTGAACCCTATCAAGATTGTCGAAAAATGCAAAATTTGAATTTTGAAAAAGAGAGGGAAACTGAAATTTTGAATTTTATGATTTTAGAGGGAATGTCAAAAGCAATGCAAATTTTGAAATTCAAAAATTGACTCAATTTCACGCAAAATTCAATTTTGAAAGCGGAAATCGAAGTTGTTGTAATTAAGCACTTAATTTCAAAAGTCACAAAATGCAAGAATTTGAATAAAGCACTGAAATTTTTAATGAATGATAACACACTTTTCAGATTTATGATAATAAAAATGCAATTTTGACACAAAATTTTAATTTCAATGATTTTTGAATGATTAGAAGCCTTAGACCAAGCAATCGCAAGACCAACTTTGACTGTAATTTTGAAAGTGTTATAATTGACAAAATCAGCCAAAATTCTGGATTTTAGCAGGAAAATACAGCAAGATCTCGCTCCCGAAATTTTGGAAAAAATGTCGGGGACGATGGCGCTCGGAGTGCAACACGGTCCTCGCAACTTTTTTCCAAATTTTCAGGGATGAAAGATATTGTGATTTTATTGCAGAATCTAAAGTTACAGCTGATTTGGAGATGTTTTGATCAATGAAATTGTCGGACAAAGGTTGAATCAAGAGGGTTTCAAAAATTAGGGTTTTGACACTTAACCACTTAATTTTCAGAATTAAAGTACAAATATGAATTGAAAATTTGTAATAGAAGGGCAGATCTGAAATAGGCATTAACATTTAGACATTTCGCAAGTTCAATTACTAAAAAGAAAATTTAGGGTTTTTATGCAATCACCTCTAAAATTTTGCAAAAGATCCAACATGGAAATGTAATCAATTTTTTCAGATCTAAGCATGAAAAATCAGAAAGGATGTTCACGTCGGGTTCACCAAAATGTAAAGCGGAAAAATCACGATCGAACCCTAGTTGTTCTCCCCTCTTCCAACTCCGAGGAGAGAGAAGGGAGGTTCGCTAGGATTCGATGGTTTTTCACTTAGGGGAGAGACTTTACATTCAAAAGAGGGGTTGAAACTCATAAGATCCAATCCCACACAATGCAAGATTGGATGCTAAATGAATTTCAAGGGGTAGGAAAGCAAGGCTACCCTCTTTTGTAAAGAATGTTGTTAAGGAAATTAAGCTAAGCATGCATAGAAAGTCATAAAGATTCGCTTATAAACTGAGTTCGGGTTATAGGATGAAGCTGCGGACCTGGAATTAGCAGTAAAATGTTGATATGGCGCTGTCCTACAAATTTGAGCAAAAGTTGTCGGGACGATGGCGCCTGGCGCCACGGTCCTCCGAAAAATCCGCGAAACGAAGGGGGATCTGTTCGTCTCTGCACAAGGATTCCAGATCTTCAATTTCAGCCGCGTACCTGCAACCTACACACAGAAAAGCGAAGACGATTGGGGGGTTAGGGATTAGGGGTTTGCCTTTAGGTCAAACCCCGGTTTTGGAATTAACCAAGAAATGAGCAAGAGCTGTAAATGTAAATGACTGTAAAACAAGTACTAATACCTTGTTCTAAGGATGTTTGTATCCTTATGTGCGAAGGTTTAGATGTTGTATGCTGTATGTAGCATGTAATATGTGATCTCCTCTTCAATGGTTGAATCCTTGTTTTGAATGCAACACTTAGCCTTGAATGGAGACTTGAAATGATCAATTGCTTGAAGGAATGCTTGAATGCTTGAATGCTTGAATGTTTGAGTATAGTTTCCACGCTTTGTACACATGTGACCTTCTTCCCTAAATGGGAGAGGACAATGTAGTTTATATACTTGTCATTTAGGGCTGATAGACTGATTTTCCCGACCTTAGGCCGACCAGGGAAAGTTAATTTCCAAATTGCAAACAAAAAGACCCGAGCCCCTTAGGAGACCGGGCCCAAAATAGGACCCAGGGACCAGGGCGCTGGGCGCTCTAGTCCCACCTCCCAGGACAGCAGGGTGCAAGGAGGTTTAGGCCAGGGTGCTTGAAAAATGCAGTTTTCAGTGTCGTGAGCAAGTTTCAGGGTCTCCATTCAGGTTGCGTGTTGCGTCGCCATCGTGAAGACCGAAATGCAGTCGAAATTGCAAGTGTCGCAATTTTAGGACGCTACAATATGAAATAAAATACTAATATTACCTTCATGGCTTATGTCCATTGTGTTCTAACTCCACTGTTCCTGGTTGCAGATGGTGTGCTCTCAGACAATGCACTGATGGCTTCCAAGATGGCATATGAAGAATGGACTGATCACTGGTAGTTAACTAATGCTATGATATGATATGAAATACTACATGATTATGCTATATGATAATTGCTATTTTGCTTCAAGATTAAAATTCATGGATGCACATAATTGATTTCAAGACTAAATCTCTCTCAACTGAAGCTCTTGATTTTATAGACCTTGAGAGGATGAGATGATGTGGCTCAGATCAACGGTCATGATCAGATCTACAGATTTGAATGGCTGTGAGCGAAGGTGAAGGTTGAGAGCAAGGGGGAAGGAGAAGACAAGTGTCACTCATCTCACTTTGACTGGGTTGCTGACTGAGAGAATCTAGGAATGGTTAGAGGAAATTTAGGCATGATAGGACAAGTGGACTCAAGTCCTTCATAAGATGTAGGGGGTGTTGGAGAGAATATAGGAAATGGTTATGAAATATGTGTACGTACACAATTTTCATTAAATTTGGAAGTTTGAAGATAAATGATGAATTAATATTTAAGAAATATTAATTTCCTTAGCCACATGTTTGATGAGTTGGCAAAGGGAAGATGAAGTGGAGATGGAGGGTAAGTTGGAAAAGGGGTTAAATAATTTTGAGAATTATTTAATATTTGAGACTATAGGATAGGAGAATAACTATTAAATATTAGATATTTAATTGTTTGGAGGAGATAATTAAATATTAGATATTTAATTAACTTGGTTAAAAGGATAATTAAATATTAGATATTTAATTAATTAGGAGAATAGAATAGATGAATTAATTAATAAAATATTAATTAATAGAAAGACATGAAATGAATTAAATAAATTAATCTTTTCAAATTAACTATTTAATAGAAGAATAATTATTAAATAAATATATAATATTTATTTAATCGCTCATAGCCATTTTTATGTGTATACATTTTGCCCCTCTTTGAAATGATGTGAAGACAACATTGTTTCAAAGATTAAATCAAGTCCCGATAGTGCGTCTGACGAAGATTAAAAATCCTGATTGTGTGCCCCCTCAGGAGATTAATCGTGAATTTGTTGAAAACTTTGGTTTGAACGATTGATCTCATGATAATTGATAAAAATCCAATCAATTAAATTCATTTGTAAAAAACAAATTAAATTGCCCCATTGAAATTAATTACTCTTCAAATAGTAAATATAAAATTAACCAAGGCTAATTTTAATTTCATTGTTTTTGATTAATTAAAAATAGGTTTTAAAGGACCCGAAACCCATATACATATGAAAGATATTCAATATAGCAACAAAATACAACAACAACAACAAAACACCAGCAAAAAGACCAGCAACAAAGGAAAGGACAACAAAAGTCCAGCAAGAAATTGGCCTCAAGCCCAGCAAAAGACAACAATTAGAAATTCTTCATGGTTTCTTCTGCATCCTGTACCAAAAGCATCATAGCTTTTACTGCTTCCCTCAAATCAGTATTCTCCTAAGCAGTCTGGCTATCTTTTATCTTCATTTCCTTCTCCACTGTAGTCTGCCTGGTTCTACGCCTAGAGGTTTGGTGTTTTAGGCTGGAAGTAGGAGCATCTTCAATAACCACGAGGTCCTTCTCCTAGTTTTTCTTTTCTAGGTGGTTCACCAGCGCATTCATGTTCTGGGAGGAGACTTTTAGAACCTGGAGGCTATGATCCATAAGGCTTTTCAGGGCTTTCTCATTTCTAGCCATCCGGGCATTGACATTGTCCTTATCCTCCTCCACCCGTTCCTTCAGAATTTTGATGACGTCCTCCAGGTGTTTTAGGTCGCCTTTAATCAAGTCTTTCTCCTACTAGTCTTCCATTTCCATTTCTTCCTCCGCTTCACTATTCTCCATCTCCTCATGCTGCTTCCCAGAATCAGACATGTTGATCAACTTGTTGATCTTAACTTCCAATTCCCTCTGTTTACCCTGCATGCTGGTAATGTTTTCCACCACCCACTTCTGAAAGTTGAAGAATTCAAGGGTGCAATTGCGGGCAATATTCAGTATGGTTTCCACCGAATCCTTGCTTTGTTCCGTCTCCTCCTCATTAGGGTTTTCACCCTTAGGCTTCAGAGCCTCTTTCTCAATTTTCGAGTCGACAATATTATGTTGACAATTCTCAGAATTGCCCCCTTCCTCTCCTTCCCCATACTCCTCCTTATTGATCTCCTTTTCGGAAATTTCTTCATTATTTTTTCCTTCTTCTTCCTCACAAAGCACATTCGTTTCTTCCTACACATTAATCTTCCTTTTTTTATGGGAAGCGGTTTTGGTCTCCTCAGTCGAACTAGAGTCTATGCTTTTCTTAGAAATTTGAGCATTGAGAATTAAAGGGTCATCCTTTATTGCCCTAGTCTTATTCTTCATATATTCATAAATTAGCAGGATGAGACCCTGGTGCGCAAGAGGGTAGGAGCTGGGTTTTTTAATGTGGTCGGCCAAACTCTCGTTCAAAGAAGAAGCAAGATAGGAGGGCAAAGAAATTTTCACCCCATGGCGGAAGTGGTTCAGGATGGCAAAGTGATAATTGTAATTTTTTGTAAACCTACCATCCACAGTTAAATATTCCATTAATGCCCTAAGAATTTTTTGCCAGAAAGGTTTTACCTGTTGGGGGGTGAAGTAAGACATATTATCCTTCTTCTCCAGGTTGCTCTTCTTGTCCTCCATCTTAGGGAAGCTTTTGAAGGCCTCAGCGACGTACTTTCTATCCCTATAAAATTTGGTCCCCTCCATCTTGAGCCCTGTTACCTCTGAGATCAGGGTTTCATCAATGTGCCAGATTTCCCCAAACAGGGTAGCCCTGTTATTGCTCCAGTTTTTTGCGAACCCCTGAGAAACAGAGCTTCTACTACCATGGAGCTTCTCCATGTAATCCGTGAACCCATGTTGGTGGAGCCTTCTCCACACCTTCCTTTCGCTCTTCCAGTGCTCACACCCAGATGATTCATTCCTATTAAGGCTGTCTCCCATTCTGCTTTTCAGGTCACAATCACCTCTATTACAGCTCTTGGCCCGCAAGTAAAACTCCGTGTTTTTGGTTTCTCCTTGAAAAGATACTTTCACAATTTTGAAATTGTCTTTCATGTTCATACGAACCTGGCTATTATTACAATTACCTCTCGCACACATGTGTTCTTGGTAATGATGCCTAGAAGCACTCATCAACTGGCAGTTCATCCGCCTCCATACTCTGTCATTGGTACTCGTTCCCCAGAATTCAATCATAATATTTGCTTGCTCCATTAAGGCGATCAAAAAATAATTGTTCCTTAATCTCCCACTTAATGTGATCTTCCCCTATATATTTGATCCCCTTTTCCAAATTAACCCCTTCATTAGCAAGGATATCCGCTACCTTGTTACCCTCTCTAAAAGTGTGGGTTAAAATAATGCTAACATAGTTTTTAAGGATTGTCTTAGCATTTTTAATAATATTAGCAATATTCCAGGAGACTGAACTAATCCCTTTGAGGGCTTGTATAATATTTAAGGAATCCCCTTCAAGCTAGATTTTTTTAAATTTGAATTCTTGGGCTAACTGGAGGCTCTTAAGCATGGCCATAGCTTCAGCCACATGGTTGTTTTGGATTCCAAAAGGGGAAGCAAAAGCAACAATACACCTTCCTTGAGCATTTCTGATAACTCCACCTCCACCAGCCTTTCCAGGGTTCCCCTTAGCAGCCCCATCAAAATTAACCTTTATCCAGTCATAATCAGGGAACCTCCAAACAATGTTTTCTCTCTTCTTCTTGTTATTTACTCTGTAGACCTTATCAATCAAGTTCCATTCAATAATAATGCCTTTTTCCATATCATTCAAATTTATAATAGCCCATTGCTGATTATTCTTGTGAGGGATGTTGATGTTCTCCTTTATAGCCCTGCATATTTTTTCAAAGACAACCTAAGTATTACACTTTTCTTCCCTAAATATCCTGTTATTCCTTTATTTCCAAATGCCCCAGCATATCATGGGGAGGGTCAGGGACCACAGGTTTTTAATAATTTGGCAATTGGTAGGAAAAATCCATTGCCATATTATATTCTTAATGCTTTTGTTCATGACCCAATTAATTTTCCATTTTTCCCATATTTTACACCAAATTTCCCAAGTGTAGGAGCAATGAAAAAATAGGTGATCAACTGATTCCTCCTCCTTCTGACAGAGCTCACATCTGTTAGGGAGATTGAAGCCCCTTTAGATTAAATTATCAATAGTAAGGATACTATTATAGGAAGCAAGCCAAAAGAACATGTTGACTTTTGGGATCAGGATGTTGTTCCAAACTTTATTCTAGAAAGGATTGCAGATTTGAGAAAAAGTGTTTTTATAAGCAGAAGAAACTGTGAATTCACCTTTAGGGTCACTTTTCCAAAGGAAAACATCATCATAGTTGTTGTTAGGGGAAAAGGACAACAACTCTTTCTGAATAGAGGAAAGACCAGGATGGATGTCCTCAAGATTGACCCATTTATTCTCCTTCCAATAGTCACAAACCATCATCCCAAACCTCCTTTTACATTCTTCAATGACTTGATTGTTGTTTTGATCAAATAGGGCTTCATTCTTCATCCAGGGGTCTTCCCAAAACCTTATTCTGTCACCTTTTCCAAGGACCCATCCAGCTCCAGCTTTTGCAACTTTTATGGCTTTGGTTACACTATTCCAGATGAAAGATCCAACCGAGATATCTTCATCATTGAGGATCCCTTGGATAGTCTGATTCTTAATGTATTTATCAAACCAAATTTGGCTCCAGTCTTTCTTAATGTCAAAAGCTCTCCATAATTGCTTGGCAAGAAGAGCTTTATTAAAATTTTTAATAATTTTAATCCCCAACCCTCCTTTGTTCTTTGGTCTACACACCTTGTCCCAAGCAATCAAAGGTATTCTCTTCTTTTCTTCAACTCCTGACCATAAGAATCTCTTCCGAATTCTTTCCATAGTTTTAGCAATTTTTGTCGGAATACCAAACAGACTGAGGGCATAAATAGGGAGATTTTAATTTCATTGTTATCCTTGTCAGCTTGTGGAGAAAATATTCTTGCTAAAGTGGCAAAATGGTGATTCCCGTGGAGAACCATCGTTTTGAGCGTGTTCGGCGATATCAACGACCTATCGAGCATGGGTATCTGGTATGTATCTTATCCCGAGGTTTGTTTTCAAGTTTTCGTGCAAATTTTCATGTTTTTAGGCACGTTTTTGAATTTTAAAATTTTTTGAATTTTTTCGGTGTTAGGTTAGCGCTTATGCATTTTGTTTTAGCGCAAATGCATTTTGGTTTAGCGCAAATGCATAGATTAGCGCATATGCTCTTTCTGTTAGCGCATATGTTAAGAATGTTAGTGCTTATGCATAGTTTTGCGGATATGTTTCGTTTGTTAGCGCTTATGCTTATTAAGGTAGCGCCTTTGCATGGGTTTGTGCATATGCTTGTAGATTTAGTGCATTTGTTCAAAAAGATAGTGCATATGCACTAGTTTAGTGCAAATCCCTGTAGATTTAGCGCAAATGTTCAATAGGATAGCACTTTTGCTCAAATTTGATGTTTTTGATAAGTGCAAAGGCTAAAAATCACTTTGATGATTAGATTTAACATGTTTAATGTGCATTGATGATGAATAGGGACCTGATTAAGTGATTTTGTGATATTGTTGGATAGATAGCTTGATTGATTGCATGATTGATAGATTGATAGATTGTTGATTGATCGATAGATTTGATTGATTAATTGAATTGATTTGATTGTTGGACTGATTGATAGAGTAGCTCTAAGAAACCGATTTAGTTTCTGATGCAAGAGCTTAGTAGAGTTTTGATTGAACTCGGTGATTGATAGAATACCATGATTGATAGTCTTTAAAATAATTTGATAGCTTAAGTTGCTTCAATTTGATTTGATAGATAGATAACATAGATTGTTGATTGATCGCTTGATTGATTTGATAGATTCATTGATTGATTACTTTAGTTTGATCGGATAGCTAAATAATGATTGTTGATTGATTGCTTGATTGATTTGATAGATAAATAGATTGATTGCTTCAGTTTGATCGGTTTGATGGATTGAGTGATAATTTTATTGCTTCAATAAATAGGAGAAACTTGATGTTCTCCAGTGTCGGGAGAAATTACCGGCAGTGTGTCATTTAGTTCCAGAGCTGACCCAAGCAGAGATTAGACACATAGATGCCTGTGGTTTACGCCATTTTTTGTATATGCATGAGATTACACATAATAGAGGATTGTTGACGGTGTTAGCTGAGAGATGGCACATTAAGCATAACACTTTCCACCTGTCGACGGGTGAGATTAGTGTGACTCTTGAGGATGTCTACAGGATTCTGCACATCCCAGTGACTAGCGTGCTAGTGTCGTATGATTTTCAGGATCGGGTTGGGACAGAGGCTTGCAAAGTCGTGTTTGCTGATGAGAGCAATGGTAGAGGAGAGATCCGATGGGTAGATATGGTGATGTATTACGAGGCTCTTCCTGTTATTCTTTCTAGTCTGATTGGAGGATTTATATGTCATGATAGGAGATCACGAGGTTTTTCCGTTGGATGGGGTGAGATTCTCTTGAGTATGATGCAACATCGTACTCGATATGCTTGGGGCGTTTGCATGCTGGCACATTTATATCATGATCTTCATCATGTAGTGTATGATGAGAGTGCGACTTTGTCTACATGATGCACTTTATTGCAGATCTGGTGTTGGGAGCACATTGCTATTACTCGGCCTATCCATCATAGAGTTCGTGGAGAGAGACAACCATATGTATATTTTTATGCAGGTATCCTTACTCAGCATAAGCTGGATAAGATGGAGTATTGGCGATGGGTGCTTGATTCATTGGATAGCATTACTTGGAGACCATATCTTGATTGTGAGCCATGGATGGATGATGCACATACATTACCATTTATTATGCATAGTATATATCTCATTGGTCGGATGCCTTACATTATTGAGCGATAGTTGATTGGTCGCATTTTGAGACAGTTTGATATCATCCAGCCTATGCCTACTGGTGTGACGATATATGCTCGACGGTACAGAGATAGGCGAGATTGGGGACCTTCGTTGTCATTTGAGATTGCTCGTGCAGAGTTTGTTGCTACTCCGAGAGTGGCTTATGATATGAGATTGCACATTCTTGATCCCGAGGTTACTACAGATTATGCTCAGTACATATTAGCTCATCCATTTCCTCGCATTACTGATCCAACAGATCCTCCTCCCAACTCAGGAGATGAGGATGATGATTTAGATGATCCAGTGTCTAGGAGATGGAGATGGAGATGGAGACAAGAGCTTAGAGCTACTCAAGAGGCTGGGGGAGGTGGAGATGATGGTGGGGATGGAGGTGGTGGTGGTAGGAGACCTGGACGAAGGGGAGGTCGACTGAGAGCCGTGGGGGACCGTTTGGACCAGCTGGCAAGATTGAGAGAGCACATCCTATGGGTGGGAGAGATGTTGGACGGATTGGGAGGGAGCATGGTAGGGCAGGCATGAGATCATCGAGAGGATTTCCATTGACAAGAGGTAGGGTGAGCGGACTAGATGGTGGTTGCGGGAGAGGTATTGATTTTGGACAGATTCAGCCAGATCCTAGGGTTATTGCAACTCATGGTGGAGATGATGAGGATCCCGAGGATCATGTTCCCTTGATTAGACGATGGGTTCTAAGAGTTACTTGGACCGAGATTCTAGCAGTTGGAGAGGTTGGTGGTGAGGGGATTAGGGTTCATGCACCACAACAAGATTTACCAGAGCAGGTTGCACCAGAGCATGACATGCCAGAGAAGGATGCACCAAAGCATGATGTACCAGGGCAGGATACCATTGACAACTTGAGAGCATAGATTGATCAGCTTTGAGTATAGGTGCAGACTCTTATGATTGAGAGGGATAGAGCTGTTAGGAGACAACATGATACTTAGGGCCTTCTTGATCACATTCAGCAGGTTGGATCAGGTACTCTCTTAGCTGACACTGTTAGAGCATTAGTTCGGGCTGGGAAGGAGACTTCCCACTGGCGACAACGATATGAGGAGGCAGTTACAGAGAGCCAGAGAGCAGGTAGTTATCATACCACCGTGTTGATGGATACTAGCAGTGGTGGGGTCATGGGACCTCGTCAGAGGAGTGGTGATCATGGGAGATAGGCATCTGGAGGATCTTCTCACCCACAACCACAGAGACAGACAGAGTCAGGTGGTAGTGGTACAAGACAACCGTGACTTGATTTGTATTTGATGAGGCATTTGTATTGTTTATTTGATATCATTGTATACTTGGACTCTTATTGTTTTATGATGATCTATATGCAGACATGGATTCTATATGATGATGATGATTTATTATGCATGTTACTCTTATTTGATGATGATGATGATGCTTATATGCTTTGATTATATGGGTGCAGTGATTAGATGGATGATGATATGATCTTTTCTTTTTGTTATGATGATGCTTTATATGATGATGCAATGATAAATGCTTTTGTTGATTTTTGGTTTTTTTTTTTATGATCTTGGATGCAAATGAAAATGATTACTATCTTTAAATGATGCAAACGATCTATATGAAATTTTTTTGTATTTTTATATGTAATGTTTATAATGATTATGAATCTAAGTGCAAAGATGCAACTAAATGATCTTAAATGAAATGATAATGCAAACTGTAATGATGAAACACTACATGATGAATGAAATGCACTTATTTGAATGCAAACTAATGCAAATGATTTATATACAACTAAATGAAATGGATAATGATTTAAAATGATTCTAAAATGAATGCACCTATAATGATTAAATACAAATTGTTTTTGTTTTCCAAGTATACTCAATCTTTATTTATGATCGTGGATCTGTTAATGAAATGATATGCTTATAATGCAACTAACAAATGAATGCTTATAATACAGATGAATAATGAGCTAATCTAAAATGATTTAACTAAAAATTGTACTGCCATTCTTCATATGCTATCTTGTAACAGTGCTTGATTTCATCATTGAGCTTTAAAATGTTGTAAGAAAATACAAGCAACTTGACATAATGATTCAAGATGACCTAAGTATTCCTTACATGGATTTTGATATAGCAAGTTAATACAAGCAACTTGATATAATGGATCAAGTTGACCTGAGTATTGCTTGCAGAATAGACAAGGATTATCTCCTTTCATGCATGACTTGGAACGTCCTCCTTGATCTTTTGCCGATCATATCCTGAGACAAGTACATACAGTAGTAAGAGATAAACCACGAACAACAATCAAAGAAAATAATCATGCCCCATCATAGCTTCTCTAGTCATGGACATCCTTGAGTTGCATAGAGTACATTATTAGCAATAAAATCAAGATATAAACACTGAATCTTGTATGTCATTCACATGTTCTTATGGTCATTAACTGATATAATCATCTTGATGAATGATCTTTAATAATCCTTTATTACTTGTTGATTGATTCTTCATTTTCAAAGTTCCACGTTTCAGTTGTTGATGAAATGCCTTGATTTCCATTGCTTTGTGCTCGTTATCTGTTTCAAAATCCTAGGTGTTTTTGGTTTTTCTAAGTTTTTTGAATGTTTTGGATTTTTCAAAGATTTCAGAAGATCACCTTAGCAAAAAGAATTAGGATTTTGCCCCCAGCGGAAACAAAAATTTATTATGGATGTATGAATTGATCAAGATCTAAACCATGGCGGGATAGAAATGCAGATATGATTGATTTTGATAAAGTCCAAGACAGTGACTACGATAAGTATATCAAAGATTAATAACTGTTGATAAGTTGCATATTTCTTGCTAAATGGTTCAGAGCAAATGGATGCTAAAGACAGAATGGATAAACTGCGATAGATGTGATAGGATGGAGTGGATAGGTGCGCAAAGCGATCTCATAGATGGAGGAACCTACTTCTTAGATAGCGCCTGTTTACCAGGTTTTCACTATCTAAATTTATTGCATTTTTTGGATTTTATATGCTTTTTATTGATTTTTTTTCAGGACTTTATATGCTTTTTAATGTTTTTTTTTCCAGGACTTTATATCTCAAGCATAGAATTTCTTGAGATGGATAGAATTGATAGGTTCATCAAACCAATCACCTTCAGGGGTAGATAACTTGTATGCTCTTGATCCATATGTTGCTACTATGACAAAAGGTCCTAGCCAATTTGGTTCAAATTTTCCCTTCTTTTCTCGGTCTTGCTGATTTCTTGGATTCTCCCTTAGAACGATATCTCCAATCTGGAAAATACGTGGTTTGACTCTGTGGTTATAGCTTCTTGCCATTCTTTGTTGGTATACTTTCAAATGTTCTGTTGCATTTTGGCGACGTTCCTAAATCAGTTCTAGTTCCTAGAGTCGAGAGATTCGTTGTTCTTCTTCTGGTACAAGACCGTGCAAGGATACTCGTAGAGAAGGTATCTCTACTTCTATAGGTAATATGGCTTCTAATCCATAGGCCAAACAATATGGAGTTGCCCCTGTTGGAGTGCAGACGCTAGTTTGGTATGCCCAAAGAGCAGGATTTAGCTGAATGTGCTAGTCTTTTCCAGCTTCATTGACTGTTTTCTTCAAGATTTTCAAGATAGTTTTGTTTGATGTCTCAGTTTGACCATTACCTTGTGAATAATATGGAGTAGAGAACCTATGTTGGGTATGAAATTGTTCACATAGCTCTTTCACATCTTGATTTTTGAATGTTCTTCCATTATCAGTGATAATGGTCATAGGAACTCCATAGCGACAGATTATATAATTCAAAATGAATGATGATATTTGTTTTCCTGTCACTGTTGTTAAAGGCATTGTTTCAATTCACTTAGTAAAATATTTAGTAGCAATTAGAATGAACTTATGTCCATTAGAAGATGAGGGATTGATCTTTCCTACCAAATCAAGGCCCCACTATGAAAAGGGCCATGATCCTGTCATAGGATATAACTCTTGTGCTGGTGCATGAATTAGATTTCCATGGATCTAACATTGTTTACATTTTCTAGCATAGGTGAATGAATCTCTTTCCATAGTAGGCCAAAAGTAACCCATACTAATAAGTTTCTTAGCCAATGTTAAACCACTTGAGTGTGTACCACAAATACCTGCATGAATGTCATTAAGAACTCTCTCAGATTCATCTTTTTCAAGACATCTCAACAATGTACCATCTAGACCATGCCTATATAGGATATCAACAATAATAGTATAGAGAGAGGACTGATCGATAAAGTTTCTTCATTGATTACGAGATAATTCAAGAGGAAGGATACGATCTTTCAAATATTGGTAGGTTTGACCGTATAAGGATTGACTAGTTCCTGATATATGGCAAATTCGATAGGTATGTTGGGATTGGATGGTAGGGGTTAAGATATATTCCACGAGAAATTCATAATGTTGCTAATTCTCCTTATTTTGCAAGATAGATGCTATTGTAGCCTTTGCATTTGCTGCTTTATTCTCATTTCTGGGAATCTTGGTGAATATGATTTCTTTAAAGTGTTCTTTAAATTCCTCCACTAGCTATTTGTATGGCATAAGCTTATCATCCTTTGCTTGATATTCATCATTTATTTGATTAATGATAAGTTGTGAATCACCATAGACATGGAGTTCCTTGGCGTTCCACTCAATGGCCATTTTGAGTCCTATAGCCAATGCTTCATACTCTGCAGTATTATTGGTGCATGGAAATCGCAGTCTATATGATTTCGGAATTGTGTGTCCTTGAGGTGTGATGAAAAAGATTCCTGCGCCTGATCCATATTGGGTATAAGAACCATCAAAGTACAATTCCCAAAAGTTTGTACTTACTATCAAGATATCTGCATCAGGAAATTCAATGTGCAAAGGCATGCCATTTTGTAAAGGTGCATCAGCCAATTGATCAGCGATGACTTGTCCCTTGATAGCTTTCTGGTCAACATATTCTATGTCAAATTCACTCAATACCATAACCCATTTGGCTAGTCTCCTTGTCAATGTTGACTTGCTCAACAGATATTTGAGAGGATCTATCTTTGCTATTAGTTTTATGGAATGAATCAACATATAATGTCGCAGCTTTTGAGTTGCAGATACAACTGCTAGACATATCTTTTCGATTGAGGAATAATTTAATTCATAGCCAACAAGTGTTATGTTGATATAATAAACTGCTCTTTCTTTTCCTTCATCATCATGTTGAGCTAGGAGAGCGCCTAATGATACACTTGTTGTGGAGACATAGAGTAACAATGGTTTCCCTTTGGTTGGTGATATCAGTACTGGAGGACTCATAAGATATTCTTTCATTTGCAACAAAGCTTCTTCACATTTTAGATCCCATTTGAATGGAACATTTTTATGTAGAAGATGGGTAAATGGAAGGCATCTATCAGCCAACTGAGAAACAAATCTCCTAATTGATTGCAATCTTCCTTGTAAAGATCGCAATTGACTTATGTTTTTAGGTGACTCCATCTCCATGATAGCTTTGACTTTTTCAAGATCTACTTCAATGCCACGAGCTAATATAATGTACCCAAGGAGCTTTCCAGAGATTACCCCCAAACACACATTTCTTTGGATTTAATCTCAATTGATATCTTTCCAGCCTATCAAAAATCTTGCTTAAAATGTTCAAATGTTCTTTTCTTGTGTGAGATTTTGCAAGTATGTCATCGACATAATCTTCCATAAATGTATGCATCATATCATGGAAAATTGTCGTCATAGCCCTTTGATAAGTTGTTCCTGCATTCTTAAGCCCAAATGGCATAACATTCCAACAATATGTTCCCCATGCATAGGTGAAAGTTGTCTTCTCTTGATCTTCAGGTGCAATTCTTATTTGATTATATCCTGAGAAGCCATCCATTAATGAAAACATCTCGTGTCCTGCTGATAAGTCCACTATTATATCAATGTTTGGTAGTGGGAAATCATCTTTTGGACATGCTTTATTCAAATCTCTGAAATTTGTACAGACTCTTGTTCTCTTATCTGGCTTTGATACTGGTACAATACTTGAAACCCATTTTGGATAAGCAACTAGTCTTATGAAACCCACTTCTAATAGTTTCTTCAGCTCGATTTTTACAAGAAGAGCAAAGTACGGATGCATCTTTCTTAGTTTCTGCTTAACGGGTTTTGCTTTTAAATCCACATTAAGATGATGCATGATAAGATTAGGATTAAGTCCTGGCATATCTGCATAAGACCAAGCAAAATTTATTTGTCTTTGCGTAAAGAATTCCATGTATTCTTTCCTCTCTTTTTCTGACAATGAGGCAGTAAAATGAAGTATTTTAGGATCCTTTGATGTACCGATGTTTACTGCTTCTGTTGGTTCTATCAGGATAGTCAATCTCTCTTTAAAATATGCAAGAAGAATGTCAAACTTTCTATCTTCTGGTGCCTCAAGGAGGTTTTCACCATCAAATACGTCCTTTGTTTTCTCTTTTGATTGATCTAATGTTGCCATGAAATGGTTTTCGACAATAGGTCTCTTTCCTTGTTTTATTTCACTTTTGCGACTGAAAAGTTTGGCATTCTCCTGACTATGAGAAACATCACTTGATTCTGCAATGGAAGATATCTTAGGTGGGATGGGTTCAACAACGTTAAGGTACACAACTAAGTCATGATCATTGGAAAAGACATTCAGTTCGGGGTTGTCTAAATTATCCCAATCAATTAGTTCAGGATGCAGAAGGGGTAAATCATAATCATTGTCATCATTAGGTGTTTCAACGTTCATGACATAATGATCATAATTTGGCATAGAATAGGTACTGTCATAGATTAAATGTTTTTGTGATTTGTCTTTCCCAAGCATCTCTGAATTAGTCTTAACAAAATTAATATTAGCATTGTGTAGTTCACACTCAAGTGGTTCTTCAACTGACATTTGTCCCTTAAATGAATGGATTATGTCTACACGCACATCTTGAACACTGCAAATTCCTTCTTGATTGACCTCATTTGCATTTTGGAGTTGACATACTTGTGTATGTGATAAAGAAGATTCATTTGCTAGATTTTGTCTTCTTTCAAATTCAACTTCTCCCGGACTAATAGTCAATCCAACTTGATTATCTCTTAATTCTTCTATGGTTCTTCCATGTCTGATCTTTGTTTGTGCTTCTTGTGGCATTGCTTCTCTATTTTTGTCATTCCCTTTTCTTTTTGCATACGCCTCTTTTCTCTGAATTCCGAGTTTCTCTTGTCTTCTTTCCAACTTCATCTTTTGTTCTGCAATAGACAAGTCTTCTTTCATGATAGCTGCTTGATCTTCATTGTGTTATTTACTTGATGTAGTGGATAAGGCATCTGGACCCCATTCATATTCATTGGAATCTGTCTCTGAATCTTGATCTAAGATTACTCCACTATACCATACTGGAATGTTGTATGGTGCAAAAAGTTCTCTGATTTCTGTCATCTCTATTTTTACTGCTTCTAGAATATCTTGTTCAGATTTTGCCTTTGTTTGACAAGATTTTTCTTCACCTTTGATGGTAATTTCCTCTTATTTATTTTCATGTTCTTCTTGCTCTTTTTATTTATTGGTTACTATTTCGGCCGCTTGATGTAGCTTTTCTTGCCAATTTTCTTCTCTAGAAATTGATTTCTTTCTCCATTTTTGTTGTTGATGATTGTGTTGTTTTTTATTAGACTTTAGATATCCCAGCCCAGATTTATCTTCCGTGGATTGTGAGTGCGGACAAATAGGTTCTAAAATACCTTGATGTTGCTTACCAATTGGTCATTTTCCTTCATATCCCATCTTTTGCATGATTTCATATCCTTTGCCATATTGTTTTATGGGAATATTGACTTCTGCTGTTGTTGCTATAGTTTTATTTTCATCCTTGTATAACCAACCAAGAATGTCTTTGTCTTCATTTCCTTCTTCAAGAGTTCTAGCACTAACAAATGTTCCTTTAAACATATGTTTTGATCTTTCTAATGACTTTGATTGAATATCTGTAGGCTTACCATATGACTTAGGGGAAAATGGAAAATTTTGCAAAGAATATTTTCCCATTCTTTCATCATTTAACTTGAGTTTTTCTTCAAAAGTTTTCCATAACTTTGCTTGAATTTCTTTGGTAGGATATACTGATTCCCTGTTATGTGGAACTCTTGTATCTTGTGCGGGTTTCAAATTATTGCAATATTGACTGGAACCTGCAATTATAGTGATCTATTTTCCTTCATGAGGAAATTTTACACATTGATGATATGTAGAAGGAATTGCTTGCATCTTGTGAATCCATGGTCTTCCTAGAAGAATGTTGTAAGAGAGGTTCAAATCTAAAACTTGACACAATGTATCCCTTTCCACAAGTCCTATCCTTATTGGTAGCACAACAGTTCCTTTAGAAGAATGCTATGCTTCATCATAAGCTTTGATGGTTATTTTCTTTTTCGGGTCTACTGCATTCTCTGAATATCCCAAAGCTTTTATCAAACTTAATGCACAAATGTTTAAGCCAACTCCTCCATCTATAAGCACACGTTTGACACGAGTTTTATTTATGGAGACTTCAACATGTAAGGGAGCATTGTGAGGATGTTGTAAGGATGCGTCATCATTTTCAGAAAATGATAAGTAATGAGGAGCTATAAGGTGTCCTACCATGTTTTGGAACTGATCTACATCCAAATCTTTTGAAACTATTGTTTCCACTAAAGCTTTCTCCAAAATTTCCTTATGCATAGGTGAAACCTTGAGAAGTTCCAGAATTGATATTTGAGCGGGTATTCTTTGAATTGCTCTACTAAATTGTATTGTTGTGATGTGGATGTTGAGTCTTTTGCTATACCTGGAAAGGTAACCTTTGCTTTGCTTCTCGTGATAACATTGATTGATTCTGAAGATGGATTTTCATTAACAATGATCACATTTACCACATCATCGTATGTATAAGTGTAATTGAATTTGGCTTTTCCTTTGTCATCTTTTAATTGGGACGTATCACCTTTGTCATAATTTGGAAGTGGAGTTTTGAAAGCCAAGAGTGATTCATTTGCCTTATGGCTATCCACTATGATGGTTCCATTATCAATTAGATCTTGCATAAGGTGTTTCAATCGCTGACAATCATTTGTTAGGTGTGCTTTATTCTGATGATAATTGCAAAAATGATTGGCATTCCACCAATTGGGCGTGACTGGTGGTTCATAACTTCTTGCTTCTGGTAAAACACTCAATTTGTTAGCAAGCAAATTTTTTTAGAGCTGATTCCAAAGATTCTCCAATGTTTGTGAATTTCCTCCGCGGATTGGAGAAAAAGGACTTGGCTTTATTGTTTTCTGGATTGTTATTGCTTGGGATTTGGCTTGATAGATTAAAAATTGGTTGTTGTTGTTTTGTAGTACTATTATCGTCATTCGCTTCATTGTTGGCATTCCTATTCTTTGACCAGAACTTGGGTTTGTCATTGTTGTTGTTGTTATTGTATGAAGTATTGTAAAGTTTTAGCTCTCCTTTCTTTATCATTGCGTTCTCTATTTTCAGACCATTCTTGATCATTTTGGCAAAAGAGGGAGGGCATTGCATCCTTAGTAGATAACTCATTTCAGTGATAAGATTATCAATGAATATGTCCATTTTTTCTTGATCAGGTACATCTCAGGGATACCTATTAAACATGCATTTCCATCGTTGTAAGAAAATCATAAACGATTCACCATTCTTTTGTTTAACATTGCAGAGATCCAACATTGTTATTTCATCCTTATATTGTAGGAATATTGTGAAATAAACCTATTCACCAGTTCTTCAAAGGATTTGATTCCAGATGGTAATCTTGAAAACCACTCCATTGATTGTCCATTTAAACTCCTAGGAAAAAGACGCATAAGGTAAGTTTCATCATGAGCAAATTCCATGCTCATAGTACAAAACTCCCTAATGTGATCTTGAGGATCAGATTTCCATTGTATTTGTCATATTTAGGAATCTCGCAATGTTGCGGAAATGGTATCATATTCAGATTTTTATCAAAAGGATATGGGCATATATCTTCTAATGAATATTTCTTGGAGCTTGTCCCATTTTGCATTTCTTTTATCTGTTGTTGTAGAGTTTGTATTTGTTGAGTAAGGTTTGATAATGGATTATCTACATAGTTTCTCCTTGTTTCTTCGTGAGTCCTCTTGTCACTACACTCTTTTCTTTTATCATCCCTTTCTTTCCTTGTTTCTTCGTTACTTTCTTTGTTCACATCCTTGTTATTTTGCTCATCTGTGTTTTGAGCATTACTTGTCTCCGCATCTTGTTTCAATATTTCTATGTTAAAGTCTTGTGGTAGCTTAGCTCCAGATTTTGCCAACATCAAGAGATATTTTTTTTTTGTTTTGCCAACAATTATTCCATTAGCCTATCAAATTTGAAATCTTGTTCAAGGTCTCTAATGGTGCTATTGACCGCTTCTTCGTCAACAACGGTAAATCCAAAAGTGTGGAATACAGGATTATCTTCTTCCTCCATTTGTTGTTGTTTTCTAAGTTGATCGTATTGGGCTCTAGTCCAAACTGGCATGTGATTATCTCAAAGTTGTTGAAAGTTCCAAAGGATAAAGTCAATAGGTGATTATTGGTTTAGGAAGACATTCTTTGATGATCTTACCACTATTGTTTGTTCGTTGGGATAAAGTGTCTCTTTGTTGAAAAGCATGTCTTTGCAAAATTTCATCGTCAAATTCTATACGGTAGCCATGTAAGTAGTGATGAAAATGGTGTAGGAATGTCCTATGTTTCAATAAGATCTTGCGATTGATATACAAGAATCTTATCCTTTTCTGAGTAGCTTTATAACTGGGTTTTCTTTTCTTAAGGTGATACTTAAAAGTCATATAAGCATTTGGCAATTCACAAGTTTGTTTGATTCCAATGTTGGTGCGATTTTGGTTTTGATATAACCTAGGTTCAAAATAGGAAAGATATATCCAAGATTAGGAACCTAGTATAGATTGATCAAGCTTCGTGATAGAGGATTTGATTATCCTGATGAGAAACTTGACAATGATGTTGATTTTTGCACTTTTAAGATGGTTGAATCGATAGCTTGTTGAATGTTAATGTTTATAGAACCTTTTGAGTATATCCTGTTGGATTAGTGACCTAGTTGTTTGAGCTAGTTTGAAAATACGTGATGGTTTAGAGACAAATCTACTTCAAGAATTATTTTGATATTGATGTTTTGACGCTTTGATTTTGATCTAGTATTTGAAGTGTTGGAAAACTTTTTGTATTACTCTTTTTGATCAAAATTTTTCAGTAATTTGTTGTATTTTTGCTCACTTGTAGATGATAATTTTCTTCAATTTTTGACCATTTGGAACATGTTACAGACATAGAAGACACAGTGTCTAATAAACAAAATGCACAAGCAATTACAAATCTTATGGCAGGCTGAGACAATAGTTGTTGAATCTCACGTGGGGTTTCCCCCGAGGCTACGCTATTCAAAGTGGATATTTAGATGCTTGACCCCACTGGTTCCACCCTCGACACTCACTTCTTTGGGGCAGCCAAACACCAATTTCCATGAAAACTCCGCATGGCAAACTTTATATCTCTACTAGGAACCATATGTATGTGAGCCGCTTCAGAGGTCCGACCTCCTGCGCCAACAACTAGAAGGATTTTGGCAACTAGTACAAGTGGTTTTGAGTAAAAGCTTCCAGTCATGTGGCCATACATGCGACACTTTCAGCTTTGTAAATACAGAAGGTTCCCAGCCTATAGAGGTTACGCTCCATAGGGTTTATGGGGAAACATAGTGTCGGTATGAACTTATCAGCACATGTTGTTTCAGACTTTTGTCACAAACATGATTTATTTATAGTAGATTGGAAGGACTCGATATTAGCCCGTTTCCACTTTAGGTCGTTCCCCTATCACTGGCCCCCTCAAGGCAGCTTGGGAAGGCAGGCCCTCTAAAGGATTTAATTGCTTAAAAGTAAAGAAAGCTTAAAGGAGTGGGTTTGGCTTTTTGGTCACCCAATTAAGGGGAGAGCATATACCTACCACTTTCGAGACACATAATACAAGTGTTCTTTTTAACCTTTTCAAAGCAATTGTTGGCTAAATCCTATTTGGAGATGTTGCTCCAACAAACATGGTGTTCATTTTAACCCTTTTAGAAGTCTATGTGCAACTATTTTAGAGAAAATACTAAAAATGCAAGTTGTATGTTGTCAATTCATCCTCTTAGTTAAACTAGATGAACAAGATATGATATATTACTTCCCAAATGAAGACTTTTAATTAGCTAGATGAGGAAATGCATAAGATTTGTCTTAAACACCATCCTGCACATGCATGTTAGTAGTCTGAAAAATCTGATTTCTTGGACATTCGGACCTGCAAGAAATTTTTGTCAG
This sequence comes from Cryptomeria japonica, assembly GCF_030272615.1. Classification (NCBI taxonomy): domain Eukaryota; kingdom Viridiplantae; phylum Streptophyta; class Pinopsida; order Cupressales; family Cupressaceae; genus Cryptomeria; species Cryptomeria japonica. Next base: position 115,308,772 of record NC_081410.1, on the reverse strand, counting down.
TTTGTAAACAAAAGCACTAATCTAACACATGCGCTATCTTTTTGTTCAAAAACGCTAACTTGCAGGTCAAAAGCGCTAACCTAGACTGCAAAAGCGCTGCTCTATGGATACAAAAGTGTGATTTCTTTGACAAATGTGCTAACCTAGGACACAAATGCGTGAACCTGTAATGCAAATGCGCAAACTTTAAAACAAAAGTGCTAACCTAAAATGCTCATGCGCTAACCTATAGTGTAAATGCGCTAACCTAGAAGGCAAATGCGCTAACCTGTAGAACAAAAGCGTTGTCAAAATTCACACATGCGTGAATCTGCATTATAAATGCGTTAATTTAACTTTTGAGATATTTTTAAAGGTATATGCGAGGTCCATGTGCCCCACGGTGGGCGCCAAAATGTGTCGACTTGAATTTCATCCTTAGAATGCTACTTGCAATAAGTTAGTTTCACAAAATACAAATGAAAATACTACAGGAAATCCAAATTCAACCAATGAAACTACATGAAGTACATATAAAATAAAATACTAATATTACCTTCATGGCTTATGTCCCATTGTGTCCTAACTCCACTGTTCCTGGTTGCAGATGGTGTGGTCTCAGACAATGCACTGATGGCTTCCAAGATGGCATATGAAGAATGGACTGATAACTGGTAGTTAACTGATGCTATGATATGATATGAAATATTACATGATTATGTTAAAATGATTATGCTATATGATAATTGCTATTTTGCTTCAAGATTAAAACTCACGGATGCATATAATTTGATTAGAAGACTAACTCTCTCTCAACTGAAGCTCTTGATTTTATAGACCTTGAGAGGATGAGATGATGTGACGCAGATCAACTGTCATGATCAGATCTACAGATTTGAATGGCTGTAAGCAAAGGTGAAGGCTAAGAGAAAGGGGGAAGGAGAAGACAAGTGTCACTCATCTCACCTTGATTGGGTTGCTGACTGAGAGAATCTAGGAATGGTTAGAGGAAATTCAGGCATGATAGGACAAGTGGACTCAAGTCCTTCATAAGATGTAGGGGGTGTTGGAGAGAATATAGGAAATGGTTATGAAATATGTGTATGTACACAATTTTTATTAAATTTGGAAGTTTGAAGATAAATAATGAATTAATATTTAAGAAATATTAATTTCCTTAGCCACATGTTTGATGAGTTGGCAAAGGGAAGATGAAGTGGAGATGGAGGGTGAGTTGGAAAAGGGGTTAAATAATTTTGAGACTATACGATAGGAGAATAACTATTAAATATTAGATGTTTTAATTGTTTGGAGGAGATAATTAAATATTAGATATTTAATTAACTTGGTTAAAAGGATAATTAAATATTAGATATTTAATTAATTAGGAGAATATAATAGATGAATTAATTAATAAAATATTAATTAATAGAAAGACATGAAATGAATTAAATAAATTAATCTTTTCAAATTAACTATTTAATAGAAGAATAATTATTAAATAAATATATAATATTTATTTAATCTCTCATAGCCATTTTTATGTGTATACAATAATAATGTGGATACTAATGATATTGATGACATGTATGAAGTTATTGAGATTAATCATGAGCTATCTTCAAGGTTTTCAAAAGTTTAATCCTAGCTCCTAGTGAGAAACATAGTGACTCATCATTAGAGCATGGTCCTTGTTTGAAACTTTTGATAGTACCATCCATCATACTTTATGTGGCTCCTCTTGCATCTTGTCCACCATCTCTAAATGATGTTAAACAAGATGGGGAGGTGGATGATATTCTAGACTAGCTTCAGTTGCACAATGGATTATTTTATGTGTTTGCATGCATGTGACGTGTTCCTTGTGATATGATGCTTGGTGTGTCTTTGTGTTATGTTAAGCTCTCTTTGGATGATCCTTGTATTATAAAATAATATTATAATAATCAAAATATTATTAATTAATACTAATAGTATATTATAATATTAATACACAAAAAAAAATAAAAAAATGCATATTATAACAATAAAATTTAATATTATATAGTTATATAGTTATATATTGAATTTTTTAATGTCTTCCACGTTACTCCATGACTGCTACTAGCTCATATATATTTGATTTGTATCTCATACTCATTCATTCATATATACAGATATATGTATGTATGTATGTATGTATGTATGTGTATACATGTATATTATGTATATGTGTACATGTATATATGTATATATGTGTATACATGTATACATGTATATTATGTATATGTGTACATATGTATGTGTATATTATGTATATGTGTAAATGTTTACATATGTACACACACATATGTGTATGTGTGTGTGTGTCTATATATGAGCTAAAAATCAAATATATATGAGTTAGTAACAGTCGCGGAGTAGTGTGGAAGACACTAAAAAATTCAATATATAACTATATAATATTATAATATTAAAATTTTATTGTTATAATATGTAATATTATTATTATTTTCTATTATTTTTTGTGTATTAATGTTATAATATACTATTAGTATTAATTAATATTATTTTGATTATTATAATATTATTTTATAATACAAGGATCATCCAAAGAGAGCTTATGTGTACACATGTACACATACATACATACATACATACATACATACATACATTGTACATCTATACATATATACATACATATATACATATATGTATACATATAGATATATATACATATATATATGTACACACACACACACACAAAGTATGTCTAGAGATATCCTTCTCGAGGCGCCTATTTTTATCATGTACCTTAAACCCTAGTAGGTGCCTTGAGAAGGATATCTCTCACTATATATATATATATGATAAAAATCAAATGTATATATGCTAGCTAGTAAAAAAATTATATCATCAATATATGCATTACATTTTTAATTATTATATTTTCTATTTAGTAGAAAAGTTATGTATTTTGTAATATAAAGACATTAAAATTTTAAAATATACATCAATGTCTATAAATAAAATTATTAAAAAAATGTATCATAGATGTGAACATAATGAATAGGCATACATATAGATCAAATTTGTTCTTCAACTAGGAAGTTATGATGCGAAGGGGGATCTAGTCCATTAAAATCTTCTACAAGTCAAATTTCATTCAATCATACTTTTAAGAGTTTAAACCTTCATGAATGATGTAATAAAAGAACATACCATCATCCTCACCACTTTTGTTCAATTAGAGAACATTGATATTTACTATATTTTCAAAGTATAAACAAAACAAAAGAATTAAAAAATTAATAAAATAATAACTTTTATTTAAATTAAAATTATATAAAAAAATAAATTTAAAAAATTATAAATAATTCAATTTAAAAAATAAAATTTATTAATTTTTTTGAAAAATCAAAGCCGCAACTAGCTCTGTAATTTTTGACAAATTTCGTATTATTGACTTTTTGTGACTTTTTCGAACGAGTTTAACCACGACTGTTAGAACACAACAGCCAACCGGTCAACACAACTGACAAAAAGACAAACAGCAATATAATAACAGTCAACAGTCCAACTAATTACAATGAGTTTTAGCATAGTCGGTGTCGTCACATGGTGGAATCAGCCAAATTATCAAAACAAAATTGACAATTTAATAAACTGAGGACAGGCTGTTATTTGAAAAAGAAGGCTTCTTTTTTTCTATCTTTTTCAGACCCAAAAAATGTCACCTCCTAAAGTAAGCGAGAGCGTGACATTATTTTTAATTATTTTTTCTACATGGCAAGCACGCAAATCTTCAAATTCACATGATGCCATTAGTATTCAGTGACTTCATTTTTTTTTTTATTACGTAGCAAAATAAAACTATTCTCTTTTAATTTAAGGCAAAACAAAGCAAATTAATAGGTGATTTGATTTTTTTCACTACAATAATTTTCATGTTTTTTTTTGAAAGGGAAGTTGTTAAGGATAAATATATTTTTTTTGATGTTAAGGTTAGTATTAGGTGGTATTTTATTAAGGTTCTAATATTGTTGTTGTTATAATATCTAATAATGATGTTACAATATTAAATCATATGATTTATTATAATGTCTAGTGATGATGTTACAATCTTAAATCACACAAGTTGTCATTATATGTGCTAGTAGCTTTCAATGATTTGATCGTTTAGTGTACATTGTATGAATTATAATACATTTTTTTAAAAGATCATTTGAAATAATTAAATAAATATACAATTAATTTAAATGTAAATCTTTAACTATTTTAAATGTAAATATAATTAACTATAATATGGAATGTGTGCTATTTAAATTACTAAAGAAAATTTACAAAATCACACAACAAAAATTGAATTTATATAAATAGAGTATTGAGGTATTTACATTAGATTACATAAAGAATAGTAGGTTTTTAATATAGATGGTGATAATAATTTATAATAGAGACGAATATGTAGAAGAAAGGTGCTTCAAATTTCGAAGGTGACATTTTCTATTGTGTTTATAAAACAAATAAATAATAACAAAGTTAATGTACTATAAGAGTTCAAACTATTAAAATAAACATGAATGAATGAAATAAAAAAATGAGTTCAAAATATAGATCCAAATGATAATCAATCAACTTTTTTTTTTGAAAGAAGAAATCAAAATTATTATTAGTTACAAATAACAACAAAGTAACTAGTTGTAGCCAACAAACAATGACGACAGAAGGGAATCAATCAAGTTTGCAAAGATATGTAACATGCATTTAGGGGATGGAGTGAGGGTTGACTATGTAGGATTTGATCAAAATGTCCATACCTTTATTTTGATCTTTTGACCTCTGTCGACAATCATGGAAGTAATATCATCATGATATGTGGAAGAAATATCACTCTGAGATGCAACATCATGAGTAGGTGAAGGAGTTCAAAATAGATCATCAATGTCCATCCAACAAGGTGTATCACAAGGTAGAACATGAGTAGGCATGTACTTGTCACCACCATAATCTAAATTAGTGTTATTAGGCTTATAAATAGACTCCATTTTATCTAAAAAGTATAGATGAGTGCTAGTCAACTCCAGGAAGGAAAAATGAGATATGATAGATCAAACCCTCCATAGAAACATGCCCTTATCATAAAAATTAATTTGTGATTTTTTATGTAACTTTTAATAAGTTATTTTTTATACTTAATAGTATTTTTATTTTTAAAAAGTAACATTACTTTGGTAAAGTAAAACTTTCTTTGTAGAAAGGATAAAATTATAAATTTTAAACATATATTTGTAACCTTGGTATCTAATGCACACATATATTTTTTTACAATTTTTTGTTGCATAGCTTGTATTTTAATAACTTTTTGAAGTGAGATCAACTATAATTTAGACACAGGTTACTTTAATAATGCATAACTTTTTCGTAGTCATCCAAATCAACTTCTTCTTTTTTTGTTAAAATAAGGACATCAATACCTAGTGCATAGTTATTTAAAAAATCTATTTTTTATTTTATTTTTACGTGTGTGAAACAAAGGCATTGATGGTTGGTGAAAAACCTACATTCACGAGAAATATAAAATAAATGTAATAATCAAAATAAATATATTCAAAATTATACTTTTGGTAAGATTTTAATAAGATTATATACTTACAAAGTATATCTCCTAAATGACATCATTTGATCGCCAAAAAGGTGAAGTAAAAGTGATTTTTCATCAACTTTTTGATAGGTGTATAGGAGACTCCATTGAGGGTTTAATTTAAGAATAGTGTGGTTCTATCCAAGGGGGTTTGAATGACACTGAAAGTGGACATAGTCTTGTGGGTTGACCCAATAAGTATTGTGGCAATTTTTTTTATAAAGAATATAAAAAAGTTACATGGTAGTGTAAAGGTTATTGTTAATGTAAAAGTTATAGAATACAACCTCACAGAACCCAGTGAATCCCTGTATGCAAATAACCCATCACAACAATGGAAGATTCACAAAACACAAAGATTGCTTTGAAAACCTAGAGCAAAAGAATGCAAAAATGATAATCAGAGTAGTTAATATTACAAAGGGATCAATCCTTATAAAAGGAGATCAAACCTAAAAGGGGAAAACTCTAAAAATAATTAATAATTAATAATAATGACTCTCTTCATCCCGATGATGGATCACGGAGTGTGATCCGAAATGTTGATGCAAAAATCTTACACACAATCGAATCCAAAAATGCACTCTTGATAATAAATTAATTATTAATATTCTTAAGTTTAGCTTCTTAAATTTAGCTTAAGTGAAATAGAGAAAAGACTACTTAATTATTAAATCAATATGATTTAATTAATTAAGTAAACTAATACATTTACTCTAATAGTTAATAATCATGATATTATTAGTACTACTAATTTTTGAACAAAGTTATTCTCTTGTTTGGATACTCAATTAATTTACAACTCTTCATACCATCCTTAACCAAATGGAAAACTAAAATCATTAATAGGTTCTTGGAAGGGTATCTACATTGTTTTACTTCAAATAATAGTCTTATTGGATGAATTGACTACCAGTAGCAAGATGGTGGCATAACACTTTCTTCCATAGTTTTTTAAAAATGTTTCATTCATGGTATTATAAGGATACCATCCTCCATTCATCACCTCATGACTTATCAACAACAAGTACTTTAAGGACACAAGGAGAATTTAAACATGTCACAAAATCAAATGAAATAATAAGTTGACCAACACCATAGCACAAGGAGTTTTCAAGTAGGTGATTGGGTTTTCTTGAGATTATAACTTATAAACAAATGTCACTAAAGTGAAACATAAAGAATAACAATTTGGACACCAAAATATTATGGTCCATGCTAGAATTTGTAGAAGATCAAGGTAGTATATCCTACAATCTTGAGTTATCTCTAAGAGAAAAAATGCATCTAGTTTTTGATGTTTATTATTTAAAGAAGGTTATTTGTCAACAAATCTATGCACAAACAATGTTACCATAGCTAGCTGAAGAAGGAAGAGTAATCTTGGATCCAAAGTTAATTCTTTAGACATGCGAAAAAAAGTTGAAGACTAACACAATCTTTGAGTATCTCATTTAGTAGAAGATTTTGTTAGTTGAGGATGCCATATGAGAAGACAAAGATTTTGTATAGAAGAACCATATTTGATTAACATTGAGGATATTGTTTCTTTGAAGGAGGTATGCTATGTCTTTAACCTAATAACAATATCAAAACAAATGTAGCCAACATAACATTTATGTAATTGTTTTATTAGTCTTATTTATGTAGTCAAGTTAGTCAAAATTAGGTCAAGTTAGTCTTATTTTATTAGTCTTCTTTATGGTCCGTACTAGATCTTGTAGAAGATTGACAATGTAGCCTACAAGCTTGAGTTATGTCTAACAACAAAGATACATCTAGTTTTTTATGTTTCCTTACTTAAAGAAGGTGATTGGTCAACAAATCCCTACACATACACTATTACCAAAGCTATATGAAGAAGGAAGAGTCATGTTGGATCCAAAGTTAATTCTTCACACAGACACAAAAAAGTTGAGGACTAGGACAATCATTGAGCATCTCATTCAGTAGAATATTTTTTTAGTCAAGGATGTCATATGAGAAGATGGTTATTTTGTATATAAGCATCTGTAATTGATTAACATTATGGATAACTTTTCTTTGAAGGGGGCATGTTGCTATGCCTTAATCCAATAATTGTATCAAGACATGTGTAGTCAACTTATAATTTATGTAATTATTTTATTAGTCTTATTTATATAGTCAAGTCAGTCTAGGCGATATAATTAGGTATCCAAGTTGACCTGGGTAATATCCACGACATAAGTAGGTATATGTAGAAGGTAGCGAGCATTATTGTGCAAATTTTGTTCTTATTGAAGATATTTGAAAATTCGTCCCTTCAAAATGATTTATTATTCTCAAATATTTACACATATTTTTTCTTATATTCTTTTCTAATACCAATTATTCTATTATATCAATTGATTAGAATATCTTTTATTTTTTTGTTGCACCAAGGGTATCCCCGCTATGTCCCAACCCATCACCCACCCCCCTTGCCTTGGCCTTACTACCATTTTTGTTTGCTACCAAGTTGGAGTTAGGGTAAGGCAAGTTGGGGCGCCACCCCCTCCTTGGCCTTATTGCCATTTTTTTGGCTACCAAGTTGGGGTCAGGGTAAGGCGAGCTAGGGTGCCACCCCTTTGGCCTTGGCCTTACTACCATTTTTTTGGCTACCGAGTTAGGGTTAGGGTGACTAGTCCCCCAGGGATGATTGCAACCACCCCCAAGTCACGATGATTAGGTAAGTTCGGGTAGCAAAAAGTGACCTCAAGACACATATGAAAAAAAACCCAAAGCCTTTAGCCAACTACACTAGTCATGAAACTTTTGATTAAAATATCTTTATTACATAACCTCAATCATAAAAAATTAAAAAAACAATAACACCTAATAGACAAACTCATGACAACTTTACATAGGACCATGTACTCAAACACCTTAATTACTTTAAGATCAAGAGCGTTTTGACTCCCAATAGAGACTTTGCCAATAGACTTTGCCAAAACACAAGGAATCTCAACTCAAAGTTGAAGACAACCATGTTTGAAGCCCACCATCTCCACCCTTCTACTTTACACAATAAACAACCACTTTATGCAATCTTTTTCTTCCAATTCAGCCAACCAAGCGATCATTGCCTAGAAAAATGTTCGGAAAAATTGCTCTTTTTATCAATACCCACATGGGAATCCATCCACACCATGCCCTAAAATATTTTGATTAGAATGTCCCTGCTAAGAATGGAGCCCACCATGATTTCTTGCAGGTGGTACCCACCCTGAATAGGTCTCCATCCTCCTTGCCAGCGTCAGTTGCGGCGTAACAACAAAATGCTAATGAATTGACTTGCTAAAGCGCGTGTATTAGGTCCGCGTGGGATCCACCGCGGCCCTATCTTCTTTGCACATGCATCTCCTCTACGTTATCCTATCATACTCAACGATCTAAGCGAACAAAACGTCCGTTTCAAGCTTTTTTCTACTAATTTATAGGAAAATTTTAATAAAGAACATAAATCATGAGTTGTTTTTTTCTTTCAACCATGCTGCATAGGCATCCCCACTCCTTGAGGCCGGCCATGTTCCCATGTATTTTATTCATAAACTCAGTCAAGCCTGCCTGGAACGGGGATTCAAAATTTGAGTGAAATTTAACCCAAGATACACGGAACATGGAGCTGTAGAAAATTCAAAATTTGAGTGAAATTTAACCCAAGATACACGGAACATGGAGCTGTAGAAAAGTCATCAACAAACATTCATTTATTCCGTGCACTGCCCACTTTCAGTTTTGGCAGGGGAGAAGCGAAAAACAAGGAGTGTTTTTGCTTTTGTTCTTTGTGTTCTGGATCAATTTGAAGCCCTTGCTCAAGCTGAATCTCAATCTGCTGCAGCTGCATTGAAGGTAACTGACAAGAGAGATTATTAGATCAGTTTGAAGCCCTTGCTCAAGCTGAATCTCACTGCATTGAAGACATCCGGCAAGAGAGACTATTAGGTCAATTTGAAGCCCTCGGTCAAGCTGAATCTCAATCTGCTGCAGCTGCATTGAAGACATCTGACAAGAGAGATTATTGTTGGTTATACATGGCTTCTGCAGCGCCAGCACCCAGTACAACCACCCCTTCTCCTCCGGCTGCTTCACCACCCCCTGCAACATCAACACCCTCTACTCCTGCAACACCTCCTACAACATCAACACCACCTCCTCCTGCAACATCAACACCACCTCCTCCTGCAGCATCAACGCCACCTGTATCATCCCCTCCTCCACCCACAGCTCAAACACCCACCCCTGCACCACCAGCAGCTACAACTCCGGCACCCACAAGTCCTGTAACTCCCACACCTTCTAATCCTAACACCACATTGACACCTCCTTCCTCCTCTTCTCCTCCTCCTCCTCCTTCTTCCTCCACCTCTAAATCACCACCACCACCCTCAAGCACAACCAAGTCTCCACCGCCGCCATCATCTGATGCATCAGGATCTAGTTCTAGTAGTAGCACCAATGTTAGTCTCTATGTTGGCGTTGGAGTGGGTGTTCTTGTAGCTATTGTGCTTTGCAGTCTCATAATCTGCTGTTTCAGGAGGAAAAAGAGGAAGAGGACACCTTATATGCCCGAGCCTTACTATGGAGCCTCAGCCTATCCTCCTAAAGGTATGCGATTCTAATAGTCTAAAATCCTATGTTGTTTTATTTAGAATTTTGCAGATGGTTTTGGTTATCTATTTTGGATAACTTTTGTTCTTCTACATTTTAAATCGTTTTGCTGGTTGTTTTTGGAGGTCTCGTTTTCTTCAAATTTTGCATGGTTTTGCTGATTGTTTTAAGATTGCTATTTTTATTTTTTTAAAATTTCACATGATTGTGATGTTTGTTGCAGGGTAACTTATGCTTTTGCTTCTTGTGCTTTCTTTTTGGATGACCTCTGTTTTGCATTTTGCACACTACAGTGCTGTTTTTATTAGATTTTTTGCTTCTGTGAAACTGGAGAGTTGAATATGGTATATGGGTATTAATCAATTTTTAGATCCGGCAATTGGAAGAACAATGTATTTGTTTGCTAAATAAATGTATAAGAGAACATAGAATTTATAGGCCCTCTTCTTTATAGCTGGCCCAAATAATAGAAGCCTCTGCTAGAAGGAATTGCTATCAGAACTAGTCCTTTATTTCAGCTTTGGTACAGAAGTCACTATTGTTAGCTTAATTTTTTGTCATATTTACTCTTAGCAGTGCCCTTATATTATTTTTCATTCGATTCAGACATCCTTATCAACATCTGGTTTGTGTGTTTTTAAAATGTCATTCAAGATTCTTTTTATTCATTTGGCTGTTAAATTATAATTACACTAATGTTGTATAAACTTTGGACCCTTCTAAATCGAATGAATAAACATCTAAGCCAAAGGATATCTAATGTTGTATAAACTTTGGACCCTTTGGACCCTACATTAATAAGGATATCTATTACACTAATGTTGTATAAACTTTGGACCCTTTGGCTTAGATGTTGGGTTCGAAGGATATCTATTCTGTCAACGTTGTTCAGGACTTGCATGTAGGAAAAACGAGCCTATAAAATTGTACAATGGAAGTAATGCATATAGAATTTGAAGCAAATAAAAAACAGAACACATAATATACAGTATTTCACTTGGGACAATCCTTTGACTTAAGGAACCCAACACAGTTACTATTGATTAAAACTTCCGGTCCTCAATCTTTTACAATACAATAACAAATCACTTACTCAACCCTTAAGTATGTGTTGTTATTAATACGCACAACAAAATTGGTTCATGGGTGCTTTAAAACACAATTTTTTTCTGAAAAAATGCTAATGCAATTATTCTAATTGCTAATGGTTAGCCCCATATAACTATTAAACATGGAAACTATACAACACACTGCCAATATTGCAATGATTGTTTCACATGTCATTCAGGTAGAGCAAACTACAGATGGAATGGATACTTGGCATGCAGCTCAGTTGAATACGCTAGTGAACAATGACCCCGTTGACATATCCAATAATCTTAATATTTTTCAGCAGTAATTCAGGCCAAGCACTAATCAAATCTTCTTGCACTTGTCGACAAACAGATTTTCTATAACACATCAAATTTTCTATCTAGCGTATTTTTGAGCCCCTGTCAATCTTAAATGTCTGAACATGCTGATTTGTCTCATACTTAAGCACCTTAGATCCTGTTCCCAAAGAAATCGATCAACATATCTTACTTTCAAGGTACAAGTTGAGTAATCTGTCAAATAAATTTATTTATTTTGTTATATTTGGCATTCCGGATTCAACTTTTATGTTCCAGTCATGATAGCGATAATTGGAAGCTAGGCTAAGTATGCAATCTGCATAATGTGAGTCCCGATGTGAACTAGTAATCTAGAACGAACTTGGAAAATGTATTTACAAAATCCATTGATTTGCACATGCGTGATATAGTGGGAGGTTTTTTTCCCATGTTTTTATTTGTGGCATTCTTTCCTGTTGTGAGAAATACTTGTGATTTTGTGAGCTACTTTGGATTGTGTAGTCTTCAGTATATTTTTGGCTATCTTCGATGATATGACCCATATAGAAAATTAACTAATCACATGGTATTGCAAGGATTTATTTCCTTGAGGAACATGGTGCACTTTTTAGCTATTGCTCTATCTAAAAACTAGATTCTGTCTTTTAGTGATGGAGTACTTTGTTTCATCATGAGAAGTTATGTGTTCAAACAAAACAAGTTTTTATTGATTTCTGCCATGTAACTTGAAGTTTTAAAATGCTGTTTGCATTGCTTTTTTTTCAGCTCCACGATAATATTGGAACATTTTTTTCTTATCCATTTCTTTATCTTCTAGAAAGAAGCAGCAATTTTCTTTTGGTTAACATTTTGTTTGGACAATCGACAGATGACTACCATGGAGGAAGACCTCAACACTGGCAACATAATGCTCCTCCACCATCAGCAGATCATATTGTCAAGATGCCTCCTTCACCCCCTCCACCTATTGTACCCTCTCGATCTTCACAATTATCATCTGACTTCTCCCCACGACCCCCACCTCCCCCACCTCCAATTGGAAGTAGCAGTGGAGAAACTTCAAGCTCTCAGTTTTCAGGATCAAAGCAGCCATTACCACCCCCCTCTCCACCTTTAAATTTTGGTCTCTCACGAACCATGTTCACCTATGAAGAATTAGAAGCAGCTACAAATGGTTTCTCACGGTCCAACCTATTGGGACAGGGAGGATTTGGATATGTATACAAAGGCATTCTTACAAGTGGGCAGACTGTAGCAGTGAAGCAGCTTAAGGTTGGTGGGAGCCAGGGAGAGCGCGAATTTCAAGCTGAAGTTGAAATAATCAGTCGTGTACATCATAGGCATCTTGTCTCTTTGGTGGGCTACTGCATAGCAGGAACCCAACGTCTTCTTGTTTATGAGTTTGTTCCTAATGACACCCTAGAGTATCATCTACATGGTGAGTAATTATTTCCTGTGTTTAATTTACTTGTTTATGACATTTTGTCCTCTCCTCTGTTATTCTAATGAAATGTATATGAAGAAAATATTTGTGAATCTACTTTCCATCTCAGCCTTAAATGTTCCTTTCAGTTAATAGAGAGAGTATTAAGTGCATATGAAATTGTTGCATCCTTTCGTTCCGACGAATTTCTGTATCTTGTCACAGGGAAAGGACAACCGACTATGGAATGGCAACATAGGATGAAGATTGCAATGGGAGCAGCCCGTGGACTTGCTTATCTACATGAAGATTGTAAGTTATGTTGTTCTTATCGTCTTTCTTCATGTAGACTTACTATATGGCATAAGGTTCTGAATTTGTGCTGGTTTCCAGGTTATCCCAAGATTATTCACCGTGACATCAAATCATCCAATATTCTTCTAGATATGAACTTTGAAGCTAAGGTAGGGTACTGAGCAACAAATTCTATTTTATCACCTTAAATATGCAATGCAGTCGGTCTTGATGGTCTTTGGCCTCAGGTTGCAGATTTTGGACTTGCAAAGCTTGCTTCTGATGGCTTTACTCATGTCTCCACAAGGGTAATGGGAACTTTTGGGTAAGGACATTTCAAGTGCATATTCCATTGTGCTTCATATTTTCTCTACTACCCTTTGTTTCATCCAAATCTGTTTGCTACCTCTTTTCTTTCTAATTCAAGGAGACTTATCATTTTTATGGGCAGGTATTTGGCTCCTGAATATGCTTCAAGTGGTAAATTGACAGACAAATCAGATGTTTTCTCGTTTGGTGTCATGCTCCTTGAGTTGATTACTGGTCGTAGGCCAGTAGATACAACTCCATCATTTACTGAAGACAGTCTAGTAGATTGGGTTAGTACCACAGCTGTGATTATATTGTATAATGTGATATTGAGAAAATTTTCATGCCAATTTATCAAATATTCATGGTTTAAAACTTATACGAGGATTTATCATTGTGCAGGCTCGACCCTTACTTACTCGAGCACTTGAAGATGGCAATGTTGATGAACTTGTTGATCCCCGGTTGCGGAACTATAATGCAAATGAGATGATGCGACTGGTTGCATGTGCAGCCTCTTGTGTTCGATATTCTGCAAGAAGACGCCCTCGTATGGCACAGGTATGTTATCTACTTCTAATGGGATATAATTTGTCAAGCTTTGAATTATATTTGGTGTGCAACATGCTGCTTCACGGGGAGGTTTTAGCTGTCTTTCAATGGTTGATCTGAAATATCAATGCTGTTGTTTTGAGTGCCTGGTCTGAAAGTAGCCATGTTTTCCAGATAGTTCGAGCCTTGGAAGGCGATGTTTCTCTTGATGATCTAAATGAGGGAGTGAAGCCAGGGCATAGTACTATGTATGGATCATTAGGAAGCACAGACTATGATTCCAGCCAATATGGTGAAGACATGAAGAAATTCCGGAAGATAGCCTTGAGCAGTCAGGAGTATAGTGGTCAGTACAGTAATCCCACTAGTGAATATGGACTAAATCCCTCTGTTTCTAGTGGTGAGGACCAACAGAGCAGAGAGCATCAGCAGAGCAAAGAGAGAGAGTTCAGCACCGGGAAATCACGTATGCCCAGGCCAACAAGTCATCGCAGAAATTATTCTTCAGGGACTGGTGAAGAGAGTTATACTGGAAAAGCCAAGGACACTACAGGGTATATTTGATCAGGGTTTGGAGATAATTGATGGTCTGATGCTGTTCTCCAAAGAAACACTTAATCTATTCTTTGATTCTCTGCACGTCAGGGGATGCTTTATATGATAACTATTCTTTTTCTTGTCTCCTTACCAGCCTTTTCTTTTGGGTGAAGTTGTTTATTTTCCTAACATTCATTTTTCAGAATTGCGGATCAACAGAGTCACCAAGATTTATTATTTTACAAATTTGTGGTTTCGTACAATTCTGTCCCCAGGAATAAGGTTTGCCACTGCCATGATTATTGTATATATTCATGAATCAGTCATCAATTACTTAAGAGAATGCAGTGATCTAGTGCTGTTCGAGCTGTTTGTATTCTTTACGAGATAGGAATTTGTATCATCTTAATTGTTTTATCAACTGGGCTAACATATGTAGAATGAATATCCAAAACCGAGATGTTTCAAAAAGCTTCTTGCAGAGTTCTTATTCATAAGTTCTATCTCAACTGTGGACTATGGAAGTTTTCAAATCTATTTTAACAATTATACACATGATAGAAATTAAAAAGAAATTCACTTTTCTGGTTCATATACAATTGTTCTTACAAATTTTATACAAATTACCCATCGTTGCTTATAAGTCGGGTTCCTCTTTCCTTTCACCTGTCCTTGCTACATCTGTGAAATTGAAATGACAGGGACCTGTTTTTAGCTAATCATTATCATCATGAACTATTGTCCAGGCCTTGAAATCCGAACAGAAAAATATGTCATTGCATTAGATGTTAATGGTAGTGCATCCTGAAATGTTGATTTTTTGTTCTGATTGTAGGTCATGCCCATAAGCTTTCTTCTAGTGATTATGACTTGTTATGTAAATTTTAAAATTCTTATTATAATTATAGCAACCATGGAAAACAAAATTCTACGATATAAAGAGTTTAAAAAAAATAAAATTAGATACCTCTTTAATATGTTTCAAGAGAAAAGCAGAAGCAGACATAATCTTTGTTATCAGCAATCAACAACTTAGGACTGCTATTGGAATTTTGGATTGAATGTGCGAGGAACATGAAAATTTATTAGTTAAAGCAAATTTCATTGGAGCAGACAATAAAAGGCTTTTGTCATGGAGAAGCAACAGCAATGTTGCAGAAGCGGTGCCTATCCTCAGGGAAGTAACTCTGGCTATTCTGGAATCACAATTATTCAAATACCTTAGCTATAAATTGCTAAGGTCAGACAGGTGGAAATGAATGACAATTTATCATAAAATTGAATTGTTAGATTAAGAAGACATAGTGTTAGGGCCTTTCGGTTGAGCTTAAAAGGTCAAGACCGCAAGATGAAGTTTATATATAATTTAGACTTCTACAAAGTTCAGTTCATCTTTGTCTCGATGAAGTCTCTTTGTAGGGGAAGCCATTTTTCTTAAAACTTTTTAGCCATTTTGTCAGAAATTGTCTTAAATGTTTGCTGCTCATGCGTCCAATACTTCAAAGGATCAGTTGATTTCTCATTTTAATCCCTGGAATTGAATGGTTGATGGATCAGCATGATCATGGTAGTATAGAATTCCTTATAAGAGTAGTTCGTTATACAAAAGCAAGCGAAATGTCAAAACAAAAGCAACTTGACAAAACCTGCTGCATGAATTAGAAAAAGGCCCAGAAGGAATCTCTCTAATGGTTTGACATGTCAAGTATTGTAGATAACATAAGACAGTATTTGACATGTCAAGTAATTTAGATAACATAAGACAGTTGTTGGCTGTTCTCGTACAATGCATTGGGTGTGTGAGAACAGGAATATCCATTAGGGTTAAGCAAGGATGTCATCAATTAGGCTATGGTGATGGATTAAAGCAATTTATCATTGATTCTATACTCCTGGTTGATAACTTCATTTTAATCCAACTTCCCTCATTTGAAAATGTAGACTTGCACGCTGCTTCTTTGGAGCGATTCCAGAGGCTCCTAGACAGCCTAAATTGGTTAAGCAACTAGTGGCACTTCTTGATAAGATCAAAATATTAACAGCTTCGATGACTCCCTCTCATTGCTTTACTACTGTATTTAAGATTACCAGGTCTAGTTATTTTAGTTTGATACCCTTTTCACCGTCTTAAAGCTTGTATTCAAATCCTGATAGATGACATGGTTAAAGATATTAGTTTTTGACAATCCATAGTGGTTCTTGTTGCTGTTTCTGAATTTGATTGCATTTGTTGATTGCATTTGTTTTTTTATCAACATTCTGGATCACAGTTTGTAATTTATCATCAAGATGTTAGAGAATATGATTGTCCAGTCGCTTGTAAGAGACATTATTTTGAATTTTTAACTATACTCAGTACAACATGAACTCAACAAGATGTTAGAGGATATGATTGTTCAGGTGCTCGTAGGAGACATTATTTTGATTTTTTAATTATACTCAGTACACAACATGAGCTCAACTCACATGCAAGATGCCCAATGAAATCCTTTTTTTTTGGAACATGCAATTTGCAAATATTGGCTATCAGACAGCTCATTGTTACACAAATCTATAAATGCATAATGCAAGTTGTAAAACAAAACAACAAATCATGTAGATTTCAGTGTTGACAGTTATTCAAGAGATTGCGTCTATAAACTGTAATAAAGAAGCATATTGCATGACCAGAAAGAGAGAAAAAAAATATGTAGCGTGGAAATTTTGTTTTGTACCAATAAATCTATAATTCAAAATCTAATTGAAATTAAGTTAAAGGCAGAACAATTATGAGACAGATCGTCAGCTTTAATCCTTCAACATCATATGATTAAATGATTAACTATTTTAATTTATAATATTATTTGAATGTTAAGTTATGAATCAATGAGTTTGACTTGAAAATTATGGACACTCTAATCTTAATAAAACATCATAAAATTTGGTGAATTGTAAAAGAAAAACTGCTTTCAATTTGTTGCAATTTTGAAAGTTGAAATTTTTTTTACGATTATACTTTCAAAATCAAAAAGTATGTATTAATGATATGAGATTTGTACAATCTATAATTCAATTGCTATTGTTTGTGTATTAGAACGTGTGAATTTTTTGTATCACTGCTTCCAATCACACTCAGTGATTCATCATAGGTTACTAGAGAGCTAAGAAAGACAAAAGATAGATCATAGAATGTGATCTGAAATTCTGATAAAAAATAATCAGAATTTAATCCAATAATAACAGCAATCAAAAAAATTCTAAATAATTTTGTTTGAAATATGATTCAATTCTGAATTTCTATAATAATACTGTATCAAAAAAGAAAAAATAATGTTAGTTTTGAAAATTTTACATTTTAAGTACCTACTATTTATAGGTGAGATTAGTTGATTGCCTAGGAAGAAATTCAATATTGTGTTTGGTATGGGCATATGGCTAAGGGATAGGACGTAGGTGGATCGATCACCCACTTGTAACCATGTGACCGAGTTTTAGCTTGATTGAGGCTTACCTTTACTTGGGGGAAAGTACTTTACACCCTCCATAGACTATATTGTAGAATATCTTGTATATTTGATTTTTGAGTGAATAGAGTATATAATATTTTGATTTATTTAATATATTTTAAAATGACCTTATGTTGATTTTGTATGAATATGGTATATAAGAGTTTGATTTATTTAATATAGGTTAATAATGACCTCATGTTTGATTTTGTATGAATAGAGTATATAAATGTTTATGAGATATTTAGTGATTTATGAAAGGTTTATTAGTTTTTGAAGGCATTAGTTATGTCATAGAATTATAGCAATTGGTTTATTTTTAATTTCGATTTAATATGGGTGAAGAATATGGAAAAAATGATTATAAATTATATAATTTTTTTTTATGATAGTGAAAATTGTAACTTCTGATTTGGAAAAATATAATATGAATTAAAAGTGGAACCACTAACTAAAATATTATACAATAATTGTATAATATCATTATTACTGACTATCTTGCCACGATTTGATAGAGGTTTGTAGCAATGTGGCTATTGTGCAATTTGCTAAATTCATTTAATTAATTATTATATAAATTTGAAATGTCATTTATCTATTTTTCTATTGCTCTAGTTGGAAATAGTGAGTGAATAAATAATTTCAAAAAAAAATTAATACATTAAATTCTTGTCATAGTTTGTTTACTATATTAATAACATAAGTCTTCTTGGAATATTAATTTAGGGTTCAAATTACAATTTTATTAATGTTATGTTTTTGTTTGAATGACCCACAAACATTGTTATAGCCATCATAATAGCCCTTGCATATTGTGAGCTGGTAAAGTAAATTAATATGAAAATTAATTATGAAATCTTCTTTTATAAAATTGCTTTGTTGACTTTTGAATTATTGATTTCTTGGTGAAAAGACTTGCACCAAATATACTTAATTATATGTTTGCAAATAGTTGTTCATGTTTATTGAAATAGTGTGCTATTATCTAATATTATTTAGTTTTTTGTGCAAAAAATGACTAGCAAGAATTTAAGACATTCACAATTAGCGACTCATGATTATTAGCACACTATTTATGGAATTTAATACCACTAATCTTCACTCCAACTATATTTTCAACAATTAAATCACCAATATGAACCAAATACAGTGTGGTCAAACATGTTGTTGATCCAAAATTCATGTTGTCATGACTCTAATATGAAATCTTCTTTTCTATTGATCTAGTTGGAAATAGTCAATGAATAAATAATTTTAAAAAAAATTATTATATTTTTAATAAATTAAGTTTTTGTCATAATTTTTTTACTATATTAATAACATAAATCTTCTTCTAACATTAATTTAGGGTTTAAATTACAATTTTATTAATGTTATGTTGTTGTTTGAATGACCACAAATATTGTTTTAGCCATCATAATAGCCCTTTTGTATTATGAGATGGTAAAGTAAATTAATATGAAAATTAATTATGAAATCTTCTTTTATAAAATTGCATTGTTGACTTTTGAATTATTGATTCGTTGGTGAAAAGACTTTCACTAAATATACTTAATTATATGTTTGCAAATATTTGTTCATGTTTATTGAAATGGTGTGCTATTATCTAATATTATTGATGAGTTGAACTAATAGTTCTTTTTGTGTCCATGTTAGTTATGTTTTTCATAATTTAAGTTGTGTAATCAGACAATGTGAAGGTCATAGGCTATATTGGAGTTTTGATTGTGTGCATATTGAATATTAACCGAACCTTGTATTATTTTGGCTAAATATTCCTGTAGCTATGCAAATTACTATGATAATTTTATGTATGGATGCATAAATGTTATGGTTGACAGAAAATGGATACGTATGTGTTTGCATGCACTAACTCTTGATGCAAGAATAAATAAGTAGTTGTAGAAGCAGTCAAGCTATGCCAGTTTGGAGGATCATGCCATGCAAGTCGTTAGAGATATTTCAAGGCGGTTAAGAGCATTAAAGACAATAAAGGAGATGCTGTTCGAGTGGAGCGGGTGAAGAATATTGAGGCAGTACCAAATTTATTTATGACTGTCTTCAGCAGACGACAATCTAATGAAAACCGTCATGCTATATTCTTGACCGTGTAATGATGAAAGTCCCATGATCTTTGTGGTTGACTTCTTCCTTGTTGTAATAAAAGTTTCCGCCTATTCTCATGGGCGTGGTCTAGGTAGTTAAGAGTTTGTTATAATCTTCTTATAAATAAAGTTTTGAACCTCTTCGCAAAGGTTAGACAGAGTTTTTAGAGCTAAGTAGTGTTTTCCCTGTTTTATGTATTGTAACAACTAATGGAGATAATGAATAAAGTTAAGTTGTTTTGAGCATATAGAAGCATTTGAAATATGGGTACACTCATCCAAGGGGGCCCACTTGGTGAGTAATCCTGTGTAATTGTTGAATTAAGTTTTATTTTGCTGTAGTAGTTGTTCTGGCAATTGACTGTTCCTGCAGCCACTGGAACCAAATCTTGTGACTGTTCTTGCAGCCAAAGTAGACAGTGTAGTTCCTGCTTGCTAGCTTTGAACGTAGATAACAATTATTCATTTAAATAATCTTTCAATGTTAAGATTTCTTGTAGCCATTTAGTTGTTGCATATTTGTGGGTAAGTTCACAATAATGGTTCCCACTTTCACCCATGAAGGAAAAATGAGATGGGAGGAAAACAATTTCGGAGGGGGTTTGAGCGAAGTGGGAGTGTTCAAACGAACTACCCTTTGGGGTTCGAGCGAACCCCCTTTTTCGAGCGAAGCACCTTTAATGCTTGTTTATGTCATTTTTTAATTATATTGGGGGGGGGGGGGTCACTCGAACCCCCCTTTGTTCAAACCCCTTTTTTTACACTTCTCTGAAGCTTTCTACATTTTTTTTGCAGACTTTTGGCCTTCAAACCTCTGGTTGAAGGCTCAAATGGAATGATCTTGACAACCCAAAATGTAGTATGGTAGTCCTCGAAGCAAGTTTTCCAATGACTGCAATTTTATTACATCTTGAGTTTATTATAAACTTGTTTTTTTAATTTTACCAAACATAGGTTTTTCACCGAACATGAACTTCTTTGTTTAACGCATTGGGAAAAATAGGAAACTAATTCAAAAAAATTCTGAAAAATATCTATGCCCCAGGTATTGATGTCTTCTTTCTAAAAAAAATTGAATTTTGATATATATATATAAAACAAGTTATGTGTTCAAACTTAAACCTATGTCTGAATTATGTCTAGTCGGACTTCAAAACTTAATAAAATAAAAAATATTCAACATATCACTATCAAACCAACTGCAAGCCCTGGATATTGATGTTACAAACCAAAATTCAAAAGAATTGAGTTTTTATCATTTATAAAAAAAAGTTATGCATTTCGAGAGGCACATCAATCTTAAAATATGTAGTTTGCTGTAAAAAACTACTTTTCAAGGGAGATGGAAAAATTAAAAAAACATCCTTCAAAAAAATTTGAAAAAAATATATATAGAATCTACAAACAAAATTCTACAAATCACTAATTTACATCATCTTCAAATTCTTAATAGTTTAAAAGTTATAGTTCTTGGAAGTTGAAGATTATTTTAAAAATGTCCATCTCAGTGTCAAAAGTGGCAAAAAAGTGGGAACCATTATTGTGAGTTCACCCTTGTATGTTTATTTCAGTAACTTCATTTGCTGTAGTAGGATAGAATAGCTTTTACTGGAACTTAGTGCACAAACAGTGCTGACCCATTTCAAGTAATACGTCCCTGGGTTGACAAGTAAATGAACCTCAACCATAGGAATGATAGCTATTCAGATGGATGTCCAATCCCCGAGTTAAGGCTTCAAGTCTAGTTATTATCCTAATTGGCAAGGCAAACATTTTTGGCGCCGTTGCCGGGGATGGTACCAAACTAAGAACCTGTCATAGTCATGAGTTTTCAAGTTTTCACTTAGAATTATGGTTTGATAGTTAAGTTAAGTTGTTAAGTATTTTTCTGAATCTGCATGCATAGAAGAATAAGAGATGCCTGTGGTAGATTCCTTCCTAATCATCCTAATCATAGAGGACTCAATCCATATGAATTACCAAATGTAAATCCTTTTGCTGCACTTTATCAAGCCCCAGATAATTTGGACTATCCTGCATTTGAACTTTCAAAAAACGACCTTCATTTTCTTTTTGGACCACCTGAAGAGTATCATTACCCTCTAGTTGTTCATCAAGGACCAATGGCAGGATGAGGAGGTGGAGCTAATCCACCAGGGGGTGGAGGTAATCCCCCAACTCCAGGTGGCAGCAATCCACCTGTTAACCCAACATTTGAATTTCCCATTTCTGATCTGCATGATAATGCTAACCTTAAGAACATCCTAGCTTCTTCTTTGCCTAAATTTTATGTCCTATGTAGGAGCTATGAATACACTATAGATGCCCATAGACTTAAAATATCCCCTTCTACTTTGAAAGAGTCTGCCTTGAGATGGTTTATGAGTTTAGGGAATAGCTCAATCAATGTATGGGACGAAATGAAACGATTGTTTCTTGAGAAATATAAAGATTATTGTAGGGGAACTGACCGCCATGGAGATGATATCTTCAGAATGACATAGGAGGATGAGAGTCTAGAAGACTATCTTGAGAGATTTCTATTTTGTGTTAAGAAGTCTAAACACAATACTCTAAATGAAGAATCTCTCAAGCTGATATTTCTGAGAGGAATCAGCGAAGAATGTATGGATCACTTAGACCTTATGGGGGGTGGAGATATAACTCAATCATCATGGAATGACATCGGCCAAATCTGTCAAAAGTATTCCAGGGCTACTACTAAGAAGAATAGGTGTTATAAGCCTGGAATGTCTACATCAACATCAAGCAATGGAGTTTCCTGAATGGAATTAAGCCATCTTCTGAAGGATTTTAAGGAGGATATCATAAATAATATGGCCACTTAGTTGGACACACTTCAATCCAATAAGAAGCACGAGGAAGATGAAGCAATGCTTGCAGAATTCTATCCACATTGTAGGTAGAAGAAGGACTACAGATGTAAGTTGGTTGCAAATCTTGATGTTCCTGAGTTTAAGCCAGCACATGGTGATGATGAACAACTCTTCTATGTTGCTCAAAGAAGGCCATGGGCCCCAAGACAAGGTATGCCTCTTGATCCATTATCTTTTGCTGGTTATAATGGGAATTCTTATGCACAAAATAGTCAGTGGCAACCTCCATATGTTCAAAATTTTGGGAACTTTCCACCTCAAAATTGGTATAATCCTCAAAGTTCATGGCCAAATTTTTCAAATCCATCTCAATAGTGGCAACAACCATAGGGAAATTGGTCTCAATCTCAAGGACTATGGCAACCATCACAAGGGAGTTGACAACCCACTCCTCAATGGAGAGGAGGCCAACAGTGGTCAAATCAATCTTTTGGATACCAACAACCACTACAACAGCCTCAACACCCTGCTATAATGCCACCCCTGCTCCTAATACTACACCATCTAAACCTACCCAACTGCTAGCTCAACCCATGCCAAATTCTAATAGTGAGCCCCAACAACAACAACAAGTATATTCTATTGATCCTAATCAGTATCTTGCATATTCTCTCAATATAAGCGACATTCATCTTAGATTTGGGACAACCTTGCCTAATCCATCTCCTTTGGATTTAACTGAAAAGCCACAGGAAAAGGAAGTATTGAGTCTAACAACCCAAAATGCTTAGGTTCATTAGGCTATCAGTTCACCTTCAGCTAATAAAATGCCTTCATTCCCTCAAAGGCTACAAGCTGACAATGTGCGGATGCAACCTTTGATCTTATTGATCAGCCGAAACACATATGTGTTAAGATTCCATTATTCCAAGCTATTAAGGATGTCCCCATCTATAGTAGAGCAATTAAGGAAGCATGTTTGAAGAAACCTGGTAGAAAAAAGAAGGACCCACAAACGGTCCATGTAATGGGTCAACTGGTTGATATTATGTTGGGCAAGGTTATAATACCTAAATACTCTAATCCTGGTAGCCCTATTGTAAAAGTAGTCATTAATGGCACTCAGATAAAGAATGCTCTAATAGATTTAGGAGTAGCCATCAATGTTATGACTAAGGATATCATGCAACAACTTAACATAACCAGTCTCAAACCCACTCCTACGGTCCTGCAGCTTGCTGATAGTTCCATAGTCTGACCTAATGTTATGATTGAAGATGTAGTGGTTACTCTGAATTCCTAGGAATATCCAGCAGACTTCGTGATATTATCTCCTAAAGCTACGTTGGGAGGATATCTAGTCATTTTAGGGAGACCTTGGCTTGCTACAACTAATGCATACATTAGGTGTTGATCAGGGGGATGACTATTTCCGATGGGAATTCTACTAAAACTCTTGCTTTGTATTCACCCGCGCAACCTCAGCTTGGTCAAGAGCAAGTTGTTTGGCCTGATGTGGGAGAAGAATTAGAAGAAGAGGTCAAATCTGTTCATCATCTCATGATGATTAATAGAGAATCATTTATACAACTTCAAGATGAAGATTGTGTGCTTTCTAATATTATGGAAAATCAATACGGCTTGGAGCAACAATCACAGAAGCTAACGCCATGTGTCACGACATCAAAACTTCTTGCAACCACAAACATATTGCATACTTTCTTACCGTAGGAAATCCACACTTCTTATCTCTCTGAAGCGGCTCAGATAGATCTTACCGTTAAGGTAGAAGTTGCTCTGAATAAGTATTTGAATATTAATAATCAGTTTACAGAAGCCCAAAAGACAACCTTGGCTGACCTACTTAAATGTCATAAGCAAGATTTTGCATGGGACTATAGAGATATGAAGGGTATAGATCCTAAGCTTTGTACACATCGAATTTATATCAAAGAGGAATGCAAACCAATTAGACAGCCACAAAGAAGAATCAATCCTACATTAAGAGAGATAGTTAAAGAAGAACTACAAAAAATGTTAAATGCTAGATTTATCTATCCTATTTCGGATAGCCAGTGGGTGTCAAATTTAGTCATAGTTCCTAAAAAATAAGGTAAATGACATGTCTGTACGGACTACAAGGCACTCAACTCAACAACTAAGAAGGATCATTTCCCATTACCATTTGTGGATCAAGTGTTAGATTCTTTGGCAGGAAAACAATACTTTTCGTTCTTGGATGGATTCAGTGGTTACAATCATATTTGAATTGCCCTAGAAGATCAAGAAAAGACAACATTTACTTGTCCTTGGGGGACATATGCTTATTTTGTTCTTCCCTTTGGACTATGCAATGTCCCAGCTACTTTTCAGAGCGTTGTCATTAGCATATTTTCTGACATTTCAAATGATTGCATGGAGATATATATGGACAATTTTACTACTTATGGTTCAGATTTTGAGGAGGCATTGGGTAATTTGAAAAAAGTCCTACAGGGGTGTGAAGATTACAATTTGTCCTTGAATAGTGAAAAATGCTTCATGATGATGCAAGAAGGAATAGTCCTTGGACATCACATTTCTAAGGCTGAAATTCAGGTTGACCCAGCCAAAATACGAGTCATCCTCAACCTTCCTGTTCCTACAAAGAAAAAGGATGTTAGAAGTTTCCTTGGTCACGCTAGATATTATAGAAGGTTTATCAAGGACTTTAGTAACATGGCAGGACCCTTATATTATCTTTTGTCTAAAGACATGGAATTTGATTAGACTCCAACATGTCATGAAGCTTTCCTGAATCTCAAAAAAGCATTGACATAGGCACCAACCCTCAAGGGTCCAAATTGGTCATTACCTTTCCATATTCACATGGATGCATCAGACTATGCTATAGGAGCAGTTTTGGGACATAAGTTGGATAATTTGGAGAATGCAATTTATTTTATCAGCAAAAATTTGCAGGGAATTGAGCTTAATTATATTGTCATAAAAAAAGGAGACGTTGGCAGTCATATATGCACTTAACAAGTTCAGGCATTATATAGCAGGATATCAAATATTTGTTCACACTGATCATACAACAATACAATATCTCATGAACAAGTCTTCCATTACAGGAAGATTGGCTAGATGGTTACTATTGATGTAGGAATTACATATTACAGTTGTTGACAAACCAGGGAAAACCAATGTAGTTGTAGATTACCTTTCTAGGCTCCAACTACAAGACAATCCTGCAGCAATAAATGACTGCTTTCCTGATGAACACTTGTTCTTGATAAATGTTCAGACCCCCTGGTATGCTAATATTGCAAATTATTTAGCTACTAATAAGTTTCCTTCTCACTTTTCTCCCAAGGAAAGAAGGTTGTTAGTTGAGAAAAGTTTCAATTTCTCTTTGATTGTTAATTGTCTATTCTACACAGGACCTGATCAAATCCTAAGAAGGTGTGTCTGAGAGAATGAAACTTATGATATTTTTCATGCATGTCATGATGAGCCGTGTGGAGGACATTTTGCTTCTAAGAGAACAACAATCAAAATTCTTAATGCAGGGTACTATTGGCCAACTTTACATAAAGATGCAGCTAAATACACTAGAAAATGTGATAGATGTCAAAGAATGGGTAGGCATGCTAGATCCGATGAAATGCCATTGTATCCCCAAATACTGGTTACACCATTTGACAAGTGGGGATTGGATTTTGTAGGGCCAATTGACCCCCCTTCTAATGGGAAATCCTACATTCTAGTATGCACTGATTGTGTCACAAAATGGGTAGAAGTAAAAACAATGAAGCATGCAAGAGATAATAAGGCAACTGAGTTTCTCTATGAGGAAATATTTACAAGGTATAGAGTGCCTAGAGAAATTGTTACATATCAAGGAGCACAATTTACTTCTACATTAATCACAACCTTGGTTAATGAATATAATATTAGGCATAGGAAGTCCACTCCATACCATCCTCAAGCAAATGGTTAAGTAGAGGTGACTAACATGGAACTTGAGGCTATTCTCACAAAGACAATAACTCTCCATAAGAAAGACTTGTCAAGCAGACTGCCAAAAGCCATTGGGCATATAGAACTACATGGAAAACAACTACTGGTTTTACACCTTTTGAAATGGTGTATGGAAAGCTAGCCATGATGCCCATTGAGTTTGAACACAAAACTCTTAGGACAACTCTACAGCTGAATATGAATCTATCTGAAGCACAAAGAGCTTGAATCATGCAACTCAATGCCCTAGATGAAATAAGGAAACTGGTTCTTCAACACACAGAGGTTGTTTAGAATCAACGTATTGGATGGCATGATAAATACATTAAAGAAAGGAAATTCAAATTTGGAGATTGGGCACTTTTATATGATTCAAGGTATAAAGATACAATGGGGAAGTTGCAGACTCATTGACAGGGTTCATATGAAATTGTTGAAGTTTTTAAAAATGGAGCAGTTCAGTTAGCAACCATAGACCTTAACTTCTGGCGAATGGTCACAGATTGTGTGTTTATCACAAACCTGCCACAAAAGAAGACTTCTTGCAATAGTTTGACATCTAGCCACATGCCAGAGTTCTTGCAGCTTCTACAGGGGGACTTCCCGTCCCAAAGTCCTAGATCACTCTTTGCATGTAGTCATAATAAATATTTCCATATTTTGTGGGAATACCATTCTACAGTAATAAATTTTCTCGCTTCACGTCATTCCATCTCATCTCTTTTTCTACTATATCACCCACTTCATTTCACCCCACCTCATATTATGATTTAATGATCGTTTTGTTGCAACATTAATTCGCATAATTGCAGGTACGTATGTTATCTATTTTTCTTTAATCATGAATTTATTTATCCATTATGACGATTATTATGTGTGATTCACATTATCTGTTTTCATTAAACTCAGTTCTTTTCCACATGTGTCACCTTTGGTTGGGGGGAGTGAGATAAATGACAAATCTGCAGTTTTCTGTAGCCAAGTGTCCCGTCCATGACATTTTAGAGTGCGTCCATGTCACTTAAGGTTCGTGTTAAATGTTTTTAAATTTTTTGAAATCGTTTTAGAATGAATTCAGGATTGATGTGACAGCTTGTAGCAAGTGTGAGTATACTTCCCCTGCCGCCATTTTTATTACAAGGTATTATGAGATAAATTGAGATAAATGATACCTTGCAATAAAGTTTTTAAAGGATATAGTTCATTATTTTTAAGTTTCACAAAAAAATTCGACACTATGCATTTGTTATAGCAGTTTAAAAGGAATTTTCTTTTTCCCAAGTAGCCATGGGAGGTGTGCCTATCCGCCATGAGCTTGTAACTCATGATGCCTTGCTACAGGATAACCAGTGTGAACCCTACTTTCAAAATTATGGGTGGATTGATTATATCCTGAAATTAATGGATTTTAATGAATAAATTGC
Organism: Cryptomeria japonica; assembly: GCF_030272615.1. Classification (NCBI taxonomy): domain Eukaryota; kingdom Viridiplantae; phylum Streptophyta; class Pinopsida; order Cupressales; family Cupressaceae; genus Cryptomeria; species Cryptomeria japonica. Next base: position 115,280,194 of record NC_081410.1, on the reverse strand, counting down.
ACAAGAATTCATGCAGACATTCAGCAATGGTGAAGCTACAGTTAAGGGTTTACGGGTTGTAGCTACTGAAAAAAGGATAGTGGAGGTTACAGGGTTGCCAAGGGATGGGGAATTATTTCCTAAATGATAGACCTCTTAGTGTGGATAAGCAAGGGACAAAGAGGATGTCTCTTCTAGGAGAATGACCACAAGTAGCACATCATGTGATGACAAATATTCCAATTTGCATTTTGTTCATTTCAAGTTATTAAGCCATTTACGACTTGGGCGGAGAATGAATGTACCAAATGTCTTATATCACCTTTCTATGAGTGCTAAAGAGACACAAAAGGGTAGTTCACGGTCTGTGAGTCATCATGGGTTAATTAAATTGTTACTGGAACATTCTCTGAGGGATGTTTCTCAGATGACATGGGGAGAATTTGAAGATATTAGAGGATTTGGGGAAGGCAATGCTCCTATTGTGGAGGAAACTCCAGCTCAAGAAGGAACCGCTGAGGAAGCCTCGTCCTCTAGGGCTTCCATGGATGTTGAACCTCCTGTTGCTAAAGACGTTCCACCTAGTATAGAAGAAATCGTGAACGAACACTTTGTTGAGCCTTCTTCCACTCCAATTCAGACTAGGGTCACACTTCATGAAAAAAAGGGCAAAACGAGAGAAGCTGCAGAGGAAGAAATTGTTGAGCAACCACAAGAGGCGCATGCTTCTCCTGCAGCCAAGAAGAGAAAAACAAAGAGAGATGGTTCTCCTGTGGCAGATCCTCCTACACCCACACAAGAATTGTCATTGAGGAGAAGTCATAGAGTTTGACAAAGGTTGCCAGTGCAAAAGAGTGTGGAGGTGGTTGTTTATGTTGACCCACCTGAGCAAGAACATGGCGGTCCATAGTAAACTCAGCCACAGAGGAGTCAAGGTTTTGAAAGATTAACAAACCTAGCCATAATTGCAGAGAAATTTACAGAGTCAAGCGATAGGGTTTTGAAGCCCCAGGTAACTGCTCACAAGCCTCCCTCTTCTCTTACTAGCCTGTTTGCTGCTCTTTCATTTTATAGAGAATGGGAGATAGAGAAAGCTAGGATGTAGGATATAATTGATAAACAACATAAGAAAATCAAGAAGAGAGATAAACAGATTGTTGAATTGCAAACTAAGGTGGATACTGTGGTAGACATGATTCCTGAATTAATGCAATGTAGGGCTCCACCAAAGTTTTACGCTTTGTATTTGAAAGAACAACACCTGTGTTTTAAATTAACTTGCATTTTTAGGGATTTAAGTCCCTCTTTGGAGACCCCGCGAGAATTTTATCATGCTTACCAAAGTTCTCCTGCAGCCATTAAAAATTTACTGTGAATTGTATTTGAACAATTATGCTGTCACCTTTGATACCGAATGGAATCCCCTGTTATATATTGGAGATATCCATTTGAAAGCTTTAATGTCTTGGATATAGAATGAAATCAGCATGGGAGAACAGTCTAGGACACACAAGGACATGGAGATTGATTGACCACTGTCACTTAGGGTTGAATCTAAGAATCCACAACTCTTGTATTATGATTGGCAAAAATTATTGTATAGATTTGACGTTAAGAGCCTAGTTCTTCCACTCAGGGAGGAGGTGTTCCAAGAATATGAGAAGTTGATTGTGACTGAGGGCTAGATTGTAGCTAGACATTTGGCTCAATGATGGATTAACCTTCCTGAAGAACTTAAACAGGGTGAGCCCCATTCCTTGTTGAATTGTCATGCAGCAATACAAAGAGCCCCCGAGAATATCCGTCTAGGCAAAACAAAAGAAAATAATTTGTTACCCTTGATATTTCAGCTGCCCATTCTCATGTGGCCACTCATGGGATGCAGAGCCGCCGCTAAGCCCTATGATGAATCCGCAGAAGAAGTCGAGTGGACTAGGTTGGAGAAAATGAAGGGATTTTACTGGAACCTAGCTACAAGAGGCACAAGATAGGGTACCATTGGTGATTTCAGAGTTAGTGCCTATGTAAGGAATTTTCCTCCTGCTGGAGGACTAGCAAGAAGTTAGGTTGGGGGGGCAAAATGATGAGTTGAAATAATAATTATTTTTGTGTCCATGTCTATTATGTTTCAAGTAGATTTTATGGAAGAAAAAATATGGTTAGCTAAAAATAGAAATTTTTTGGCTTGTGAGGAAATCTAATAGAAAATAAATTTTTTGTAAGTTTGGTTGGTTGAGGGGAATATGAATACAAACTTATTTCACAATATTGTAAAGATAAAAAGAGTGCAAAATAGGGTTGAAGAAATTCAAACAAAGTCAGGTGAAAGGTTGAACACAATTCAAAAAATCTAGTAAGAAGCAGTCAATTTATTTTAAAATCTCCTTGCTCCAAAAGGCATGATAGATCCTCGCCAAGTTCAGGAATTACCAATGATCATTCCCTCATCAAGTCATCTAAAGGAGAAAAAAATGCTAATGGTTCCCTTCACCTTATAAGAAATCAAGAAGGCTACTTTCTAACTCCACTTGAATAAATCAATTGGCCTAGATGGTTTCCCTACACACTTTTAGAAAAAATGTTGGAATTTTTTAGGACAAGAGATATAGGTAGTCACATAGGTCTATAGAAGGAAGAAAAAAATTGTGAAGAACATTAATAACAATTTAATTTCTTTATTTCCCCCAAAAAATCTCCATTTTTGTAGAATTTTGTCCAATTTCACTATGCAACAAAATTTACAAGATAATCACAAAGGAAATGACAAATCTGTTGAAGATGGAATTGAAAAACATAATTTTTTTTGAAATGTAGTGGTTTCACATCCGATAGAGACATAGTGGAAGGCATTATCATAGAAAATGAGATAATTCACTCAATTGAAAGTGGAAAACAAAAAAGTATGATTATCAAATTCAACATAAGAAAAGCATGTGATTGGGTTTGCTAGCAATTCTTTTTTGTTGATAATGAAGAAATTTAGGTTTTGCAATCAGTTGATTGATTGGATTTATGACTAGATCTCAATGATGCAATTATTAGTGCTTATTAATGGGGCCTCATGTAATTTTTTAGCAAGTTCAAGGGGGTTGGGCTATGGGAATCCCCTTTCCCCATTCTTATTTGTAACAATGGTGAAGGCTTTGAGAAGACCGATGAAATGTACAACACATGAGGATGGGATTTGACATAAAGTTCACATAGCAAGAAACATGAACTCAATCATGTACTAATAGTTCACAAATGATATTGAACATTCTCTATGGTGAGTCTAATATATCTAAGGCATCAATAATAAAATAAACATTGGATGTTTATTTATCAATCTTAGGCCAATTAATAAATTTAGAAAAATCCACTATTTTTTCTTTTATATAAAGGAGAATCACATAGATGTTTGGATTCACCATTGAATCAATCTCGAGCAAATATTTGAGTTAATGATATTATATTTCTACAATTCATAGTGATGATAGTTACTACTTCTGTATTTGATTGTGTGTGAGTTTTTTCATCAACATTTCAGATCACACTTCATGATCCATCATTAAGATGTAAGATAGATTGAGGAGTAGAGAAATGATTAGTTGTAGACCCAAATAGACTAAAAAGATGGGAAAAAAGGGGAGAGATGAGAGGTTGCATGTGGAACAAGGAGAAGGAAATTGCAAAGAAATGTGAACATATTAAAATAAATATAAAAATATGTTTAAAATTAAGGTGTTCATGAAATATTTGGGTCTACCATTTTAGTGTGGAGTGATTAGAACCAACCTTTGGAAAAAATAGTAGATTTATACAAAAGCAAGGCTTAATCTTGGAAAGGAAGATGGCTCTCTTTGTTTGGAAGGATACTAACGAAAAATAAAACAAATTGAATGATATAATGATTAAATTTCAATGGGATGGCTCAAATGATGTCAAGAGGTTTCCAATCATCATTTGGGACACAATGAAGAAAAATAAATCATACGATGATGTTGGTATTAAAGACCTATAATCACATAACTATGCTTTGGGAATAAAGCTCATTTGGATAATGTACTCATGTAAATTAATCATCATGGAACAAAATCCCACAAAGAATTTTTTTAGATAATAATAATCTTAATAAAATATTGAAAATCATAAATACTTCTACCAGATCTCACATTTGGAATTTAATTTGGAAATGCAACCCACACTTAAACTGACAAGTAATTGATGGACAATCTACCAAGTTTTGGGTGGACTCTTTGCATGGGCATCACCCCCTGATTGATATTGAGGCCCTAAGTGAGTACTAAAGCCATATGGAAGAGTGGGGGGGAATAAGAGTTGTAGATTATGTAACAAGGAAGGATCCAATAGGAAACACTTCATGGGATTGGGCATCATTCGATAGAGATAGGATAAACAACCAGACCAAATAGAATTTAAAGTTGGAACTCAACAATTGAAATATTGTCTAGAATTCAATGCCAAATAATATCACCAAGAGTAGAGAAAAATCAATAGCATACTCAATAAAAAGGGATATTAGATACAAAACATCATCCAAAACAATATTTAGTGTCCCTTTCACCTATTCTAGAACAAAATGATGCTTCCTAAAGTTGATGCTTTTGCTTATACAACACTTCACAAGAAGATTTTAACAAGAGATCAATTACACATTGTAGAAATTTTTGGTCCAAATTGGTGTCTAATGTGCAAAAGAAGCAAAGAAACAACTTATCATTTGTTACTAAATTATGAATTCACCGCCCAATGTTGAGGTTGGTTATGTGCAAAATTTGATTAGTATGGGACACCAAAAAATGATATATTCTTAGTCTTCTTCACAATGGGACCATGTATGAAGTTTTCTTAAAAAATGTGCTTCCTCTCCTAGGAACAAAAAGTTGATGATTAGTATTGGTTGGTGGTCTAGTTGAATCTCAGTAGAAGGATGTTGTTACAAAAGAAACATGAAAAATCAACCTTGCACCATCATATGGTCTAATTGATAGCATATTTGATACTAGTGTTGTGAAACCAAACAAGATTAAGAAGGAAGCACTTGCATTGTTTCAAGATGGCCTACAACAAAAGAACATGGAAACATTCTCTTTCTACATCAACTATGGAGATTTGTCTCTTGTCTAATTAGAACATTTTGTTGAGGTTATTGAATGAATGATTTACTTAATGTCCCACCAAAATCTTATGTATTGAGCTCAATATAATACAATTTTTGAAAATTTTCAAAATAAATGGAGTTGTCCACTTGACAACACTTATTGATAAAAATATATATTATAGTTTTAGATTATATATTAAATGATAATTTTATTATTATATTATATAATATTTAGATTATATGATTTTATCAAATAATATATTATATCATAATACCATAATATTATATTTCAATTTTTGAATAATTTAATATATTAAATATTAATAAAACTTTTAATCTATAATATATTATGTTATTATATTGTTTTTAATACAATAAATGTATTAATTTTTTAGGTACATATTTTATTAATATTTTAATTCTAATAAAAAGAAATAACAAAAAAAAGCTCTGCTCCGAAATCAACGAAAATGCAAAATTTTAAAATCAAATATGCTAATCCTACAAATATCCATTCGAAATAGGTCCCTGCACATAGGCAAAAATATGGGCCTAAGGGGTTCTGTAATTATGTAGCTCCCCCTCGATATGGTCCTGGTTTCCACCAACAGTCTAATCTCCTGCAAAAAAAGGAAATTCTTAGGGATCCTTGGAATTCCGGTGAAGAATATAGGTCTCAGTGGGTATTCAAAAATGGATCATGGGTAGATAAACGCAGAAAGGAAACATTGCAAAGAACCATGTCGATCTCGCCTCGATTCCCAGCTAACGATTGGCAGATGGTTAAATAAAAAAGAACTAAGAAGATGGAAAGGCAACAACAGACTCGCCTAAATCAGACATATAATCCTCGGTCAAAAACGAGATTTATTCATCCAGGAACAAGGAATGCGGTGAATAGGCTCCCACCTGCAGCAAACAAAAGGGCAGGCCCCATCAAACCTAATGGCCCCTTTCGAAAGCACGAGGGTTATATTAAAACGAATGATCAACTGATCCAACAACCGAAAGGAAATATTCGCAGCAATATCAACGAAGGCCCTAGGGCATCTTCAAACCCTAATCCACAAGAAAGGGCCCAATCCTAATGGTTAAATAAAGGAAATTAAACGTCTTTCATCATTCACAACAATATTGTGGAAAATCAATGGGAAAATTGCCGCAAATTGGGGCTATTTACAAAATGGAGGGGTTCGGGTCAATCAATCACGAACATTGTGAATTGATGGAATAACGCATTCCCCAACCAGGTAAGTATTTCTATCCTGCCCAGAGATTTATTTTACATTACTTGTAACAATCAGGCATTAAAAACTGCTAACTGCAGATCCAGTCATTTTTAAAGGTTACAATTTTCAATTCATTGATTGTAATAAAAATTTTGAACCGAAATCTTTTCAATTTAAAACCACTCCTAGATGAGTAAGAATCTCTTATCTTCTGGTAGAATCGCTACATTTCGAAGCCCTAGTAGAAATCGGTAATGCTCTAGGTTCGTTTATAGGTATTGAAGGGGATTATTTAAATTCCATAGATGTTAAGATCCTGGTGGATTTTAATAGCAACACAAAATCGCCAGAACCCCTAGAAATGATAACAACTCAGGTAGCCTATCTAATCAAGGCAAAATTTTATGATGGTCCAATTGCAGAAAATGTAATCACGCATATAGATACGGGGGATAAATCCTGCAACCCTAGTAACAATTAGGAAGTAGGATTAAATATTAGCTTTAATTAGGAGGCCGAAGGCTTCCAAATTGAGGATACCATTCCAGACTAGATAAATGATAATAAACATAAAATGGAAGAGGGATTTTTTAATAATAACATGCAGGTAGAAGCCTCTGAAGCATGTAAGGTTGTGGCAAACTTCATACCCCAATCAACTTTAGAAAGTTTAATCTCCCATGGCCCTAAAGGAGTAACATCACCAACCAAGAGTTAGGGGCAATAGAGATCATGGGGGATGATTAAATCCCACGGAGCAGGAAGTAATATATAACCTAATGGGGTTAAACATTGAGTCAGATGTTGGATTGGAATATGAAGATGAAGACAATTTAGAAACAACCATGGAAAAACAGAGGTTGATTACAAGAATTATGAGGCTTGAGGAAGCAGAGAAAGACGAGCCTGAAAATACTGTGTTCTCGATCCATGAGGTGGAGATTGCAACATATCAAATTGGGCTTGGATATGGATTGTCCAAACAAAGAGACCCCTGATTGTGGGAAAACACTCAAACGAAGAGGGAGGAAATCCTTGAATGAATTAAGGGAGATGGTTGGAGCAGCAGATGATAAGACTAAGATCACAACTCTGCTACAAGCAGGGAAGGGGAAGTGCCTTCCCACAGAGAAATGAAGGTCACATCATGGAATAGTAGGGGCTTAAATGCCCCTAACAAACAACGTTTGTTCAAACGTTGTTTAGTAACCTTTGAATCAAAATTAGTTCTATTGAAAGAAATTAAATTAAGATCCGAGGATTGGAATCTATTAGGCAAAAAACTAGGAGTCTGGAAATGCTCCTCTACAAAAACTTTTGGGGCGGCAGGTGGTCTAGCCATCCTTTGGGATCCCAGGAAGATCAACTTTGAAGAAATCATACAAAGAGAAAACTGGCAAGGAGGCTGGGTAAAAAGCATTAGAAGTTCATTATGTTATGTTATAATAAACATATATGGACCACTTAGCACACTAGGGAAAATATCAGTTTGGGCTAAGGTGGCAGAATTCATGGCACAAGATGTCACTAGAAATTACATAATTGGGGGAGACTTTAAAGTTATTTTAAATCAAAATGAAAAAGTAGGAGGAAATCTGGCTGAAACCACTACCCAAAAAGATTTCAGGAGGTAGAATAATGACCTGCTGGATATCAGTATGGCTTCTGGTCAAGCTACATGGAACAATAGGAGGATAGGGGATAATTTTGTAGCAAAGAAACTAGATAGATTTCTAATTAAGGGAGATCTGGTAGAGTTAAATAGATCTTTGAGCTCTGAAATCCTTACAACAACAACTTCAAACCACTTCCCAATAACGCTAAACATTCAGGAAGATAGTCAACCAAGGAAGTGTCCTTTCAAATTTGAAAGAATGTGGTTCCAGGATCAGAAATTTGTGGGGTTGGTAGAAGAACGGTGGAAGGAAGAACAAATTATAGGTTCCAAGATGTACTGCTTTGTTATTAAAATGAAGAAACTAAAGCAGAAAATACTACAATGAAATAAGGAACATATTAAAAACATATTCTTAGAAAAAGAAGAAATTGAGGCCGAGTTGGACAAACTCAATGAAAAAATCATCAAGGAAGGAATGGACAAAGAAACGTATTTTAAGGAAAAATAATTATTTCATAAATATGAAGATATTCTAACCAAAGAAGAAATCTTCTGGAAACAAAAATCTAGAGAGAACCGGTTATCAGATGGTGACAGAAACATAATTTTTTTTCATAACAACACCAAGCAAAGAAGGATTGCAAACAAAATTCTAAGAATTAAAGATAATAACGGTAATTTGGTCGAAGATCCAAAGGAAATTGCTCTAGAGCTAGTTTCCCACTTTAAGAACATCTTGAACAACTGGGACTATCCAGATATGTTCTCACAATAACAATTATTAGCCAATATACCTAGGGTTATCTTAGATGAAGATAATAGGATGCTTACTGATAGGTTCACATTTGAGGAAATTAAAGAAGCAATTTTTCAGTTATGTCCGGAAAAGGCTCCAGGACCAGATGGGTTCCCTGCAAGCTTCTTTCAAAAATGTTGGTCCATTATTGGCTTGGAATTGTGGGAAGCAGTGGAAAACATGAGAAATTCAGGTAGGATACTAAAGAAAATCAACAACACCTACATTACACTAATTCCTAAGAAAAAGAAGGCAAAGGAATTAGATGATTTTTGCCCTATCTCTTTATGTAATACTGTCTCCAAAGTGTTCTCTAAAGCACTAGCAAATAGGCTTAAAAAATTATTGCCTTCAATTATTTCAGAAGATTAGATCGGCTTTATGCCGGAGATATCCATTTTAGAAGGAGTCACAATTTTACAAGAAAACAACAAGGAACCTAGCATTCTGATTAAATTAGACATTAAAAAGCTTATGACAAGGTGGACTGGTTGTTTCTCTACAAATGGATGGAAGCATTTGGATTCACTAAGCTATACATTAATATAATATTTCACTGTATTTACAGTCCTAAAATATCCTTACTAATAAACGGTACCCCAGAAGGCTATTTTGATATATCCAGGGGTCTAAGACAAGGGGATCCTTTATCCCCATTCTTGTTCATAATTATGGTGGAGGCCTTTGGGAGAGCGATAAGTATGGCCCTTTCTTTGGTCAAAATCAAAGGGATCAAAATAATTGAAGGGATGGATAATGTAACCCATCAACAATTCACAGATGATATGATGCTTTTCGAAATAGCCACTAAAACAGAAGCCAAGGAATTTAGAGCAATAGTCAATACATACACTAAAGCTTCTGGACAACTAGTCAATGCAACCAAATCATAAATATTCTTTGTAAATACCAATGAAAGGACGAAATTAGAAATTTGCAACATATGGGGTATAAGATAGGTAAGTTTCGATGCAAATATCTAGGTCTTCTATTAATTAAAGGAAACAGAGGGCAAAAGGTTTGGGATCTGATAGTGTGAAAGATAGAAAGCAGAATAGATTCATGGAAAGGTAAATGGTTGTCAAACTCAAGGAGGTCCTTAATGTTGAAATCAGTCTTAACAGTTATGCCAACATATCAAATGTCATGCATTCCACTATCTCAGGCTTCAAAGGCACAACTAGAAAAAATATTGAGGAGGTTCTTTTGGCAGGGGGCCTTAGAAAATAAGAAATTAGCCTTAATTAAGTCGGATAAGCTATGCAAACCTCAGAATGTAGGAGGCATTGGAATTAGAAACCTTGGTAAGAAGAGCAGGGCCTTGGGAGCAAAATTGGTATGGGAAATGTATAATGAGCTGGATAGGAAATGGGTCAAAATTCTAAGAAAGAAATACCTGATGGGAATGGACCCCAACAATATCTTCAGAACTACAAACCCACCCAAGGGATCCAGGATTTGGAATTTCATCTTAGACTGTAGGAAGCTAATCACAGACTATGTCACTTGGGATGTAGCAATGGGAAACAAAGTCAAATTTTGGAGCGACTCTTGGGGGGGTTATGCAACATTAGACAGTGTCCTTTTCAACCCTAATACAAAGGAGACCTTAAAGAATTTATGGGGAGAATATCTAAATAATTATATTGAAATCCCGGGGGCTGACCCATCGCTAAGTTGGAAATGGAGATCATTAGATCAAACTCCCCTCTCTATAGATTAAAAGAAGGAGCTCAATAGCATATTAGTAGATAGGAATATAGCAATAAGCAATGGAGAAGATAGAATAGTCTGGACAGGTACGAAATCAGGAGAATACACAGTTAAAGAAGGTTATGAAAAATTGATCAGTTTAGATCGGATGGAAAAGACTGACATCCCTCTCCAGGTTTGTTGGGATAAAGTATTCCTACCAAAAGCAGGCATGTTCTTATGGGTAGCATTGCAGAAAAGAATTCCGACGACAGAATGGTTCAAGAAAATCGAATTTGAAGGTTCGTCAAGATGTGCTCTATGTGAGTCAGATGAGCAAACAGTGGATCATCTCCTTCTGAGATGTCCCTATACTTCAAAATGCTGGGAGTGGCTATGTAGGAAGCTCCAATGGAAATCAACAATGTCCAATGACTTAATTAACAGTATGAAAGGTTGGCCAATAATTCAAAAGCATAGTTTATATAAAGATATTTGGAAGATCAATCCCTGCATTTTGGTATGGGAAGTTTGGAAAGAAAGAAACAAAAGGATTTTCCAAAGCAAAAGTATGGAAACAAACAATCTTTGCAATAAGATAGAAGCGTCAATAGTAGAAACAATAAACAACAAACTTAGGAAAAACAATTTGAAAGATTGTCAATTCACAGTTTGGGACAACAAGATTTGGAAGGACTGGTTTGGGTTAATAATACCATCACATTATGGTAAGGGAGGCAAATATAGTAAGCAGACAAGAGAATAATGTAAGTGGACAAGACCAGAGTTTGGATGGTTCAAACTGAATTTTGATGGAGCCTCCAAAGGGAACCCTGGCTTAGTAGGCATTGGAAGCATCATTCATCATTGAGATGGATTTGTTTGTGCCAAAATAGCCAAACCAATTGGGATAGCATCCAACAATATAGCGAAGATGGAAGCTCTGATCTCAGGACTACTAATGTGCAAGGATTTGGGTATTAAAATGCTAGCAATAGAGGGGGATTCCTAGATTATCATCAATGCAGTAAGAACTAAAACCACCCCTAATTGGTCATTAAATTATAGGCTTAATAGAGTCATTCATTTATTAAAGTATTTTGATGAATACCAGAGATTACTTTAGTGGTGAATATTCGCCAATGGCGAATTTTTCATGTCGGCCATGTCGGAAATGGCGAATATTTTGTACCGACTGGGGGTGGCCATGTCGCCAGAACATTATCAATTTCCGTCAAAGTCACGGCTTGATCACCGTATGTTTTATGCAATTAAATGTTTCTATGCGATGATTTCGCCAATACAATATATGGTGGACACACGGTAAATTTAATTGTTTCGCCTACACTCTCCAAGGTTGCTTTAATAGATGACCTTAATTCACTTATAGGCATGTGAAGATTTGTTAGCCAGGGGGACCCAATTTGCCCGATATCTTGCCAACGCGTGTCTCCATTCACCCCAACCTTCGCCAACTATATTGTATTCGCCTATTATTTGGACGACCTATAATCGCGTTGAAAATTACATAAGTCATATTTGGACGACCTATAATCGCCTCAAAAATTACATAAGTAGTGTTATAGTTACGCGAGATTCGCCAAATATTTGTATACCATATAAAATTTTCACAGAATTCGCCATATAAGGATTGGTATAAATAAATGCAAAGATCAGATCTATCTCAACACAATCTGGTGGGTTCTAGGCTCTGAATTCTGATCAATAGCAAAGTTTCAGACCAAGGAAAATCATTGTTGTTGACTGCATTGGCGTCTGCTAGTGACCTAAAGCCTAAAGGTGAGTGATCATATTTTTGAAGTGGTATATTATACATTATAGTCTATTATTGCTTCTTCAACAAATTGATATTTTTTTGGCAGCTTTTATTTCGTTGGAGATGTTGAATAGGAAGAGGGGTAGGAAACCTGAATGTGGGGAAGGCCAGGAGAGGCCAACAAAAAGAAAAACGTTGTCTTCATACTTTGGCATTGGAAAAGATTGTGGTGAAAATAAGGAAGGTACATCATCACAAGTACAAGTAAAAAATTTGCCACCTGCACCACATGTTGAAGACGGTGGCGAACCTGATATCTCAGATCAGGATGATCTTGAAGAAGATTATCTGGTAGATACCCAAGTTAGTCGGAATGATATAATCGACTTGGGTGATAATGTCATTGATGATAATGCACAGAAGGGGAAAAGAAAATCCATATCAAAAAAGGGTGAACCACAATAAAAAAAGGATCGGGAGTGGGATATGTCAGTGAGGAATTTTCAAATTAATTGGGCATCAAAGTATCCATTCATTGAACCAGTGGAGAATCCAATTGAAGGCAAGCCTCCAATAGAATGCAGGTGTAAGATTTGCACTTGGAAACATAACAAGGAAATTAGGTTGTAGCTAAAATTTGACACCATAGAAAAGCATATGGGTAAAGTTTATGAAAAATAAATGATAGACGGGGTTGAAAAATTAGTGATAAGATGGAAAACAAAGGAGGAATGTAAGCATGTGAGGAATGTCGAAGAGTATTATTTTCATGAGAAAATACAGATGAAGCCTGTTGAAGTTAAAGGTTCTATTGAAGCTGTTTTTGGAAAAGCAATGCAAATAGAACAACTGGGAAAAGTTGTTCAGTTAAGTGTTGTTTTTTATATCTTGAGCAGAGGGCGTGCTATGACACATTTCCCATCAATTAGTGGTTTATTACACTTTTTGAAAGTTCCTAACTATCATAATAGACACTGGTCAATAAACAGTGGATGGGAATGGGCAAGTTGTCTTGTTGAGGTTGAAAAAGAAGATGTAAAGGAAAAAATAAGAGAGTCAAACTTTATTGTATTTTCTTTAGACGAAGTTACAGCAGTAGACAATACTTCATGGGTATGCATGCATGTTTATACTGTAGAGAATCATACCTGCCAATCTCATCTACTATCTGTTACTAAAATGAAGGAGAGTGCGACAGTGGAAAATTTATTTCAACTAGTAAAGAGAAGTTTAATTGAATATGCAGGTATGGATGACACGACGGTAGCCAAAAAATTGGTTTGTGTTGGAGCAGATGGAGCTTCAGTAATGCAAAGTCACATGAATGGTCTTTGTACAAATATTGAAACTTCATTTGCACCGTACATTATTGCAATTCACTACTTGGCTCACATAATGAATCTATCTTTTGGAATTGTGAGCAAGTTTCCTTTGCAAAAAAATTGAAATTTTAATTAGAGAGCTCTACTCACACTTCTGTTGAAGTCCCAAGTGATTTATGGAATTTCAACACTTTGCTGATGGAATAACTGATGGAAACAAGATTCTCAAGGATAATGATACTAGATGGATCTCTTTGGATGGTCCAGCGCATCGAGTTTTTTTAGAATATCCATCCTTGATTGGACTATTTCACACAACTCGTGACGAATCAGATCAACCAAAATTTCCTGAACTTCTTAGCAGGCTAAGTAAATTAGAGACACTCTTAACTTTAGCAGCTCTTCTGCGCTCGCTAGAGGAAATGAAGAATATTATGAAGGCTACCCAAAAAAGAGCTCTGTATATAGCAAAATATGCTACGTTGTGTAAGATGACATGCATGACCCTTGACAGTCTCTATCGAAATCAACCAACACTATCTGATGAAAAATTTGTTAAGTGGCGGACACTCACATATTTGAACAATCCTGATAACTTTTTACAAATTGGTGCAGACGGGGAGGTATGTAACAATGTATAGGGAGTTGAGATACCAATGCACTTCTATGCCACGGTCGACCTCGAGGAACCAAGAAAGCGCCCCAGGAAGCAACTAGCAAGACTTACAAGGGAAGATTTCGACAAGATTGTTGAGACTGTAACTACTTCTGTAAAGAAAATTGCGTATGATCTTTCCTCACAAATTAGAAGCATATTCCCTCCTGACAACCTACTCGAAGCCATGTCTATCATGTTTCCTCATTATTAGAGCCTCAACAGTGCAGCCGATTTTCGAAGTAAGCTACTGACTTTGATAAAACAATTTTGCATATCCAGAGAATTAAATTGAGTAACTATAAATGGAATATTGGATGAAACTCATCTTCGAGAGCAATCATCTCATTTTTCATACACTATGAGAGAACAATATGCCAAAATGGAGAACCCCCGCAAAGAGGGATCAATAACAAGGCTTTGGAAAACTATAGCTGAGAACAAAATGTTGTGTGATTCAATGCCAGAATATGTGAAGCTTGTTGATTTATGTCTTACCATGATATTGGGTTCGGTGGAAGATGAGAGAGTTTTCAGTGCTTTGGGGTTCCTAAAATCAAAGCTAAGAAACAAACTAGACAAAAATTTGGAAAATTCCTTAAGGCTCTATACATCTAGGTATGATGTCCACACTTTTCCTTACGATAGGGCACTGCAAATCTGGAGGTCCAAATGTGAAAGAAGAGGTTTGGGAAACACTTCAAACCAAAGTGCTAGTGGGACTATTGCCCCATGTACTGGACCGTCACCTACTGGTAGCATTGAGATGCAGTTCGGCGAAGGTATGGAGACTCAAAGTGAAGAAACTCAAGACAAGAATCAAGAAAGCTCCGAATTTGATGAGGATGAATGGCAACTGTAAAAGATTGGTATTTATTAATCTTATTACTGTATCTCATCATTCATATTACAAAAGAATATTACTTTTTGCAATTAAAATTTAATATTGATTTGTAATTGTATTTTTCAACTTTCTATTTCCAGATTTAAAATAGCATAATAAAAAAAACCATAATGTGTTTATTGATACAGAGATGTTTATTGTTCATTTATACATGTTTGAGTCTCAAATCTGTGTGATACATTTCAGAACCATATGATACAATTCATCCAATAGTAATACACATGTTGAGAACTTAGATTTTCATTAATTCTTTCAAAATATAGCCATATGATACAATTCATTCAATAGTAATACACCAATATATGTGATTCTCCATGCAAATTGCAAAAGTGAATACAAAGTTTCAAAACCCTTTGCAAATGACCCTAAATTCCCTTTTATAGAAACAAGAGAGCAACAACAGCTCTTGTGTGATTCTCCAATGTCCATGCAAAAGTGAATACAAAGTTTCAGAACCCTTTGCAAATGACCTTGAATTCCCTTTTATAGAAACAAGGGAGCAACAACAGCTTCAGGTCGAATTGCATGTTTGCAACATGTGAAGACTGAACATCAAAATCACAAACTCGGCATAGATTTATATGGCCATCACAGGCCATATTAGCAATTTAACATTTGCTACATGTTTGATGTCTCCTGTTCAAAAAACAGAGTTCAGAATTAAATATTAATTCACGCCATGACAAATTAAACATAGATAATAGCAATGCCTAAAACCTACTAATCAGAAATAGAGAAATGCATAAACGTTAAATCAAGGGAGAATTTGAGAATACAAATTTACTGGCTGAAGTTTTGCACTGTGCATCATAGATTCATAGGCTGGATTAGCAAAATAGCAATAGTGAGTGCTGATTCTTAAGAATTTTGTGCCAATTTTTGTAGGGTGCTCCACTCTTCGTCTGATGGAAGGTCAATATTCTATAAACTATGGAAAGTCAACTCCAACTTTGTCAACATTCCATATTTAGAAGATTTACTTGACATCACTGTTTCGTCCAATACCGAATTTAGAGTTGTAAATGGTTGGATGAATTCCAGAAAGCTTTGGGGAGTTATGTCCTTTGGAAGCAAGTCTAAATCATACTTCATTTTTATCTCCATGTTTTTTTTGTAAGCTTCTTCTCCAATGAATTTATTTGATGTGTCAACAGGCTTAGGCAAACCAAGTTTAATCAAATTATTTTTATTTTCTTGTAGCTTCAATATCTTTTTTCCACAACTTTCCATAACTTATGTTGTTTCCCTTAGCTTCTGGCATTTTTAAATGATAGATGATGTCTTAACTGTGGCATCAATGCGGCTCTTAATTCCCTTGGATGCCAAGTAGATGTCACTGGAGCTGTAGACTACTTTCATAATCTTTTTTGCCATAACCTCTTTTGAATAAACATGTGTGCTCTTCTCTTAGTGCCCTTTGATTTTTATATAAATTAGTCTCATACTTTCAGTCAATTGAAACCATTCACACAACTTCTCACTCCTCTGCATTATTTGCCACCAAATGTTTTCTTGTATATACTTCGTTGTATTTTTCATATTATCTTTCAATCTATCCTCCAAAGTTTTTATTTTATCATTTGCATTGTGCAGGTCTTCTTTCATTTGTGCACATTTCTTTCTTTCTTCCTCTACTCCCTCTTGCAAATGTTTTTCTTTTTCCATTCCGTCATCCAATAGGTCCTGTAATTTTCTCATTTCGGTAGCAGCAGACTCATAACTTTTGTATAATTTTTGAAAACTGTCTTTTTCCTCAACAATTTTTTTACTGCTTTTAGCCAGTTTTTATATCAGGTCCTTCAATTCTGCATCCATCTTCTCCTGCTCTGCAATTTCTACTATAGAGCTCGAATTTTTTATCCTTTTCTGTAAATCATTTCACTTGCTTTTGGCTACTTTCCTCCTTGATTTTTCGTTTTCCAGGTCTACCTGTAACTTTTCTATTTGTTTCTCCAGTTTATTTTTTTCTCTCTCCACCTTTAGCGGTGAAGTGTAGACCACTTCATTATTCCTTTTTGACACACTAATTTTGTCCACATTATGTACTTTGGAAAAATCCATTTGGAAGGTGCTAACTTGAAATTGAGAGGGATCTATCAGACTATGTGATGGATTTTTATCTTTAGATGGGGTCGGGGGCATAACAACCATGAACTCCATCATATCTTTCTATGGGTCATATGTTGGAAATACCCTATTCCTTGCAGGTTGTTCGTTTACAACTTCAGGCACATAAACCCTATGAAATGCTTTCTTTTTTTCTTTATTTACTTTTGTTGTGTGTTCATATTTTTCATAGTAATCACGAAATTGAAAATTTGGGCTTGCTAAAGCAATTGAATGTTTGAAATGTGACATAGGAATACCATAGGCTCTAGTTCCACTTATTCCTGTGGTTTTAACTAATGCTTGACCAGGATTACCAACAACAGTTCCTGATGCTGTCCCACTCCCACTGACACTTTCATGTGTAGTTTTCAGTCTTTTGAGGTGTGTGATCTGAAGCTACAAATGATTGATTTATAGTGTTAGTGGCACTTGATATAGGATTCTCAATAGTATGAGATTGAGTATCTACCTTTAGTGGCCTCTTGCGAGAGATATTTTGTTGTTGCCCTTGTCCAACACCAAGACAACTAGTATCAGTAGTAGTACCCATGCCAACCCCACCAATCACAGCGGCACTTGACTGAACAATAATAGGAATACTATCCCCAGATTCCCCACCAGTGGTAGCGACACTTGATTCACCACCAATGAGAATACCATGATGTGGTGGTGGTTGTGGATTTGAACCTGAAACAAATGTAGGTGGACCTTGAGGGTAATGAGTAGTACCTATCTGTGATCAATATGAAGAATCAAGTCCAATGATTGGTTTAAGATGACCTTTTGATTTTGACTGTGATGGAATTTGTACCTGAAGTGGATACCAAATGCCCTCTCCTTTGGCACCTAAACCACCACCTTCAAAACCCATTTTTTCCACAAGGTTTGCCCCTTTGCTATATTTTTATTTCATGGACTCATTGACTCCACCTAATATTTTCGAGACTGTAGTAGTTGTTGGAGGGGGCTCAATGGCAACCTCATGCTCATCATCATCTTCAGTCCTGCCATGCTCCATATCCCACAATTTGTTAAACTCTGCATCCTCGTCTATGCTCTCAAATTCTACACTTGTCTTTGGTTCACCAAGATTCTTTCTCATAGTCCAAAAATCATTTATTTTGGTTTGAGTCCAATAAGTCTCTTTACATTCGTGCAAAATTGATTTGGGAATAGATTTATTAGATGGATTAGAAGATTTAAGGTAGAAATTGTAGGACCTCCTATTTTGGATGCCCTGGCCCTCCTCTGTTGTCCTCTATGTGTGCATTTGCAATGCCATAATTTGTGATGAAATTTCTTCTGTTGAAATGTTATTGTCAGCTGCAATTTTCTTCATCTCTTTTTTAACCTCATCCCAAGAGTCCATGTTTCTAAGCTTTTCTAGCAATGGTTTACTTTCATGTTGAAATAACACTGAAGAGTTCCCATTTTTCTTAAGCCTTGCTTGAACTACACCGATTGGATCATACTGCAAGAGACCCTCATCACCAAAGTTAAAAACTATCAAAAAATCATGTGCCACATTGAATTCTTTTCTCTCAAAAGTGAACCCTCCACATGAGAAAGGCAAGGAAGGAAATATGCTCTTCTTTTGCTGACCATGGAAGTGCCTATCTGTGCTCTCCAATTGCCGTACATACTCTAATGCAAATACCCTCTCTGTCACATGTATTGGAAGTCTGTATGGTTTTACTGTCGATCCGTAAAACCTTAGCACAGTGAATTCTTCCATGAAGAACCAGTCAGCCAATTCTATTTGACTTCCGAGTTGAATGCAATCTCTACAAGACACAGGCAACCTAGGCATTGGAGTGCTTGTAATTTCATTATACATTGGTTCCAAAAAGAAGTCTACAAAATGGTTGTAGTTCTTTATGTTATCATGCATCCTTATCTTTGGTGTCCAATCATATATTGGACACTCTGTTCTCTTCCCAGTCTTCTCATCAATCTTATAGCTCACAATTTGAAGCTTGTTAGTCTCGAATATTGCACAATACTTGGATAGAAGGAGATAGCACAAGTAGGATGAGAACCTAAATGTCTTACAGGAACCTCTTTTGATCATTAGTAATTGTTTTTGGATGGATTTTACAATGTGCTCAATAAAATTATATCTTACTGGCTGACCTGCACAATGGATATTATAAATCATTTCAAGAAGGTTTGCACCCACTTCCCTATCATTTTACAATCCCAGGCAAAATGATAGCAAGAAAATAGTATCCCCAACCCATGGAACAAAAATATTAGAATCATAAGGAGGCTTATGATTATGATCCAACACAATACTAATACCACTCTTTATTAGAGCTTTGATAAATGAATCTCTGTGACTTGGATCGAGACTCTCATAATTCCCTATCAGCTTTTCAAGGTGAATTTGGACATTTGAGTTTTGAGCTTCAAATCCTAGGTTCAACAAACGAGCAAATTCTCCCTCGTTTATGGATAGAATTTCCTCTTTTGTATTTTTATTGACAATTGCTTTTTTATCTTCATCATAATTTTTGGCGCAGACCATGACAAAATTAGGGCAAGGGAATACTTCAGGTAACACCATGCTTCCCAATCCAACATCCCACAATGCGATTTTATTTGTTTTTTGTTTTAACATTGGGTTGAAAATAGTAAATTTTGCCCTGGATGCATCTGTTGCCTTACTAGACAATGTATATCTAATATCTATGATACGCTTTTCACCATGGATAGCAGGGTCATAAATATCATGCTATTCATCAGTGAAACCTGGTGTTTTAACCAGTTTGGTTAGGTACATTTGTTTTTCACTTGGCTTCTTGTTGAACTACTACTTCCCGTTTTCCCCATCACTATTATTGTTAATAATTCAAAATAATGCTAGATAAAAGCATGAAAATGCTAACACTCAAATTGGACCACGAGATTACCAAAAACAAAAAAGGCGGGATGTAGGTGTTCTAGATTTTACCCGGAAATTGGAATTTCTATTTCACTAGATTGGCACAGACAGTCTCTGTTGCAAGTTGTATTCCTCAATCTAGTAGTTGTTTCTGAATCTCCCTCAATTTACAGGTTTGTCCATGAAATGAAAGACGATTATGATTTACGAGTCTCTTATTTTGAAAACTCTGAAAAGTAGAAAAGTAAAACCTAAAGGGCAAAATATCTAGAATCATGTTGTAATTTTATTAATTACTATTAATAACTATTCGATGCCGAAGGACAAAACATTCATTACTTCAGTATAAATTCCGAGGACATTAAGAATCATGTTGTAATATTATTAATTATTATTAATAACTATTCGATCCCGAAGGACAAAACATTCACTACTTCAGTATAAATTCTGAGGACATTAAATGTAATACATTCAATTCTGGGCAAAGTTCTCCCAAATGTGTTCACTTCCCACATTCGGGCCGAAATCCACCCTAAGTCGTTGATCTTTGTTCATCCAACGGATGAGGGACCAAGGTACCTATTGTGACTTTATGGGTCTGTTTTTTAAGTCTGTTTAATAATTTTAAACTTCCGCCTGAAAAAGTGCTTTATAGACTTAATTATATTTAATTAAATTTAAAACGTTTCAATTTCGGGTGAAGTTCTCCCAAATGTGTTCACTTTCCACTTTCGGGCCAAAATCCACCCTAAGCCGTTGATCTTTGCTCAACCAACGGACGATGGTACATGTTGTCAGTTGTCGTGGGTCCCATGACTTCTGTCAGTTTTCAGGCACGTCACCATACTCGTGTCACTTTTCCAGGCAAAGTTCTCAGAAAGCTATTCACTTCCCACATTCACCCCAAAATCCACCCTAAGTCGTTGATCTTTGTTCATCCAATGGTCGATGGTACCTGTTTTCAAATGTAGTGGGTCCCATGACTTCTGCCATTTTTTTGGCACGTCACCATACTCGTGTCACTTTTCGGGTTTGATTTTTAAGTGTATTTAATCATTTTAAACCTCCGCCCGAAAAAAAAACTTTAGACTTAATTATATTTAATTAAATTTAAAATGTCCAATTACGGGCGAAGTTCTCAGAAAGGTGTTCACTTCCCACATTCGGGCCGAAATCCACCCTAAGCCATTGATCTTTGTTCATCCAACGGTCAATGGTACTTGTTTTTAGATGAAGTGGGTCCCACGAATTTTGCCATTTTTTTGGCACATCACCATACTTGTGTCACTTTTCGGGATTGTTTTTAAAGTCTATTTAATCATTTTAAAATTCTGCCCGAAAGAGAGATTTATAGTCTATAGACTATAGACTTAATTATATTTAATTAAATTTAAAATGTTCAATTCCGGGCGAAGTTCTCACAAATGTGTTCACTACCCACATTTGGGCCGAAATCCACCTAAGCCGTTGATCTTTGCTCATCTGACGGATGATGATACCTGTTGAGAACTTGAGTGTTGTCAGATGTCATCGGTCCCATAGTAAGAGACATTTAAATTTTAAGATGTGCAATATTTTGAGATAACTATTAAATATAAAGTTAATATCATTTGTAATTAAAGATGTGCAATAGTTTGAGATAACTATTAAATATAATGTTAATATTATTTGTAAAAATTTGAAATTCAAAAATAGTATAAAACATGAAACTTAGTTTCTAGAATAAAACAAATAACTAAATAAAAATATAAGTTTTGATATACAATTTGAAAGGTAAAAGTTTAATATAAAAAAGAAAACATTCAATGTTAAATCTAAAATATTAATTTAAAGTTCAACAAAATTATTTGAAAATATGTTTATGATATATAATTTTTAAAAATAGTTTAAAAATATATATATATATATGTTCAACATAAATTTTGTGTATTAATTTAAAAAAATGTGCAGTCCTCAACCTGTTAAGGCGAGAAAATTTGGAAAGTACAAATGCCAAGGTGGTGATTAATCGTTGCAGAAGGAGTTGTCTGCGACATGTCGCACGAACGGAGGAAGGAGAGGATGGCAAGAAATCTTTTTTTTATCTCATGGCATTAATGCCTTATCGTGCACATTCATTACCCGACCTATAAGACAGAGGCAAAATTTATTACTTTTTTATCTGTGTACCAGTTTTTGCTTTGAAGCAGAACAAATATGTAGTTCGTAGAATCGTAGCTTTTGTAAGATAGTTTTTGCAGGAAGTGCTTTTGAAATTGCAGGTCACCATGGAGGCCAGTTTCACACTTCGAACATACAAGAAGTCAATGCCCTTTTTGGGCAAAGTATCTGATAAACGAATGCAAGGATTGTTCAGGTTTAAGGAGGAGAAGTTGTGGGTGGCAGCTCGACTGATGCTTGCGAAGGAGGTGGCACATATCAGTCACCGGTATCGAACTAACATGGAGGTTTACTCTCTGATTCTGGTGTGGGCCTATGAATTCGAACTGGAGGTGGAAAAGGTAAAACTCACATTGGTCAAATTGATTGATGGGGATTTTTTGATTAACCTGGATTCAATCTTGGAGTGGGTGGTGTCGGGAATTGGCATTCGAATTAAGGAAGGGGACGACCAGGACGAATTAGTTCCTTTTATTCATGGCCCAGAGGATGAAATCAAATACCAGTGCCGTGAACGTGCCCGGGTGGGGTGGGAAGCGATGAAACTCTTTGTGAAATTAACCAGGTTGGATGAAGTCTTGAAGGTTTTGCATGTGGTGGCAAGGATGGAGGTTGGTAGGGAATTGAGAGATAGGGCTGAAGAAAGAAGGGCCATACAACTACTGGCAAGCTTGGAGGGCGACCCCAACTTCGAGTGCCTAAACTGCATTCCAAAAATGAAAGCTGAAGCGGCAAAAGGGAAAGCCAAAGCATCAACCTCCAAGGAGGGAAGGGACTGGGAGGAGGCGACCCAGGGGGATAGTGAGACTGAGTGAGTAGCCTATCGGCAATGAACTGGTTTTTTTGTCTTCTTGTTATAAGCTGTGGGCAGTATGGTTTTCTCTCTGTCTGTGTTTATGCATGAATGACTGCAAATTTCATATCTTGAAACTTTTGAATTAATAGAATGAAAAAACCTTTACCGATAAACTTTTGTATCTTGAAACTTTTGAAATTTTGTATTTTGAATGACTATATATTTATAAAATTATAATCAACCATAATCAATGTACAAATAATTAATGGAACGAACTGAATTTTTTTTTTTATAGCATTACATAAAAAAGATCACAGTATTAAATTTATTTCCATTGTTTAACAAATAATTGAAATAACGTAGTTCATATACAAAAAGCATTTGAAAGAAATTAATTAATAAAAATGAAATAGAATCATATAAAGCATTTTTATATCCATAAGACTGTAAAAGGCAATTGAAACAAACTGGAATTTGAAAAATTATCATTAATATTTATGCTTTTGAAATTTACAATTTTTTTGTCTGAGACTTGAGTCCCCCAAAAACTTAAAAGTCAAAATGAGTGAGCCACTAGCACTGAGCCTGTTAGGGTTCGCGGACATAGGAAAAAAAAACTACAGGGGGGCGGGGCTAGGGCACAGGTAGTGGAATTGTTTACAATTTTTCCCTAAGAATTTGGCCCTCCTTCCATGTAGAATTCTTCAAATAGCATAAGCTGAGAGAATTCTTCAAGCCACATGTATTTTGGAAAGTGGTCTAGGAGGAACCATTTCCGGAGGAAGTCCCTGCCAATCCACGCCCATTTTATGTGACACGTCAGTTGCTTTGCATTCAGGTTTCGGAGAAACGGTTGCCTGGCCACTAGCACTGCTTGGTTAAGGAGGAGAAGCTTGGATAATTCACTCACCCAAGGGATCCCCACCCCTACTTCTATGAGGACAAAAAGAGTAATGTCGTCTCCAAGGAAGTCTTCCTTAAAAAACTTCCTCGACAACATCAACATAGCCACCTTGTCTCCTCCCAGGTCCAGAAGAGACGCTAAGAACCGAGATGTAATGTCTGTGTTAACACGGTACCTATTTTCGTTTTGCAGAAACTCTCTGCCCAACACCATCCGCACAACCTCATTGGTGAATGACCCAATCTCATTGCAGACTGATTAGAGGGTTGGATCTCTAATGGAGCCTAGAAAGGCCCTCTGATCCTCTGCAGAAATGCTTCTCAAGTGGATGGGAGTGTCCATCTTGAGAAAACAGATTAACAAATTAAACAACCTGAGCCTATAAACCTAAAACACCGTGAGCTGAAGCTCCAACAATTTATCTACCAAATGGCAAAGGCTAATTGAAGATGAAAGAAGAAGAGATTGTATATAAATTGTTAAAGCTCTTGATTGTAATAATTACTTCTTTAACCGTATTAACTGCTATAATTTTTTTTAAATCTTTCGTCTCTACAAATCTTTCCCATAAATGCACTATTGTGCGAAAATGGAAACAACTATGAACCAGTACATAATTGGCAAGTATCACATTGGAAGTCGTGGGGATAGAGGGGATTGCAATTAGTGAAAATATATATTAAATGAACGAAATTATCGATTGTGATTCATGAAATTTGATACGTGTCTATTGATCCAATTCCATTCCGAGCACTTTCTGGTGAGCTATGTTCTCTTCAGAAAATTAGACCGAAATAAAACTTCAGTCATTGATCTACGATCATCGAACAGTTTAAAATCATTGATAGATTTTAGGTATGTGTCACCCTTCACGTGTCAAAGAGGTCGCACTTATTGATACATCATGCAGAGTCCGGACTCAATGTATTATGTGATGTGATGTACTGATGTGATGTGATGTGCCTTGTCTATTAGTGGTAATGAATTCATGAAATCGCCAATAAATTATATATTGTACCATAAATAACAAAATATTTGCCAAAACAAATTAATTAATTTTCAAGGGTGGAAAAAAATCGCCCATACATTTAAATAATTTTCAAGCGGTGGATAAAAATCGCCAATACATTTAAATAATTTTTCCTTCGGAGTAAAAATTTTCGCTCATACAATTATATATTTGTTCCTTATAACAAAAATTATTTGCCTCCCACAATAAATATTTTCCCCATAGAACAAGGTATTATTTGCCAGAAATTTATGAAATTTTTGTACCCTAGAAAAAAAATCGCCAATACAAAATAATTTTTTCGACATTAAAAAAAAAATTCGCCATCGATATGAAAATTTCCCCCCGAAAATAATGTCTGATTTGCCAGGATTTTACACAGTTGCCCAAGGGGGGGTTTCTTAAATTTATCCCTGATGAATACACTACTAATCATATATATAGAGAAGGGAATGTAGACGCTGATAGGTTAGCCAATTCCGGTGCAGATGGAAACCACATTGAAAGAATAGGGGATTAAATATTTAAGTGAAACGGGGCCTTTTATTGAAACATATCTTCAGTTTAAATGTATTAAACTAATAATTATAATAAATAAAGAGGAGGACAATTGTATAATTTCTAAATCTAATTAAACATAGAAAGACAACTAATTAAGAGATTGTCATCATTAAGGATCATGTTTTCAGCCACATTATACCCAACTAATTAATTGAGATGTGGATTGTAGAGGAAGTAAAAATTAATGCTATCTAATAATGATAGCATCAGTTAAAGTGATCCCTCACATGTGCGACTTTATTTGTATCGAGCAACTCTATCACCTCCAATGCCTATTACGACTACATTAGCTTGGGGTTATTGTAGTTAAAACAGATATTGGGAAGTTATGGAGTCAAATCTGAGATTGATCTTGACTAGTGACAGTAGGCTTATGGAATTCAGGGGTGAGATTAAGTTGGAAAGGTGGGGCATTATCCTGAAAGAGGTCGATGAATTCTCCCGTAGAGTTGTTTAGGAAATTCTAGGAGATGCGCAACTAAATAGTGAATTTAGATATATGGTTAATTATGATATACTCGACACATTTGTGACCATTCTTCTCACAATTGGGGTAGATAAAGAGGACATAATACAACTTTGTAGGACCATCTTCAAGGAATATTTTTTGGGAAATCTAGAGTTACCTGTAGGAAGTGTGGATGACAAATTTATGATCCCCTTCCTGGAAGATTATGACATTAATACAGGTTCAGGAGGGCTTCTGGTTGAAGGGAGAATTATTATCAAGCACCCGTTGTTAGTCATCAGGGATAAAGAGTCTTTCAATCAACGTCGGGGAAGAATCCAAAGAAATGCAGACTTCCTCTTCAAATGGTTGCATCTGAAGGAAGCGCCTAATAGCACGTGGTGGATGGAATACCTAAACCTGGAAGGTTTTAAAATCCCCGAACGATATGCTTGAAATCCCGATAGAAAGAATTCAAGTCCTTCTGCCTGTAATTATCAAGGCTGGCAAGGCCAAAAGAAAATTTAAGGATGGAGGAAGGGCTTCGGGAAGCTCCCGGTCTCCGAAAGTAGGGTATGCAGGTCCGTCCACTACTGGGAAAGCTATGGATTGCGACTTCATCGATCGAAGTCTTCTGGAAGACTAAACTAGTTCATTTTTGCATGCTTTTAGTGGCTTCTGAAATTATAGTAGTATTTGCATTAAGGCCATTAGCTTTTATAGTTTAGATCCAGACTACTTATTATGTATCTTTAAGTAGGTTTCAGCTTAAGTGATACAAGATTCTACAATAGCAAGACTTTATATGCAAATGGTATATAGGTTGTTTTCACAGTATTAGGTTTTGATGGACTTGGCTTTAAAATTTATGGTATTTTGTTTCTTTGTGATATATATCAGTAATTGGATACATATAGACATAATATATGGAAGCTAAAGACAATTGCACTTATTCTGAATATGCATATTAAGAATCAATCTCTGGTTTGTTTCTTCTATATGAGTGATACCTGTATGAAGAACTCATAGTTCGAAGTATGAAATATTGTCGGATTATAGATTCTTTCTGTAATTGGCTTAGCTTTAAGGTAATTCTCTTTTAGGCATTTAAGCTTGCTTTATATGTTGCTCAGTAAGGGCAAATGTTCTTGAGATCGATTGATGGAACTTATCAACATAATTGAATTTCAATCTGAATGGCTTATCAACAACCCATATGTTATTTTAAGGATTTTAACTAACAAACTGACATGTTTGTGAGCTCTAGTGGTTGTAATATTTTCAGGTGATTCATTATCCAGCTTGTTGGAGAGATCAACAACATGATTGATACATTCACAGCCAAGGCAGGTAAGGCAACATCAGAGAAGGGGAAGGTAAGGCAACATCAGAGAAGGGGAAAGACTTAAAGCTCACTAAGAAGTACACCATGGCAACATAGTACTCGATTAAATCTCATTAGAGGTAGATTTTTGATATTGTAATAAACGACTAATGGCCTGAAATGTAATATATAAAATCTAGGATGAATTCCTTGGGCAAGATCGAAGGTTTTCTTACCCGATTCTTTCCTACCAGTGCCCACACTAAATCGGGTTTGTAATTCTGTTATTTTTAAATTAATAAATTATTCAGCTATGGCCTACCTATCAAAAATAAATAAAAATACAATAAATATATTAAATTATCATTTGTATATATAAATAAAATTTAATAACGTGATATTTTAAAAATCATACAATCTAAATATAATGAATTGTTAAAAAATAAAATATTAATATGATAGTAGATAATATATTAAAAATATATACTCTACATATTATATTATTTAAATTATATTAAATTACTAAAAATTAAAATATAATATTATATTATTGGGGAAAAGCACTAGTAGCCCTGTTTACTTCTTGTGCATTCAACCCCCCAATTACTAGCTTTAAAGGAGCCAACAAAAATGATAACTAAAAGCTCATTAATAAATTTCACTTTTACAAATATCCACTCTCTTTTTAGCTTTTTTGGTGCATAATTGGGCCATTTGTGCTTGTGCGTAACTACTGGACCATTTGTCATAAGTAGTGGCAATTAAGTGCATAGCTATTGGAGCATCTCTAAGTAGGATGAAGATCTCACAATTGGCAACACTTTAAAATGTGTACTTTTTAACTTTTGTGCGCACAACAAATCTCATACCTTGATAAGAGTTGCATTCCTTGATTTCTTAGATAGAGAGTTGGCGTAGACGAGATTCCTCTATTTTCCTTATAATTGTATTTGGATTGTTTTGTATTTTGGATTACCTCTCGAAGGAGAATGTCGGTTGAATGTGAAGATCATTTAATGACTCGACTCTGGATATGGCTGTGAATGTCAGCCCCGGTCTTTCCATTTTGCCAATATCAATTGTTGTTTTTTTTAGTGTTAGGCCCTGAGATTTGTGTATGGTTATAGCCCATTCCATCGTGAGGGGTATTTGTCTTCAGCTACCTAGAGAAACATGGATTATTGGTATGCTTTTGGGGTCTTCTTGGTTCCATGGTGGACCACTATAGTTATCAATCCTTGCTACAACATAAAGCGAAACATTTTGTGGTTTGGAACTTGGGCTATAAACGATTTCAATTACTTCATCAAGAGCTCCATTTACAAGGCCTTATTGTGTCCATACGTTGCTTGTGAGCATGATGCATTGACCTCTACAAAGAAACACTTGTTTTTCTAGTTGTTCATCATTACTTGCATTTTCTATTGCATTCCTAGTGCTTGTTGCGACACTTAATGCAATTGGATGGTTCAACAATTTTAGCATTCTTTGGTTGTGTTTGTTCACTAAATCATTGTTAGAAAATAGGTGCATCGAGTTGTCAAATTGTTCCTTCTTGCTTGGTGTAAGGTGTTTGTTTGTTCGCATCATCAATAGGTGCTAATCTTCTTGCTTTGGTTCTACATTTCATATGTTTTGCAACATTTGGAGAAATTGTGCTTGTGTTGTAGATTCACCTTGTTGCCGGAACATTGTTTGTAATGTGACGACTGTCGTGAACTAGTCCCACAATGTTTTGGCACTCGAATGAGATGTGTAGATAGGCTTATCCATTACAGGCAACAACTGTGCAAGGTCACCAACCATTATTATGGAGACTCCCCCAAAGCATAGGTGTTGCCTATTTGGAGTAATAGCTTTGGCCCTATGAAGCTCATTTCATCAATGAGGATGTATCTTATGTCCTTCATCTCTTCTTGGAATGTTGTCCAAGCTTGTCCTTGCAATGGTTGCATTTCTTTAATAGGGATCACGAGCGTTGAATGCATAGTTGATGCGTGTATATTGAATGTGGCAACTCCTATAGGAGCTAGTGTGAGCAACTGACCTCTTTGTTGTGGTTCCCTACTGTTAAGTGCATGTCCGATGTAAACAATTAAATAGGATTTACCTATACCTGTTGTTCCTTGTATAATCATGTGTAGTGGTTTAGTAGACGGACATTCACTATGGTTTTTAATTATCATGAGTGCTACTTTTTGCTTCTTTGACAATGTATAGTTTTGAATGTCAAAGTTGTGTGGCATGTTTTCATCTTGATTGCATGCTTTTTTAATGCTTATGAACTGCGTCACATTTTCATGTATTTTTTGCGGAATCACAATTTGATCCCATTTGTTCATGCAAGTACAATGATGTGGTATGGGGATTATTGATTACATTATCCAAGCATTGTTTGTCTGATTGCATCTGGACGGGCACATCATTTGACAACAAACGTAGTAGATCTGGCCACTTTGTGTCGGTTGCACTCAATGTGAAAAATAGAGTGGGAGATCCTATATGGTTGATCATGTTTGTCAACTTAGCTCGACACTTGTTCCGATATGGTCATGTACCTCTAATGTTCGATACAAAGTGCATGACCTTGTCAACTAATTGTGTGTCAGGAAGATTCTTTAGATGTGCATGAAGGTTGTTGATGGTGGTTGGTATGTTTTCTTCTGCATTTTTTTTTACAAAAATCGTTGCAAGTGTTTGAGTACGATACCGGAACATAATATTGAAGATAAAATAGTGAAACCTTGGATGCCTTCCAAATCTTTGGTCATGAAATCGCATCAAGTGCAATGTATACTCGTGGATTTTCACTTCTCTAAGTCGTGGTTGCATGTGTGGCACAATTTCATTTGGGAAGAGAGTTGGAAATGCCATATCAAGCAATGCTTCAGTATTGTATTCATTTATTAGAGAGGGGTCTATTTTAGGCCAATCAATAATGTCATTTATCTTATCCTGATGGTCTAGTGTTTGCTTAATAATTTCTAGTTCATGATGTCTGCTTGGCATTTTTCCCATAAATGATGAAGTAAAAGTTGTGCTTCTTTCAATTTTCTATTCATCATGATGCATTTCCTTATCTGGTAACAAAATCTTGTCATCAATTTCAATAGTGTGAAGCATGTTGGAAATCTTTGTTCTTGCTTCAGGGATTTTTTTATAAGTGGTCAACACTTATGACAACATTATTATAATATGGGTCATATTTGACTTTACACTCCAATGCATTTCTAATGTGATTTCTACTTATATAACATTTGTAATGCCGAATTTCCCCATGTAGGCGGTGGAATATGAGGACATCTAGTTCTTTTATTCTACTTGGAAGTAGAAGCGCAATGTTATTTATATCTTGTGCAAAGCTGATTTTATGCCCGCTATATTTGTATTGGCCCCCAATAGTGTGAGTTACTTCAAAATTGGGTTTGCTCTAGCAATGGGCATTTCTTCTACTTGGGTCGGTCTTTTTAATACAACAAGTTGCTCTTCTGGGTCCGTGTTGTTTAGTGATGAGAATCAATGGATGTCTTTCTCATTGGAGCATCTCTTGCAAGTTGTTTGAGAATATGATGAATGAAAAAGCATGTCGAGGTAGCATTCCTTGCAGACAATACATGTTTGTAAGTTGGATGGGGCATCTATTCTCTATCTAAATCTTGTTAATGCTCTCATGAAGTTATATTTATTGTTGAATGTAATTGGTTCTCTTGTTTGTTGTAGGACGGAGGTATGGTGAGCTTGGAACATTTGGCATGTTGAATGTGCGACATCCTTCTGTGATGTTGTTGCCTCCCTACATCGAGCATGATAATCTTGGCTTGCTTTACGATTGTAGTCATAGTAATTCTATTTGTTGGGGAGAAGTTTGATTTTTCTCTAGTTTCCTAGCATGCCTACAAGCAGTTATTTCCTCTTTATGTCGAGCATAGTATTCTCTTCTTTTTCGGCTTTGAAGTTTCTCAAGTTCTATCAATTGGGGATCAACCTGTTCTTGCTAGCTGGGACCATCCATGTTCTGCATTTTGCAATGTGCTACCAACTTACCAATTACGATAAGAAAAAAGCAGTAGACAAAAATGAAAATGGAACCAATTTAATATAAGTAGTAAATGCAATGTTGAGAAAAATGAAGCATCCATATCCACACTTAATAAAACCATTTACATATTGCTAAAATTGCTTGTATAAAATGTATTTGATAGATCAATTTCATACATCTTTCCAAAAACAAATGTTTACATATTGTATGACATACAAAAAAGCATGATTTGATAGATCAATTTCATACATCTTTCGAAAAACAAATGTTTACATATTGTATGACATACAAAAAAGCATGATGAACATATTTTAAGTGGTATAAGCAATATTTGAACAAGTTAATATTGCATATCTGTTGAAATACATATATATGCAACATGTAGCTTGAGATCTATGCATAGGTTTTTACATATGCATATTTTTCAGTTGTGTAAATATCGGTACTCACAAGGAAACATATATTACATTCTGGGCCCTAAGATTCTACACACATGATAGAGTTGGTTGTTATTTTCATTGCACATTTCTTTGATTTTTTCAAGCAATAAATTACTCTCTGCAATGAAATCTATCTCTTCCACTTTAGTGATAGTTGTCTTCAGTCGTTCTTCGCTATTGTATGTATCATTTCTATAGCTTAACGTGAAGAGCAATTGCTTGTTCAATGCATCTCTTATTATCTCCTCAACACATTTCTTTGTGTCCTCCTCAAATTGAATGTTGTATAGTTTTTCAGCGAACATGCCCATGATCTGTGTTGTTGCTTCATCAAATACGATTGCCCAAACTATGTCTGTGTGGTTTTGTAGCTTTATCTGATGTATATGCCTATAGTTACACCTGACGGTTATTGAATTGCACTTCGAACAATACTATTGGCCATCATCATTATGGGTTAACCTCTTCTTACATTCTTTTCCACCTAACCGCGAAGGGCAAGTTGGGTAGAAAATGACTCTGTTTTAATAAATCGTGTTGTTGCTTTTACCATGCATTGGGTAGGTTGAATTCCATGTATGACCTCTCCTTGAATTGAACTAAGTGTCAATCTTGTAGTAGGCAAAGTCGAGTGAGCAAGCTTCTCCAAGGACAATTGGATGTTATCTGCATTTTGTTAGAACCAAATTTTAAGGTCTGTTGATTCTTCTATATCAGTATTTAAAGATAGACATGCAGTGATCGACGTTCTTATCACCTTCCCATTATATTAAGAGACACAACCACTTTTTATAGCAAGAATAGTGGTTTCTTGGAGGAGGTAATTTAGTTGTAGCTATGTACCTTCCTTTTCTTCTATTGTTCTCCATAGCGTAACATCTATTATTGTCTTTGTACTGTCAACTAGCCGAACGATGCACCTTTGGACCTTTGTCCCATCACGTCTCCTTATCGTAGAGAATGGATCAACATTGATAACAACTCCAACAACATCAACAATTGAAGTGTTACTTTTGCTTGAAATTTCATTGATAGGTGTAAAAGAGAATTGATGTTTTGGAATGGAGAGGTCATCTTCACAGAGGGAAATCCTTGATTCAAGAACCAAAGAGATTTCTAGGCCACTATTAAGCTTGTTATATATTCTATTGGCGGTCTTTATTAGACCACCAGATATTGTGTATGCAAATCCAACTTGTATATTTTCATAACGAAGGTCAACCACTTCATTGAAACAAGTAAAACGTGTCTCAATTCCTTCCTTGTCTATAATGTCAAAGATAAACATTTTCCCATGTCCTTTACTAGTGTTATAATTGTGGATTTCTCTTTTCATAGTAACACGACCTTTAATAGTCCATCTTGTTTAGAATGGGTTCAATCTCTTGATTGGGGTGATTGTAGTTGGTGCTTCTTTTCTACTTTCAGATGGATTTAGACCAAAGAGTACTTTTTGCGAAGACGATTTGCTAGCTGATGCAATTTGAGTTGAATCTCCATGCAAATTAAATGACTTAAGCGTAGCTTGTTCCTTATGAGCCTCTTGTTCTAGACATAGGAAGACTGGATCGCCTATTATTTCATGGCTTGTACATATAATCTCTGGATTTGCAATTACAATCCATCTATTTACATGCAATAATCAAAATTGGTAGTATTAAATTGTAAGAGTTCAAGAGATAGTGATAAATGTCATTTTAAAATGATGACTTGATTCACTCATCGTGGGTCACTTGATATGGATCATTTATATTCCCTCGGACGTATTATTGTTCCAATCACAATTTCTTTAGAAGTTATACACTGATTGTGTTTCTTAGACAGTAATGCTTTATGTTTATGTACACCATATGATATATATATATTCTATATCGATTATGTTCCTTAGGCCCATGGCCAAAGTTTGCAACACTCAGGACTTGAACGTCTGGTTCTAATATTTAATTTTCATTGTGCATCAATTTTATCGCATTTGTAGTTAATAGAGTAATCATGGTTCAGGAATTTGTGTATTCTTGCAAAAAAGTACATTCAACATAAGGCATCGAGTGATGGGGTACAATGATGATACTATATCTATTCCTATGAATGGTAGATAATTAGTTGTTATAAGAATTCTAAATTACTAAATATGTTAGTTTAGATTTTTTTGTATGGAGGATGCATTTCAATGATGACCAAAAAAAAAATCCGACTTAAAAATCATAGCATGGGCATGTTAAATTCAAGAATACATTAGTAGTATATTGAACTATTTTCTATTAAGTATCATTACAAGTGGAAAATGACACAACCACAGATACATTGTTAACAATAGCCAACTCTTGCAATACAATTGGTAACTCGTAGATATCATATAATTTTTCCATAACCATTTTGTTACATAGAGTAAAGTGTATGATATAATATTCACAAGCATACTATGCTTGTTTGCAAATACAAAAAGGGCCCAACATTCATCATTTGCCTCCTTTTTGACACAACAAAAAAGACAAGCATTGTCATCATGTAAGTAATCTTGCTTGATATCACAAAATAGAAAGTTCCATTAATCTAGGTGAAGTTCTTGAACCATATGTCACTCAAGATGGCTTGGTATTTAGCTTTTAGGTTGGAATCAACCTCCAGTTTATAATATTGGGCATATTTGAATTTGCGAAGGAATTCGTAGTATGAATCTAGCACCTTACATGTTGCATGGTATTTTCGTACAATTTCATCCACCATCAAGACTTCATAATCTTGCACATCATGACAATATTGAATCAGTTGGCTAGCTTCTTTAATAGTCTCATGGCAATTTGTCAAAATGTTTTTAAAGAAGGTTTCAACATTGTTTTCATAAAAGCCCAAACAATTCATAGATGTTGCGTTATTTGTTGACATAGTTGCATTGTTTGTTTCTGACTGAGTTACAGTATTCTCTGAGGGACTACTTGGAATGGTAATTGTTACCTAAATTTCAGTACAGTTAAATTCGGTGGCCTGTTACAGGCCTTCACATTGCAGTTGAAGAAAGGTACACAATTATTTTTCAAAAGTTTTTTCATTGTGCACATCTTGTTTTAAAGTTGAAGTTTATTTCGCATATGCAAAAAATACAAAGAAATGACAACAAAAGATTGCATAGAAATAGCTTTTATATTACATGAAATGTGTAAGGTGTCCCACACAAGCCGTGGGAATGACTGAAACCACATTGATAGACCATAAGAGGTAAGCTATACAACTGAAGTGTTCAATGTCATGTTGATGCTTTATCTTCAGATCTGTTTCAGTTCTCCTCCTGTCTTCAGTCCTTGATCTCCCAGGTTCAAGTGTATCTACAAAATGTTAGAGATTTGTTAGAGCTCGGGATGTAAAATTCATCATATGTTACCATAAATTGAGTAACTTAAAACATATGCTATCAATCTAGTCCAGTCATCATCAGTGATATGCAGAGAGAATCAAGATTAAATCTTCAAAGTGGAAATGAAATGCCATGAGATAATAGCAAATATCATCTTTTATCTAACGTGTTTGTTCCATGTGTAGGTACAGATACATAGTACATTCATGATTCCATGGTTGAACATGTGGTGTTAAATGAGTCTCCCACAAGGGTTGAGCCCAACATGCTAGCATGTTAATATATCTTCATAGAAGAGGGGCCCATCATTCATAACAATGAACCTTCAAGATTACTGTTGTAAATGATGTGTCTGTGTCTAATGGATACATATTGACATGTTAAAAAGCTAGATGTAGCCTTAATAGGGTCTCAGAATAATGAGTACAATTAAAGAAGCCAAACATCTTATAACAATGATCTAATTTCTTCAAAGGCCATAATAGTATAAAAACAAGTGATGGTTCACAGTAGGGATATCTAGCCTCATACACGATGTAGCCACAACTATGGAGTAATTACTCAAATAGGGTCACAATAGTCATGCAAAAGATTATAACAGTGTCACTAATGAATATCCAATGCCTCATTCACAGTCCAAAGATAGTCATCATTGATAAAACACCAGTAGCATATAAGGGAAAGTCTTTGATAGAACATGTAATTCATGACAATATATTTTTCAGCCCAAGGAATTATGTCACTACCAATCATGTTACTGTCATAAAATAAAGAATACTATGTGTATTCCAAAAATGTGGTATCAACCTTCAAGAGGGGAAAACATCTCAAACACACACATGAAACATTGCATTAGAGTAAGAAATCACAAAACAAGTTAGTGAACCAAAAACTCTCAAAATCATTCAATGCTCCTCTATCTCTAAAGATCTTCAAGATTCAAGGTGGCCCTCACTTGGAAGAGCACTTGATCTCTTAGATGACAACCTAGAGAACAAGATTTTAATGATGATTCTAGGATCAAAATGGATGCAACTGAGATCCTAGTGAATGGTGAGATGATTGATGAAAACTAAGAATTCAAGATGCAAAACTAGACATGATCAAGATGATGAAGATAAGATGAAGCTATGTTGATTCCAAATTGAAGATTAAGATGAACTAAGTAAGCTAGATGAAGATGAAAACTAAGTAATTGATATGAAGTTAAGCTAACTAAAATGACCTAAAGTATGATGCAAATGCTAAGTGCTATAATGTTAATGCTTGAAGACTTGGATGCTTGAATGTGACCAATGAGATCCTTTGATAACCTGCAAAAGACTATAATTTTGATGCACAAGATTGGGATTTTTTGAATTGAAAAAATGAGTTCTATTTATAGGAAAAATAGAGAAATGGATGGTTGAGATTGAGTAATCTCAACAAGGGCTAGGATTGAAAGTTAGCAATCCATGGGAGAGATTCAATCCAATCCCAAGTTGACAAATGTCACCTTAAGAGGGCTTGAGAGGATGCTAAACAAGCATTAGATGCTAAGAAAGCAATTAGGGATAGCCTCAAGGAGTGACATCATTGGATAATGTTATTGACCAGGAAGGCATGCTATTACCCAAAAGGTAAACTCTTGTGCAACATGGGAAAATGGTTAAAGGGACAACCATCATGGCCAAGGGGTGTGGGATTGTAAGAGGCATTAAATGCCTTTTGAAGACTTTGGAGGCTAACTTTCCCAAAGAGGAAAACCACTAGTGGTTTATGTAAGAGCCTTACATGTTTGGAAGACTCAACAAGTTAACTTGTTGAAATAGATAAAGTCTTAAATGCATTTTGAAGACTTTCTTCCAAATTTGGAGAAGTCACTCCCCCAAATTTAGGGAAAGGATATGATAAGGAGATTAGAAATGATTAGGATTGGAGCAGGAGGTTTCTAGAAGGATGATCATGGAAGCAAGTGGGAGATGTAGGAGAATGCAAGTGGGTGGGTGAGAATAGGATTTTTAGTTAAATTCAAATGATTTAATTTAGCCAAAGGGGATGCAACTTGTATTTGTAGGATTTTGCAAGTGGGGGAACTATTCACAAATAAATAATGATTTATTTATTTGCAAAGGGGATTTTCAATTAAATGTAAATTTAATCAAAAGGGGAAAAGGAGATTTTAATCAACTAACTAAGATTTATTTAATCAAATGGCTAAGGGTACTATCCATAAGAAGGATATAGAAAAATGGTGAGCGGGAATGCGAGGTTCAGAGGGTGTGCGAGGAGCAGAAGGAGTGCGGATCGCAGACAGCAGTGAGAAAATCACAAATGGCTCCACATAATGGCCAAACACAGGAAGATGAAGCCCTGTAGGATACGCATACAAGGAAGGCAGAAGGCCTCAAAGGCGATCAAAAAAAGATGCAGCTGTCGGATAACCGGACAGCATGGCAAATACTGGATGGGGATTGGAATAATAACGGGCTGGTTAACAGAAGTCAGAATAATGAGCAGATTTCATTCAATGAGGAGGATGAACCACAACCAAAATGTACCGAAGAAACCAGCATTAATAATCCGATATCAATTGATTTAACGAGTGAAGTGGTGGATGAGCAGTATATTTGGGAAGACCTCGTGCTTATTGCTCGAATTATCAGACCTAAACAACCAAGGAAATGCATCATGCCCTAGGTTGAGAAGAATTGGGGTAGCCAGGTGGTGGTAAAATACCTTCCAAAAGGTTTCTTTATCATTATTTTTGCAGAAAAAGAGAATAGGGACCGAGCCCTAAATGCGAAAAACTGGTATTTTGAAAAGTTTCCACTATACATCCAACCCTGGACACCCAACTTTAATCCATTAAAATTGGCGATCTATGATTCACCCGTATGGATTAGATTGTTCAATCTCCCAATTGAGTATTGGGGGGAACCGTGTCTTGAAAAAATTGGCCGATCACTGGGCACCTTATTGGAAATAGATGAGGGCATTATTGATAATGACTCTTATGTGTATGCGAGGATGAGAATTGCAGCAATTAAACAGATTCCTTCTTGTTTAAACTTAACAATGGCAAACAGGATTTGGAGGCAGGAAATAGAAATTGAGAAAGATTTGTAGGAGTGTCAAAGGTGTGGAAGCAAAACACATCTAACCAAGAAATGCAGAATATTTGTGCGAAGGGCAAATAACAAAATTCAGAAGGACGAAAAAATGGTTTGGCTGGAGAAAATGAACAATAGGCCTCGAACAACTCCTGAGGTTATGATGACACAAACTAAGGATAGCATCCACACAGATCCTATCCCTCAGCCTTGTCAGAAGGACCCTGAATTAGTCAACCCAGAGCGGGAAGTCGTCCCAAACCTAGGCTTGATACACCCAGTAGAGCTTCCAGTTGCAAATGAAAATGAAGAGTGCACTGTAGACTCTGATACTAGTAACTCGGAGCCAGAAGAAGAGGGAGATGCTATTGACATTCTAGACCCCAAATGCATTAGCCAATCTGCTAATACCCTCCTGGGTAGGACTAAAGGGGGTGAAGGTAGGAAAAGTAATCAGCAAATTAGGGAAGAAAAAGCCAAGGAAAAAGGTATTGTCAACGTTCGGGACTTCATAAGGAGCTCCAAGGGAGGTAGCCCCTCCCTTGGAAAGATATGAAAATCGCTTCATGGAATGTCAGGGGACTTTTGGCCCCTAACAAAAGACGCTTGATCAAAAGAGCGTTGATCAAGCTTGAGGCGGACATGGTCTTACTTCAGGAAACAAAACTGTGCAGTGATAAGATACAAGAGTTCATTAAGTATTGCTCAAATTGGGAAGGATTGTTCCAAGATGCCAGAGGGACCGTAGGGGGACTTGGAATGCTATGAAATCCAGAGGTCTTTGAGGTGGATCCAATCGCATCCAACGAGTTCTGGATGGTTTGCAACATCAAAACAGGGGGCACATACTTCCCTCTTGTCAACATTTATGGCCCAATTAAAACAGATGAAAAACTGAGGGTATGGTCTGAGATTTATGATCAATTACAATTCCTGGATAAACAGAAAGTTATCATGGTCGGGGACTTTAATGCAATTATCGATATAGATGACAAAGTTGGTGGTCTCATAAAGAGCACAAAAGTAATGGAGGATTTCAAAGAATTCATCTCAAAATGTCAAGTAATGGATGTGGTTCCTAAAAATGGTAAATTCACCTGGACAAACAGAAGACTTAATTTCTCTAAAATCTTTGAAAGATTGGATCTCTTTTTTGTAGGTGAATGGCGGGATAATGGTAGCTTCTCCATAAACACTAACATCATCCCACAAGCGGGTTCGGATCACTTACCGGTTATGTTGTCTATCAATCACGAAATTCCCAAGAACAGGAACTATTTTAAATTCCAGAGCATGTGGTGGAGGGATCCCTCATTTTTGGAGTCATTAAAGGTTTGGTGGTGGGAGAGCAATAGTTACATGGGCTCTCCTAGTTACCGGTTTGTCAAAAGAATCCAATACATTAAAAACAAAATCAAACAATGGAACAAGGTGTCATTCAAAAATATCTTCGCCGAAAAAGTAAGAATTGAAGATGAATTGGAAGAGATCAATAACATAGTTATGTCTATAGGCATGGACCGCGAAGATTATCTGAAAGAAAAATCACTTAAGGAGCAATATGCGGAAATGTTAAGTAGAGAAGAGGTATACTGGAGGGATAAATCAAGGGCGCTATGGATTGCAGAGGGAGACCGAAACACAAAGTTTTTTCATGCCTCCTCAAAGGGCAAAAGAAACAAGAACAAAATAACGTCGATCCTGGATGACAATGGTTCCCTGAGAAATACTGAGGCTGGAATTGAGCAAGCTGCACTAGAGCACTTTGAAAAAGTTTTGGGATGCAATAACTAGTCCTAGACCGCATCCGATAACAGGTTATCTGAAATTCTTCATAAGATGGTATCTGAGGATGAGGCAATGATGTTGTGCAAACCATACTCTTTGGAGGAAATTAAAAGAGCTACATTCAAGCTGCACCCTCATAAGGCCCCGGGTCCGGATGGAATGACTACAAACTTCTATCAAAGATGTTGGGATTTCATGGGACATGACATTTGGATGGTAGTAGAAGAATTCAGAAAAAAAGGTAAGTTTGTTAAAGAGTTGAATAACACACTTATAGCATTAATTCCCAAAAAACAGGATTGTACTACAATGAATGATTTTAGGCCCATATCGCTATGCAATACCATATACAAAATTATATCGAAGGCTATGGCTATCAGAGTAAAGATAATCCTACCCCACCTCATCTCTGAAAACCAAAATGGTTTTACCCCAAGAAGGGAGCTAGCAGACAGCATCATTCTTGTATCTGAAGTGATGCACTCTATACACAAGGAAAATTTAAAAGCTATGATCATAAAACTTGACGTTGCAAAAGCGTACGACAAGGTGGTGTGGCAATTCTTGGTTAAAGTTTTAAAGTGTTATGGTTTTCTGAAGGAGTGGATTGACTGTATCTCTTTCTACATATCCACAATCAATTTCTCTTTGCTGGTGAATGGTTTGGTTTGTCTCTTTTTCAAAGCAATTAATGGGTTGAGGCAGGGTGACCCCCTATCCCCTGCTCTCTTTGTCCTAATGGTGGAGGTACTAGGGAATTTGATTAAATCAAAGCAAGCAACCAGGCAGTGGAATGGCATTTGAGTCCATAGATCAATAGAGCCCATCACACATTCGCAGTTCGCTGATGACACGATTCTGTTTGGAGAAGCCACGATGAAGGAAGCAAAAGGAGTGTGGGAAGTATTAGAGGAATACTCTCGATTGTCGAGTCAAGAGATGAATAAGGACAAGTCACACATTTTCTTTTTTAACACAAATAATTTGAATCAAAATCGCATCGCTCAGGTCTTGGGTTTCAGCAGTGTCGAATTGCCCCTTAAATACCTTGGGATCAAAATTGATAAAGGTAGTAGACAAAATCAAATATGGGATGATGTATTAAAGTCATGCAAAATGAAATCAGAGCAATGGAAGAACAGGTGGCTCACTCAGGCTAGTCGACTTTTAATGATAAGATCTGTGTTAGCAGCAGTCCCAATCTACAGTATGCAATGTTTCCACATGTCAAATCATGTTGGTGCTAAATTAGATGGCCTTTTAAAGAAATTTGTTTGGGAAGGGACCAAGGATCATAGAAGGATACCATGTGTTTGTTGAAGGAGGATGGGGGAGCAGGGTTTAGAAAAATGAATATCCAAAACACGGCCCTTGGTGCAAAACTGTCGAGGAAAATGTATAAAAATCCTGAGAAGTTATGGTGTAGAATTTTTTAGAAAAAATACCTCGACTCTGATGCGCCGGATCGAATTTTCACAATGGTTTATTCGGAAATGGGTTCTCCCACATGGAACTTCCTCTGGAAAAGCCGAGACATTATTACAAATCATATCTCCTGGAAGGTTGGCAATGGGTGTAGGGCTAAATTCTGGTGGGATTCCTGGGAGGGCGAATTGTCGCTGGCAGAAAGATTCGAAGATCAGGACTGGATTAACTCCATTGAATTTGCCATAGGTTTGCAGGTGGCTAATTACTTTGAAGGGGTCGACTGTCATGGCATAAGGAATTGGAAAAGGATAGCAATAGGCAACCCTGAGCTGTGTGAAAGGTTGGAAGAAATCATAAAAAACAGAGCAGTCTTAGCCACGGATGAGGAGGCTTGTTTATTTTGGTGTGCTGCCAAGTCAGGGGAATACAGTGTCAAGTTGGGATACGAAGTACAGAGACATAGAGTGGTTAATCCAAATTGGCCTAGTAAGTTATGCTGGAATAAATGGGTTTTGCCTAAAGCAGGGACGTCCCTATGGATTGCCCTGAAC
Organism: Cryptomeria japonica; assembly: GCF_030272615.1. Classification (NCBI taxonomy): domain Eukaryota; kingdom Viridiplantae; phylum Streptophyta; class Pinopsida; order Cupressales; family Cupressaceae; genus Cryptomeria; species Cryptomeria japonica. The sequence continues at coordinate 115,238,236 of NC_081410.1, read as the reverse complement.
GGTCGAATTCTCACTGGGGACAGACTCAAGACAATTGCTATCCATGGACCAAGTTGGTGCACGTTATGTAACGTTGAGGAAGAATCGGTGGATCATTTACTTTTCAACTGTAAGTTCGCTCAAGGGTGTTGGGAATGGTTTCTAGGCATGTTGAACCTTCACACAGTCAGGAATGCGACACTGAAGGAATTTTTAGTTTCATGGCCAATTTACAGCCAGTCTAAGTGGGGTGCATTGTGGCTGGTGAGCCCCGCAATGATTGTCTGGCTGCTTTGGAAAGAGCAGAATAAGCGTATATTCAAAGAGACTTCTAGTCCAATAGAGGTTGTAATTAGCAATCTTAAGACTGTCATGGAAGAAGTATAAGTGGCAAGCCCAAGAACATCAGAAAGTTCATATTCAATGATTGGGATCTGGAAATGGAGAAGAACTGGTCTTTTAAGAATGTGATCTTCCATTATCCAAATAAGAAAATAGATAGGGAAAAGGTTAGATGGGCCAAGCCTCATGGTAATTGGGAAAAACTAAACTTTGACGGGGCCTGTAGAGGTAACCCTGGGCAGGCTAGTTATGGAGCAGTCATTCAGGACGAGTTTGGGAATATTGTGGCAAGCACCTACTGGCGGATTGGTCATACTACAAATAATGAAGCAGAACTTAGAGCCCTTGAGGTTGGTCTGCTTCTTTGCAAGAAGAAAGGCTTATTTAATGTGCAGGTCGAGGGAGATTCTCAGGTTATTATAAATGGAATTATTAACTCCAAGTTTACTAATTGGAAATTGGCCAGATGGCTACCTCGTATACACAATTTGCTACAAACAATCAAGCCCTATGAGTTATCTCACATCTATAGGGAACGTAATCGATTGGCAGATCTTTTTTCCAATCTTGGGGTCATGTCGGATGTGGCAGAAGTGACAGTTGACCTCGATTTGATAAGCTTGGAGATTAAGGAGCTGAATAGAATGGGTTTAATGGAAACAAAGAGAGACGGGGTTGGGTAATGTCTCCAGCTTTTAGGTCTGTGAATGTACCTACAGTACCATGATGAGGTGGCAGAGGAATCATACAAGCTTAGCAGACTGACCATTCAAAATAGCAGTGTCGGTGGAGTTAGCAGCATCTGATCGACATAAAGCCTATGTAGGACATAATTGTGCAGACTGTTCGATCTTGATCTTTTTGGCAAGTGTGCTTCATATGGAAACTACTAGAATACTCAAACTCTATAAAAGATCCACTTCACTTGGCTCGACGTCAAGGATATTTGAGTGTCAGGCAAGTCATTGGGGAGGAGAATTCTAATGGCATACTTTGGTAGAGTTGGTTGCATGAATTGTGAGGAAACACTTGATGCCCAAATCCGCAACATGTTTATTACAGAAGAGTATGCCTATGAGGCAATAAAAGGCTTGGTTGGGATAACACTCAATTTTGAGCAGCATTGGTGTGACTCCACAGTTTACGAAGCGGTCCTTATGCCTCTAGTGGACGTCATAGAGAACAGGGAAAGGGTTGTGGAGATGTTGTGCGGCTTTGCTAAACACGTCAACGGCAACTGCATTGTCAATGCAATTTTGAGTCTGCCAGAGAATGTGTGGTTCAACATCCTAAAAACATATTTTCAACCGGACATGTTCCTACCCACTGAGTCTGAGGATGAAGAGGAGGAGAGTGAGGATGGAGGGAGCGAGGCGTCGGACGATAGTGAGCGAAATAGGGCCGAAGCAAGGCAGTTGAAGAAGGAAGAACTAAAAGAGATGATGGGGTCATTCGGGGAGAATGCTTGGGAAGTCTTTAGATGTGCAGTGCAGAATGGGAATATGGCTCCCTTTCGCAGAGTGACAAACACTGAAACATGGTGGTTTTTAGCTGGAGCAACAGAAACAGTGATCAGTGTGGGTGAATATGTCGGGGTTATCATGCAAACTTTCAATGGTGGTGCTTAATGTGTGTATCAGTTTCCCTCTTTAGCCATAAGACGGTCCCTGTTTTTGGTTTACTGTTTCAGCAATGGTTCAAAATATTGAGGAGGGGATAGTTAGATAATCAGGCTGGGAAGTAGTTAGATAATATATGTATGATCAGACTTTGTATTCAGGGGTGGGTAGGTAAGCTGGTGTATGTTGTTGCTATCAGGCCTAGAAGCCATTTTGTAATATTTTTTAAAAGTTAATATAAGGGTGCTATCCCCTTTAAAGATAGCTCTTACCATTAAAAAAAAAATGGCTAAGGGTACTTAATCAAACCTTAGTTTAATTAATAGGTTAAGCTAGAAGAAGGAGATTTAATCAAATCTTTAATTTGATTAAAAGGCCAATTAGAAGAATAGGGATATTAATTAAATCTTAATTTAATTAATTGGAAGAATTAGGGATAATTAAATGAATAAAATTCACTTAATTCATTGTGCAACTTTTAGGTGTGCACACTATGATTGCATGAAAAGACATTAGCTATATGAAAGCAACACAGAGCTCCCATGATGATATAACCGTCAATAATTATAATGAAAAGCATATACACGAGTCAAGATTATCAAAGGATTAACATATATCCAAACCCTTTCCCTTATAGCACTCATGAGCAATACAAATGGAGTAGTGAGTATGTGTGTATACACAGACACCTGTAGCAGTATGAAGACCAATACACAATCAATGCAATTTTATCCTTCAAACCATGAAGATCACTATCAAGTTGAACAAAGTCAAAAGAATCATGTACAAAGCATTGAGTATCCATCACCATTGATGTTGTGAGCAGGGTAATGAGAAATATCAAAATTCATTCTCAAAAGGGTGTATGAACCTTCAAAATAAAAGATGCTAGAGCCTTGAGACTATTGTTTTTATCAAGAAGCATGATAACATGAATATCTCATAAACCCATGGGTGACAGTCAAATAACAACCAAAATAGAAGGTAGAGGCTCAAAACCCTATGTTGCCTTAGTTGCATAGATGGAAATATTTACAACATATAGAGCAATAGTCACTGTCAATAATAGAGAATATTCATTTCAAAAACTTATACAATGAAGATGAATCACAATGGATGGTAGTGGCAAGTAGGTCTTGATAAATTATACAGCCCATAATAACTCAACATGGATAAGGCGGCCAGTAGAAAAGTGTGTATTGCAGTCACCAAATACAAGGAAAAAAAATTTGCATACAAATTGCATTAGTCTCAATACCATTTTTGCAGCCAAAGACCCAAAAGGACAATCATGAGCCAATAAGGGCACACTACACTTCTAAGAAAGCTACAATAGTCATATACAGTATCAGAACACCCCTTAAAGGACTGTGATAGCCTATGTCACCAGGTTCGGCCGAATTTCATCCTTGAAGTTCGAAATTCGCCGAACTTAAAAAAAACAAAAAAAATCGTTGAAATTAGATTTTTTTATTTTTATTTTTTTCTATGTTTTGTTGTTTCTTCTTAATTTTAATTTTTGGCCTTCTTCTTCTGTTAATATTTTGTAAACACATCTTCAATATGTTGTGAGTTGCGGCCTGTAGGAGAAGTAGTCGCGGACCCGTGATAGTCGCGGCCTGTAGGAGAAGTTCGCTTGCAATTTTTGCCTGTCGTTTTTGCTGTCGTTCGTGCCCTAGCATATGTTTCATTGTTTCCTATGGTTTATATTTTATAAATATGTCATCTTTTTGTAACGATTTCAAATCTATTTATCAATGTTAAACTATTTAGGCAATTTTATAGATATATTACATATATTTATTAAAACAATTTAAAAATTACATATGGCGAATTTAATTCGAATTTTATACATTTCGAATTTCTTCCTCATCGAACTTCATTTGAATTTCAAAGTTGTCGAACTTCGAATTCAAATTCGAACCTAGTGACTTAGGTGATAGCAGTTATAATATAGAGAAATCAATCCTCTGTCTAAGAGGAATTAGCATAGGCACACATTCATAAAGACTTATTTGTTGACTGTAATAAGTCTTTATGATTGTAATAAGCTTTTTCAAAAGGTTATGTTAAAATTTGAAATGAATTTTTTCTTGATGTTTTTATAATTTAATTATTTTAAATAAATTGAGATTATGTCATAAATCACTTTCTATATATTTACAAATATCAATATAATAACAATTTAAAATTAAAAAAAAATTATATAACATTTCTTTTCTTTTTTTTTAACTATTATATATAATCTTTTATAAAATAACAATACAAAATAAAAAATTATATTTATAAGTAAATAATAATAATATCAACATAATAAAATAATAATAATAAATTATTAAAAAATTTATAATATAAACTAACAATTAAAGAATGCAAAATAATATAATTAAAAAAAATTAATATATTAGATTTATGTTTTCAATTATCTTAATTGACTTAACAATGTTTATAATGAAAATGTGTTTGTAAATCAAAATGTCAATTTCTATTTTAAAAAATATATTTAAAAGACTTCTACTTTTTTTTTCGTAAATGAACATAAATGGGATGCTACACTTTTAAATGGGATGGTATTTCCGCCAAATTATTTTTAATTTGTTTTCATGCCAAATTCGGGTTCTGCTGAGCATGCTGAAATGGTATTTTCACACCAAATTCGTGTTCTGCTGAGTAATGCTGAAATGGTATTTTCATGCCAAATGTGTGTTGCTTATTTTCTTCCAAATTCTTCTGAGTATGCTGAAACGGTATTTACATGTCAAATGTGTGTTGCCTATTTTCTGGCATTGAAACCAGCGAATGTCAAACCAGAACCCAAAATAAACCATGCAAATGGTGTCGCAGAGAAGATTCAAAGCAAACGGTTAATAAATCCTGCAACGAGTAAGTGGCAGCCTTTCAGCATACTCAACGAATTAAAAGTAATTTTCACATTTTCAGAAAACTTACCGGGATAATTGCATCCGGTGACTGAAATTTTTGAATTTGAAAATGTCAAATTTAGGTCCGCTTCTCATTATGAATCAATTGCTTTGAGACACAAATGAGGGTCAGAAAATATTGAATTCGGATGATATTGTCGCCAACAATTGAGTACAGAATGATGATTAGTGTGCTACTCTGTGCAGCCTTGGCTTTGCAGAGTGCATTATCTATAGAAGAAAAAAGGGCTGCTTTAGGAGTACCAAGGGCAAAAGAGGGCTTTTCCAGCAGTAGCGGCTGGCGTGGCCGCGGCGGCGGGCGCGGTGGTGGAGGCGGAGGTGGGAGGCCGAGCATAGGAGGTGGAGGCATCGGGCGTGGTGTTGGTGGAGCTGGTGATAGGGGTTCCAGCAGAGGCGGAGAAGAAAGTAACAGCAGTGTAATTCAACATCCATGCATTTCACTGCTCAGTATATGCTCCTGCGTACTCTGCCCTTTTTTCCTCATTGCATCGTTGACAGCATGACACATTTTGTGCAGAATATTTAGGTAAGACACTTGCCCTGGTTTCAATGAGTTTTATCTTTAAAGAATCTATACACTGCTGGAACTGTTTTTTTTTCATTCCAAGGACTGTAAAACCCCAACATTTTTAATTCCATAGTTCGATATTGTGCCTCAACCAAACCTGGCCCCAAAAATTCGTGGACTGAAGGGGAAAAATGGTAGATCCAGAAACTTAATTGAAAGTAGTAGATGTAGGGAGATTGATTAAGTTCGCTTCATTTTGGGAAAAAAAATTCATTGACAGCATGCCACTGTTTGAGCACAATATTGAGGTAACTCACTTGTTATGATTTTGCAGTTATTACATTTTAAAACAATTCTGTTGTAGACATTTCAATGATGCCAAGTTTAAATCTTTTATAATTAAAAAAGAGAATAAACAATTATATTGTTATATGTTAAATGAAGGCATTGGTTCTGTGTAAAGTTAGATCTCACACCTAGAAAAACAATATATTAATTACTTCATGTGCACAGGCTATCAGTGGGTTTTTTTAAGGTTACGCTATGCTGCATTTGTACAAATGTGTTGTACAATATGTTGATCTTTACAATTGTTTTATTTTTAAATGTGATTAATTTTTGTTGTAATTTATATAGTGTAAGTTTTCTATTGCATCATGTTATATGGTACGAGATAGGCATGGCTCTGCGAACGTACTGAGATCTATTGAAATTCATGTTCTTGGATCATTGTTAAACATTCTCAATTTTGTTGAAATATCCATACAAAATAAATGGTTATACTCTGGTTCTAGGCAGTTGGAAATCTGCCATTATCGTTAATAGTCCTTTAATTTTTTCTAGACTATTAAATTTTTAACAGCTCTGATAAAATGGCTAAACCATAAGCCTAAAGGTCTCCAACCCTTGGAGGGAACTATGTTTTGTTGAGCTCTCTGAGAACAGGGGTTTTTGGAATGTTATGGAACTCAGAGAATAATCTATGTATTTAACCAAAATTAATATAAATCTGGCTCTGCCTTTACCGATCAAAAAATAAATAAATGGTTATATGTGTTTTCATTTTTCTATAAAGTTGTTGCTGCTGCATTTGAATTTTAGTATTTTACATTGAATGCTTCTTTTGGGGACACTGTCAAAGAGAGCCTAACACCTTTATCATATTTTGCAGGTTATTGTACCTCACGAAGAAACTCGGTCTAGGTTATTGCATTCTCTTGATGAGATTATCACTAGTGGATCTTTTCAATGCAGCAGAATTGGAATATATTTTTTTACTACTACAAGACCTTTTCATTGTTGGTTCTAATCCCATTCATTCTATTGTTTTCTTATTTGGGTGTTTATTTTCTATCCAAATGGAACTTCTATGTTATTTTTTTTGACAATTATTTTTTTTAAGGTCATCATAATCACTCATTTTCAGTATTTAAGATCTTGGGTGAAATAATTTGTTTTGAATTTTCATTATCAATATATTCAAGAAAAATTAAATAATTTTTTTTGATATTAGTACTTACAATCAAATTTATGCTAAATCAAATTTACTTCAAATTTCTATATCACACCTACATTTCAAGAAAAATAAAAATTGGATGTCTCATTATTGTGCACTTACATATAAAGAAACTTTTCTTAAACTCTTTCCTATGAACTTTTCTTAAACTCTTTCCTATGAACTTGATTTTATCAAATAAGTTTGCAATGTGAACATCTACTTTCACAGCTAGAACTTTTCTAGCTTTCCATACTTTCTACAGATACCTCTGATATTGATTTAGGTACAGTTTTGTTTTAGTAGATTACTTTTGTCTTTTACCGTTCACCTTTTCTTTGTTCAAGATGCTTCTGATGTTTGCTTTGGTGCAACTTTATTTTAATTCGTTGATGATTTGTATCATTTACCTACATGACCTCTTTGTTGACCTTGACTTCAACCAATAAATAACTGATCCACTGAGAGATAAAAAGTTATCAGTTATTTATTAGATGGATGAGGACTTTCATATTTATGATTTGAAGCTTACAGTGACTTGTTTATGTATGTCTGTCTTGCTAGATTTTTAAGGCATTTTGCAAGCCTCTGCTCAGGCGAATATAACCCATTTCTATTTGGTGCCTCAGCAGAGTTGGTTTATTGTTAATAGTCTAGTTTTTGTCTACTGTATGCATCTCTGGCAATAACTGCATCGGGGTCACCTCGCATACACAACCTTCTTTGAATTATCGCATCGCGTGGGAACATTTGTAGCTACATTTCAACATGAATAAGAATCTCTTGAATGTGCCTAATATTCTGAGCTCTCATCCTTACCTTGTTTTTTATTTACCTTATTTCTACCATAGAGTCTTAAGAAATTATGAATGGATTCTACAATTCTATCCCAATTACCAATTTATTAATACAATTTGCACAATTGTGGTGCTTCAAATGTGTAACCTTCTTTTTTATATATCTTTAGAAATTTTATTAAGCTTATAGGTTGTAGCTTGAAAAAATTACATTTCAATGGGATGGTGGGCATATAAGGAGTGTGGAAGGACTTGGACAACTTTGTTATGCAAGGAAAAATTACACCAAAGAAACTCTTGTCCAAGTAGACCCTATCTAACCTAGAGAAAAATGTTTTGGGACCTTTTTGAAAGTTAATCTATGTAAACTAGATTCCTTTGCTATCATATTTGCATTTATATAGATGTTCAACAAAATTTCTTTTCCTTTTAAACTAAGATAAAACATAAAACAATTCATTGTCTTCCCAATCAAATAATCTACAACTATCTAAGTTGTCCTCATCTTTTATCATGTTAAAATCACCTCAAATGATCAAGAGACGACCTCGTATATGACAAGTATTTACTAGTCATACATTTCAAACCTTTCCCTATAGTCATTCAATGCATATATTGAACATATTTTTGTCTATATAGATGGCTTATAACATTTCCTTTCCTCTTGAACTTAGACAAAAATGATAATTCATTATCTTTCTAATCAAATTTACAACCACCCAAGTTATGCTCATCCCCTATCATGTTAAAATCACCTCCAATGATCAAGACACAAACTAGTATATGACAAGTCAACTAGTCACACATTTGAAACCTTTCCCTATAGTCATTTAGTGCATATATTGGACATATTCTAAAATATTTCCCTTCAATAGAAAAAAGAATCTATAAAACCCTATTATAGGTAGAGCAACCAAAACCCTAAATTAAATTGGCCCATCTAGAATGCATTAATATGGTCAGGTCTCCCCCTCCTTAATGATAATTAGTGGAAAAATATCTTCCCTCACATCAAATGTATTTGCATGCACATTCCAATCTGAAACCAAGAAATTTTTATCTTCTAGAGCAATGAAAAATCCAACCTAAGTCTAAAATTATTAAGTTCCTAACCATAACCCTCATATCATTAACCTCAAGTTCATTAAAAGGAAAGGAAAGAGGATTATTGAAGGGGGAAAGTTACTTCTAAACAAATTCTAAAAACAAGCTAGCAAAGGGGAGGCCTAGATTCCTTCTTTCTTCCAAGGCCTTCAAGATGAGGGCTATCCAAATCACCCTCTTCCCTCACTTTTGCCCCACTCTTGCCAACAAATGCTTAGCATTCCCATTTTTGTCATGTATTTTCAAAATTTACATTCCATTAGACATAAACCACATTGAACACAATCATTTTTTTATTATAACAAATGAGGAATTACCCCTAGTTTAACTACATTTTCATTACCAAAATTCTAGAAGTTCCATTATTTTGGGACAAGGTAGAGTGCGTGAAATTCTAACTAAAATTAAACAAGGGTTGAGAGCCAATAAGACTATCAAAAACCCTTTTATTTTTATCCAAAATATTCTTTCCTCCCAATTTCTCACACCCTACTAAGGTAGTTCCCAAGGGTCTTTTGACAATTTAAATGTTGGGGACTAGTGTTGACAATATCACAATTTTCAGCTAGAATAACTACATATTCATTATAGTTTAAAACAATGAGAAATGTCATTCTTGGATTTATTGGAGGGCAGTTTTAGTGCCCCTAGTTTCCTCATTTTCATTAAACATCCTCAGTTATCTTTCTTTACAAGATGGCACTTATTCCTCAACTGTTCATTTGCACAAAGGAAGCATAAGTTAAGGCCTCCAGGCCCATTTATTTGACACACAATTTCAACGCCATGAACATTAGAGGAAAGAATAGATGGGATATGAGATAGGCATTAAAAAGAAATCAATATCTTGGCATTCATATACAAAAGAGAGGACCTAGTGTCCTCAATATTTATCACCTCTCCCAAAAGTTTCAAAACCTATGAGAGCAAAACCCACAAGTTTGATGAGACATTGCAAAATTATATCCATCTAGGGGGGGATTATAGCACATCATCTTCAAGGCTAGGGATAGGATCCCATGAAAAATCTCTAAACATGGTGTCTAACACTCCAAAAAAAATTGCTATATTACACCTTTTTTTGCATATCCCCATTCTTAAACACACACAAAAATCCTGTTTGCAACATGCAACAAAATGAAACAGACAAACCTAATTTCTTACCCTAGATTGCACATATCTATCTGGTCATCAAAGAATTTTTGAGACAATGGGTTTTCAATGTCAAACAAACAAAGAAAATGTCGTTTTTCAATCTTTTCTCTCCATTTCCACAAAATACTCCATAGCTTCATTAGAATTTATGAAAGGGATAAACAAAATGAACTTCCTAGCTTTCTCCTTTGATCTATTTTTAAAAGGCCCTTTCATCTTATTCTATGACTCCAAATCCAACTCAAAAAATGCTTTTCACTTTGTCCCTAATGAGGGCATGTTAAATGGACTTATTAGAACATACATTTTCCTCTCCCAAACTATATGCCATGCAAACCATCTTGGCTATCCAATTATAATGCTTTTGTTTATGCTAATTAACAATGTAAGATAAAGATGTGATGGCAAAGAGTAAGAATATAAGAGAGTCTATTAAAATAAACAAAAATGGAACATGAAAAAATTTAAAAAAAGAGACTAGTCAACAAACAATAACAAAGGTTTCTATCAACTTAGGGGTCTCGTGTGCAGATTCTACAACCTTTTGCCTTCTATGTCAAGCCTTCGTTGGCAAGCCTTCAGAAATGGGTGTTGAATTCTCAAAGGCCTCTTGTGGTAGGTAAGATTGACCACCTCCCCTATACTAAATGTTTTCTTATTGCTTCTTTTGCCTCTTCAAAGGACAAAGATTTGGTGCTAGGTAAGATTTGATCTTGGGGAGAACACTCTCCATAAAACGGTTCAAATCAAAGATTCAAAACTTCCAACATCCAACAATGGAGTTCTTGCAATAAACACACACATGCAAAACAAAATGAACTATTAAAGCACACATGCATGCAAATGGATTTCTAACTCCATTGCACTCCTATCAACCAAAGTCTTGTGTTTAATCAAAAGTGTTGTCAGAAACACACATGCACGAGGCTATGGTGAATGGAGATTCATGATGCAAAGAAATTAAAGATGCAAGAGTAGGCAAGATTAAAGATAAAACTATAAAAAATGTAGGAGAAATTCGAAAATACAAGTATGAAAATGATAGATTGACTTGTCAAGCTTAGAAATGAGGAGCAAGGTATTTATAGATGTCCTTAGGGGCGGATCCAATATTAGAGTGAATGTGGGATAGAAGATTAGCTTGGAGGTGTTGGTCCCACATGCATAAGATAAGTGAAATGAATATAGTGGGATAGGATAAATAAGGGATGCATTTGATATACTAAAAGGATTTAGGAATTTGTGACTTTAATGAATAATGGAATATGTATTATTTAATCGATTGTATTATTAAATGTAATTGACAGAATAATGGAAAATGAGTATATTATGGATGAATATAATAATATGGAGAAATATAATAATTTGGATCCACTTAATGATTGAAAAAAATTGAAGTTCATTGAAGAGGACAATATTAATGGAAATTTTTGTGTCTACATTTTGCCCCTCTTTGAGACAATGCAACCTATCGCGTTGTTTCAAAGAAAATGATCAACTAATATATGCCCTAGAGATATCCTGGTAAGGATGATGATTGATATGATATGCCCCCTCAAGAGATTGATCAAACAGATGATGGGAAGGTTGATCTCCCGATAGATTACGGAAAAATGATTGGATGATTGATATTGCACAAGTGATTAAGTTAAGATGTACATTCGATGGAAAGGCACAGTTGATGAGGCATAACTGAACAATTGATGGAAATGAACAATATAGCCAGGTTGATAAGCTAATAGGAATTAATGATAGCGCAAGATAAGGTGATCCAAGGATTGATTGACTGATTGATCCAAGGGCATTGAGATTACAAGAAGCAAGTTGGTTGGTTTGATAAAGCGATTAAATATTTAGAGACATGCATCAGTTGGATATAGTGTTTGATCAATTGATCTCATTGCAATGAGAAGAATGAAGAAGATGATGAAAAGACATGATGAAAAAGAGAGATGAAAGGAGTGATGAAAGAAGAATGAGTGATGAGAAAGGGAATATGAATGTGAGGAGAATTATTGTGCTTTCAAGGTGCTTATGTCATCATCGAGCTTATTATGGCAAATGGAAAAAAAACTCATCTTGATATAGATTAGACCCAAATGACTCAATGCCAAGTGTGTGAAAGAAAACACATCAGACAATCAAGGAATGTCTTAATATGTATCAGACCTTTATGTTGTTGATGATCTTAGATGATCATATCATAAAGCGTGTCATCATATCACTAAGGAACATTCCACAAGCAGCATATGAGTGAGCATACCCCATCCTCACCTTTCTAGTCAAAGACATCTTGGAGATAAAATCTCTAGTCAGAGACATCTTGAAAAAGCTAAAAGATGTCACCAAAGATAAAATTAAAAACAATCAAATAGGTGATTAAATAAACAAACATCATGTGTTCAACCAAAGTGAATCTTGTTCACAGTTATCGTGTTGATTGGATAGTCGATAGGTATTGTTATGTCTGCTAAATCATAGTATCGTCACGTCACGATTTCGTTGAAGTTCAAAGTTGCATGCTTATCCGAAGTGTTCGTGTCTTCACAATATCTATTAAATATTTTTTGGATTTTGATGAAAAGTTTTATAATTTATAGGGTTTTTAAATGTTTTAATTTTTTAGGGTTTTTTTAGGACATTTTATGATTTTTATTTTCAGGACATTTTATGATTTTAGGATTATTTCAAGACATTTTATGATTTTTAGGATTATTTCTCCCTCTATTTTTGTGAGGTGTCTTGTTATGAGGCAACTCTATTGGTCACTTCTTGAAAGTTAACCATTCCACTTCCTATATGAGGCACTCTATTTTTTCTTACATTTTGGTGGATATTGACATCTCCAAATCTTTTGGCCCAAATATGGTTTTGATTGCAAGGAAAAGGCCTTGGACTAAACCTCTTAATAGTGGCAGTCTCCCTTTTGAATGTAGGTGATGCTTCTCCATCAATCACTTAGTTATGTATTGTCCTCCCTCAACACAAGGGCATTGCTACTTGGTGGAAGAGTGCTAACAAGTCCACTTGACTATTCTATAAGAACCCAACCATGAGAGCACTTTTTTTTAGCACATAATATCAACGAGATATAATAGTATCAAAACCAAATTTTGTACAACCATTGAAGATAGTAAATCATTTCTCATCTAACCATGTAAGCAAAGATTAAAATACATCATTAAATTGATACCTGGCCAAGAAGATTAAGTAGAAAGGTCATGATGATCATCGTAATTTCTCACATTCCTTTTTCTTTTACGTCTTCATGGGATGCAACAATCCCAACCATGTGAACCGCTACCCCATCCAAGTAGACCCGGCAAACTATCTCGGGAACTTGTAAAGGGCAATAGGTATAGCCTTGGAAGGTGACAATCTTGACCAAAACTCAACTGCAAAGAGGCTTCGGTGCATCTCATCCTACACCGTGGATTCATTTTCTTCACAATAGGGTTGGGTAAAAGTTTAATAGTATGGTATGTAGGTAGGTAAAATGACTTACTCCTATCTATTCTAACACATCCCATTAGAAAAGGATTGTTGGTGTATTGTGCACTACACTATGGATCCCATCCATTTCTTGGTCTTCTGCACCAACAAAGATGGTGGCAAGTAGGGGTCATTATGCATTGGTCAATCGGGTAGACGATTCGGTGTATCCCATTCTACACCAAGGGTTCATCCTCCAACCTAAGGGTCGTATGGGCTTAAGAGAGAATCCCTAAGTAGTGAACCTACCAACCCAATGGATTCCAACTGCTATCACCTATAGGCCATCGATGAGGAGAATGTCCACCTAAGAAGAATTAGCTTCCAACATATATCACCTTATGACCTTAGTGATATAGTCAACTATCTTCTTCCCCAACTCGGGTAGCACATGGCATCGGTCACCCTCTTGTTATAGGTGACTGCCAATGTACCATCAAATACAACGATTAACTCTTATTACCGCTACCCGCATGTTAAGGAAACTACCCATGTAACTATTCTTGTATTATATCCAAGGTAGCTCTCAGCAAATCTTCACCTCTGTCATCTAGGTGAAGGTTGCCTAATCCCTATCAATAGCCCAAGCATCGATCATTGGCACGATGCAATGACTACTAGACACTGCTCCAATAATCCCAAAGGTTCACTCTTGGATCGTTTGAAGCCTGATAGGCTTTGGGATTTCAAGCAAAAGTTTGCTCAACTTGGCAACAATCTAAAGTTAATCATGTCTAGCCTTTTGATGAATAGAGGATAATTTGGGAGCGATAGTTTCAACTATGGGGATTCATGCAATAGCCTCTGTTATAGTTTCTTATACCATGGGTTTGAATCAATGTTAGATATCCATTGGCCACATAATGGGACTAGAATCTTCTTTATGTGAGTGTTCCCACATTTTCAAGCACGGGAATATGTTATCAAAAGTGGTTCCAACTTTCATTTTAATATATTTTTCTTTGCCAATTTGGATAGGTGGTTTGAGGGTTATAATGAGTTGTCCCCAATTTTGGAGGCTTCTTGATACTTTGGCCAATCTATTGGTCTCAATGTTTAATATACTTTCCAATAATTAAAATTTCTTTTGGTTAATCCCAACAGGCAGCAAGTATATTAATGTAGAGAGTTAATATGGAAGAGGAGCTATTATAGTGAATGAAGCACACATAACGTGCAGAGAGTATCTAGCTGATTTCCCCTGCTTTTAATGATGTCCTCTGCAAGAATTTGATCAAGAGAATACAAATAATTGGGGAAAATTATATATTTACAAATGCAGCATTTTTTATCATATAAGAATTGGCAAGTAGGAACCTTACTTACTGTTGGCAACTTAATTCATTGGCTTCCGTTAAGCTGTCCTACATCTACTTATGGTTAAGAATATCATAGGGGTTCTTAAACTCCATATAAATCAGGGTGACATCATGGAGAAAGAATAAGGAGACTATTCACTTGACTGCAGCAACTCATTAATTTATTTATGAATCCTTCTACCCCAGGTTGGCACTTTCACTAAGGTTTTCTACTACTAGAGGAGGTTAATGCTTTTTAGCAACCTTTACAATTATTATATTTGCCCTACAAAGAGGTTTTGACCCTCTACTACCCAAGGAGATGCAACAAAAAACTGAAAATGAAGGAACATCACAACTCTCTTATATGCTAAGAAGGTTGTTGTTGGTTGCAGTCTGTATATTAAGAGGTACTTGCATAGTTGGATGAAATCACTAAGTGTTTCCATTTTATTCATCACAAAGAAGATTTATTTAACCTAAATTCCATTGTTAATCCTTACAACCACTATGGTCACATAGGGTTCACAATCTAAAGACAGTATGATTCTAGGGGAAATTAAATGAATAAAACCTACACCTAAACTTCTATAAAATTGCATAGAATATCCAGAATCACAAATTACAGAGATTTATGAGAGCTTTTTGAAACCTGGCTTTTGGCAGCAATTATGTGAATTTGGCACTTTGCTTAAAGGATTCCAATGCCACACCTTTCCAGCTACAAATCAACTCGTCCCAGCTGCTATGCGCCTCTCTCACTCTTCTCACATTTTTCTCAAAAAATAACAGTGTATCTACAAACCAAGGTTGTGGGAGTTTTTATTAAGGATCTACTGCCTTGCTTTTCCATGCCCATAGACAAGCTGCACCACTCCAAGTGCAGGGTTGCCATACTGCATTAATGGCACGACTATAAGATTTTATCATCGGCCCCTCTCTCCTTAATTGCAGGTTGTCTCCTACATGAACCAGAAGAAAATATGCCCTCCCATTGCCCTTTTCTCCGTTTTCCTTCATGATTTGGAATTATTAAAATGCTCTCATTATCTTCCTTTTAAATTTTTATGTTCCTAATGTTTCATTTATTTGTTTATACGTATTCTTTTATCTATTTCTTATTTATGACATTGCATGTTATTTCTTCATTTAATTTAATTCTCAACATATATAATTTTTTTTATTGCTAACAAAAATGGTCTCTAGGGTGAGCACTTATTGAGAGGGTGAGCAAATGAGTTAAGAAAATGATTTGATTGGAGCAAGCTAATCCTTAACAAGTCAATGGTATTTATTTTTAATTTCTTTCTTTTATAATAAGGAAGAAATTCTCAATCTAAGGGAACCCTATCCCTATTGGTCTGACTGAGTTACAAGGTTCACGGTCTGTTCCCGGTATAGATTGCCAAGTCTGCCTTTTGTTGCACCCTGAACACCTGCAAAACCATCCAATACTCATACATACATCATAGCAATGTTGATACCAAGTTAGTTTGATAATCATAACATATAAATATCAATGCAACCATGTCATTAAGTAAAATAAAACCATTAAAATGACATCTTCTAAATTAAATAGCAATAATCCTATTTGACCATTATGAAGTAAATTCCTACCGTACACTATTAAGTTCATGTATATATCAAAATCATAAGTGTTATCACGGTCTAGACATCAGAGTTTTGACTTCGGGATGACAGATGGCTAACAAAATAAAAAGGTAGTCTATGGGGATGTGACATATTCATGTCCCCAATTCTTTGTTGGATGCCTCCTTTTAGGGTCACAATGATTCCTTAGCTTCTAGTGTGGCTCTAATGTGCCCTTTGAACCCTAGTGGCAAACCTCCTACCTCGATCTCACAACTTGCGTTGCCTTTGGCTTCAAATCAGCTCCAGATTACTCATGTGGTGGTAGGTCACTCTTTCACCTTACTGTTCTTTTGCTCTTTCTTTGCACACTGGTGGGCTCTTTGTGGAGGAACCCACCCTATCACACTGGAATCGTTACCTTAGACTACCTGATTTTGCACCATAACTTCAAAATCTCCCAAAGACTATGCCTGCATGGCATCAAGGCAGATCCTGCCTTCATAACGTCTAAAATTATATTGAAACAGGCAATATTTGACACTAATGTGGGGCATTATAATGGAAGGACCATTAATACTGGATCATGCTTACCATTTATTCCTGATTTTATTCTTGATTTTGTTTTGCTGTTCTCTTCATTCTTCGTCACCAATCCCCCATTTGCTGAGAGTTGTGTGCCGGTGATAAATTTTGCAATAGCATAACCAGAGAATTTTACAGATGTTCAAACTGAGGGCAAAGTGTGATAGAAAGAATAAAAAGGGACGTAACTTGTTAAGAACAAACAGAAAGTTCTTGCGTCCTCCCTGGCTCTTACTTCTGTTGTTGATGATTTGAGAAAGCCTTTAGCTTTTAATGTTCAGACTCGTAGGCTGTTTTAGATTCTTTGTTTTTATTAAATGTGTAAGCCAAGTAGAACGCTCAGATTGTTTATACTGCAAGCCACGTAAGCCAATCAAAGTTGAAATTGTACTCTTGTTACTTTATCAAATATCCAGCACAAGGTGCTGTTTTTCGGGCAGTAAATGCCTTGGTTCCTAATTTTTTATGGGCAAGGGAAACACCTCTAACCCTCATTTTATACAGAAAAAACTCATACCTATTAATTTTGAAATGTCTTTTGTTTCTGAGAAGATAAAATATAGTTTCAATTTAATTTGCAATTCAATTGAAATAAAACTGACAATGATATTAAATAAGTATTGTTAAAAATATAACAGTATGTAGTATGTACAACCAGACTGGTCAGTGATCACAGTTGGAATGAAAGTAAAACTAACCAAACCACATAAGGCATAATATTTTAGCATGTCTGGATGTAAACACCGATAGTTGTTTATCCGGGATGTCAAATGAGCCATTGCATGGCTACAATAAGTAGCAAGCAGGTGTGAGATCAAAAATCTTTTCCTTATTGGAGCTATCAAAGAGAGTGAAAGTTTGACGCTGACCATTTATGTCATTCTCAGTGGGTTTTTATATACCTAGAAGTCACACAATTACAATTCTAAATAGTAATTGTTTAACGATGGATCATATCTCTATTATATCAATATGTACTAATGTTGGAATATCTTTTCACCTTTAATTACCTTCTCTAGCATCTCCTGCATCTTGTCAGACTTTGCCAGTGTGTCATATTTTGTTAATTTTTGTTTTGCATTTAATGAACTTTTTAATGACTTTGTTCTTGACTTGCGACCTCTCTTGGCTTCCACTTCTTTCTTTTTTTTGTTTATATAAAACATAAACGACCATCAACTAGTCCAAAATCACAACCTTTGTAGGGTGATGATCCTGCTACCTGAAGGTGGTGGTTTCTGCATGGTCCCAATGCATACTATGGTATTTGAAAACAACATTGGCACAAAACATTCAAATGTGTTAGGATCACCTTTTCTAATCCTTGCACTTCTGCAAATGAAGGCAAATTCGTAGCTTCGCATCCTGCAACTCATTAAGTTGAACTATTTGCTCCGTGAATGATAGTAAAGAAATAATGTCCTTTGCTTAGAGGTTGATTGACTCAGATATTCTTCAACCTGGAAAACTCACAATGAACTTCAAGTTTTTTTTCTTCCTGCATTTGTGCATATGCTTCACTTCCATAATGGTGTAACACTGTAAAAGATATGTTGAGAAGCAAATGATTTAGATAGATGATATCCAAAAAGGAATCTAAGCTTTGCAACAAACTTGCAATTGCCTTTCCTGTCAACTTTACTTAAGCTTCATAGCGTAAAAATGGGATCTTAGCGCACTCTTCAAAGGCCAGCTCATATGAACGGTAAGGATCAGAAATGTTCTATCTTGAACAGACCTCGATTTTTTTCTCAAGCACACAGGATCCTTAATCCTAATTCAATACACTAACCATTGTCCTGCCAATTAGATATAGTGAATAAAAAACCCTAATTTAGTTTCTATGTAGTAAGGACTTAATTCTTATTCGATTTAAAGCTAAGTTGTTATTTTCAAGTTGTGTCACCATTTTCAAGCAAATTCTAAAAATTTGGTTATTTTCCAAAATAACAAACAGAGCCAGAGATGCTTCTCAAAAGTACTCACAAAATTTTCTACAAAATTCTCCAGACTCCCAAGCGAGAGATGCTTCTCAAACATACTAACAAAAATTTCTACAAGATTCTCCAGACTCCCGAGCCTCTTGGTGATGGTCAAATTGGTTATCAAAATTTATCATTCTCCAATTCACACAAGCATGCCTAGGGCCATGAGCAAGTTAATGACTTGCAAAGAGAATATATTTATATTGACGAGGTGGAGGCATGAAACAAATGAATCAATAATCAGTCCCTGTTTATAGGTATGACAAAGAATTATGGGATTAAAGATGTAAACGCAGCCTGAGGTTTACAATGGATAATAATTGTAATCCACTGAATATGAGAGCACAGAAAAATTGCATACTGCCAAACAGCATAATATGAATAATTACTTCAACCTAATTGGGGAATAACTACAGGAAACTCATTTCTACTCTCTCACATCATGAACGAATCAACCTAAGTCCTGATTCAAGATCTTCCAGGGTAATGGTTACAAGATTTTCTGCATCACAACAATCCAAGTCAAGCCTGAGATCCAGGTTCTCTCGAGCATTGACTAACATGGGGCCTACAAGACCCCCATTCAACTCTTTCCTTTGCTTCTCTGTTGTGTTATTCTTCAAAAGATCAGAGATCGCCTCAATGGTGCATGTTGGGTGCAGCTTAAAACCATAAAGCAAACTGTCCTCCAACTGTTCATGAATCTTTAAATGAACAATTTCAGCAAGTTCTCTTGAATCAAAGTCATCAAAAAAGAAATATCTCGTCACTCTTCTACAAAATCCCTCATTGGAGTTAATAACACGCTTCATTGGCTCAGCATATCCAGCAAATATTACAACCACCTTTCCACTATCCATGACAGACATGATCTCCTCCAAAGCTTCCACGCCATAGTCCTTGTCATCTGCTTTCTGATTGGGTATCAGTCTGTATGCTTCATCAACGAACAGGATTCCACCTTCTGCTTGCTTGATCTGCAAAACAAATGATCTTAATTACAATCTTTATATGCAGATTACGTATTCATGATACCAAATTTACCTCCAAGGGCCAATACATTAAAACTCACTAAAGTACACAATTGGCCTGAAGGCCTGCCAAGTTACAAAAGAAGAACTATCATAGGGTGAGCTCCATATGCACACCGTAATATTTAGACCAGTCAAACCAGAGAAAAAGAAAAATCTTCATGTTCTGGGCTGCACTTTGGGGATAATAATCATTAAATGAAAACAACTGAAAGTCTTCAAACACCATAGGTCAAAACTCAAAATCCTTCATTTACCATGATCCATCATTTATTGATCAGAAATGCTGATACACACACACATATATATGTATACATATCCGTATATACATATATGTACATACATACATATATATCAGCATTTCTGATCAATAAATGATGGATACCATCATGGTAAATGAAGGAATTTGAGTTTTGACTTATAGTGTTTTAAGAGTTATATATACACACGCATATATACACATTATTCATAGGGATGATGAAAAGCGGTAATGGTGATACTGCAATAGCAGAGATTGTCTAATGAAATGTTACAACTTTTATAGCTATTATAGCATGTTTCATGTTTGAGGAGAAAATAAAATATTTGACTTCCATAGTTATTATGAACCACTTTCTGGCACGCCACAAAGAATGCATGAAAATAATCTGGAAATGGTTGTAAACTTGCAACCATAAAGCAACAACGGTGCATCAACAGATGTAAAAACAGTATACATCTTGCAAGCATTTGAGTTTCTAAATATCAAATTTTCAAGTAACCAACTGCTGTATTTACAAAGTTTGCTAGATTAGTGACTCTATTAGTGCTTTAGACAAAAGAGTAGCAGGCAATGTTGATACTAGATACCAAGCTTCAATTCAAAGTATTCTCTCATACACCACCTAGGAGAAAGTCAACTAAAATAGTAATATATCTACTATGGCACAGAAAGGGATGGAAGTACACTAACTGTACCTTGTTCCTTGTTTTGGGACCAGTATGACCAACAAATTCACCAACTAGATCCGTTCTCTGTACTTCAGTTACATTGTCAGTAGGTAAAACACCAACCATGTGCAAAAGTTTTCCAAGAATTCGGGCAACCATTGTTTTGCCTGCACATATGAAAATAAATTTAGATGGAATTCATTTAATGACAGACATCCAGTTATCATGAGTATTAACAAACATCCAGTTATCGTTAAAATTTTAATCAAGTACAGAGTCTCACCAACATGATTATTCTACGCAGGGATTGCCAATAAGGCTTAACTGAAAATAAGTATATAGTAGAAATAAATAAACTTAGTTTAGTCCTCTTTCTCTTTCATCCACTTCCATGAAAATGCATCTTCCTTGGATTTGATACCTATTCTCTTTTATCACAACAGACCCATTGAAAAACCCACATTCCACAACAAGGAAAGATTAAAATGACAATTATCATTCTAAGAGTTGGTCAAAGCATTTCCATTTCGAAACAGGCTTTTATGATTCAGGGAAAAGGTGTTAAAATTCTTGTCTTTCCATTTCAATCAGTTGAAATTTATTATATAGCTCCTCAAAATAACAATCATGAAAGCCAATCAAGACAAGCAAACTTCTTTTGTGTTGAGATCCATTTTTAGTAGCATATAATATAAATTTACAATCATGCACGGTATGATACAATATCAATTATTGCCAAAATAAACAAAGAATAACAGCGTCCCATAGCCTAGAAACAACAATAGCCGTAAAGACCAACCTTGAAACAGCACAATCACATAAGACAATTATGATACCAAACAAAGGATTATATTACAATGCAGTCTTTACTAAGGAGTTACAAGTAAATTTGAGAAGTATATGCATGACATCTTAACCTTTTACTATTATCAAGCATAACAATTTTAGCCTACTCCTGAGTTTGATTAATCACGATGAAGCAACTTTGTCTGCAGTTCAAAAAAGTAGTACACCACAACATATATTGAGTATCGACAAGTGAAATCCAGAGGCTGTAGCGATGGAGATAAAAAACCAGGGAGGGGAGCTAAAGGTCCGAAGAATCTCTCTTTGCAGCCTGTTGCCAATATGAAGAAAGAGGTAAGAAGAAGATCATAAAACTTGACTGACAATTAAGAGGAATGCCACTACAAGGAATTGTATATCAATATGGCACTTCCACCAGAGAGTAACTGAGAATTGAGTCAAGGACACCTTAGGGAAGACTCCAAAAACTTTAGGTCTGTCACCAAATTAATAGGCCAAATAACACAAACTTGAGAATTTTCTGTATCTCTGTTATTCAGACTGTTCTGCACCTACAGATTTTGTTAGTTTGATTCATATGGTTTCGTAAACACAGATCAAATCAGATACGCTTTTGTGGTTTGAAGATATCTGATATTTTTTCTGCTGCAAATATCCAAGCTACATAATGACAGGGCTCTGATATCTGCAATCACCTTATTGACTCTTTATACATGTATGAAGGAAGGTGTGGAGTGAAAAGAAAGAAATGAGACAAAAATTTAAGGCCCTTTTCCAAAGAGTTGTTACAGTCATACCTGTCCCGGGGTTGCCAAGAAAAGCCATGTGAGGGGGTCTTCTAGTGGCAATTTTAAGTCCAAGAACCCGACGCTTCTCATCCAGGAGCATTCCCTTTGCCCATGTTCGTAGTTGTAGCTTCAGTTCATGCAAACCAACAATTTTTGACAACTCTAATTCCAGCTCTGCCAACTTACCTTTGGAATCCTCCAATGCTAGTCTTGCTTTCTGCTTTCTTTGTTCATCAAGATGAAATTGCAGAAGCGATTGCAGCTTCTGGTTGCTAGGACCTTGTAATAGGTGACCTAATGGTGTCATTCCTTCCTGCAGGCAGAAATGCTGAAATTTAGATTCCCCTTTTCTGGAAGCATTTATGTGTCCTTATAAAAGAAAGTTTCAACCACATGATATGAAAAGACAAATGAAGAGATATACATTATCCTTAGCATTAACATCTGCATGGTACTGCAACAAAGTCTCAACCACTGAACAGTCTTCTGCTCGAAGACAATACCAGACTGCTAAATGCAATGGTGTCATCCCGTTCTGCAATATTGATTTGTAAAACAGATAATTACATACAAATTCAATATGATATTAACTTTGGCATATAAGAACATTTAATTTCAAAAAAGTATAACAATATTTTTCAAACAGTAATAAAGTTTATTGGTAAGCTTCCTGCATCAATATTTAGGTCGTCCCATGTTAAATTTCTAATAAACCGTCACACTGAAGGAATTCAATTCTTCAAACGGCACAAGAAACTTTCCCTACAACAGCCACTTTATTCTGAGTACTCAACGAAGCTGGATTAACCACTAGTGAGGATTGAGTATCGGATGACGTGTGGGTGCTGGATTCGCAGGGGTCATGTTCGTGCCTTTCAGCTGGTGCGCAGGGGGGTGGATGTG
This sequence comes from Cryptomeria japonica, assembly GCF_030272615.1. Taxonomy (NCBI): domain Eukaryota; kingdom Viridiplantae; phylum Streptophyta; class Pinopsida; order Cupressales; family Cupressaceae; genus Cryptomeria; species Cryptomeria japonica. The sequence goes on along the minus strand of NC_081410.1, from coordinate 115,214,886 downwards.
ATTGGTGCTGCAGGGTGGGGCGTGGATTCGGCGGTGTCATGTGCCAGAGGAGGTGGCTTGGGGGTGTCGGGGGTTATTGCTCTCTGGTTCCACCTCCTTTTTCTACTTCGTTTTTCTGCTACGTTTTGTGGTGTCGGCATGGTAGGGAGGGCTTGCGTTTGGGAGGTGAGTGGGGTGGGTGTTTTCAGGGAGAGCACTTTCTTTCCCTTATCCGCTTAGGGTGTGGGTTTTCGATCAAGCATGATGGCTGGTTCGTGAGAAGTGGCCTCAGAGGCTTCTCCTAGCTTGGATTTTCCAGCGACTTTGGGTTCGCATTCCCCAAATCATGGTGTTAAGACTTTTGATAATAATCTCTTTGCTCCCGACTCGGGGGTTGCTAGTGCTAGTGTGTCCAATGGATCCCGGATTTCGAAGTTTAACGACTGTCTTGAGAGATGCAAAGAGAGGCTGAAATTGGTAATTCCGCCTGAGATGATTGAGGATGTTGAATATTTTTCAAAGCATTCGCTTTACTGGAAATTTTTGGGGATGAGGGTTTCTCTGCAGTTTCTGGAGAATTGGGCTCAAAGGATTTGGGCGCCGGAAGAGGAAATGGAGATTATGTTGTTGGCAAACAACTACTTCATGGTTACATTCAATTGCATGGAGGATCGCAATAGGGTCTTTGAAGGAGGCTCGTATTTTTATAACCAGGTGGAGTTGTTCATCAAACCTTGGCATGCGGGATTTAACCCTTCGGAGGAGCTCCCGAATAGGGTCCCAATGTGGGTTCAATTACCTCATTTTCCGGTGGAATGTTGTCGAGAGGATGTGTTGTGAATGCTTGCTTCTTTGCTTGGGAAGCCGGTTGGATCTTCAACACAAACCTTGGGGAGAAAGGTAATGACTTTCGCTCGTATCTGTGTTGAAATTGATCTTAGTAAGCCTTTGCCAGATGCTATAGATATGTGTGTGGGCTCTTATTCTTGGGTCCAACAGCTGGATTATGAGACTTTACCATTTCGGTGTCGTCTATGTCATGAGTATGGTCATTTGCAGCGCAAGTGCCCTAGGTCTAAACCAGCTGTGCATCAACCTCAACAGCCTTCCCGTAACCTAGATGGGGTTGATAAAGGAAAAGCTTCCATGTCTGATGAGGTTGTGGGTGTTGATGGTTTTATCCCAGTTAAGACAAAGGATAAGAACCGGGGTCAAAAGAGGTTTTTGCAAGAGAGGCAGGAGGAGAATACCTTTAACAGATTTGAAGCCTTGGATGATCTTAGCCAGCAGGAGGTGAATCCGGGGTTGATTCCTTTGGTTCAAAGTGCAACAAGGTTGGTTCCTGATAGTGTGAACTGGGATACTACCCAGGTTCAGCAGGTGGTTGGGAGTCAACAAATGGAGATGGATCAACAAGTAGTGGCTCAGATGGGACCCATCTCTAGTGCTGAAGTGAAGTTGGCTGGTGGGGATGTTTCTCCTACAACACAAAAATTGGAATCTATTGGAGACAAAAGTAATAAGATCTCCTTCCATCTGGGTCTTCTTCAGAAAGACATTAAAAAAGGAGCGACAGAGAAGAATTTGGTTGAGTCAGGGTCAGTAAAGACTCTGGATTCTCATTTTTCTAATCCCTCGAAATGATTGTGCTATCATGGAATGTGAGGGGCTTGAACAGTGGCCCTAGACAAAAAGTGGTTCGGGAGTTGATAAGGAGTCATTCTCCTGATGTCCTTTTCTTGCAGGAAACTAAATTATCTGTGGAAAGTATGTTGGATTGGTGCCAAAGTTATGGGGGAGAGGCGAATGTCAGTGTATTGGGGCATTTGGCTCCTCTGGAGGGGTGGCCTATCTTTGGAACCCCTTGAGGATTCGTCCTATATGGTGGGTTGCTTCTAGATCTTCTTTATCCGGGATTGCCTCTAGTCTTGAGACTGGGGAATATATCTTGTTTACTAACATTTATGCCCCCACTAATCTTCAGGGTAAGCAAAATTTGTGGCCTCATATTTCTTTTATGCGTGGGTTGTTTCCTTTTCATCCGTGGATTATCACGGGTGATTTCAATGCCATCTTAGAGTTGAGTGAGAAGAAGGGTGGTGTTATGCGGTTGGAGCCTTCTTCCTTCCTTCTTCGGGATAGCATATCAACCTTGAATCTTGTTGACATCAAGCCCTGTAATGGTCTGTTCACTTGGAACAACAGGAGGATAGGGGAGTATTGGCTTGCGGAGAGGCTGAATCGCTTTCTGGTTTCTAGTTTTTGGGTTGGTGGGGGGTGGTCCACATGCTCTGAGATTTTAGATTAGAGAGGTTTGGACCACTGGCCCATCAAATTGGTGTCTTCTTCTGCTCAAGTCACTCGCATTCCTTCTTTCAAATTCCATCTTATGTGGTTACGTGATCCTTCTTTGCGGGATCATGTTGCGGAGTGGAGGAAAGGGAGGCCTACCTTTAACACTGCTATGTACACTTTTGCCAAGCAGCTGCAATTTGTTAAGTTTCAGCTTAAACGGTGGAATCGCCAATGTTTCGGTAATATTTTTCATGCTAAGATAGCTGCTCAATTAGAGTTGAATGGCATTACCAGAGAAATAAGAGAGCATGGATTGTCAGAAGCCTTGCTTAGGGAGGAAGATAGGGCAGTCAAAGATTTAGAGGAGTGGGAGCTTAGGGAGGAAATCTACTAGAAACAGAGAGCTCGTATTGATTGGCTTCAAGCGGGGGATAAGAATACTGCATTTTTTTGCAAGTCAGTGAAACCAAGAAGACATGGCAATTCCAACCCCGTTCTGGTTAATGATAGAGGTGAGCAGTGTTTATCCTTGCAGGAGATTTCTAGGGAGTCTATGCAGTATTTCCGATCCCTTTTTAGTGAGGATTCTCAGGGGGAATCTGAAGAGGAGAATCAAGTTCTTGCTTGTATTCCTTCTCTAGTTACTAGGGAGATGAATGAGCAGCTATGGGTCCTATTTTGTTGGAAGAACTTGAGAGGATTGTTTTCCACATGAAGAAGGGGAAAGCTCTTGGACCGAATGGGTTTCCGATTGAATTCTATCAAGATTTCTGGGATATTATCAAATTGGACTTATTGGACGTGGTCCAAGAGTCCCAGAGGAATAAGCAAATGCTTCGAGCTTTGAATGCGACTTTCATTGCGCTCATCCCCAAGTGTGATGGGGCGGACCGGTTAGGCCAATTTCGTCCTATTTCTCTCTGTAATGTGATTTATAAGATCATTTCTAAGTTGATGGCAGAAAGGTTGAAGAATTGGCTTAGGGGTGTCATTTCTGAGGAGCAGAGTGGGTTTGTGGAGGGTCGTCAAATCTTGGATGGAGTGGTCATTGCTACTGAGACCATTCATTCTATGGCAGCCTCCAAGGAAAAAGCTATGTTTATCAAGCTGGATATAGCAAAGGCTTATGATAGAGTTCGTTGGTCCTTTCTCCAAAAGATTCTTAGGGCTTTTGGTTTTGCTGATGAATGGATCCAATGGTTAATGAGTTGTGTTTCGTCTACCTCTCTCTGTGCTAATTAATGGTGATCATACTGAGTAGTTTGGTGCGTCTAGGGGTCTTCGTCAGGGGGGCCCTCTTTCCTTGTACTTATTCATTCTTTTGGCTGAGGGTCTGGGGAGGTTGATTAAGTATAATGTGGGTCTGGGTATTATTCATGGTTGGAGTTGGGGTAATGACATACCTCCTCAATCCCATTTGCAGTTTGTGGATGATACGGCCCTGATGGGACTAGCTCGAATCAGAGAAGCTATAAATCTGCGTAAAGTCTTAGATGTATATCTTGCTGCTTCTGGCTAGTTCATCAATGAGGATAAATCTTCCATTCTCTTCTTCAACACACCTGGCACTATTTAGATGAGGATTGCTCATATCTTGAGATTCCAGGTCGGTTCTCTTCCCTTGACTTACCTGGGTATTCCTATCTCTGCTGGTAATCCTCCCAGGGACTCTTGGCAGGGTATTCTGGGCAAATTTTGCATGAAGGTTGAACATTGGACACACAGATGGTTATCCTTTGTTGGGCAGGTTCAACTGATCCAGTCGGTGGTTCATGCTCTTTCGATTTATAGGTGTATGCTCCAAGTGGCCCCAAAGTGGTTTGTGAAGGGATTGGATTCTTTGGCAAGGCAATTCTTATGGGCAGGCAACCTGTCCTCCTGTAAATGGTGTCTTGTCAAATTGGACTTGGTATGCAGCCCGAAACAATTGGGTGGGCTTGGCTTAAGGCAATCTACTTTATTTGGGAAGGCTTTGGCGGCAAAATTGTACTAGAGGTGGTGTGTTGAACAGGATCGAGGTTGGGCTAGGATTTTGTCTTACAAGTCTATGCAGAGGATCCCGAAGGAGGAAATCCCAAGATATCTGCTTGCGGGAAAAGGCTCTACGATTTGGAGTACTCCCGAGAAAGGGGCTGCTCTAATAAAATGACTTTTTTGGATCTATAAGAGGGGGGAAGAGGTGCTTTTCTGGTTCGATTCTTGGAATGGCTACCCCCCGATTATTGATCAATTTCCTAACTTAGGGAATCTTTGTCAAAGGTTCCTAGAGGCAGGGTGGTCTAGAGTGAGCGACTTTAAGTCTGTTTATAGGTGTGGGCAATTGGAGATGGTGTAGTGGAGGGATCCTAATGAATGGTCGGTTGTTGGTATGGATGAAGACTGCGTTGAGCTTCATGGCATTTTGGCGAGTACACACTGTAGTTCCCTTAAAGAAAGGGATAGACTTGCTTGGTCCCAGAATCCTAAGGGTGTTTTTACTGTTGCCAGTGGGTACCAGGAGCTGTTGTCCCGTAGATTGGAGGGGAGGGAGGTGCACTGGTGGAAATATGTTTGGAACAATTTCTCTTGGCCGAAGTGTAACTGTTTTGCATGGACTTTGGCTTTGAATAGATGTCTAACCTGGGACAATATTCGCAAGCGTGGGTTCCATGGGCCTTCCATCTTTGTTTTGTGTGGTAATGGGGAGGAGGATTCTTCACACCTGTTCTTCAGATGCCCTTTCTCGCTGCTAATCTGGCACTACTGGTGGGGGGTGTGGAAGCACCCTTGTGTTCACGTGGATTCTTTGGTGGAGTTTTGGAGCAGTTTGGGCAATTTTGTCCTCTTTTCTCCAAACTGTTTGGCACAGTGGGCCCATTTTCATACTTTGGCAGATCTGGCTAGAGAGGAATAGGAGGATCTTTAGGGAAGTCAGACTGTTAGTTCAGCAAGTGTGGAATAGAATCATTGGAATGATCTGGGAGACGGTGGAAGCTAAATGTGAGGTGAATTTTCCTCTGGATAGAGGAGAGGTTGATATTGTGAGTAGGTTGGTTTTGCATGAGATGTCTCCTGTCTCAACTTGTGTCAGGAGAGGTAGACGTGCTATGAAGAAGGTTCATAGGGTGGGAAGATGGTTGCCCCCTCAGGATGAGTCCATCAAGATTAACACCGATAGCTCCTTTAGGGGTAATTCAGGTCCTGCTGGGATTGGTGGTGTTAGTAGGGATCATATGGGGGATGTGGCTTTCTTCTTTTCAGTGCATAAAGGGCAGCAGTCTAATAATTTTATGGAGGGATTAGCAATTTTCTATTGGGGTGGCGTAAGGTTATCTGCGAGTCGGATTCGCAGATTATTGTTAACCTGTTGATTGAGCAGAAGGTGAGTGGGATTAACTGGCAGCTGGCAAGGATTGTTCACCAGATTTTGCAAATTAGTGCTATGATGGAGAAGGTGTCTTTCATCCACATTCCTCGTGAATGGAATAGAGCAGCTGATTGTTTGGCTAAGTGAGCCTCGGAACATGGTGATGATTGGAAAGTTGAGGGTTGGGAGCATCTTTCCCCGGATTACTGTCAGGACTTGCATAAGATCTTTGCTGAGGATATGGAAAGTTATGAAGCTGGTTGATTTTTGGGTGGGCTTGTTGTTCTCTTCTGGAGCTTTGAGGCTCTGGTTTTCTTATGTAATTCTTGTTTCTGATTATTAATAAAGTTTTTACCCCTTTATTCAAAAAAAAAACCACTATCCACAACAATATTCAGGCCCAGTTCTAGTGGCTAAGGATTGTGGCATCTGTCAATGACATAATTGTACATTTGTCTGAATTAAGTTATAGAAGTCAGGTGATTTGAGGATTTAATCTCTTGACTATATACAAGAAAGCTATACCTAACCAACATCTGTATCTCTTGACAAGAGGCAAAGAACTCCTTCCTTTATGCAGTATAAACTGTGGACTAGAATCATTTTCCCTGCCAGATAAATTAGGGCAAAATCAAGTACTCATATATCCAGCATTGAAGTGAAATTTTCTACACAGTTTGTCAATCTAATTCAGTTTGGTTAAACTCAAATAATTTCAATTGCTTCATGAAGGATATCCCTAGGTACTTTTAATACAGTAACTGCTTTTCAAAAGTCTACTTTGTGTGATTATGATTGTAACTTGTCAGTGCAAAATGTCCTTTATCCCAAGTTAAAAAGTCTATATTCTGTAATTCTAATTGTCAGTGCAAAACAGCCTTTATTCTGATTAAGGAAAATATTTGGATCTAGCTTTCTCAAATTATAATACTAGTGAGATTACTTTGACATAAACAGCTAGAAGAATCAATCCCTAGGAAATACACATCTGAATTTAAATTTCAACTCCTACAAACTGGCTTCTTGGAGTAGAATTCAAGAATTACATTTGCTCTGGCTTCTATATCAACATTGTGATTAAGAAGCAATTTCAAAACTTCAGTGCAGCCATTTTTCGCAGCCATATGCAATGGTGTTTCTCCATACTGTGGAACAGCAAACAGACAACATATTGATATTAGTTTTTTTTACACCAAAATTTAGAAATCAAAGAAGACAAGCCCCTCAACGGGAAAAATCCCATAATCTTTAAGCGTTCAAAGGACTGATCCAGGTAATGGATTATTTACCATATTTTTGGCCTCCACTTCTAGGTTCTCTGGACCATGCCAGTTGAACAAAAATTTGACAATTTCTTTTTTATTGTTGGCTGCAGATACATGAAGTGGGGTCTGAGCCATCTGTAACACCCATGCCAAACATGTATCAGGTTAAAAAGTGTCAAAAAAGAGTACGGAGCAGAAGTTGAAGCTTGAACATTGCTCTCCAGTGGGTTATACTTCTAGAAATTCCACAGGCACACATGACCAAAAACTTGAGGGGAACCTCAAATTATAACTAACCATCACATGGGAAAAAATGTTGGCTCCATGAGGGAAGCCTCAAATTATAATTAACCATGATTTAGTCGGTATCTTTTTAAAAATAAATTTAATAGATTTAACCTCACATGATGGCAACTTAAATATTTGGATGTTCAGAGAGGTTGAAGATTGAACATTGCCAATCAGTGGCTATGATTTTAAATCCATTCACTCAGCTGGAACACATACCACAATGCCAAATGTGGGACCAAACAATACCCTGGGACTTCACGGGGAGCCTTACTTGAAATACAGTTTCATGCACAGCCCTTAACTGAAGTTAATAATTCCAGACTGCCATGTTGACATGTTAAATATCTAAAAGTTACAAGGGTTTGATGGATGAGCATTGCCAACTGGTAGTTGTAATTTCAAGATCCTTAGAGTCAAGAACCTAGTACACATAACATAGGACCTAATCCAAATTTAAATTATTGAGAACCTAGGCCTCTATGGGGAGCCTCAATTTAACTATGATTGAGTGGTTTTCCATAAAATTGAAGTTAATACAGCACAATAGCATAATCTAAATGTTCAGAGAGGTAGAAGGCTAAACATCGCCATCCAGTGGTCATGATTTCAACTAAACTAGCACATACAACATAGCTCCTAATGCCAAATGTTAGTCAAATAGGAACCTCGGCCTCCATAGATAACCTAACATTAACCATGATTCTGCGTAAATATACAAATAGGTTTTAAGGTCGACCAATGTCAATCAGTCGTTGTGATTTCAGAACTCATGTGATCACTAAGCTAGCATGCCTAACATGTGGCTTAATTGCAATTGTAGATCATGTCATCGTGAGAACCTGCGGGTTTGTGAGGAATCTTAACTTAAATATGGTTTATGTGTATCCCAGACATAGAAGTTTTAACTCCTGCATCTTTGGATATTGCATATCCAAGAATACAGAAATATAGGGTTGAAAATAGTCAACCAGTGGCTCAGAATTTCACGGAATCAGAAAACGAGCCCACATAACCAAATTCAATATGCAAAATGTGAAATAAATAGAGAACCTCACCTTACCCATGGCTCGGTTGGTATACCCTAAGATTGCAGTCAATAAGCCCAATGTCATATTGGCAAGTTATATATCTGAAATTTCAGAGATCTGAAGTGCATATCGGTCTCCCATAGATTAGGAGTTAATGACCTCTGGTGAAATTTTTTCCATTGTTTTGTCATGTGGGTGTTTTGAAAAACATAAAATCCAAAACTCAAATGGAACAGAAGGTAGAACAGCTTGAAAAAACATGAAATTGTGAACTTACAATTGGATTCCGATCATTAAGAAGAGAAGGAGAATCTTGCAGCTTCTTGGTAAGGTTGATCAGGTCTCCAGATTGAGCTAAATTATGAATAGAGCTGGGCCTAGATCTGGTGCGTCGATCTTGGGGTTGTCCTGAATGATCTGCCATTGGATTGTTATTCCTGCTCAACAATTTCAGCGTTGTTTTCTCTTGAAATGTTGTTTTATAAACGAGACAACCCAGCCTTGGAAAGGCAATGCTGAGGAAACTCTTGCCTGTCCTTGGCAGGGTGTCGTCAAGAAGAATGAGTTGTCTTCTAAACAAACGAATATCAGTGGAAAAATTTAGTAGTTTTTTTTTGTTTCTTTTGCCGATTAAGTGCTGTGGTTTTGTATTTGTGGTTAACAACCATTAGCGGCTAGTTTAGAAGTTACTTAACTATTGTAGACCGCTACTGGTTGTTTGGTGGTTAGTTAATCATGATGCTTTAATCGGGGGTTATAAGGCCAGGCATGAAAGTGTAAAAATATGATTTTTATAGGGGTAAGAGATTATGATAAAACTAAAAGCATTTTTAATCTTTTAAATTATTTTTTAAACGATAAGTTATATTGTCGGGGATAAATTTTGAAGCAAGAATAGTTGGAAAGTTAAACAAAGATGGTATTAGACCTATCAAAGTTGTTTCGGTGAGTGTGGAAGATAAATATCATATTATAAGTAAAAAGAGGTTTGTAAAAGGTTCGTGTTTCTTTCTAGATGAAAATCCAATCTTAATGTAAGAAGAGGTGAGAAGAATGGGATGGCCAAAGTAAGAACAATGGGGAACGAAGGTAAAAGAGAGTGGTTACTAAAAGGAAAAGTTGTTGTTACCAATTTATTGTCTCAAAATACATCAACACAACAAGAGGGCAACAAAGGAAAAGGAAAGGTAATAATGCTAATAGAGATTTTAACAAAGTAAGAATAGGTAAAAAAGGTAAAGATTCTACCTTAAACCTTCAAGCCCAAGACAAATAGCAAGCAGTTGTCACCCCACAACCCAAGCACTTAAAATCATTATGTTGGAATAATAGAGATTACCATGGAGAAAAGAACTTAGGTAAGGACCTATCATTGATGAAGGAGATATAATATGTCTCACAAAACTCATGAGCACGATGGGTGCAAGATGCCTACTTTTGAAGGATACACAAAATTTGTAATTTGAAATGATGCAAATGGAAGTGACAAAGGTTATGGTGACATAATGGTCTTAATAAATTAAACATGGGGAAGAAACATTTAATTGGGGAAAAAATACCCAAATAAGCAATACATGTAGTTTAAAATGATTAAGAATACCATGCACGTAATAATTATGTAGACACTTAAGATTGTCTTGTTACTAACATCGTTAATTAGTCTTCTGTATTAATTAAATTATTTAAATTATTTGATTAATCTAATTTTATTCTTTTGAATTAATAATCTTATTTTTTCATAAATTTATAGAAAAAAATGTGCAATGTCGCGCCAAAGGTAGCTCAAGGATAATCGCTCCTTCGCGGCACTTCAAGCAAACCCAAGTGGCCAGAGATTTGTCCTATCACGAGGGAAAATGCAGTTTCAATGGGCCAAAGACCTCATCCAAGGCTTTCTCCATTGCAAACCTTTCAGAAGAAGCAAGGGAATGGTTGATATGGGAAACAAGATGCATCCCAAAGGGTTCCAAGGAAGGACACGGCTAGGGTTTCGAGTAAGGATCAATTTCGTAGGAAATTTGGAAGGAGCAACAAGGCCCAAACAAATCAAATTTGGGTTCAGAATTCAAGATCTCAAGCAGCAAACCCTTACTCTCCTCCCAACAAGTGAAGTAGGGTGATGACGATTGCATCATCCTACATGCAGCCAAGATGGGAGCATCTCATGGACTCCGAATTATTTATCAAATGGACAAGTAAGGAGGCACCTAAACAGAAGATAATTGATTGGTTTGTTGAGTTTGGATAAGTGCTAAAGCTATGTCAAATATTTTTTTCCTCCTAGAATGCATAGATCAAAATGTTAAGAAGATAATTTTACTAGGAGAGACAATCTTTTTCGAAGGGTTTTGCTTTTAGAAAACCGATTTGATACTGAATTTTAACCCTCATCTCCATATTCCCAAAAAAATGCCACAGTAGATCAAATTGTCTAATCTACCCCCTGAGTATTGGAGTGAAGAAATCCTAGAAAAGATTGGTGAATCCCTAGGTAAATTCATTAGTTTCAGAGAAGACTTCTTCTTTTGTAGATCGGAGGTAGTAAAAATCATGGTAGATTTGGATACTAATCATAGATACCTAGATAATTTAGATATTCTAATAGAAAAAGAAATTGGTTCCAAAAGGTTGAAGTGGACACCAATGGAGGTAGATGCATTTTGAGCAAAGGATACATCGCAAGTTGCTCAAAAGGGACAGGTAAAGCTATTGATGTATCCGTTATGCCCTGCATATCTAGTCCCATCATTTTCATTTCATTAAAATACAAGTCCCCTCTTTTGTCTTTTTCTGTTAGTTTTTCCCCTTTTACTTTTTGGCTTTTGTTTTATTCACTTCGGAAACCTGGGTTCCCGAGTTCTCGAGGTGGGTTTTTGCTTGTTTTGTTTCTTTCTTCGGAAATCCGAGTCCTCGAGTTCCCAAGTTTGTTTTTGTTTTTGCTTGTTTGTCTGTTCCAAGTTAGAAACTCGGGTTCCCAAATTAGGTTGCTTGTTTTAGTTTTAGTTTTTAGTTGCTTTGTAAGTTGGATTTTCCAATTTGTGATGTTTTTGTTTTGTGTTTTTTTGTTCCACCTCGAAAACTCGGGTTCCCGATTTTTCGAGTTGTTCTTTGTTTTTGTTTTGTTTTGTTCTCCAGAAACTCAGGTTCCCAAGTTTTCGGGTTGTGGATGGTCTATCAAGTTTGAGGAAGTGTTTAATTGCAAATCAAGGGAGGGAGGGGGGTATATATAGTGGTCAGTGGCTCTTTTTGGGTCATTTGTGCACCCAGGCAATAGGATTCTGATCTCTAACCCCGCGATTTGGCTTTCCCGCACTTTTGATTACGCATGTTCATTATGCCATGTTGGTAGAATTTCTCTTTCCTCGTCTTTTGATTTTAGTGTTTAGATTATAAGGATTTTGATTTCTTCTTCCAACTTTCCAAGACCTAGTCCACTATATCCTTGTTTAGAAATAATGTCAAATCCAACCTTATAAGTTGTTTGTAAATGTGAAGGAGGACTTTCATCATAAACCTCATTTAATTTTGTTGTGTGAGTATACTTTGGACCAAATGAATTAATAGATGAAGGGGGATGGATCCTTTAGGAGGATTCACAACTTTATTGTTATTATTCATGTCCACTTGAGAAGTAAGAGAGTCTTTTTGTATTGAGTTGTTGGGTTGACAAGAATTGTTCTCATTATCTAAAGAAATGCATAACATCATCTTGTCTCAAAATATTTTGATGGTTAAGATAATCTCTTAGAGAATAAAGAGGATCTAAGGTGTTAGGAGTGTTGAGTGTTTTATTGCCAATGTGTTTATCGTGTCCTTCTTGTACCAATAAACCTTGTGAGAAGAGGGTTCATCATTACTCTTCAATGTTACATCTCCATTGGAGAGATCATTGATAGGAGCATTAACTTTTTCTTCATGACTAAGGGATACTCTAAGAGAAATACAAACATTTTTCATCTCAACATCACCTTTGGGAAGATCATCAAAGGTGCCACTTGAAACATCCACTAAATCTTTAATGAAATCCAATCATTCAATGAACATAGCTAACAAATAATATAATCACAAGTGAAATTGTAAACCAACGAGATTTTGTGAAACCCATAGTAAAAAAAATGACATCTAAAAATTATCAATCAAAATTATTCAAAATGTAAGAAGTGTCAAATTCACCAAAATGTGGAGTGGTGGAATAGGCTTTGTCGGTCTTCCCAATTAAAACAATAACTCGGCTTCAAACCCGAACTCAGAGATTGGACATCTATTTTGAATAGCTATCATTTTTATGGTGGAGGTTTCATTTACTTGTCAACGCAGAGACGTATTACTTGAAATGGGTCAGCACGATTTGTGCACTAAGTTCCAATAAAATCCATTCTATTCTACCACAACAGAGGAAAAAACTGAAATAAACATACAAAAATGTAATGACTAAAATGCTACAAGAAATCTTAATGCTGAAAGGTAATTCAAGCAACTAACTACCACTAATGTTTGAAGCTAACAAACATAAACTACTTTGTTCGCCTTGGCTACAGGAACAGTCACAGGTTCTGGTTCTAGTGGTTGCAGAAACAGTCAAATGCTAGAACAAAAACTATAGCAAAAGAAAACTAATGTAACAAATACACAGGATTGCTCACCAAGTGGCCCCCCTTGGATGAGCATGTCCAGAACTCAAATAGCCTTATATTGTTCAAAACACCATCACTTTATTTATCATTCCAAAAGTTGTTACATTTTATGAAAGCAAAGAGAATATTGTCTAACTCCAAAAAAAAATTGTCTAGCTCCAAAAAAAAATTGTCTAGCCTTCGCGAGGAGGTCTAGATCTTTATTTATAAGAAAACTACAACAAATTAATAACTACCTAAACCACACCCAACATAATAGGCAAAAGTTTTATTACAACAAAGAAAGATTCAACCACAAATATTGTGGGACATTCATCATTCATAACCAAGAATATAGCACAACGGTTCCTGCTAGATTGTTGCTTACCGGAGACAGTCATAAATAAGTCTTTGTTGGAATCCAAGAACACTGAGAGGGGGGGTGGGGGGTGAATCAGTGTTCTACCAGTAAATGAATTTTTGAACTTATTGTATATGAATTGGTTAACAATAAATAAAATTAAAGTGCATAAACCAAATAACATATCAAGAAGCAACACCATAACACCAATATTTATACGTGGAAAACCCTGCAAAGGGAAAAACCACGGTGGGGCTGATACCCACAATATCTATATACTTGATCAAGGTATACAAATATTACATAGAGGGGATTGCACATGCAATTAGGCTCACCGCCTAGAGCTCACTGCTCAAATAGAAGTCTCACTAACTTACACAACATTATACAATGATTACAAACAAAAATGAACTTATAGATTGCATTTGACCATGTTGGATAAGTTTCGGTTAATGCTCTGTCAGTCCTCTATGAACCGGTTTATTGATACTCTGTTATACCTTGTTCTGCTACTGGTTGAAACTACACACGTGAAACTACGCACAAAATATTTTACTCGCTGATCAAATAACATACCATCAATCTCTGACTGATTTGCATCCAAAATCGCATCACTATTAATCTTGAATCCATCGCTAAGAAGATCGCCCTTAAATACCCTTTAACTTTTACCCATGTCGGCCTCAATGACAGAAATAATTTTGTCGGTTGCTAGATCATAACGTGAGATATGCATTATCCAATGATCATGTTGATGTCAACCTTCACACGCTACCATAAATTCCTTTAAAAGCATTATTGGGGTCCCAAAATATCTTAGTCGGGTCCTATACTTAACCAAGTTCCAAATACACATTACCGGTACCAAGACTAACCGATTATCAAGAACAAAGCATAGTGTATATATCGATTGACCCAATCAATGCAAAATAATACAATGAATCCAGATGAGAATTATCAACACCTGAAGATGATTTGCCATCAATGACAAACCCTAAATGCAATTCACCTTACCGGATGAGTGTCAATTACCAACAATCTCCCCCTTTGGCATTGATGGTAACACTCATATGAAAAATGATACCATCTATGAATCTCCTCCCCCTGACCTATACACTCATGTTATATACATTTGATATACTCCCCTTGAGCTATATATACATTTTTCACTATATTCCTCCCCCTTTGACATCAATGACAAAGCGGGGTGCCCACCAAAAGTGTTGTACATATATATACACATACCAGTTCTATACAAGTTTCAAAATGTCAGCATACATAGTCTTCAAAAATGAGAAGTATTTGTCCCAACCTTGCTTGAGAGAATCAAGAATGGAGGTGAATCCATTCAAGAGACTAGCATAGTATTCAATAGCCTCAGATTCTATGGGATCCTCCTTCTGCATGTGGGATATACACTCAGTCTTCTGAAATAATAAATTATCAAGTCGGGGACCTATATAATTCTGGAGCTCAGTTGCTCGCTTTATTGTATTGTCCCTTTCCTTCTCTAACCTCGAAATTTGATCCATGACCACCAAAATTGGACCATCTAAAGAACTTGTTAGGTTCACTGATCGGTTGTAATAATTAGAAATTTGAATCAAATTATCCTTATAGTCTGAAATTTGCTTGTCTAAGTGAGTAGTAAGCTTGGAAAAATCTAAACAAGACCTATAAACCTTTCCTCCTTTAGCCAATGTTGCATCAATGAATTGTAGGCATGTTTGAAGTTTGTTCTTCTCAGATGCAATCATTTGCAAGAATTTCTGCTTCTGGGCTTCTAAAAAATTATTCTTTGCCTCAATTATTGAAAGTTTGACCAAAGAATCATATTGTTTAGGAATGAAATTAATGATCTCATGTAGTTTACCAGATGAGCTTGCATGCTCTTGTGCCTGGAAATTAGGTACTAACCGGTTCAAGACTTCAAAAGTGTTCTTAATCAATTCTCTATCTTTTGATTCCTCCTAGGCCAATTCCTGTGTTGCTTGTGCTTGGAGTGGTGCAATGCCCAAAATTTTGTCTGTCGGAGACATCATGTGATATGGCTTGTCAAAACTGATGGAAAATTGTGGCATATTCCTTTTGGCTAATGATGATGTGTCAATTGCCAAGCTGGAGGTGAAATCTGTCATTGTTTATGATGCACTGCGAAATGGACAAGGTTAGCAAATGACAAACAACACAAGACACAAGAAATCGTTAGTGTTAGTCAATCAAAAACTAATCTAAACAGGCATATCAAAAGAGATACTAAAATCATGCTAATATATCTAACAAATGAAACAAAGATATTAAGGCATCTCCAAATGCCTCTTAGCATGCTCTTAGCTCCTTCTCCCTTGTTCCTCTCCTCTCCAAGTTCCAAAATAGTGTAGCTCTCAGCAGCTTTTTGCATTATGGATGCTTATGGAGGATTGAGATTTTAGTATTTTGCTCCAAATGTAAAATGAAAAGCTAAAATACTAGATGCTATTAAAATGATTGATTTTAACCAAAATAACAAGATATTAGTTTGCTATGCTAAATGCTCTCTAAAATGACTATAGGTTAAATGCATACAAGTTTTCAGGATCTGGATTATGAAGAAATGGGCTCTATTTATAGGAAAAATGGAGCAATGGATGGTTGAGATTGAGCAATCTCAACAAGGGTCAGGATTTAATGATTTCAAATCCATGTGAGGGTTTTCAACCCAATCCCAAGATGACAAGTGTCAATGTGAGATAGGTTGAGAGGAGAGGGAATAAGCATTAAATGCTTGATATGACCTTGGGAGTTAAGGTCAAGGTTAGTTGAATGAATAAACTCTTTATTCAAAGAATAAAGCTTTTATCCAATGGATAAACTCTTGTGCAAAGGGCAAGAGAGATAAACATGGCCAAAGTAATAAATGTTTCGGGAGACAAGTTTGAAATAACCATAAATGGTTATGTAAGAGCCATAAATGGTCATGTAAGAGCCATTAGTGGTTTTGAAAGACTTTGAAGGTTAATTTGTTGAACACACAAAGCATTAAATGTTTTTCAAAGACTTTTGAAGTCTTTGAGAAGTGACTCCATTTTGCTTAGGAATGTGACAATAATTAGGGGATGGATTAGGCTAATTAGGAAGGGGTTAGAAGAATCTAGAAGGGGACTTAGGAATGCAATTGAATTTGGTGGGTGAGAGAAAATAGGATTTTATTAAAATAAAAATTCATTTATTTCAATAAATGTGTGCAAGTTGCATTTGTAGGAAAATGCAAGTGGGGGGGATAATGATTTTAAATAAATGTTTAATTTAATTTAAAAAGAGGAATAGGGGGATTTAATTAAATAAATAGATTTTATTTATTTAATTGATTTGTGAACTTGGTTTAATGAATTAATTAAAATAAATTGAACAATTTATTTTAATTAATAGGAGAATGTTTGGAGATGAATTAATTAAATATTAATTTAATTAACTGATGGCTAGTAGATTTTTAATCAAATAAATAGCAAATATTTATTTAATTAAGCTGGACAGATTTTGTGTGACTACATTTGCCCCTCTTTGAGACGATGTGGTTTATTGCGTCGTTTCAAACAAAGAAAAACTGGTGTGAAGAAATGCCCCATAAAATATTAATTTAATGGGTGGTATGCCCCCTCGAGAGATGGGCCGAAAAATTTCGAAAAAGAATGAAAATTGGCAAAGTGTTAGAAGAGAAGAAGTGAGCAATACGGGTGAAAAATAGAAGAAATCGGGGGGAAAATGGAGAAATGGGAGGCTCGGGAAGTTTACAGGGACCACGGCAGTGAGCAGGGGAAAATTACGATGACTGTGAAGGGTTTAAATGGGGTGAAAGAGGTGAAAACAGAATCATTTGTGACCGCGACCAGTGTGAAACCAGAGCTCTAATAGTGACATTTTGGAGGAGCGAGCAACAGTCAGGATGCCGATACCGATTACAAAGCACCGATTTGAGCGAGTCCGTCGGTTCCAGCGGCCAGACGACTACGGACCAGCGGTAAGCAAATTTGAATTTTGAATTTTTATGCATTTTTGATAGGCTTTTTGCTGAGTCCAAGTTGAGTCAGAGTAATAGCGCTGAAACTATGTTTTGGCGCTATTGCCCAATTAACTAGCGCTACTATGCCGCAACGATGCTATTGGCCTATTGTTTGAGCGTTTTTGAAATGTTTTAGCGCTATTGTATGCATGTTTAGGCGCTATTGATTAATAAGCGCTATTGAGTGCTTAATTGAGCGCTATTGTTTTTAATTAGCGCTACTGTGTGGTTGTTTTAGCGCGTTTGTAGTTTGAGCGTTGTTGGATAGCTTATTGAGCGCTTTTGTTAGGGGTTTAGCGCTATTGTTGATAAACTAGCGCTTTTGTTTTAGGATAAATAGATGCCCTAGTTTGTATGAATAAAATCTCCTGATGCTAATGATGGATGGATGGCGATGTGAAGTGGGAGTTGTTTTGAACCATAGCAGCCTGATGAGACTTAGGTCATTTTTTAGGATAAATGTTTGTTCAAGTCGAGGTTGCCATGATTGCTTACCTATTGAGACCCGAAGATACTTGATCAAAGTATCTATTGATAGTCTAGGTTTAAACTTAAGAAAGTTTGAAACAAAACAACTGATGATGATTGATGAATGTCCATGTGTAGGAGGATCTAGGCATGTTGCAGTTACGCAAGAGACATCCGGCGACACAGGGGTTGCGGGATCGATTGACAGAGGCGAAGATAGATTGTATTGCCATGACTGGATAGTATGAGGTGATGCACATGCTCATGATTCAGATGAATCACGGATTGATTACAGCGTTAGCCGAGCGGTGGCACAACGAGACGTGCACCTTTCATCTGGCACAGGGGGAGATGACAGTGACCCTGGAGGATGTGTGGCGCATCCTGCAGATTCCGATTCAGGGGGAGCTGGTCATGTATGACAGATCCTGGGGGACCCTTGCAGTTCAGAGGTTCTTTGATGAGAATGTTTTTATTGATGATGGCTCTATTGCCTGGGAGGAGATAGCTGCGTTATATGAGCCTCTACCAGCAGTTCTATTAGGTATCGTGGGAGGACTTCTATGTTCTGACAGGTGATCACATGGTTTGGCCGTGGGGTGGGGGCAGGTGATCGAGATGATGATTATCGAGGGGACCCGATTTGCTTGGGGGTCATGCGTGCTGGCGCACCTTTACCAGGAGTTGCATGAGGTGGTTTACCGGGGGAGGGGTTCCTTAGCAGTGGGAGTGACGTTGCTTCATATTTGGGCCTGGGAGCACCTACCAGTGACTCGACCAGTGAGTCTGAGGTTCCGCGCAATAGATCAGCCGTATATGTTTATGTATAGCGGCATGATGAGTCAGCCCCACCTGGGGAAGTTAGAGTGGTGGCAGTGGGCATTAGATGATCTAGATGTAGTCATATGGCGACCATACTTGGAGTGTGAGCCATGGGATGATGATGCAGAGGCACTGCCCTATGTATTTATGACCCGATTCCTCATTGGGAGGACCTCGTACCATGTAGAGAGACAGGTGTCGGGGAGAGTGATGAGGCAGTTTGGACGGCAGCAGGGACTGCCTAGTGGATCAAGGGAGTATGCTCGGGTGATTCGGGAGAGGTACGCATGGAGGCCAGTGCTGCCGTATGACCAGGCACTGGCAGAGTTTCGGACGCTACAGGCGAGACCGTGGGACATACGACCAAGGGTCGTGGATGCAGGGGTAACAGATGAGTACACACAGTACCGGGCAGCGCACCCGATCCTACGGATATCCGATCCAATAGAACTGATTTTGAATTTTGAGGATGAGAGGGGATGGAGACAGAGGAGGGCAGGAGGTCGAGGAACAAGGGCAGGTGGAGGAGGGAGAGGAGATGGGGGAGACAGAGGAGGAGGTGGAGGAGGTGGAGGAGGTGGTGGAGGTGGTGGAGGAGGTGGTGCTTAGGGATGCAGATTCAGCGAAGAGGGAGAGGTGGACTACCACTACGGATAGCACAGGGACAGCTGATACAAGGAGTAGTTCGACTGGGTGGTAGGGATATGGAGAGGGAGATCCCGATGGACAGAGGGGAGAGAGATATTGGAGAGGGTGGTACAGGTGAGGCTGCTATGGATACAGGGGAGGGAGCCACTGGAGATCTTCGAGATCACATGATAGCACATTTGCAGACCCGGGTAGAGGATCTGGAGGCGGAGGTGGCGGGTAGGGATGTGCAGCTATTTGCATGGGAATCAGAGCTGGCTGTAGTGCTGCAGGAGAGGGATAGTGCAGTGGAGAGATTAGCAGAGCTGCAGGAGAGAGTCTGGGTTGGAGTAGGAGCACAGGGGCCTACGGGGGAGGTGATGAGGGAGATGCGACGAGCACAGGCAGAGATAGAGTACTGGCGAGGGTTATATGAGCAGGTGGTACCATCCAGTCAGCGAGCATTGAGCTATTCGCAGATGCGACAGGCTAGATCATAGCGATCACAGAGGATGCAGAGCAGTGGGGGTGTGATGGGTCCTCTGCAGAGGGAGAGATCAGGGGATGCAGGAGTGATTGGGGGTTCGATGAGGCCTCCATGGAGAGATGGATCAGGTGGTGCAGGTACCAGTGGGGGAGCAGGTGGCGATGGTGGTACAACATCTGGCCAGAGTGGCATCTGAGAGAGCATTTTTGCATATATATATATTGTATCATTTGTTTATTTTTGGACTGTATCTTGGATGGCTCTTGGTAGCCGATTTTGTAGACTTCATTGTACTCTGATATATGAGGAGATTCCCTATGTTGATGATATGCAGTTGATATGTATGGATGTTTATGCAGGATGATGAGTTATTGCTTAGATGGATATGTGTACATGTATGCATTTGATGAGATGTTTTTTATATGCATGTTTTTATGATGATTTATGATGTTGGATACTGACATATGAATGCAGGTTTATATATGTATGATTTGTTTGATTTTTGATGTAATGCTTTATGTATGTAATGCCATGATGATGATGTATGTTTATGATGATTTTAGGAACAGGATTTTGGTGTTTCCTTTTGTGATATAATGATGAGATAAGTTATGCGATGATGTTAAGGCAATGTTTGAATGAATGATGTTTATGTATGGATATGTACCTAGATGTTTTTTAAATGAATGGAATATGGATAAACAAAATGTAAAGTACAAATGTTTATATGATAATGTCTAAAATGAATGCATATGTATAATGGATATATAAAATGATATGAATCAATGTTTGGAAACAAATGGATTTATGATTCTAAATGTTTAAATACGATTAAGTAAAAATGATAATGTGATGATAATGCAACTCCTGGTTTTAATAGCTGCACCTTAATGCAATTAAAAAGAGGATAATGAATGCAATGTGAATGAATCCTAAAAATGAGCATAATGAGATACTTAATAATGGATGAATGAATGCACCTTTTAACTATAAATGAATGTATGCAATGATAAATGATAAAAGGATAATGAAAGGATGATGGATAATTGACACTAAATGAATGCATAGTAAATGGCTTAATACAATCAAGGGCAATTTGATCCCACGAATGAATCTAATTATTTATGATTTATGCAATGATGCAAATGTTTAATGAAAACTAATGTAAAAAATGAACTATATGCGATGTTAAGTTAAAAATGACATGAATGTACTTAATGCAAGATGCAACTAAATGCGATGATGATATGACCATGAGGAATGCAAGGTTTTTGAGACTTTGTATGATGCATTGATGATGTATCAAAGTACTCGGTCATGATTGTATCCAAGACCAGCTCAATTCTTACATAACTGTTCATACGAACCTTGTTTACTTTTGGCATATAAATCATACATATGAATGAGTGAATGGATGGGTGATATGCAACGAAATGCAAGATATAAACAGATGAGATGAAATGATGATCCATAGTGCTCTATTTTCATCATTGAGCTTTAAAATGTTGGAAGAGAATACAAGCATCTTGACATAATGATTCAAGATGACCTGAGTATTCCTTACATGGATTTTATATAGCAAGTTAATACAAACGACTTGATATAAAGGTCAAGTCGACCAGAGTATTGCTTGCGGAATAGACAAGGATTATCTCCATTCATGCATGACTTGGATCGTCCTCCTTGATCTTAGGCTGATCATATCCTGAGACAAGTGCATATCGTACTAAGAGATAAAAAACCTTTATCCAATTTGGATGAGGAGGAACCAAAGAAGGAGCATTGTACCTGCAAACAAACAGTATATACATAAAGAATAGGGAATAAGGATCCTTGGTAATGGTTCATGCTCATATGGTCGAGGTATACGCTGTAGTTAGCAAGCGGTAATGATCTATGACTGCATTTTGCATAATATCACGTAGCTTGGTGAACTTGCCACGTAGACACCATTAGTACATGCCCCAGTACTTCATCGGAAATAATGCGCAAACGATTCAAAATAATGCTTAAAGATCCTGATACAGATAAATGAATGAATTACTCACAAATTAACCAAGTATTTGATAGCTTAACATAATTTTCTTGTCAAAGAAAATGTCGTTTTTGTCTTTGTTTTGGGTAAGGAAGGATGCATCCTTGTTGAAGACAGTTTGATTGTTTATGTCGATTGTGTTGGTCAATTTTTGATAAGTGATCATCGTGCGAGTATTTGTCAATGTTTGTTTTGTATCTGTTCAGATGAGTATGTACAATGTGTTGCCATGTTTTTATTTGATGTTTTGATGTTTTCTGATGTTTTTGGAGTTTGTGATGATTGTTTTGAATGTTTTTTGGATTTTGTGATGATTGTTTTGAATGTTTTTGGATTTTGTGAGACGTTTTTGAATGTTTTTGGATTTTGTGAGACATTTTTGGAATGTTTTACCCAATGAAGCACAAGTAATGTAGAATCCACTGCCATCAACTAGATTTTAAGGGCATTGCCCCCAAGTTGGACATGACTATGAAAAAGCGGGATGTCAGACGCATGAAGTACTTTCTTTGATTACAGATCAAATAACAAGCCATGGTTTAGATGGATGGATGTGTGTATGCACTGAATGTGATCGCAACGAGCCTAAAAGATACTGGAGCCATTGTCTT
The DNA here is from genome assembly GCF_030272615.1 of Cryptomeria japonica. NCBI lineage: Eukaryota > Viridiplantae > Streptophyta > Pinopsida > Cupressales > Cupressaceae > Cryptomeria > Cryptomeria japonica. The sequence goes on along the minus strand of NC_081410.1, from coordinate 115,192,619 downwards.
TATGAGTGGCGCTTGTTTGCCAGGTTTTCACCATCGCACTTACCCAAGGTGCCACCGGAGTGGTTGTTCACTATTTGGATGCATGATTTCTTTTCTTTTCTTACTATTTTGATGTTTTTGTATTTTCTTCAGGACATTTATCTGAATGTTTTTGGTATTTTCTGGTATGTAGGGGAGCCTGATGCTCTGTACAGCTTAGGTATAAAACCGTTTGAGGTGCATGTTGTTGATTGGATATGTGAGCGGTTCTCCTTCTAATGTAGCCAACTGATATGCCCCAGACCCGAATACAGCAATGACAACATATGGGCCTAGCCAGTTTGATTCAAACTTGCCCTGATGTTCTCTGTTTGGTTGGTTGCGAGGATTCTCTCGAAGAACAAGATCACCTACCTCAAATGTTCAAGGTCTAACTCGGTGATTATAGCTTATGCTCATGCGTTGTTGATAGGCTTTGAGGTGGTTGTATGCAGCTTGTCGCTTCTCATCAAGTAGCTCCAAGTCCTGAAGATGGGATATTCGATAGACTTCATCATCAATGAGATTATGCAAGGAAACCCATAGTGATGGTATCTCGACCTCGATAAGCAAGATAGCTTTTGCACCATAGACCAATGAATAAGGAGTTGCGCCTGTAGGGGTTCGAATGCTAGTGCGATATGCCCATAGTGCTGGATTCAATTGAATGTGCCAATCACGACTGACATCATTAACTGTCTTCTTTAGGATCCTCAATATGTTTTTATTGGATGCTTCAGCTTGACCATTGCCTTGTGGGTAATAGGGAGTGGAAAAGCAGTGTTGGATATGAAATTTCTCACAAAGTTCATGGACATCCTGATTTTTGAAAGGAAGACCATTATCTGTGATGATGGACATGGGCACACCATATCGACAGATGATGTAGTTGAGGATGAATGAGGCGATCTTCTTGTCGGTGACTTGGGTAAGTGGAACATCTTCGATCCACTTTGTGAAATATTCGGTGGCGGTAATAATGAATTTATGGCCATTGGATGAAGATGGATGAATCTTACCCACAAGGTCAAGGCCCCATTGACAAAAAGGCCATGGTGTTGTGATTGGTTGTAGTTCCTGGGTTGGTGCATGTATCAGGTCGCCATGAACTTGACATTTCTTGCATTTTCTGACAAAGTAGTAGGAATCTTTTTCCATAGATGGCCAATAGTATCCATTACGCAGGAGTTTCTTGGCTAGTGATGGACCACTTGAGTGAGTCCCACATATTCCTTCATGTATCTCTTCCAAGGCCTTTGCTATCTCATCTTGTTCCAGACATCAAAGGAGAGTACCATCAAGACTACGTCGGTATAGGGTTTCGGCAATAATGGTATATCGAGCAGTTTGGCGAATGAAGGTTTTACGTTGGTTATTTGATTGGTTGGGAGGAAGGGTGTGATCGCGGAGATAGGTGTAGAACTCACCATACCATGGGGATTCAGAATCGACAAGGTGACATATCATTTCGGATTCAGGGATATCATAAGCGGGGATCCAAAGTTGTTCTACCAAGAACTCGTAGCGTGTTGAATTATGCGGAAGATCTAGGAGAGATGCGATGGTAGCCATAGCGTCAGCAGCTCAAATCTGATCTCTTGGTATTTGCTCAAAAGTGATAGTAGTAAATGATGTCTTTAGATTGTCCACCATTTGCTTATATGGCATGAGTTTATCATCCTTGGTCTGATATTCATCTATTGCTTATCGAATGACCAGTTGTGAGTCGCCATATACTTGTAGTTCTTGTAATTTCCATTGTACAGCTAGCTTGAGTCCTGTGATCAAGGCCTCATACTCTGCTATGTTGTTAGTGCATGGAAATGTGAGCCTATAAGACTTTGGGATGCTATCACCTTGAGGTGTGATAAACAGAATGCTTGCCCCCGAGCCATGCCTAGTGTATGAACCATCAAAGTATAGTTTCCATGGTTGTGTTGTTGTGATCATGAATATCTCTTCATCTGGAAAATTGGAAATGAGAGGATGATCGCCTATGAGTGGTGCGTCGGCCAACTGATCTGCAATAACTTGCCCTTTGATAGTTTTACGGTCCACATACTCGATGTCAAATTCACTTAGAATCATCACCCATTTGGCCAAGCGACCTGTCAATGCTGCTTTGCTGAGTAAATACTTGAGTGGATCAATCTTTGCAATGAGTTGTACCTTGTGTGTTAACAGATAGTGCCTTAGTTTAGTGGCTGCCAGGATTACTGCTAGGCAAGCTCGCTCAATAGGTAAACAACACACTCTTTCCCTTTTGCATTATGTTGTGCCAATAGTACACCCAATGCTGTACTTGTTGCTGAGATATAGAGTAACAACGATCTACTTGGATCTAGTGGGATCAGCAATGGTGGATTCATGAGATAGTCTTTAAGCGTCTGAAATGCTTGCTGGCATCGGGCATCCCACTGAAAGCAGATGTTTTTGTGTAGCAGGTGTGTGAATGGGTGACACTTATCAGCCAATTGTGCAATGAATCTTCAGATGGATTGAAGTCGCCCTTGTAATGTCCTTAGCTGACTGATATTCTTTGGAGGTGGCATGTCCATGATTGCTTTTACCTTTGCTGGGTCGACCTCAATACATTTGCTTGAGACAATGTATCCTAGAAGCTTCCCGAAGGTTACTCCAAAGACACATTTCTTTGGGTTGAGTCGAACATGATATTGTTCGAGTCTATCAAAGATTTTATCTAATATGTCGAGATGACCTTCTCTAGTGAATGATTTTGCTAATAAGTCATCAACATAATCTTCCATCATAGTATGCATCATGTCATGGAAGATGGTGGTCATTGCTCTTTGATAAGTCGCTCCTGCATTCTTTAGACCAAAAGGCATTACATTCCAGCAATATGTGCCCCATGGACATGTGAAGGTTGTCTTATGTTGATCTTCTGCTACGATCTTTATCTGATTGTATCCTGAAAAGCCATCCATGAGTGAAAGCATGGCATGTCCTGTTGTCAGATCCACTATGATGTCGATATTTGGTAGGGGGAAGTCATCCTTAGGACATGCCTTATTCAGATCTTTGAAGTTAGTACAAATGCGGATGCCCCCTTTTGGTTTGCGGACAAGCACAATGTTGGAGATCCATTCTGCATAATCAATTGGTCTAATGAATCCAACATCTAGGAGTTTCTTGAGTTCTATTTTGACTAGCACTGCAATTTGAGGATGCATCTTACGAAGCTTCTACTTGACAGGTTTGGCTCCTTCTGCTACAGTGAGGTGATGCATGACTAAATCAGGATCAAGCCAAGGCATGTCTACATATGACCATGCAAAGTTGATCTGACGCTGTTGAAAGAACTCTATAAATTTAGGTTGTTCCTCTGGAGTGAGAAGAGATGCCAGATGTATGAGGTGAGGATTTTCAGGAGTCACCACATTGTATTCTTTGGTTTCCTCGATGAGAATCGTTGATCGTGCCTGTTGTGTATTAGCAGGGAGGATGTCAAACCCTTCATCCTCAGGCACCTCGGAGAGGTTTTCACCGTTGGATACGCTCTTTCTTTTTACTTTTGTTGGATCAAACAGTACCACAGTGTGGTTTTCACTAGAAGATCCATGTTTTATCGTTATATTTTTGCAGCTGAAAGGTTTGGCATCCGCCCCAAAGTACGCTGCGCTATCAAGTTCTATGGCGAATCCATCTTTGTGATCCCCGCTTGGTAGGTTATCCCTTAATCCCAAAAAGTCAATGATGGCCTCATCGTTTTGGAAGAAGTCAAGACATGGGGGATTTGGTTGGTTCCATTCGATGAGTTCAGGGTGGATAATGGGCATTACTTCATCGATTAGGTTAAGTGCATTAGATGTATCAGTGAGGGTTAAGATGTTATGGTGAAGGTCGTTGATGGTACTCTCCCTGTCAGAATCAGGCGTAGGATGAGACGTAGGGTCTGTGGAAGATGTTTTCAGTTCAGGAACCCAAGTGGTCTTTATCTGTGCTTCTCCGTAAACAGGGATGTCTTTGCGTGGTGGAGGTAGTGATGTGTCTTCCTCATCTGAAGTGTTAAGCTGTACATAATCAAATTCCCACTCATGTGAGTCAGTCTCCGAGTCACTTTCCAACATCCGATTACTATACCATACTGGGATGTCCTTTGAGTTAAATACTGCAGGTGTGATTGGTTGATGTACCTTTATAGTGATCGATGCTGCAGGAAGGTCGATGGGGATTAAAGAATCTAGTATGGGGGGTATCTGTAGTGTTGACTCGGTGGCTTCTGCTGGAACTACTGGTGCCATAGATGCTGCTGCGGGTTCTGATACAGTTGTTGCTACTAATGGTGCTGCTGATGGGATTACTGGTTCGCTTGGTGGGATGAGTGGCATTGGTGATGGTTGTGTTGGGATTCTGAGCCTTGGTGGGGCAGTTGTGATGGTGCTCGATGTTGCTTTGATAATGAAAGGTGTCCTTTTTGCAGTAGGCTGACATAATGGTTTGTTGGGTTTTCCTTTGAATTTGAATTTAGGAAAGATCTCTTTTTCAAAGCCTAGGCCTGTATTACCTTAAGGCTTTAATTCCGGCAATAGAGGTTCATGTCGTCCTTGTTTGCAATATCCCAAAGCACTCTGACCATCATACCCCATTCTTTGCATAATGAGGAGACCTTTGCCATACTGATCCGTAGAAAGTTTAACTTGCGATATATCAGTGGTGATGGGATCTTTATAGATCCATTCCACTAAGTCCTCATCTTGGGTTTCTTCTTCTTGACTCTTTGCAAGGATGAAAGGCGTCAAAGCACATGCTGGCGTGATTAGTGGTTGTTGGAGTAACTGTTGTGGTTTACCATGTGTTCTAGGAGAAGTGGGCATTTGTCCCACACAAAAGAGTTGACTCAAGTTGTATTTCGCAGGACCTTCCTCTGCTATTTTCATCTTAAGCTTTTCTTGCTTTGGTATAGTGGTGTTCGAACTGGCAAGAGAGGCGGGACTTATATATGATGTGGAGAAAATGGCTTCTCTATTATTAGGAACGGTAATCTCTGGTTGATGGCTGATATTATGGCAATATGCAAAGGGATTTGCATCGCCCATGATTGTGATCTCTACACCGTTATGTGGGAACTTGATACATTGATGGTAGGTAGATGGAATGGCTTGCATGGCATGTATCCAAGGTCTTCCTAACAATAGATTGTATGGCAGAGGAAGGTCCAGAACCTGACAGATGATATGTTTTACCATAGGGCCCACTCGGATTGGTAGTACCACAGCTCCTTTGGATGAACGTTTCGCATCGTCATAGGCTTTGATTGTGATCTTCTTACGAGGATCCACTGATTCTATGGCATATCCCAATGTTGTCACCAACTGTAAGGTACAAATATTCAGGCCTGCTCCATTATCGATCAAGACTCGCTTGATCCGATGCTGGTTGATAAAGCCTTCAATGTAGCGAAGCGTTGTGAGGTTGTTGGAAGGAAGAGTTGTCACTTTCAGAAAAAGTGAGACAAGGTGATGACTTTAGACTTCCAACCATGGCTTGAAATTGGTCTGTATTCAGGTTTGCAGGGACTGATGCCTCTTGGAGAGCTTGATCCAAGATTGTTTTATGAGATGGTGATAGGCGTAATAGCTCTAAAATGGATATAAGCGCGGTCGTCTTATCTAATTGTTCCACAAGATTGTACTGCTTTGGGATGGAGGTGGTGCCTTGTGGAGCTGCTTTTATGGTGACCTTGCCACGTCATGTAACAACATTGCAATTGGAGTTGGGATTTTTAATGGTTATAGTTGCAACTTGTTCACTGGCATCATACAGATGATTTACAGTGTAATTATATGCAGCCTACGTATAATCTGTGGTATCAGTGCCTCGCCTGGAAGTGGAAGGACCCCTTTGATCTTGTGATGGAAGTGGATTTTTGAACATCAGATGATCATTATTTGTTGTTTTTGGGTCATGTCCTTCTATTTCAATTTCTCCTCGGTCAATAAGATCCTGAATAAGATCTTTTAATCGGTGACAATTACTTGTCTTGTGTCCTCTCCCTTGGTGGAAATCATAGTGTTTAGTATCTCTCCACCATGCAGGTTTGACCTGAGGTTCATAGTTTGATGTTTTAGGGAGAGTGACCAAATTTTGAGAAATGAGTCGTCGCAATATTGTTTCAATGGGTTCCCCTAAGGGAGTGTATGTGCATTTTTGTTTTTGCTGACGAGGTCTTGGTTCATCATGAGATATGATGCGACCTTGATTGGAAGGAACATTTGTGTTATTCTGAGGTGGAGGATTCTGTCCTGCAAATCGAACCACATGTTGTGCACTTTGTATAGTCCTGGCATCCACAACCCCATCATTGACGATATTCTTGTTTTTGTTCCAGAAGCTTGGTTTATCACTATTGAAGCGTGGGCAAGGACCATCCTTTGGTGCATTATAGATTTTGATGAGTCCTTTCTTGATGAGGGCCCACTCACATTTCAAACCCTTGGTGATCATATCATTAAAAGAGTCTGTGTCTTTGACATCCAGGTGAAATTCCATTTCTTCGTTTAAGTTGGAAATGAATATTTCCACTAGTTCTCGTTCAGGTAACTGAAGAGAACGTCTGCTAGACATTTGATGCCATCATTGCAGGAATACTGAGAAAAGTTCACCAAATGATGCACTAAGAAATGGACAAGGTTAGCAAATGACAAACAACACAAGACACAAGAAATCGTTAGTGTTAGTCAATCAAAAATTAATCTAAATGGGCATATCAAAAGAGATACTAAAATCATGCTAATATATCTAACAAATGAAACAAAGATAATAAGGCATCTCCAAATGCCTCTTAGCATGCTCTTAGTTCCTTCTCCCTTGTTCCTCTCCTCTCCAAGTTCCAAAATAGTGTAGCTCTCAGCAGCTTTTTGCACTATGGATGCTTATGGAGGATTGAGATTTTAGTATTTTGCTCCAAATGTAAAATGAAAAGCTAAAATACTAGATGCTATTAAAATGATTGATTTTAACCAAAATAACAAGATATCAGTTTGCTATGCTAAATGCTCTCTAAAATGCCTATGGGTTAAATGCATACAAGTTTTCAGGATCTGGATTATGAAGAAATGGGCTCTATTTATAGAAAAAATGGAGCAATGGATGGTTGAGATTGAGCAATCTCAACAAGGGTCAGGATTTAGCGATTTCAAATCCATGTGAGGGCTTTCAACCCAATCCCAAGATGACAAGTGTCAATGTGAGATAGGTTGAGAGGAGAGGAAATAAGCATTAAATGCTTGATATGACCTTGGGAGTTAAGGTCAAGGTTAGTTGAATGAATAAACTCTTTATTCAAAGAATAAAGCTTTTATCCAATGGATAAACTCTTGTGCAAAGGGCAAGAGGGATAAACATGGTCAAAGCAATAAATGTTTGGGGAGACAAGTTTTAAATAACCATAAATGGTTATGTAAGAGCCATAAATGGTCATGTAAGAGCCATTAGTGGTTTTGGAAGACTTTGAAGGTTAATTTGTTGAACACACAAAGCATTAAATGCTTTTCAAAGACTTTTGAAGTCTTTGAGAAGTGACTCCATTTTGCTTAGGAATGTGACAATAATTAGGGGATGGATTAGGCTAATTAGGAAGGGGTTAGAAGAATCTAGAAGGGGATTTAGGAATGCAATTGGATTTGGTGGGTGAGAGAAAATAGGATTTTATTAAAATAAAAATTCATTTATTTCAATAAATGTGTGCAAGTTGCATTTGTAGGAAAATGCAAGTGGGGGGGGATAATGATTTTAAATAAATGTTTGATTTAATTTAAAAAGAGGAATAGGGGGATTTAATTAAATAAATAGATTTTATTTATTTAATTGATTTGTGAACTTGGTTTAATGAATTAATTAAAATAAATTGAACAGTTTATTTAATTAATAGGAGAATGTTTGGAGATGAATTAATTAAATATTAATTTAATTAACTGATGGCTAGTGGATTTCTAATCAAATAAATAGCAAATATTTATTTAATTAAGCTGGACAAATTTGTGTGACTACAGTTTCCTTGCCTTTGTCTGTCGGCGATTTATTCTTTGTAACCTTTATTTCATTTGTACTAGTGGCTTCACCACTTGGTACCTTATTTTGTTCTGGTGCATCCTCAGAAACTTTATTATCAGTATCTTTATCCTTTACAATATTAGCTTTTGTATTCTGTACATTTTCTGTCGGAGGATTTTGAGTATCCTCAGTTCCAAAATTGGACTCACTAACTGGTTCAGTAGTAGTCGGTGGAGTGCTAACCGATAGATCAATATTTACATTTTGTTCATCTACTTTCACTGGTTCCTTATCCCTTGGTAATTGAATATTTTGTGATTGTACAAAACTGGTACTTAATTCATATCCTAGACTTAAAAGAATTATGACCCAAATATCAATTGTCCCTTTCTGGATTTCCTCAAATTTCTCTAACATCAAGTTATTTATCCGATGTTTAGGATTGAATTCTGATGAACCTGTCTTATTAATTAAATCTACTATCTTTGGAGGGGTTATTGATGAACAGAGATTAACTAATTTTGTCTTCTTTTGTTTGCCAGTCCAAAATTTGAGCATGTAATTTTCTAACCTCTAATTTATCATACAGTTCCTTAGGCAAAATTTTCTCCAACTCAATCAATGTCCTACTGAAAGAATCAAGATATAAAACAATAGCTTCCTCTAACTGCTTCCTATCTTTATCATCAAAATCATCAAAGAATGTGGAAAAGTTATCGAAATTACTGTCATTAATAATCTGATCAATAATGTCTTGAGTGTCGAATTTCTTCTTATTGCTTCTCCTCTTTGCTTCCAGTTTAGATTTCTCATCAGACACTGGATTTTGCTTATGTGCATTGGTGATTTTGGGAGTTTTCCGGGGAGGCTCCTTAGCCGGTTCTTTCTTTTGTTCTTCCTTCTTCTCCCTCACAACCCTTGCAAAAACACCTTTCTTCTTTGGAGCTTGCTTGATTTCTTCATCTGATTCAGTCTCCTCAGAAGATAAAGTCATATACTGCCTATCTGCTTTTTCTTTTCTTTTCACTGATTCTGTCGACTTAGGACTGGCAGGCTCACCAGATGGTGCTTCCATTTGTTTGGATGATTCTGTAGAAACTGGGACCACATTGGGAGTGGCCTGAGCTACCTTTCTTGCTTCTCTCTCCTCCTTCCTTTTCTGCTTCATCTCTTCCTTTCTTTGGGATTCAAGGATTTTAACATTTTGTTCAACTTTAGCCCTATGATGACCTTCACTGATTAGTGTTTTAGCTGCAACCTTTGTCATCTTCTTCCTTATTGTCGGTGCAACTTGTTCCTGATGAATATTTAAACCTTTTTCTTGGGCTATGCCAAATTTTTCTTCCTTTTCATCAATTGGAGCTTGCAATAAGTGTTGTGCATAAGCGTCCAGTGTGGCCTCATCCACTTCATAGCCCATAGGCATGATCCAAACTATTCTAGGCTGGACTGCCTCCATCATACATTCATCTTTATTTACCATAAAATAAATAGTATCTTTATATTTTTCTACAAATTCTTTAGGAATCCTAGCCTTGTTCTTCATTTCTTGGAGGGTTTTGAAAAATACCCATAAATTGGCCTTTTGCTGCTTATCACCTTGACTATCCAAAATTTGTGCTATCTGAGTGGCTACAGGTCTATCAAAAGCCCACTATATTTTACTATATTCAAAAAGAAAAATTCCAAACATATAACAAAAGATCCATATCGGAATGTTATTTTCTTGTCTTGTTTTATTTTCAGAAGGTTTGACATTAGTTCCTTCAACATCATACTACACAGATCATACTGTGCGTCCTCCTTCACCATTGATGTGCAATAAGGATGTTATTACTGGAGACAGAGTTCAGCCGATTTGACTGATAGACTTTGTAATTGATTACCATTGCAACAAATTTCACATCAATATCTCTGATATCATCAACTCTCACCGATTGACCATTGAAGGTAGCGCTGGTGAGTTTGCAGAGTTTGATGTTGGAGAGTTTTGACCTAGGCCAAGCAAACCTCTGACCTTATGCAAGCAAGTGATATTCTTGATAACTTCCTCAGTGATTTTGTAAGGTCAGTACAACCAAATGAATTCCCCATGAATGTGGTTGAGTATATATTGAACCCATTCATCTTCATAAAATGTTGGAAAGTTCGTAAACTGGGTAAAACCCTTCCTCTGCAAATGGGCAAATTCTGGCTTCAACTGATTGTCGGTAATTAGATTCTCAGTGAACACATAGGACAACTCATAGCTCCCAATCTCCTCAATGTCACAATGGATGTATGCCCTAATGTCTTTGATATGAAGAACACCATGGAAAACACTTGAAAATGCTCCCAATGAAGAGATTTGAAAGGGTGCTTCTTAAATTCAGGATGAGGGTGGTTCTTGATTTCCACCACCAAAGGAGTATCCACATTCAATGAAGAATCCATGATAGATAACTAGGGTTTCTGCAAATGGTAAATACCTCAAGATTATGTCGAATGATGAAATCACCTTCAAGTGTAGATGCTTGCACAATTCGCCTTTGGACTCTTGAAATGCTCTGGAAACCACTCTTCAGAATGCTCAATCATTGTGTGAAGAAATATCTTAAAAAATTCCCTTTTATCGCCATTAACCCTAATTTTTCACTGTCATAAATGCTACCGGGAAAACTGACCAGATCACATAATCTACATACAAGTTTTGGTAAACACTTGAAATTGCCTGAGTATCCATCCGCAATCAGAATTATCTGACTATAGATCTAATCCGGGGTGTTTGCATGATCTTCAATGATTTGCCTACCCTTAAGGAAAAATGCCTTAGTTACTAGTTGGAGTTCTTGCTTCCGGTGCAGGACCTGATGACTATCGGTTGTTCTGCTAGTTGTGTGTCTGATCTCCTAACCCATCTTCTCTCGTGTTGTTTTATGATATCTCCAACCTTTACCTTTCCCTTCTCATTTGCATTTTCATTAACTACCGATGGGTTCTTACTCCTGCAATATTTAGCAATATATCTAATCTCGTTGCATGCATAACAGACAATATTGTTCTTTTGAATTACTTTGTTGTACCCTTGATTTCCTTTTGATCTGCATTGATTAGCCATATGACCAAATATACTACATGCATGACATATAACATTTTCAAGACCGGTGAATGATGCATTGTTCTGATTATTTCTATTTTTGCACTGACTTGCCCTGTGATCATATTTATTGCAAACAAAGCATATACCATTGAATTTGTGAGCATTAGGTTGTCTTACAGGTGATTTCTGGTTACGGTTGTTGGAATGATTTTTCTTCTGACAGGATGATTGATCTTGTTGTGTAGTACCAGAGCTTTCTCCTTCTTCATAACCAAGACCTCTCTTGTCATTAGCGTCTCTTTGACTCTTCAATAGTTCATCAAGTTTTATAGAGGTGACTTTGAACTTGTCTTTGTACTCATTTGCAGTGACTAAATCATCTTTCATGATTATGATTTGTTTGTCAAGTTTTTGTTCATTATTCTGGGACTGAATCAACTCAAGTTTCAACATGTCACTCTCATGTGTGAGGCTATTGCATTCCTCATATATGTCCTTCAATGCTTGAGCTAGGTTTTCTTTATTCTTCTTCCTGTCCTCAATTTACGTCCACATTCTCATGGTTAGAGCTTGCTTTTCATTCTTTAAGATAGTGTTCTCTTGAGTGAGTTTATGACATTGATCTTTCAAGGCATCTTATTCATCGCTACTCTGATTTTGCAGTTGATCACAGAGTTCCTTCTGCTTGGCTTGAATAGCTTAAATATTTCCATGCAATGAAATGATGTGTTCTCTAGCTTGCATCAGTTCATTCTTTAGTTTATTGTTTTCCATCTGTTCATTATCAAGATCCTCAAGAGCAAGTTGAAGTTGTTGTTGCAGGTTGGCTTCCATTGATTCCAAGTTTGGGATCTTCCTCAAGTGGTTAAACTTCTTCCGAGGAACTAGGCTCTAATACCAATTGTTGGAATCCAAGAACATTGAGAGGGAGGGGGGGGTGAATCAATATTCTACCAGTAAATGAATTTCTGAACTTATTGTATATGAACATATTAACAGTAAATAAAATTAAAGTACATAAACCAAATAACATGTGAAGAAGCAACACAACACCAATATTTATACGTGGAAAACCCTGCAAAAAGAAAAACCACGGTGGGGATGATACCCACAATATTTATATACTTGATCAAGGTATACAAATATTACATAGAGGGGATTGCACATACAATCAAGCTCACCACCTAGAGCTTACTACTCAAATAGAAGTATCACTGACTTACACAACATTATACAATGATTACAAACAAAAATGAACTTATAGATTGCATATGACCATGCTGGATAAGTTTCGGTTAATGCTTTGTCAATCCTCTGTGAACCGGTTTACTGATACTCTGTTATGCCCCTACCAGTTGGAATTGTGCATGTGAAATTGTGCACAAAAGCTTTTACTCATTGGTCAAATAGCATACCATCAATCTCTGATTGATTCGCATCCAAAATCGCATCACTATTAACCTTGAATCCATCACTAAAAAGATCTCTATTAAATACCCCTTAACTTTTAACCGTGTCGGCCTCAATGAGAAAAATAATCATGTTGGTTGTCAGATCATAATGTGAGATATGCATTATTTGATGATTATGTTGATTTTAACCTTCACACGCTACCATAAATTCCTTTAAAGGCATTACCAGGGTCCCAAAATATCTTAGTTGGGTCCTATACTTAACCGGGTTCTAAATACATGTTACCGGTACCAAGACTAACCGGTTATCAAAAATAAAGCGTTGTGTATATACCAATTGACCCAATCAATGCAAAATGATAAGACAATGAATCCGGATGAGAATTATCAACACCTGAAGATGAATTTCCATCATTGACAACCCTAAATGCAATTCACCTTACTGGATGAGTGTCATAGTTACTGCCTTGCTCATTTATTTTAATGCTTCCAACCACCTTGACTCTGGCTTAATGGCTTGAATGGCACAATCCTCCTTTCTGACATGGTTTGACTGCTTCTGCAGCTACCTAATTATTCTTGCATCATGAGTTAAATCACGCAAACACATACGTATCCATTTTATATCAACCATAACATTCATTCATCCACATATAAAATTATCATAGTAATTCGCATAGCTACGGGAATATATTTAGCCAAAATAATATAAACTTTGATAGATTTGGTTAATGCTCATCATGCACAAGATAAAAACCTCTAACACATCTCTTTTTTTTTTTTGAGGAAAACTAGTTCTCATAGCGAAATGGCAGCGTTTGAAGGCAGGAGGAGTGACAGCGGCAACAGGATAAAGGATGCCGATATGCAAAGTTTGGGCATGCAGGCTGCGAAGATTCCTAATTAAAATAAAGCTGCCCCAAAGATCGGTTCATGGAGCGATGAAGCAGATATTGCCTTTCCCATTGAAGCAGGTAGGTTTCAACCCTCTCAGAAAATGACTAATTTTGGGCGAAAAGATATTTTCCATGGAGACAGATATTCCAGACTGCGAATGAATTATGGAAATCCGTACTCAAGTGGCAATCAGTGCCCCATTGACTCGCTTAAATGGAAGGAAAACGGTTTCATCTAGAATAATAAAGTTTGGTTTCATAAGGCCAAGTATCCCGCTTTTGAGTTCCCCTGAAACTGGCAACCTCTGCCTGAATCTAGCATCCCTGGTGCGGCAATCGAGCGAGGCAATCCTTATTCTGAACCCAATATGGTCCTTCTGAAATCTCATGGTAATTTCCAATTGCGGAATGGGCACTTCAGGCAAGATAACTCTAGGATGAACCATGCCAAGTTTTGGAGATCCAACTTTCATCCTAAAAATCGGTACCCTTGTTCGGATCGAGTGGGATATACTGATTTCCAAGGATGGACCTTTCCCCCTCTCATCCCCATCATCATAAACCGTAATAAATACTTCAAAACCTACTATCTTTTTGGATGAAAACAAAATTAATTCTGCTAGATCGAATATGCTTGAATCTTGCTTTTCATCAAGTGGGGTGGTGGAAAACGGGTTAAGGGTAACTTTGATTCTTGGTGTGGAGCACAATGGGGAAAGGATATTAACATCAATATTCTCCCAAATGACTTCTATATGATCGAATTTATGAGTATTGAGGAGAAATGGCAAGCTAAAAATAAAGGTCCATATATCTTGTATGGAATTGAAGTTCACATCATTGAGTGACAACCCAATTTCAATCCCTGGACTCATGTATTACCAGATAGTAAGGTATGGTTAAGACTCTACAACTGTCCCTCAGATTACTAGCATATTAATGTCATTAAGGATATATGAAAAGATATTGGCACATTTGTATCGGTTGATGAAATTTTGGAGGACAAAATATGGGGAAGCTTCCTCAAAATATGCATTTGCAAATATCAAATCACCAAGATCCCCGATGAAGTTAAAATTATTGGGGCTGGGAAGTTCTGGATCCAAAAGATTGATATAGAAGATCAGTTGCATATTTGCCCTAGATGCTTCTCTTTGGATCACACCGACTTAGGTTGTGATGTTTTGGCTACAATACAAAGAAGTTATTCCTGCATGCAAATTCCTATTGAATAAAATTTGCAAAAAGAACCTCCTATCTCCACTAACATGGGCGGATTTTTGTAACAAAATTCATGATAATGAGAATATTCCATTGATTGGGGAAACTCCTTTGAACATAGTGTAGACACCTAAAAGTTGCATAATTAATTAAGTGAATGTTATCCATTTAAATTACTCTTAAATTCTTCTAATTAATTAAATTAAGATTTAATTAATATACCCTTCTTCTATCTAAGCCATTTAATTAAATTTACATTTAATTAAAATCCCCCTTCTAGCCCATTTAATTAAATTTACATTTAATTAAATAGTTTCCCCCCAAATTGAATAAATCTAATTTATTCAAATTACCAAGTTGCAACCACAGTTGAAATAAATTAATTTAATTTTAATTAAATCCTATTATTCCTCACCCACTTGCATTTTCCTACATCTCCCACTTGCATCCTAAAGCCCCTTCCTAAATTCTTCTAGATTCTTCTAATCCTAATCAATTAACCCAAACCCATTCATTGTCCCCTTTCCCTAAATTTGAGGAGGTCACTTCTCAAATTTGGAGGAAAGTCTTCCAAAAGCAATAAAGCCTTTACCCATTCAACAAGATGACTTGTTGAATGCCCCCAAATTTGGAAGGACTCTTACAAATTTGTCCCCAAAGTCTTCAAACCATTAATGGTTAACTAACCCTTAATGGCATGGTTAGAGACTTTTCGCCTAACTTAACCTCCATCTAACCCAAAGGTCTCATCAAGCATTTATTGCTTTGACCATGGTTATCCTTTTAACCTTTGCACGAGAGTTTATCCTTTGGGTAAAAGCTTTATCCAATGGATAACCTTAACCTAACCTTAACCCTTACCTCCTAGGGTAACCATGAGGTCTTCTCAAGCATTTAATGCTTCCTACCTCTCCTCTCAACCAACCTTATGTTGACAATTATCAAATTGTAAACATGGATTGACAACTTTCAATCATGACCCTTGATTAACTCTTTCAATCTTGACCATCCATTGCCCTATTTTTGCTATAAATAGAGCTCTCCTTCCTCCATTTTAAAGATCCAGAGATTCAAGTTTCATGCATCTAAGCTATAGTCATTTTAATCTAGCATTTTAACCTCTCTTTGAATAGGAATCATCTTAATAAGCATTTTAAGAAACATTTCCATTATCATAAGAAATACATGTTAGACAAGTATATCATGTTAGGATAGAATTTATGCTAACCTTGCCATCTTATAATCTAGTTTATTACATCTCATAGAATCAGGCATAGATAGGAATGCATTCATACTAAATCAAATCAAAAGCATGCCTCGTTCTTGCATTTGTCATCCCTAAACCACTTTTCTCAGTGATATGAGAGCAAAGGCATTGGTTTGAGGGACCTTGTGAGATAGAGAACCATGGAACCAACCTTGAGAAGTTGAGTCATCCTTCACGACTCCATAACTTGCACCAAGAAGTCCTGTGGGTGTATGAGCAAGCCTCTTTGAGCTCCATTTTTCACGTTTTGAGTTTCATTGACTTGCTTTTCCCGCATACATTTCTGGCGCCCACCATGGGGGTCGACCCCATTAATCAAATCGGTTTTCAAAAATAAGCACTTTTGTAGGTACACAGGAAACAAGAATCAGCGCGTGGGGAACATCCCTTAGCGCATCCAGTTAACATTATAGTGCATCTCGTACATTGTTTAGTGCGTGAGGTCTATACTCTAGTGCGTGGGGTCTATACTCTAGCGCATGAGGTCCTTTCTTTAGCGCATAACTTCCACTAATCTTTTCCTGTAGGCATCAACGCAGGAGAAAAACAGAGTAGCGCATCTAAAAAATAGCTTAGCGCGTCGGGTCTATTAGATAGCATATTCGGATTACATTGTAGCGCGTACAATTTGTTCTGTAGCGCATCATAGACAGAGGCAAAAACTAAAAACTGTAACCGAGTGCGAAATTAGACTTGTTGAAGTCCACATTTGTCTAACGGTTTTGCTTGACATTTTGCAGGTTTCTAACAAGTTTTCTGCAGATAGGAGCTCCATTTTTAGGATCATTAAGATAGTTTAGAGTTTTTACTAACTTAGATAAGTTAGTTAAGATTTGAACCTCTTCTAAATTTTCTTTAAAAAGAACTGAACTCACATTTCATTTGGGATATCTAAAAAGAATCATAACACAAATCTTTCTTGCTTTCATAGAAGAAAAACTTTTCTTTTTGGGTTATTAAAAGGAACAATACAATCTTTTATTTTTGCAAGCAAAGAATTAAAAAGAACCTCACCATCCTTTGGTGCATAAAAGGATCAATTTTAAATTTTTAAGGAAAAAGAACCACACTTTAAAATTTTTGTTCACAATCAAAGAGGGAAGGCCTTCCCCTTTGGATCAATTTCTTTTGTTGACCAAACATCGAAGTTTGCTTTGTTGACCTAGTTCTTTTCCTAGATTAGAAAATCATTGCTTTGAAGGAAATAAAAGAAACACCATGTTTTCGTGGAGCAACATTTCCATATAGATCCTAGAAAATCATTGACTTACAAGGTAAAAAGAACCTTGTTTGCCTTGTTTTGAAAGTAGAAGGTATATGCTCTCCCCTTAACTGGGTGATCAAAAAGCCAGACTACTCTTACGCTTTCAGTCATACAGCATTTAAATCCTTTAGCAGGCCTGCCTTCCCGAGGGGTTGAAAAAATCTTAAAGCCATTTTTGGCCGGTGTGAATGGAACGACCTAAGTGGGAAACGAATTTGACACCGAGTGTTCCAACCCACTATAATCAAATGTGGAAAGTGACGAAAGTCTTTTTCAACGATTGTGCGCAATGATTAGCCTTCCCCCAGTATCCTTGAGATACGTAAAGCCTTTGTTCTAAAGGTTGGGAAGCTTCCTGAGGGAGTTTATCGCTGACGGCCGAACAGGAAGCCGATTATGAACTTTAGCATAGAAACTTTGAGCCGAGTCAGTATCCAGACATTTGTAATATCATAGTGCAAGGGTGGGGAAGAATCTGCCCCCAAGATCGCTTACCATATATCTCCCAAGATAACTACTCAATTGTGAAGCAATTCACTTTGGGTTAATTTATGGCAAAAGACAAAAAAATGGGCGCCCTCTAGGGGGTGACACAGTTGTTTGAGCTGACAGAGTATCGAGAGTAGTGGGCTATGGTATTACTTATGACCCTTGAATAAAGAGTATTTTTGAAGTGTATTCTTTGTATCCAAACCTGTTGAAACATTGGGGATTTGAGCACATCCTCGCAGAATATACGCTTACTATTTATTTTAAAGCAAAAAGGTTACTTCTTTAATGTTGTGTTTTCATTTATTTCTTCAAGAAATCATCTATCATCACTGAAAACTCAAAACAAAGTTCCAAAATTGCAGAAAACAAACAAGTCAGGGCAGTTTAGCGCATAGCAATCATATTTTAGCGCATCGAACCTTACCTTTAGCGCATAAAGTCTTAACAGAAGTGCTTCACCAACAGCTAAAACCAACAATTACAGTTAGCGTGTTCTGAAAATAGCTTAGCGCGTGGAAGCATCAGCTTAGCACGTGACAGTCAACCTTTAGTGCGTGGGGTATAAACAGTAGCACGTAAGCAGCTCATATTAGTGCATGATCTTTTAAAACCAAAGAAAACAAATTTAACCAATTAAAACCAGTTAGCGCGTAGCAGGGGGCAACATAGCGCGTGGAGTATTTTCTCTAGCGCGTATAGAACATTCGGTAGCACATAGAGTCTCTATTTCAGCGCGTGATCAAAACCAGAAAAATAGAGGGCAAAACAGAGGTAAAATTGGAAAATTTTGAAAACATTTTTGGAAACCTCCTTTCATCAGCCTGCACTTCGTCAAATCAGAATACCAAAAATAGAGTATTGAAAGCTATTTCTAAAGCAAGTTTCTAATCAAACAAAAGTTGTCCAGAATCTGAAAACTAGTCACACAATAAACATATCTATCCTATCAAAATCAGGAAACATCATCACAAGTGGCAAATAGGTCCTTTTTAGCTCACGAATTTTATCCCAAAAATACACTTGTTTTAAAACTTCAAGTTGTCAAATTGAGTTTCCATATCGAGAAAGCTCTATTCCATATCATTTGACGCACTTTGTCATGAGGGGGCATCTAAACCTTCATTTTGATAAAGTAAAACTTAAGTTTCCAAAACAAGATAAACTGAATCCAAAACAACACAAAGGAAACCATTGATCGCTTGTGCATGACTAATCCTCATATTCTGAGAAGAAAGAATATTTATCATAGCATTGAGTTGAAGAAACAACAACCAAGTTCTTCGAAATTTGCCAAAAGAAATAAATATTTATACATCAATCGTCAACTCTTCAAATCTCATCAAACATTCCTTCATCACGTACGACTCTATATTTAGAACAAATCAAACGAATTTGACAAGGAACCTTTGAAGACTAGAGCATTCTGTCAAAAGTCCGCATGCAATCAAAAAATCAATCGTGGAGGAAAGATCAATCCAACATTCTTTCCTGTCGAGTGCATCACTTACAACATACCCCGATTTGAACCACCAACCCCTGAGCAACATATCGAATAGGTTTTTATCCCCTTTGTCATAGAAAGTTTCTACTAGATGCCTACTGTTACTCGCTCTCAACAAAACAAACAAAGCGAAGCACCACCAGAATCGAGCATGAATCGAAGGTTATCTAATCCCTTTAAAGGTCCACATCTAGAGGACACTGAAATTTCTGAAGAACTTCTTCAAGAATGTCAGGAAAGCGCTTCATTTCAAAAACTTGTGGAAAGACTCATGGAAAATGACAAAGAAAAATATTTGCTCATGCTCACAAGCAAAGGAGTTAAACTACCAGAGGACTTAGACACGGACATTTTTAGAACTGGCTCTCAACAGTACGAATATCAAGAATGACAAAGAGAAGAAGAAGCACGTGACCTTGAGCAAAATATCCCAGAACAAAACATCCCATAGCAAAACATCCCCGAGCAAAACATACCGTTCCATACACCATTTCAACCTACGATTAATGCAAGGGAAGAACTCTTTCCTCAGCAAAATAATGCACCTTTGGTTGCTCTTACTCAACAAATGCAAATGTTACAAAGACAAATGCAAGACATGCAACAAGGGACAACAATACGGTATTCATTAAATGAAATTTGTCCTTATCCGATTGACCGAAGATTGAACACGGTGCCTTTTCCTCCAAACTCAGACGTTCCCAAATTTGACAAGTATGATGGAAAAAGCGATCCCGTGATCATGTTCGAGAATTCTGCACAATGAGTCTTGAATTTGCTCGTGATGACACCTATTTGATGAGGTTATTCCCAATAAGCTTGGGAGGACAAACAATGGAATGGTTATCCAAAATCACACCTCCTGTCAAATCATTTGATGAACTAGTCAACAAATTCATAACTCAATATTCCTATAATATTCAACATGCTATCACCATGCTAGACGTCTATAACACCAAACAGAAAAACAATGAAACATTCATGGTATTCCTTCAACGTTGGCGATGTAAGGTTTCACGATATCCTCGAGATATCCCTGGAAAGGAGAAAATGGAAATTTTTATCGACAACTTGAATGGTGAGATGAGTTACAGGCTCAAACTCCAATGCATACCATCTTTCCCTGAGTTAATTGAAAATGGCATTCAAGTAAAAGAAGCATGTGTCAAGAAAGGAACGCTAAAATTCTTCAAAGAAGGAACAAGTTCATCAAACTACAGTAACCAAAACAACAATAACTTAGACAAATCCAGATTCTGGACTAGAAACAAAAACAATGGAAACGAAGGAGGCAATGAATCACATGATCCAAAATCTAAACAACTCGTGCTTGCATTATCAGGAAATCCTCAAGCTACAAAGAATCCCAAAGGTGCTAACCCAAACACTAACACTTATGCACCGAATACCAATCAAGGTCAACCCAACACCAACAACACCAGCAATGCTCAAAACAATCAAACAAATCGAGGGCCTAATAACAATTCACGAGGTAACACCAACCATTTCCAAAAACATGTCTACACACCACTAGGACAATCACTGGAGTCTACCTTCAGAGAACTCCTGGCAAATAAAATTATCTCATTACCAGCAATTAGTAACTATGAACCACAAATCAAACCACCTTGGTGGAATGACTCGCACTTTTGTGATTTTCATCGCAACAAAGGTCATCAAACAAATGATTGCATGCGACTGAAAAGCATTGTCCAGGACATGATTGATAGAGGTGATTTAACGGTGGATGGTCTCAAGACAAATGGTGACCATGGAGCCTTTAAGAATCCTCTTCCAAACTACAACAAAGATGGAGCTTCAACCTCAAATGATACATGTGGGGCTCGTATCAATCACATCTACAATAACACTATCAATCATATATCCGCTATAGACAATCATGTAAACGTCATCACAATCCAAGATCAACATGATCATGAATCCATCAACGTAACAACTGGAGCTCAAAAATATGTCTTGAAGGGACATATGTCAATGGCAAACACAATACCCAAAGTTCAATATGATCTAGTTAGCAAATTGCGCAAAACTCCTGCTCAAATATCTATTCTAGAGTTGCTAAAACTTTTGCCAAAACACAAAGATATATTGGAACAAGCATTATTAGAAACGAATTTGCCTCAAGATCTGGATGCTGACAAATTCCAAACCATGGTGGCTCATATGATAGGACCTCATAACCTCACTTTTTTTTTAGCACGATAATATCTCATTGAGCCATCCACATAATAATCCTCTCCATATTGAAGTCATAGTCTATAAACACCGAGTAAAACAAGTATTAATAGATGGAGGAGCTGGACTTAATATTTGTACCTTAAAACTTATCCGTGCATTAGGCTTTTCTGAAGAGTTTATTGATCCACGCAAGAAGATCGCCATAAAAGCATATGATTATGAAGAAAGATCATCTAAAGGAACCGTGATGTTGCATATTCAAGTAGGATCGATACAGAAGGATACTATGTGCCAGGTCTTAGACATAGACCTCACATACAATATCTTATTAGGTTGACCCTGGATACATGAAATGCAAGCAGTGCCTTCTACGTATCACCAATGTGTCAAATTTCCCTATAATGGCCAGGAGGTTTCTATATCAGCTGATCATAATCCATTTCAACATTGTAATGCAATAGGGGCAGCCCAAGATAGCCTAGTCCCACATAATAGAGAAAAGCAAAAGTCCTTAACACCAAATCTTCAACAGGAAAAGTCTAGAGATTTCAAGCAAAAACTGAAAATTAAAGAGAAAGGCATGGGGGAATACTCTTTGGAACCCATGTGTTTGGCTAACTTACCAACATCACCTAGATCTCATGGATTACCTACAACATCAACACATCAAGCAACTCAACCCATCACCAAGTTTGATGGTACATTCATCCAACTCGACACTCTAGCACATGAATCAGAGGAAAAAGACATCCTTAGTTGGCTATACAAAGATGAAGAAGAAGACAGAGCAGCTACTGTAGAAGTACCTATACCAACACATTTGTGTGGGAAAGGTTACTTAATCATGCAACAAATGGGATACAAGGGCAAAGGATCTATTGGCAAGCGTCAAGAAGGCGTCACAGAACCATTAGACCTTCCTTCATAATTCAATAAAGACAAAAAGGGATTGGGATTTGAACTCACTCTACTACCAAGAAGGATACCATGCAAATATCAAAAACCTCAGTGGAAAGCAAAGAAGAAGTACAAAGAAGAATCCTGGAAAGAAGCACTATTTGAGTCAACAAAGACAATCCGTAAGGAACGTGAACATCAAGAAAGGCAACAACATCAAGGGGAGCCCATCATTCACAAGAAGACAACATCTACAGAAGTAGATCATATTCAAGAACCAATATCCAACAAAGTAGAATCATCTCCTGATAACATCATTCCTCCCCAAGGAGGGACAGTATATGAACAAATACAAAAGGTAGAAGCAGGATCTGATACCGAATCAAAGAAAACTATCAGACTTGTATCAATCATCAAAGACCTATTCTCCCCATACAACATACCAGTTCACATCACTGATAGAATCTGGGTTGATACCTTTGAGACTGATTCTAATGAATATGAATGGGGCAGCTATTCTAATGCTACTGAATCTGTTGTTGAAAATAGCAGTCATGCACCCATTTCTCAAGAAGCACGCAACACAGAATAGAGACCCCTTGAATTTGGTCCACAAAATATCTATGACGCCAAGGAAAACGAGCAGCATCATTATGAACAAGTCTATACAGAAAATGATACCATCAAGGACCTCGATGAAATCCTTGAACTCTTTAACACCCAGCCAATCACGATAAAACCTCCATCCTGACACTTACAACAGCTGAACTTGATCCACCTAACAATTCCTTACCACTTGTCTTTCCTGACCTCATAGACTGGGATGAACCTAAAATACATGATATACCAATTTTCCAGAATGATGAGTCCATTATCTATTACTTATGTACCATTAACTCGAAAACAGACTCCACCAGTAAACAGAGTAACGACATCTACAATCCAGGGAGTGCTAAGTCTCTCAATCGCAAAAATGAATCAAATAAAGGATTTATTGCTGACAACCAGTCACTGGCAGCAATGGATCACAAAAAGGTAAAAATAAAGGACACATCTGAGGGTGAAAACCTTTTTAAGGCACCTAACGATGGGAGACTTGACACTCTTCCAGAGCATTATCATGAGTGATCACCCATATTGATTGAGCCCACTCAATCAATCAACATTGGTACTACAGAAGCAGCCAAAAACATACATCTGGCATAATCTCTAACAGAGGAAGAAAGATCATAATTTATAAAAAATTTCAAAGAAAAGCAAATCAACTTTGCTTGGTCATATGCTTGGGATTGATCCACAATTAATCATGCATCACTTGTCCATTACTCCAGGAGCTAAACCAGTTAAGCAAAAACTGTGAAAGATGAATCCACATGTGGCACTCATGGTCAAAGTTGAACTAAAGAAACTACTAGATGTCGGATTCATTCAACCTATCGACTATGCTGAATGGATTTCCAACATTGTGCCAGTATCAAAACCAGATGGTAGTATCAGAATATGCACTGATTTTAGAGATGTCAACAAAGCATGTCCAAAGGATGACTTTCCTTTGCCTAGTATCGACATAGTTGTAGACCTCACAGCAGGACATGCAATGCTATCCCTAATGGATGGTTTTTCAGGCTATAATCAAATCAAGATAGCCCCAGAAGATCAAGATAGAACAATGTTTACCTGTCCTTGGGGAACGTATTGTTGGAATGTCATGCCCTTTGGCTTAAAGAATGCAGGAGCTAATTACCAACGAGCAATGACAACAATCTTTCATGACATGATGCATACCTTCATGGAAGACTATGTGGATTATTTACTAGCTAAATCCTTCACCAAGGCAGAACACCTAAGCATCTTAGAAAATATTTTTGATCGATTGGAGAAATTCCAAGTCAGGCTCGACCCTAAGAAGTGTGTCTTTGGGGTTACTTCAAGCAAGTTACTAGGCTACATAGTTTCAGCTAAGGGTATTGAAGTAGATCCAGCAAAGGTACAAGCCATTATGGAGATGCCATCGCCAAAGAATATCAATCAGCTCAGATCTCTACAAGGATGACTCCAATCAATCAGGTGATTTATCGCTCAACTAGTAGATAAAAGTCTACCTTTAAATTATTGCTACATAAAAATGTACCATTTAGATGGGAAGCCAAATGTGCAGAATCTTTCTATCAAATCAAATAGTATCTAATGAACCCACTAGTTCTAGTACCACCAATTGCAGGAAAGCCACTCATTCTATACATTTCAACAACAGATATATCACTGGGGGCACTGTTAGCACAAGAAGATCAACAAGGAAAGGAACGAGCTATATACTACATCAGCAAGACATTGAACGGATATGAACTCAACTATACATTCATTGAGAAGGCTTGTCTAACAGTAGTATTCGCATCTCAAAAATTCTGACATTATATGCTAGCACACACAATTAAGCTAGTTGCAAAAATTGATCCTCTCAAATATCTACTCAGCAAAGCAGCTCTTACAGGCAGACTGGCTAAATAGGTCATGATTCTCAATGAATTTGATATCCACTACACAAAACGAAGAGCTATCAAAGGACAAGCAATTGCAGATCAGCTGGCTAAAGCACCACTACCTGGAAAACAAACTACGGAGATCAAATTTTCGGACAAGGACGTCCTGACTATTTCTACCAAACAATGGACCCTATATTTTGATGGATCCTACACGCAACATGGCTCGGGTGCTAGCATTTTTTTCATCACTCCTGAAGGATGCACTATACCAAGATCATATAGGCTTATGTTCCCGTGCACAAATAATGTGGCTGAATATGAGGTATTGGTTATAGGCATCAAAATGGTCGTAGAATGGAAAATCACAGAGTTAAAGGTCTACGGGGACTCACAACTAGTCGTCAATCAAATCAATAACGAGTATCAGACAAAGGATGACAAGTTGCTACCCTACAAGCGAATGGTGGATGACTTCAAGCAATATTTTGTACACATCACCTTTGAACAAATACCAAGATTGAACAACAAAGCAGTAGATGCAATGGCTACTATCACTTCATTACTACAAATCCCAGAGCAACAGAGTCGTTACGAGTTTCTGGTAGAGCAAATGTTCTCCCCAGCCTATGACCACTCTGAATCCCATGTTATCTATGCCTTGACTGGTTCAAATTCTCCGCTATATGGACTGATATACAACTATCTTAAGAACAACATCCTACCCATTGACCTATCCCGAAACCAAAAGCGTAACTTTATCCGACAAGCCACCCGTTATACCCTTACTGCTGATACTTTGTACCGTCCAGGTCTAGATGGTACTCTTCTTCGTTGCCTTGATCATAATGAATTTGACTCTGCTTTACACGAGCTTCATGAAGGTATCTGTGGCACACATTCAAGTGGTACTACTCTTGCTAAAAAGCTCCTGAGAATGGGATATTATTGGCCTACAATGGAAAAAGAATCTTATCACTTTGCAAAGAAATGTCCTAAATGTCAGATCCATGGCAACCCGATACATGCACCAGCACAAGAACTACAACCATTCACGACATCCTGGCCCTTTTGCCAATGGGGACTAGACTTGGTCGGCAAAATTCACCCTTCCTCTTCAAATGGACACAAGTTCATTATAACTGCAACATAATACTTTACCAAATGGATTGAAGCAGTCCCCATGACCACAGTAATGGGGAAACAAATTGCCTCTTTTATCCTTAATTATACGATCTTTAGATATGGTATTCCAAGTTCCATCATCACAAACAATGGACAACCTTTCAAAAACCAAGATGTACAAGAACTATGTGAAAATTTAAAAATCCAACATCATTTTTCTACACCTTACTACCCACAGGGGAATGGTCAAGCCGAAGCATCCAATAAGACAATATTGAAAATCCTAAAGAAAATAGTGAATGACGCAGGCAAAAATTGGCATGTATAGCTTAATCCAGCACTTTGGGCATATAGAACAAGCATCTGCACACCTACAGGAGCTACGCCATATTCATTGGTATATGGATCAGAAGCTATTTTACCCTTAGAGGTAGAAATTCCATCTCTCAGAGTCTCTCTGAAAGGCTTAATCCCAGATGAAGAGTATCGAGTTAACTGACTACAAGAACTTGAACTGCTAGATGAAAGACGCCAATGTGCCTACACTCATCTCAAAGCATATCAGAAACGTATGTGCAGAAGCTACAACCACAAGGTCATTCCTCAAATTTTTAAAGTTGGTGACCCAGTACTCTAGGAAAATCCTAAAAATCAGCAAGATTGGGAAAAGAAAGGTAAATTTGAGCCTAACTGGTTAGGTCCCTATGTCATCATATTAGCCTATGGATCAGGCGCTTATCAGCTGACCACTTCAGAAGGAGATGTGCTCGACAAACCAACTAACAACATCCATCTGAAGAAATACTACACTTGAAGAGTCTAATGCACGGAAAAATAAAAAAATAAAAACCATAAAAAAAAATCAAGAAAAAGTAAATAAAAAGGTACAATAAAAGCAACTGGTGAAAACCTGACAATAGGCACTATTGTGAGAGGATGGCTCCTCTATCTATATCCCTATCATTATACCCATAGTAAAGCACTATCGGCCATCGCCCGATATTTTTTTTTATCACAAAATTCATTCAGGACATACTTAGCGTAGTCACTATCATGGTTTGTCCACATATTCCTTCACCATATCTCACCATGGCTTGGTAATCACTATACATATCCACATCAAAAGGTACACTCAGCTAGGGGCAATATTCGTCAAAACTTGCAGCACGTTCAAATCGTCAAAACTAGAAGCAAACTAAGAACATCATAACTAGCAATCAAAACTCACATAATCGCAAAGCAAAACATTGATCGCTCAACAAAATTCACAAGGGTTGATGGATGATTTT
Organism: Cryptomeria japonica; assembly: GCF_030272615.1. NCBI lineage: Eukaryota > Viridiplantae > Streptophyta > Pinopsida > Cupressales > Cupressaceae > Cryptomeria > Cryptomeria japonica. The sequence continues at coordinate 115,165,463 of NC_081410.1, read as the reverse complement.
TTGAAGTATCAAATGTTGCATCTTGCATAAAGTTTTGACTATTTTGCACTTGAACTTTTTGAATTATTGGATACTCTCAATTTTCTCCCCAAAGCTTCAAAGCTGGAGAACATCAGGAAACTCCATTATTTTCTTAGTTTTCTGTCTGTGAGGTGATCATTTGTATTGTGTAAATGCTTGTCTCGAGACGTGATTCACATCATTGAAGACATACTTTCACTTTACGCATACAAATGGTTTAATCTTGTCTGTTTATACACAATCAGCACTCAGGTCGTCCTGGTTCAAATATACCTTGACGCTTGTGCTATCTTGCAAAATCAAACATCATGTAAAATTTTCTCAGGTCATTATGGTTCAATTATACCATTATGCTTGTATAAATTTTCAACATATTCCAAACAAATCAAGGCTCAATGATGATACACATATCAAAAGCAAAATGTGGCTATAGCAGGATGACAAATGCAGAATGAAGATGCTAAAAAATAATTAGTTGCATATCATTTTACAATTAGTTGCATATCATATCATACATCTCATTTTCAAGATACATCTCACAACATCATGCGTTATCACATCATATTAGTCCATTATCGCATCACAAGCATCTATCTAAGCATTGCATCATTAAAGAATAAACAAAAGCATATAGAACGCACCATCCATAACATATCACATACAGCATCACATACAGATCAAAGAAAATGGTGTCATATATATATATATATATATATATATATATATATATATATATATATATATATATATATATATATATATATATATATATATATATATATATATCGACAAAATGATACTCTGCCTCCTTGGCCCTCAAGGCCAACTCTCTCAAGGTGTCTCTCATCGGACCATCGCCTCGGCTCGACCCAACCGCTCCAAAGCAGTATCCCGCTTTGTGGTCAGCTATGTAATCTGACACTGCTGTGCCAACATCTGTGCCTGCAAATGCTGCACTGACAACTGCAGTGATCTAATATGTGCATCCTCCACATGCGTAGGAATCCGCATCTGCAAGGGTACCTGTGAAGGGGTACCCTCAGTCTCCCTACCTGTCCTCGGTGCTGGTGGAGGTAACACATTTGACCTCCTCCTCTGGGTCGATCGTCGCACATCCTCATAACCTTCCACTGCCGCTATCACCTCCCCAACATGCTCCTCTCCTCTAGCTCTGATCGCCAACCCTCCTCTCCCTCTATCTACTACCACCCGCTGCATAGCTCTCTCTCCTCGTATCCCCCTATCTCCACCTCTATCTCCTTTCCTCCCCAACTCCAATCTCCCTCTAACTCCTCGCTAACCTTGGCCACCTCCTCTACCATCTCCACCATCCCCTCCTCCACCATCTCCGCCATCCCCTCCTCCTCCATCACCGCCTCCCTCATCTATCTCCTCATCATCATCAAAAGCTGGAATCATCTCAGCTGTATCTGATATCCTAGCCACTGCACGTGCTACGAAGAGTGTTGAAAACTCGTGAGTCAGCCTTGCATCCATGATCTCAGGGGCATAATCCCAAATATGACCAGCTAAGTGAAAGAACTCCTCCACTGATGTTGTGCTGTCAATAGTAGGCCCCCAATCTGGGATGTTCTGTCTCCGTCGAGCATAAAAGCATGCTCCATGTGGTATCCCCTACTGTCGATCATACTATCGCAGCACCTGACAATGCAAAAACCTCTCTATCACGAAGGGCGTCCGCCCTATCAGATACCTAGAACTGAAAACATGAGGCATCTCCATCCTATCCTCAGCCCATACCGCACACCCTGTATACGGTCGCTAGACAACCGTATTAATGTCATCCAGTACTCTCCTCCAATGCTCTAGTTTGCACAGCTTATGCTGGACAACTATCCCTCTGTATCCATACGCATATGCGCCTCCAACAAGCCTGTCTCTATCTGCTAGTGGCCTAGCCGCGGGGATATGCTCCCATGCCCACACCTGTAGCAGTGTCACTCCAGCTGATAAACTGCTATATCCCAAGTACACTACCTCGTGCAAATCCCTGTATAAATGAGCCAGCATCGTTGACCCCCATGCAAACCGATGATCCTGCATCACCATGTCCTCCAACACCAATCCCCATCCAACTGACAGTCCCTTCGACCTACGGTCGAGACATAAAAATCCACCTATAAAACTTGCTAGAACAAAAGGCAGAGGCGCGTAATCCAAATCCAAAAACTCCTGCCAGGGGATCTCATACCCGCAAATGGTGTCATCCTGAAAAATCCAGCACAGAGCCTCAGTCCCACCCTCCTCTGTCTGCTTATAGGGTAGTAATGCACCTACTACAAGAATCCGCAGAATCCGATAGCAATCCTCTGGGGTCACTATCATCTCCCCTATAGCCAAATGAAAGGTGTTCATATCGCTATGCCACCTCTCTGCCAATGTTGTCAGTAAACCCCAGTTTACGATAAACCGAGGCATGTCTAGCAAAGAGGTCAAACCACATCTGTCAATAATATCTCTGTCTCCCTTTGTCAATTGTGGTATCAAGGACCACGGTCTTGGAAATTGCTCACGTGACTGCAATACTCCAAGACGCTCCTGTCAAAAACAAAGCAAGTCCAATATCAGTTCCCTCATCAATACATGGAAATCAAACTCAAAATCATCTCAATAACTTGAAAACTTTGAACAAATCTAAATCAAGTTTCACACCATATCAATCCATCAAATCATATCAACTTGTAAAACAACTCAAGTTCCATATCAACTTGTAAAACAACTCAAGTTCCATATCAGCTTGTAACACAACTCAAGCTCCACAATCCATATCAAACACATTCATATCCAAAACTTGAAAACTTTGAACAAGTTAAAATCAAGTTCCACATCATATCATAATCACATCAAATCTATATCAACTTGCAACATCGTAAATCAAATCAAGTTATATAAGCAACTCATATTGGACAACCTATCACATCCATGACAACAGACAGGACGACTCGCAAAACTCCACTTATCCCAGCAGGCATGACTTCAACCTACAAACTTTTCTCATTCACAAATCCTACTATACCAAATTTTTCTTCCTATGCGCTAAATCATTTTCTCTATGCGCTAAACTGCCTCTCATGTGCTAACATGTTTTCTCCACGCACTATCCAATTCACCCTATGCGCTACACTTTTCTTCTAATGCGCCCTCTCCACTACCCTACGCACTACAAAAACCCTACGCGCTATTCTATCCCTTCCATGTGCTACGCATTTAGCCCTCTGCGCTAGGTCACATCCACGCGCTATCATGACCTACCCATGCGACCCCCTAAAAGCCATATGCGCTGGATATTTTCTACGTGCTACCCATTTTATCCTATGCGCTACCCTGTACCCCTAGTGCGCTAACAAAATTTGACGCGCTACCCTAACCTAACAATGTGCTAGCCTACAATTTCGGACGCTACCCTATTTCGCTAAACCCTACGCGCTACGAAATTTTTTGTATGCGCTACTCTTTCGACTGGACGTGCTAAAATGTAAAAATCCACATACAAATTTCAAAAAATGACCAAAAATGACAAAATCAAAAATCAAACAAGGGTAAAAAAGGTTGACTTACCGGTGGTCCATATGCGGCAGGCCTCTGATACCTCCTAACGTGCTCGAATTGATGAGAAGAATACAAAATTAGCATGTTGACTTCACTCCAAATGTCACTATCTCCAAAGTCAACAAGCAAAAATGAGACAAAAGGAATTACCTTTTCCCTTTTATAGGGTAAATCCAAATTAGGGTTTCGTATAGGAACGCGAAAATTGCTCGTGGTCTCTCATACAAACCTATCCAACATCATTATTGGGAGATGAATCAATTTATCTCATTCAACACAGACCAAAATTTAAAATGCTATTATCCAAATCAAATAAAATTTTCAAAATTTTTTATTCATCTCCCGAGGGGGCATTATCAACATCATTTTATCAAATCTGGGGCATCGATTATCAAATCTAGGGCATGACATATCTCAAAACAACGTAAAATTGATCATAACTAAATCAGGATGACACATCATTTTCTTTGAATCAACATGTGCACACACGTCACTTCAAAGAGGGGCAAAATGTAGACACCTAAAAGCTGCATAATTAATTAAGTGAATTTTATTCATTTAAATTACTCTTAAATTCTTCTAATTAATTAAATTGAGATTTAATTAATATACCCTTCTTCTATCTAAGCCATTTAATTAAATTCACATTTAATTAAAATCCCCCTTCTAGCCATTTTAATTAAATTTACATTTAATTAAAATCCCCCTTCTAGCCCATTTAATTAAATTTACATTTAATTAAATAGTTTCCCCCCAAATTGAATAAATCTAATTTATTCAAATTACCAAGTTGCAACCACAATTGAAATAAATTAATTTAATTTTAATTAAATCCTATTATTCCTCACCCACTTGCATTTTCCTACATCTCCCACTTGCATCCTAAAGCCCCTTCCTAAATTCTTCTAGATTCTTCTAATCCTAATCAATTAACCCAAACCCATTCATTATCCCCTTTCCCTGAATTTGAGGGGGTCACTTCTCAAATTTGGAGGAAAGTTTTCCAAAAGCAATAAAGCCTTTATCCATTCAACAAGATGACTTGTTGAATGCCCCCAAATTTGGAAGGACTCTTACAAATTTGTCCCCAAAGTCTTCAAACCATTAATGGTTAACTAACCCTTAGTGGCATGGTTAGAGACTTTTTGCCTAACTTAACCTCCATCTAACCCAAGGGTCTCATCAAGCATTTATTGCTTTGACCATGGTTATCCTTTTAACCTTTGCACAAGAGTTTATCCTTTGGGTAAAAGCTTTATCCAATGGATAACCTTAACCTAACCTTGACCCTTACCTCCTAGGGTAACCATGAGGTCTTCTCAAGCATTTAATGCTTCTTACCTCTCCTCCCAACTAACCTTATGTTGACAATTATCAAATTCTAAACATGGATTGACAACTTTCAATCTTGATCCTTGATTAACTCTTTCAATCTTGACCATCCATTGCCCTATTTTTGCTATAAATAGAGCTCTCCTTCCTCCATTTTAAAGATCCAGAGATTCAAGTTTCATGCATCTAAGCTATAGTCATTTTAATCTAGCATTTTAACCTCTCTTTGAATAGGAATCATCTTAATAAGCATTTTAAGAAACATTTCCATTATCATAAGAAATACATGTTAGACTAGTATATCATGTTAGGATAGTATTTATGCTAACATTGCCATCTTATAATCTAGTTTATTACATCTTGTAGAATCAGGCATAGATAGGAATGCATTCATACTAAATCAAATCAAAAGCATCCCTCGTTCTTGCATTTGTCATCCCTAAACCACTTTGCTTAGTGATATGAGAGCAAAGGCATTGGTTTGAGGGACCTTGTGAGATAGAGAACCATGGAACCAACCTTGGGAAGTTGAGTCATCCTTCACGACTCCATAACTTGCACCAAGAAGTCTTGTGGGTGTACGAGCAAGCCTCTTTGAGCTCCACTTTTCACGTTTTGAGTTTCATTGACCCACTTTTCCCGCATACACATAGCTCTTCCCTCCTCTAATCAAAGTGAAAGCCAGCAAGATTTTCTCATGCTTCTAGAAAAGACTAAAACCTTACAGGCGGATATTGAAACTAAACTGGTAGAGTAGCTACCACCTTCTCCTCTTGTGACTGGGAGTCAGCTGGTTATTGAAGACTACAAAATTTACCCTCAAGAAAAGGACGCTATTAGAAATTTGGGGGAGATGGGAGATAAGATTTGCTCTTCGCTTGGTATTGAATTGGAAGATGATGAAATTGAGTCTTCCTCCTAGGAATGGGAAGAATACTTTGAACCTGACTCTGATCTTATATTGGAGGAATTCACAAAAGGTTTTGGGAAGTCGGATTCAACCATTGACAAACCAAACTTCAAGCCAAAAGTAATACGGGGGTGCAAGTCAAAAAAAATAATGCTAGCAATTGCTGGTGCAACTAGTGGTCAAACCAAACTTAATTTAGGGAAGGGAAACACCCTTCCCCAGGAGCAATGAAAGTCTTATCTTGGAATGTCAGGGGCATCAATCCCCCTGACAAATGGTGCTTTATTAAGCACCAGATTGATGACACCAAAGAATATATTTGGCTTTTACAAGAAACTAAATGGAGTAAGGTTGAGATTGATGCAAAAACGAGACTTTCGAAATAGTGGAATGGTCTGTTTAGGCAATCAGATGGAGCCTTTGGTAGCTTGGAAATCATCTGGAATCCCATGAACGTTAGGATCTCTCTTGTTGGAGAAGATAAGTACTGGCAAAATTGTCTGGTAACTATCCTTGGACGAAATGAGAATTTCAATCTTTTTAATGTTTACGGACCATCTTCTACTGGTGATAAACGTGCTCTTTGGGATCTTTTAGCCATCAGACTTTGCAGTATTATCGAAGGAAGTTGCATGGTTGCTGGGGACGTCAATGCAATCCTTTTTGGTAATGAAAAAAGTGGGGGCATTCAGAGGACCGGTACGTCCTAGAAGGATTTTTTGGAATTTGTTGAGTAGAATCACCTAATAAACATTGTTTCTAAAAATGGAATTTTGACATGGACGAACAAGAGATCGGGTTTTACTAATATTGTAGAACGGCTAGACCGGTTTCTTGTTACTGATGATTGGCTAGGACAAAATCTTGTATTAAAGTCATCGATTCTCCTGCTTATTGGATCAGATCACTACTCAATCTGTCTGGAGGTCGCCAAGGGACAATCGGAGGGAGGTACCCCTTTCCAGTTTGAGAAAAATGTGGTTCAGAGTGCCTGAGCTACATGATCTTATTTTTGTTTGGTGGAATGAACCGGCTCTAGGGAATAATTCAAGATTATTTATACTCAATAAGAAGCTCAGGTATATTAAGGTTAAGATCAAAGAATGGAATATGAACCATTTCAAGAATATTCATATGGAGAAATAAAGAATTAAGGCTAAGTTGGAAGAAATCACCAATTTTGTTATTACTTCAGGAATGAATGAGGATTTATTTAACAAATAAAAAGTCCCTCAAATCTGATCTAAATGAAATCCTTCAATGTGAGGAAATCCATTGGCGACAAAAATCAAGGGAGTTATGGCTTAAGGAAGGTGATAGAAATACCAAATTCTTCCATAGATCGACCATTGCCATTCACAATAGAAATAGAATATCGGAGATTAAGAGACTAGATGGATACATAGTCATGAACTATTAGGATATTGCACAGGAAGTTGTAAGATTCTTTGAATCTTTAATGAATGGTGGTCACCAGAATGATCATGAAGCAAAAGTCAAACTTCTTAACTCAATCCCATCCATAATATCTGAAAGTCAAAATGCAGCTCTCTTTAATCCTATTTCAATTGATGAAGTAAGGAAAATCACCTTCCAGTTGAATCCTGATAAGACTCCTGGCCCTGATGGCTTCCTTGCAGCTTTCTTCCAATAATGCTGGGATATCATTGCTCGAGATCTACACCTACCAATAGAAGAATCAAGAAAGAAAATGACTATGTTAGGTGCTATTAATTGCACATTTTTGTCTTTAATCCCGAAAAAAGCAAAACCCTCAATAGATGAGTGATTTTAGGCCCATTGCTTTATGCAACACGGTCTATAAGATTGTAAAAAAGATCATAGCCAACAGATTGAAACCCCTCCTTAAACACATCATATCGGATGAACAAAGTGGATTTTCCCCTGGAAGATCCATTGTGGAAGGCATTATCATTGCCCATGAAACACTCCATACGGCTAGGAAAATCAAGGATTCCTGCATGATTTTAAAACTAGATATTTTGAAAGCTTATGATATGGTGGACAGGGGTTTCTTAATTGATGTATTAAAAAAATTGGTTTTTGCAAGGAATGGATCACATGGGTCACGAGTTGTTTATCATCCCCCAAATTCTTTGTTTTGGTTAATGGCTCATCTCATGGCTTCTTTTCCACATCAAGAGGAATATGACAAGGTGATCCAATGTCATCATTTTTTTTTATCATAATGGCTGAAGCCTTAAGTCAATCAATAAGAGCTCTTCAACAAGATGATCGATGGCTTGGAGTCAATGTGGCAATAGGGGTTGAAAAAATGACTCACTTGTAGTTTGTCGATGATACCATTCTGTTTGGCTCAGCTTGTAGGAGAGAGGCAAGGACAATTAAATCATGTCTCGATGATTACTGTATGGATTTCAGATAGAAAATCAATTGGAGTAAATTTGAAGTGTTTTTTGTCAACACTCCGATTGACATGCAATGTGTCTTATCAAGGATTCTTAATCTCAAAGTTGCAAACTTCCTAGGGAAATTTCTTGGAACCCCCCTCTTCATTGGCAATAACATAACTTGCTATTGGAATCATCTTATTGATAAGTGCAAATCCAAGCTTGCAAATTGGAAAGACAAGTGGTTATCCTCTGTTGGGAAACTCACTATGATAAAATCGATCCTCTTTGCGCTATTGGTTTTTTCCATGGCATGTCTGAGATTACCGATGGCAATTAAAGATGAATTGATCTCTATGAGAAATTTCCTTTGGAATGGCTCGTATGACAAAGGGAAATTTTCTCTAGTAGCTTGGAAAAATATTTGCCAACCAAAAAAGGCAGGGGGTGCTGGCATTCGACAAATTTTGATTATGAATTTAGCTATGGGTGCTAAATTGGTTTGGGAAACTTGTAGTGGTGGTAAACAAAAATGGGAAAGGATTCTAAAACATAAATATTTGGACTCCCTGGAGCCAAAAAGGATTCTTACTATAAACAACCCCCCTAGAGGTTCGACCATCTAGAATTTTATTGTGGAAAGCAGGGAAATCATAAGTGATCAGGTTACCTGGGATGTCAGGAATGGAAGGGATGCCTCCTTTTGGATTGATTCTTGGGCTGGTGAAGTTTCCTTATGTCTCAACCCTTCTCTGCAACCTATTATGGTAGAAAATTGTTGTCGTCGGGGTCACAATATCTGTGATTATGGTTACCCTATCCAAGAAAATGGCATTGCTAAGTGGAAATGGAACTCCTTGGATCCCTTGGACTTGGACTAGCATTAGAAAGACTTGCTTGCCGACATTCTCAGCAAAAGGGTTATTTTCCCTTCCCCTGAAAAGGACATTATCAGGTGGTGGGGTACCTCTGATGGTAAATACAAGGTATGTTTTGGTTACAAATTGAAAGAAGCGGCTATAGACAAAAAAGTTTGGCATGTTAATCTTTTTTGGCATCGACATCTCCTACCCAAAGCAGGTTCATTTGCCTGGCTGGCTTGTCAAAAGAAGATTCTAACTAAAGAAAGACTCTTTTCAATGGGCATCAATGGACCCAGTAGATGCATTTTATGTCAAGAGCAAGAAGAGACTGCGGATCACCTACTTCTCCACTGCAAGTTCTCCAGTCACTGTTGGTGGCATTTCATGGGAAAATTGAGAATCTTTGGCCCCTTTCCATTAGGGTTGGAAGAGTGGTTTTTGCAATGGCCTAAACCAGTAGGAAAGGCTATATTTGTTGATTTATTTTATATTCTACCATCTCTTCTGATTTGGGAAGTTTGGAAAGAAAGTAATCGCATAATTTTCTAGGGTAAAGAAATGAGCTTAATGACTCTATGTGGGAAAATTGAGAACCATCTGACTGAGCTCCTGAATGAGGCTGCTCAATCCAAATCATTAAAGAAAAATATATATACAGACTGGGATTGGAAGATTAAGCTGGCACTTCCAAATCTTCTCATTCCACCGCTTTTTGGTAAGGGATCCTTGGTGGATCGGGTCAATCCAAGATTGGGTGTTAAAGGGGAAGTGTTAGAGCCTGGGTGGTTTAAGGTAAACTTTGATGGTGCTTTTGCTAGAAACCCAGGTCAAAGTGGTATTGGGTGTATACTAAGGAACTCTGATGGTATCTGTATAAAAGAAATCTCTGAAAATATTGGAGTTGCCACTAACAACGAAGCTGAATTCAGAGCAGCTCTAAGAGGACTACAGCTAGGGATGGAGCTTGGGGTGCAGAGAATTTATCTGGAGGGAGACTCACTAAATGTGGTTAATGTGGTCCGCTATAACAACACCCCTAGTTGGCGCCTTAACTAGTGGCTTCAATTGATTCTGGTGCTGCTAGCCACCTTTGATGAATTTCGGATTAGCCACATCTATAGGGAAGGCAATGGAGAAGCTGACAAACTCTCTAAAATGGTGATTGTCGATGGTGATCCCCCCTTGGCACTCTGATTGGGTTATTTTGACTGTTTTGGTTATCTCAGATGAGCTTCCACCGGTTGATATGGTCTTATTATCTTGCCAAGTAATGGTGCTTTCCGGTTGAGTCTGCCAATTGTGTTCTCAACTGATTGTCTTCTCCTTCCAGCTGATATGTTTCTCTGATTAACCTACCAATGATGGTACTATAGTATTGCCTCCACTGGTTAACATGGACTCTTGACTATCTCACTAGTGGTGGAGCTCACCAGTTGAGTTACTTGTCGGTTGCGCTCTCCATTTCTCCTTTCGGTTGAGAAGTTTCTCCGTTTGAATTACTAGTTGGGGTGCAAACCGGTTGCATTGCCTGCCTGCTTGCCTCTATATTTTTTAACTTAACCTAATGATCATGGCTTCCAGTGGATAGATCGATCGATTGGTTCGTTCACCAGTTAAGATTTCTTCTTGCCACTGAGTCGTGGCTCTCTGCAGTCATTATTGGTCTGTGCCGGTTTGTGCCCCATGGCAATTGGACATGTGTGTACTTTTAATTGATAGTTAGTTACGACTAGATCCTATGTGGATATGCATATAATTACTTGATGGATAAAGACGGTCGACATTAAGTTGATGAACTTTGGATCATAAGTTGATTCGACACTGTCATTTCACGCGTGTGTGTATTCAATAGGCATGAGCTACTTACCTGGTGCTTGTATCCTCTGGTTTGATGACTTGCTACTTAACACTGGAATGCCCTCATTTTCCCATCAAACATGTGCATTTTTCACTCGGTGACTTGCCATGGAATCCCCAATTCTCCTTGAAGCTACTTGTCAGCAAATGGCCTTCCTGGGTGAAATCACTAACAAAAATTTGCAGGAGGTCCTCTACTCTCGACATCCTCTCATTATTCATAGCCTTAAAAGGATACTGGGGAAGGAATTCCTTATGGCTTATCACAGGTACAGAGCCAATGTCGATCCTTTTTCCTTGCAATGGTCATATACATGGGGACTAGCAAGCAGAGAGTGAAGCTTTGAACTTAAATGGTGTTTAAACACCGCCTATTGGGGGAGATTGATGTCACATTGGACAATATTGATGGCAACCTGAGAATACCGCTTCCCCAAAATTATTATATGTCCTTGGGCAACAGGGCGGAGGTGAGAAAGTTTGTGATTGTGAGCTCTCATGACTTTGATGCTCTTCAAGAAACCTAGCCTGCCATTACCAGGAATATTGAATTTCTGCTTAAGGCAGTAGGCATTCAAAATGGCTTCACGTCGGAATGGAGGGAAAAGTATCTTCGAGATGAAGGGTTAGAGGGTGTAGAAGGTTTTGGTATTCTAGAGAATGGATATTTAGTTGATGGCAATGATTGGGGGTTTGGGCTTGGCGAGGAGTGGCTCCCTAATGACTACGGACTCCCTAGGGAGAAGGCTGAATCAACGACTCACTCGACCTGTGGCACTGAATGCCCTATAATCCTGGTTATGGATCTTGCTCCTATGGATGATGACTCAGAAGACTCCCATTGATTTTGGTTTTTAGCTTTCTCTGGTTTCTCTGTTTTCTGATTATTGTTTTTTTTGTTTAAAGGCATCTGGTCAACTCTGCTATCTTCAACGATTGTCAACTAGTGTTTTGTACTTATCTAGCCTCCTTGCTGGTTCTTTTTGTATAAGGAATAGAGCTAGGGTAGGGGGTTTTCTTCCTGTTTCTTTCCCCCTACCACTCTCACTGAAACAGGTCTTGTATTCACCCATTTTTTATTAATACAAGGGTGTTGCCCCTCTGCAACTATTTACTTATTAAAAAAAAAAACCTCTGACACATCCTATACCCTCAACATTGTCTAATTACGCAACTTAAACCATGAAAAACATAATAGACATGAACACAAAAAGAGCTATTAATTCAATTCATCGTTTTTCCCCCCAACCTAACTTCTTGTTGGTCCTCCAACAATAGGAAAATTCCTCACATGTGCACTAACTCTGAAATCGCCAATGGTACCCTGTCTTGTGCCTCCTGCAGCTAGGTTCTAGTAGAATCCCTTCGAGTTTTCTCCAACCTGGCCCACTTGGATTCTTTTGTTGATTCATCATAGGGCTTATTAGTAGCCCTACATCCTATGAGTGGCCACATGAGAATGGGTGGTTGAAAGATTAAGAGTAACCAATTGTTCTCTTTTGTTCTGCCCAAGTGGATATATTTGGGGGCTCTTCGTATTGCTACATAATAATTAAACAATGAATGGGGCTCTACCTATTTAAGTTCTTCAAGAAGGCTATTTCATTGTTGGGCCAAATGTCTAGCTACAATCTAGCCTTCATTCTCAATTATCTTTTCATATTCTTGGAATGCCTCCTCCCTAAGTGGCAGAATTCAACTCTTATTTTTCAGATTTATACAACAATTTATGCCAATCATAGTACAAGTCATGGATTTTTGGCCTTAGCCCTAAGCGGTAGTGAAAGGTTAAGCTCCATGCCCCTGTGTATCCTAAACGTTTCCCCCACGCTGATCTCATTTTGCATCCTAGACATTAATGCCTTCAAATGAATATCTCCAATGTATAATAAGGGATTCCATTCAATATCGAAAGAAACAACATAATTGTGCAAATACAATTCAAATAGTAAATTTTTAATGGCTACAGGATAACTTTGATAAGCATGATAAAAATCTTGTGAGGTCTCCAAAGAGGGACTTAAGTCTCTAACAATACGTGTTAGCTTAAAACACAAGTGTTATTCTTTCAAATAAAAATCATAAACCCTTGGTGGAACCCTACATTGCATTAATTTAGGAATCATGTCTACCATAGCATCTACCTTAGTATGCAATTTAACAATTTGTTTATCTTTCTCCTCAATTTCCTTTTTTGTTTGTCAATTATCTCCTACATTCTAGATTTCTCTATTACCCATTCTCTATAAAATGAAAGAGTAGTAGATAGACTGGTAATAGAAGAGGGTGGCCTATGAGCAGTTGCCTGGGGTTGCAAACCCTTATCACTTGTCTCTGTTAATTGCTCTGCAATACTGGCTAGCTTTTTCAATCCTTCATAACTCTGACTCGTTTGCGACTGATTTTCCGACGGACTACCATGCTCTCAATCAGGTGATTCAACAAAAGCAACCACCTCCTTACTTTTTTCTTGTCGATAGCCTCCATCTAATCCTATGACTCTTCCTTAATGATGGTTCCTCTGTGGCTATAGGAGGGTCAGCTATAGGAGAATCATCTTTCATTGATTTCCTTTTCTTGGTCGTAGGAGCGACTTGTGCCACATTTTGCTGCTCATTAACTCTTTCTGCTACAATTTTTTTTGCTTTGCCTTTCTCCTCATGGGCCACGGCTCTAGTCTGAATTGGTGTTGATGAAGGCTTGGCACTTGGTTCATTTGAAGTCTCGCTTGTGCCTGATGAAATGTTTTCAGTAGCAGGAGGGTTTATAGTCATGGGAACCCTAGATGATGAGGTTCCTTTGGCAACCCCTTCTTGAGCTGGAAATTCTCTTGTAATAGGGGAATCATCTTCCCCGAACCTTCTAATGTCTTCAAATTCCCCCCAGTTCATTTGAGAAACATCCCTTAAAGACTGTTCTACCAATAATTTAATTAAACCGTGATGACTTATAAACTGTGAGCTACCTCTCTGTGTTTCTTCAACACGGATGGAAAGAAGGTTATACAAAATATTTGGCACATTCATTCTCCACCCATGTTGTAAATGAATTAATAACTTGAAATGAATGGAGTGAAAATTAGAATATCTGCCCTCACATGTCAGATACTTCATCAAATGCAGTGATGCTAGCTGCCATGTCTCTGGAAGAGATGTTCTCCTCGCTCCTTGCTTGTCCACAATAAGAGGTCCATCTTCTAGACAAGTAAATTCTACGCATGTGCTTCAGGCATCTTTAGTTTCAGGAACTAATTCCCCCTCTCTCGGCAACCCTGTAACTTTTGATATTCTCTCTTTCATGGCCACAACTTGTAGTCGCTTAACTATAGATTTACCATTGTCGAATGTCTGTGTGAATTCTTGCATAATTTCTTCATTAAAATCCGTTAATTTCAAGAAATAATTATCCACCTGCAATTCAGGAAATAAGGTTCACACAATTGATCATTCAACAAAGCATCATGAATAACAGGTTTATGGCGGATAGGCACACCTCCCATGGCTACTTAAGCAAAGTAATTCCTGCCACAATGTCGAAAACAAAGAATGTTGGAGCACTGCGAAACTTCAACATAAAACTATGAACTTCCTTCTCAATTCACATTACCATAACATATCATGCGACCTTCTCTATATTTATTACAAATCTTTATTACATGATATTTCACGGTACCATGCAATAAGAATGGTGGTAGGAAAGTATACTTGAAAAATATTTCATGTGTAAACTGCTGCGAGCCGTCACGTCATTCCTAAACTCTTTTTAAAATGATTTCAAAAATTTTAAAAATTCAGAACAAAAAGTCTGACTGACAGGCTTGAATGAAATGGACAAGACATGCAATCATTAAAACTTGCAAATTCACTAATAACACACCCCCCCCACCCCCCCCCCCCCCCCCCAACCTAAGGTGACAAATGTGTCCACACATGTGGAAAAGGTCCTTTACTTGGAAAAATTTGTTATGCAATCACACATGATAATCTTCATAATAAATAAATAAATGCATGTTTAACAAGAATGGATAATATGCGTACCTGGAAACGTGCAAATTAATGCAACAATAGAAGAGTAAGGTAATGATGAATTGGAGTGGAGTGAGGTGAGGTCCAAAAAAGATATGGGATGGTGTGAAGATGGATAATTTATTGATGGATAAAGGTATTCCAACAAGAGGTGGAAATATTTATTATGGTTGCATGCAAAGAGTGGTTCAAGATTGTGGGACAGAGAGCCCCCTAGATGAGCTGCAGGAACTACGACATGTGGCTTACAGGGACAATCTATGACCGTTGACTAGAAGTTTAAACTTAATAGGATCTATAGTTGCTAA
Organism: Cryptomeria japonica; assembly: GCF_030272615.1. NCBI lineage: Eukaryota > Viridiplantae > Streptophyta > Pinopsida > Cupressales > Cupressaceae > Cryptomeria > Cryptomeria japonica. Next base: position 115,150,205 of record NC_081410.1, on the reverse strand, counting down.
TTATACCGCTCCATTCTGAAAAACTTCAACAACTTCATATGAACCCAGCCAATGAGTCTGCAGCTTGCCTAGGGAATCTTTATACCTGGAATCATAAAAGAATGCCCAATCTCCATATTTGAATTGTCTTTCTTTAATGTACTTTTCATGCCACCGAGTACGCTAATTTTGAATAACTTCTGTGTGTTGGAGAGTTATTTTCCTCACTTCATCCAAAGCATTCAGTTGCATGATTTAAACTCTTTGTACCTCAGATAGATTCATATTTATGTGCAAAGATGTCCTTAGAGTTTTATGCTCAAACTCAATGGGCATTATTGCTAGTTTCCCACATACCATTTCAAAAGGAGTAAAACCAGTAGTTGTTTTCCATGTAGTTTTGTATTCCCAAATAGCTTCTGCTAGTCTGCTTGACCAATCTTTTCTATGTAGAGCTACTATCTTTGTTAGAATATCCTCTAGCTCCCTGTTGGTGACTTCTACCTAACCATTCGCTTGAGGATGGTATAGGGTAGACTTCCTATGCCCGATATTATACTCATTGACCAAAGTTTTGATTAAGGTGGAGGTAAATTGTGGCCCTTGATATGTAACAATTTCTATAGGCACTTCATATCTTGTAAAGATTTCTTCATAGAGGAATTCAACTACCTTGTTATAACTAGCATGCTTCATTGCTTTTGCTTCCACCCATTTTGTGACATAATTAGTGCATACTAGGATGTAGGATCTTCCATTGGAAAGAGAGTCAATTGGTCCTACAAAGTTTAATCCTCATTGGTCAAATGGTGTAACCACTACTTGTGGATACAATGGCATCTCATTAGATTTGGTAGGCCTCCCCATCCTCTGACACCTATCACATTTTCTAGTGTATTTGGTTGCATCTTTATGCAAGGTCGGCCAATAGTATCCTGGATTAAGAATTTTGATTTTTGTCCTCTTGGCAGCAAAATGTCCTCCACATGGCTCATCATGGCAAGCGTGAAGAACATTACAGGTTTCATCCTCTCTAACACACCTTATAATCTAATCTGGTCCTATGTAAAATAGTCAGTCTGCAATCCAAGAGAAATTGAAACTTTTTTCAACCAAGAGTCTTCTCTCTATTGGAGAGAAGTGAGAAGGAACCTTATTAGCAGCCAAATAATTTTGTATATCAGCATACCAGGGAGTCTGTATATTTATCAAGAACAGGTGTTCATCTAGGAAGGAATCATCTATTGCTACAAGAATGTCCTGTAGCTGAAACCTAGAAAGATAATCTGCTACCACATTGGCTTTCCCTAGTTTATCAACAATCATGATATCAAACTCCTGCATAAACAACAACCATCTGGCCAATCTTCCTATGATGGAAGACTTTTTCATAAGATATCAAACTCCTGCATAAATAACAACCATTTGGCCAATCTTCCTGTGATGGAAGACTTGTTCATAAGATATCCTATTGTTTTATGATATGTATGAACAAAAATTAGATATCCTATTATATAATGCCTGAATTTATTAAGTGCATATATCACTACCAACATCTCCTTTTTCTGTAACAGTGTAGTTGAATTCTGGTCCCTGCAAATTCTTGTTGATGAAATAAATTGCACTTTCTAAATTACCTTATTTATGTCCCAAAACTGCACCTACTGCATAGCTGGATGCATCCATTTGAATATGGAAGGGAAATGATCAATTTGGGCCCTTGAGGACTGGAGCCTAAGTCAATGTTGTTTTAAGCTTCAAGAAAGCTTCATCACATGCTGGGGTCCAATCAAATTCAACATCTTTAGACAAGAGATAATATAAAGGCCCTGCTATCTTACTAAATTCCTTGATAAACCTTTTATAATACCCAACATGTCCAAGAAAACTTCGAACATCCTTTTGCTTGGTTGGAACATGAAGGTTAAGAATGGCCTCTATCTTAGATGGATCAACCTGAATACCAACCTTAGAAATATGATGTCCCCGGACTATTCCATCCCGCATCATCATGAAATATTTCTCATTATTCAAGGATAGATTGTAATCTTTACATCTCTAAAGTACTTTCTTCAAATTCTCCAATGCTTATTCAAATTATCCAATGCCTCCTCCAACTCCAAGCCATAAATGGTGAAATCATCCATGTATATCTCCATGTAGTCATTTGAAATGTCTTAGAATATGTTAATGACAACTCTTTCAGAAGTAGCTCTAGAGCATTGCATAACCCAAATCGAAGAAAAGAGTAAGCATATGTCCCCCAAGGGCAAGTGAATTTGGTTTTTTCCTGATCTTCCAGTGCAATTTTAATTTGATTATAACCACTTAATCCATCCAAGAATGAAAAATATTGTTTTCCTGCTAGGGAATCTAACACTTGATCTACAAAGGGTAATGGAAAATGATCCTTTTTAGTTGCCGAGTTGAGTTCCCTGATGTGTGCAAAATTACTATGACTAATCCATTAATAAACATTTAAATCACACATACTCAATGAAACATTAAATTGATGAAATAAAACAAAGCATTTAAAACACTCCCGAATGACATCTCATTGCTCCCTAGTCTTGAGGACTTTGTTGGTTCATTTGGTGGCTCTCAAATGCATGATCTTTGACAAAGTGATAACCCAAGAAATGAGAATTGATATGCAAGCTAAGATGCACAAGCTAAACTATTTCTATGCAAATCTACATTATGATTAAGCTATCATGAAAGCCATTATTATAATGATACTATGTTATTGTTATGATGCTAATGCTATGATTGCTAAAAATGTTGATATAATATTGACATAATGCTGATAATTATGCTAAGGGTCCTTCTCATAGCCAAAAGAGGGGATATTTATAGAATTTTCATGACCAAAGGTGAGGTGGCAAGAATCAACGGTTCAGATTCAGTTTGGATACATTGACGATTGGGATTGAAGAATTTGGAAGGAGGTTGAGGAAATGGACACTTTTCATTCCTAAGCAGCCAAGTGGCAAATAATCTCCAACCATATGCCAACAAAGGGGAAAGTGGCATGGAGATAAGAGACATGTGGCATAAGTGCCACGTGTCTCCATGAGAGGGCGAACACTCCAAAATTGGTTAGGATAAGAGGTTGGAGAGGATAGGATTAGTTAACTTGTGGTTGGGATAGGGGTTGATTAGAAGAAGGTTAGGCTAAGGAGTGGTTAGAAGTAAGGACACGTGCTTAAATTTGAATTTAAAATTAAAATTTAATGGGGAGGAATAATTAAATAAACAAATTAACCAAATTCATTTATTTAATTAGGAAATAGATGAAATTGATTTTGGTGAGATGAATTAAGAAAATGAACCATATAAACAAATAATTTAATTCATTTATAAAGTAGAAGAATAAAGGTCATTAATTAAATATTTTTCATATTTAATTAATTCAATTTTCCAGACTAATTTTTAGTGTATACATTTTGCCCCTCTTTGAAGCAATGTGTGATAACATGTTGGTTCAAAGAAAAATTGCTCGCTGCTACTGATTTGATTTGATATGATGCCCCAAACATTGATTATTGGATAACGGATGTGAGGATGGCCCCTCGGGAGATAAATCGGAAAATTTTGAATTTTGAAGATTTTTCGCGATTTTTTAAAACAAATTAGTGATTTTTTTATTTTTTAGAGATTTTTTAATTTTTTGATTGATCTCCCGATAAAAGATTTTAATTTTTTGCCCCAACTTTGCTAGTTTTGATGAAATATATTGGCATTTTTATGCCAGATTGATAAAAATTTGATTTGATTCTCTTGTTTAATTAGTTGTTGATCAGTTTCGATTACCATGATGATAATAGGTCAATGGGATAGGTAAAAACAACCTCATGATGAATGAGAGTCGATGATGAAAGCTCAACGAGATTGATCGAATCTCACATGACCCGATTAGGTTAATTGATTGATTGACAAATAGATTGATAATCAAAACTGATACATTGATTTGATGGGTTTACTGGAGAACCTTGGTGTTCTTCAATTTCAGGAGTGATTCTTGAATACTTGGTAATTGATCCCGCGCTTGACACGGGTAGAGCTCGATTTGATTGATAGATGTGGATTGTCCTTGTTGATCAATACTCCCCAGTATATTATTAAATAGGGTTTGTTGACATCTTTAGTAGAGAGGTGATATAACAAGAGTTCAACACTTTGCCCCTCTTAATATACTGAGATATCACACGTTTTGTTTTTGTATACAATTTGATGAGATGCTGATGATTCCTACGATTCATTTTGTGATGTATCTCCGATATTTTTGTGATATCATTGGACATTGGATCTTGATTATTTTATGATATATGAGATGCAACTTACTTGATTAGCCTACTTGTGTGCAATGCAATTTTATATTATGGATACATTTATTTACATGGCTATGCATTTACTCTTTATATGATGGATGACATGATGGATGTATGCATTTTATGATATGCAATGTATATGATGGATCTACCGATGTTGAGCTATGCACATGATTATGCAATGAATGCATATTTACTATGATGATGTGATATTTACATGGTGTATGACTATGATTATGTGATTTATTGATGATTGAATACAATGCATGATAGATCCTATTTGAGATGCTTATGCTTTTTTTTTTCAATGAATGATGTCATGATTCTATGATGAATATGGAATGATGCTATGATTATATGGTGTAATAATTATTTATGCAATGATGTTTTATGAATGATTTTATGTACTATGTGATGCATATGCAATGGTTTGAGATGCTAACTATATGAAACTATATGACATGTTTTCTTTTTGTTGTTTTTATGATTTTTGCGAAATGAAAATGACTTTATGGCAATGATGTGCAATATGAAATGTATGAATTAACTAAATGTGTGGTGATGAGATGCAATAAAAAAGACATGTATGATCTTAAAAATATGCATGATGCATGAACTATTTATTTTTGGTGATGTCTAATGTACTTAATCACTTAATAAGAGAGATAAAACCACTTAACCTCAGCCGCTGGAAAATAAGATTTGATCCCTTATGCACCTTTAATGCAACATGCAATCTAATCTGAATATGCAAATATGCAAGTAATGTCATGTTATTATCGGACCGGTGACTTTGATCATGCTTTTTATCATCATTGAGCCTTAAAAATGTGGTAAGTGAGTGTAAACATCAATGGTATAATTGAACCATAATGACCTGAGCACTGTTTACCTGGATTTTGATATTGCAAGTTAACACAAGCATCGAGGTATAATGGACCAAGATGACCTGAGTGTTGCTTGTGTGCAAACAGGCAAAAGTTAATCATCCTCCTATGCAAACCCGAAATGTCATCAATGACATTTGATTGATCATGTCCTGTGACAAATTTGCATAGTAATAATGATTAACTAACATGCAACAGATAAAGAAAAGATTATGCTCTATCCTTGTTTCTCTAGTACAAGACATCCTTGAGCCACTCAAGAGGCATGATAACAAAAATCAAAACACAATAGTTGAACATTCAGACTAAAGTGTTTCAGATGTAATTCAGAGTATATCATCCATTGATTTGGTGCTTGGTTTTATGGTAAGTTGGATTTTGATACTTATGTTCAAATGTTGAATTTCTTGATCTTTGCTTATGACTAACGTTGCCTAACCGTTGCTTGCCTGATGCGTTTAAGCTCAATGTAGATTATTACCAAATGAGTTCAGGATTTTGCCCCTAGACCAGAAACGCACTAATATATATAATGATCCAAACCATGGTCAAATTTACAAATGAAGCATGATTACATACAAAAGGCTCTCTTGTGGATATGTACAATGGCGATGGCTAGATGCGAAACAAGTGACCGAATAGATGGAGAAGCTAATTGACAAATGACACTTGTTTCCAGGTTTTAACCATTTATTTTTATTGCACTTTTTCTCTTATTTGATTTTTTTTGTATTTTTCTTTTTTTCAATTTTTCTTCTTTGGATTTTTTGCTTTTCTAATATTTTTGGATTTTCTACTTTTCTGGTTTTTTTGGATTTTTTGCTTTTAAAATTTTTTTTTATTTTCTGCATTTTTTTTTCACTGCTTTTAGGTATAAAATTTTTTTAGATGAAGGCTATTGACGGGTTCCTCGAGTTGATCTCCTTCTGGTGTTGATAACTGATAAGCGCCAAATCCATATCCAACTGTGACAACAAAAGGACCCAACCAATTTGGCTCGAACTTCCCTTTCTTTTCACGGTCCTACTGATTGCATGGATTCTCCTTAAGCACAAGATCACCAACTTGAAATATTCTAGGATTGACCTTATGATTATAGCTGTGAGACATCCTTTGTTGGTAGACTCTCAAATGATCGACATTATTTTGTCTGTGCTCTTGCAGTAATTCAAGTTTTTATAACCTATACACTCATTGTTCCTCATCTGGAATGAGACCTTTTAGTAACACACAGAGAGATGGTATTTCAACCTCCACTAATAATATTGCTTCAGACCCATAGACAAGAGAATACGGTGTGGCACCTGTCAGGGTGCGAATACTGGTACGATATTCCCATAAAGCAGGATTCAGCCAAACATGTCAGTCTTTGCCAACATCATTAATTGTCTTCTTCAAGATTTTGAAGATTGTTTTGTTTGATGCTTTCGCATGACCATTTCCCTGCGGTTAATACGGTGTGGAAAACCTGTGCTGGATCTAGAACTTTTCGCAAAGCTCTCTTACATCTTGATTTTTGAATCGCGAACCATTATTAGTGATAATGGTCATAGGGATACCATAGCGACATATGATATAGTTCAAGATGAATGCGGGAATTCACTTTCCTATGATATTAGTGAGGAGCACTACTTCAATCCACTTTGTGAAATACTCAGTAGCTGTGAGTATGAACTTGTGACTGTTTGAGGAAGGTGGATGGATTTTCCCTACTAGATTCAGGCCCCATTGACAAAATGGCCATGATTTTGCCAAGGTATGAAGTTCCTATGCTGGGGCATGTATGAGATCGTCTTGAATATAGCATTGTTTGCACTTTTTGGCGAATTGAAAAGAATCCCTTTCCATAGTAGGCCAATAGTAACCCAATCGTATGAGTTTCTTCGAAAGAGTAAGGCCACTCGAATGAGTACCATAAATATCATTATGAACTTCATTTGAAGACTTCTCAGATTCTTCCTGCTCAAGATATCTGAGGAGAGTACCATCTAGACCTTGTCTATATAAAGTATCAGCGACAAAGGTGTAACGAGCGGATTGTCGAATGAAGTTTCATTTTTTATTCTTTGATAGGTTAAGCAAAAGGGTACCGTCTTTCAAGTCGGTATAAATTTGGCCACAATGAGAGGAATCAGGTCCTACTAGGTGACATGTGATTTAGGAATTAGGACAGTCATAGGCAGGGTGAAACAATTATTCCACTAGCAATTCGTAACGATCTTGATTTTCTCGTGTTGGAAGCAGAGAGGCAATTGTAGCCATGGCATCAGCTGCTTTGTTGTCATTCCTTGGGATCTGCTCAAAAGAAATGTCTACAAAGTACTTTCTAAAGTCATCCACCATATTCTTGTAAGGCATTAGCTTTTCATCTTTGGTTTGATAATCATAATTGACTTGATTGATGACTAGCTAAGAATCTCCAAAAACTTGAAAATGTGTAATATTCCATTCTAAAGCCACCTTGATTCCTGTTACTAATGCCTCATATTCTACCGTATTATTGGTGCAAGGGAAAGTCAGTTTGTATGCTTTAGGGATCGTATGACCTTGAGGTGTGATAAATAGAAAGTTTGTCCCTGATTCATGTTGTGTGTAAGAACCATCAAAATACAACTGCCATGTTTGCTTAGTGATTGTGAGGACATCAGCATCTAGAAATTCAACATGTATTGAATGATCATCCTGGAGTGGTGCTTCTGCTAATTGGTTAGAAATCACTTATCAGTTTATAGCTTTTCTGTCAATGTATTCAATGTCAAACTCGCTCAGGATCATTACCCATTTTGCCAATGTACCTGTTAAGGCTGCCTTACTAAGAAGATATTTCAATAGATCAATTTTTGCTATCAACTTTATTAAATGGGTTAGCATATAGTTCCTTAGCTTCTGAGATTCAAACACTATTGCTAAGCATGCCTTCTCGATAAATGAGTAGTTGAGGTCATATTCGACTAAGGTCTCGTTGATGTAGCAAATAGCTCATTCTTTCCCCTCACGATCCAATTGTGCTAACAGAGCTCCTAATGATACATCAGTAGTTGATATATAAAGCAATAACGACTTGCCTTCAATCGGTGACATTAAAACAGGTGGGTTCATTAGATATTTCTTAATGGCATGAAAAGCTTCTTCATAAGCGTCATCCCATTTTAATGGAACATTTTTTGCGCAACAAATGTGTGAAAGGATGACATCTATCAGCTAGCTGGGATATGAACCTTCTAATGGGTTGAAGTCTCCCTTGAAGTGATCTTAACTTACTGATATTTTTGGGTGATTCCATTTCCATGATTGCTTTAACTATGTCTAGATCTACTTCAATACCTCATACTGAAACAATGTATCCCAAAAGTCTACCAGATGTGACACCAAATGCACATTTCTTTGGATTCATCCTTAGTTTGTATTTCTCCAAGCGATCAAAGATCTTTGCTAGGATTTCCATATTTTCTTATCTAGTATGTGACTTAGCCAATAGGTCATCAACATAATCTTCCATGAAGGTATGCATAATATCATGAAAAATTATTGTCATTGCTCTTTTATAGGTAGCTCCTGTGTTCTTGAGTCCAAAAGGCATTACGTTCCAACAAAAAGTACCCCATGGGCATGTGAAGGTTGTCTTCTCTTGATCTTCTAGTGCTATTTTGATTTGATTGTAGCCTGAGAAACCATCCATAAGAGAAAACATTTCATGTCCAGTTGTCAAACCCATAATGATATCTATATTTGGTAAAAGAAAATCATCTTTAAGACACGTCTTATTAAGATATTTGAAGTCTGTGCATACCCTGATACTTTTGTCTGGGTTAGAAATGGGAACTATATTGGATACCCATTATGGATATGCTACTGGTCTGATAAATCTACATCTAGCAATTTCTTTAATTTTGATTTGACCAATATAGCTATATGAGAATGCATCTTTCTTAGCTTGTACTTTACTAGTTTTACTCTAGGAGAAACATTCAAGTGATGCATGATGAGATCCAGATCTAATCTTGGCATATTTGTGTATGACCATGCAAAATTGACTTGTCTTTCTTTGAAGAATGTCACATAGTCATGTTTCTCTTATTTTGATAATGAAGTTGTTGGATGTAGAATCTTTGGTTGATCTGGTGTTTTAATGTTGACCGATTCAGTTGGTTCAATCAGTATTGAAGATCTTTCCTGGAAATACTTAGGTAAGGTGTCACATCTCCCATCCTTTGGCGCCTCAAGGGGGTTTTTACCATCGGATATGTCCTTTATTTTTACTTTTTCTTGATCTAATGTTGCCATTAATTGGTTTTCAGCATTAGACCTGATATTTGTTTTTTTCTTTTCACTTTTGCGACTAAGAGATTTGGCACCCCCTTGAGTAGAAGATGCGTTACTATATTCACTGGTGGAAGTTATTGTAGGTTCGACTGTGTTGAGGTATAAGGAAATGTCACGATCATCAGGGAAGGTTTCTATCTCAATGGGTCCTTCATTGTCCAAGTCAATAAGCTCAAGATACACTAATGGAAAGGGATCATCAGATTGTTGAGTGTCAAGAGCATTAAGGGTCATGATAGAGATATCTAATTCTTCAATGATTATTTCTAAGTTTAAGATATTACTTTCCTCAGAATGACCTTCAGCAAGTAGTTCATGATTGTTGTCACTAGAGTCAACATCGATATATTGTAGTTCCCATTCGAGTGTTCTATACCCTGTCATTTTCCCTACATACAAGTGGACTATATCGACATCTACATCTTTTGTATAACATGACTCTTCAGAAGAATGTTCAGATTGATAAGAGTCCCATTCCCACTCATTGGAATATGTTTCCCTATAATCTTGTAATTTGAAAAATTTGCTCATAAAGGTTATTAGTAGCTTCTTCTAACTTTTTAGCGAGTTCCTTAGCTTCTTCTTGTTGCCTGCGAGTCATTTCCTCTTGTTGTTTGCGGATAACTTCCTCTTGTTGTTTTTGTGCAACTTCTTCTTCTCTTTGAATGGCTTGTTCTTCTTGTTGTCGTTAATATTATTGCTCTTGTTAACTGTGAAATAGTGCTTCTTATTGTGGATCTATAGTGTTCTGCCCATAACCTAATCCTGATTTCTCCTTAGGAAGTTGTGAAGGAGGTTGTATTGGTTCTAAATACCTTCTTTTCTTTTTTGCCAACAGGACCACTGCCACTGTATCCCATCTTTCTCATGATATCATATCCTTTTTCCATATTGCTCTACTAGGATACTGACATTATTGACTTTTGGTTGGGATTATGGCATATCTTTGTATAACCATTGTAAAACATCCTTGTCATCGATCTCTTCAACTAAGGTACCAACTTTGACAAATGATCCATCTAGGATTTTACTTGGTTCTGAGATAGGTTGTCATTTTGAACCTGATGGTTTTCCATATGATCTCGGAGAGACTGGTAGGTCTAGTAGTGAATATTCCCCTAGGCCTTTGTCTTTCAATTGCATCTTTTTTTCAAAGCTAGAAAAGATTGAAGCAAACTCTTTTTCCTTAGGTGGTGTATTAGCAGAGGATGCTTCTTTATTATGCAGAATAATGATCTCTTGAACTGGCTTCAGGTTACTGCAATATTTAAATAGGTTTGAATCTAATGGAATGGTGATATCTTGTCCATCATACGGAAACTTGAGGCACTGATGGTAAGTTGAAGGGATAGCTTGCATGTCATGGATCCATGGTCTACCTAGAAGTGTGTTATAAGACAAATTAATGTCCTGTACTTGACAAACTGTATCCTTTTGCACAGGCCAAACTCTGATTGGCAACACTACAACCCCTTTGGAGGAACACTCTTCTTCATCATATGCTTTGATGGTTATCTTTTTGCGAGGATCAACTGCATCTTCAGAATAGCCTAACACACGAACAAGACTTAATAAACAAATATTTAGGCCAGCTCCTCCATCTATTAGGACACGTTTTACGCGGGTTTTATGAATCAATACTTTGATATACAAAGAAGCATTATGTGGATGTTGCAGGGACATGTCAACATCTTTTGAGAAGGATAAACAATGAGGGGCTATAAGATGTCCCACCATGGTTTGAAATTGATAAATACCCAAGTCTTTGGGAACCATGGTATCTACTAGAGCCTTTTCTAGGATCTCTTTATGCATGGATGATATTTTTAGAAGTTCCAATATTGAGATTTGTGCAAGGGTCTTCTGTAATTGTTCTACTATGTTGTATTTCCTAGAAGTAGAGGGTTGGTTGGTTGTGGGTCCCGGTAACGTGACCTTAGTTTTACTGTGCGTAATAGCGTGTGCAGGTTTTGGTTGGGATATATCTTTGATTACAATGACATTGACCACATTATCATAATTATGGGCATAATTCATTTTCTCCTTGCCCTTGCTATCTCTAGTCGACGATGTCTCGCCCTTCTCGTAGTTCGGTAGCAAGGTTTTAAATGTTGTATGTGATTCATTTGTTGTGTGCCCATCTATTGTTATTACCCCGTTAGCTATTAAATCTTGAATGACATTCTTTAATCGTTGACAACCATTAGTCTGATATCCTTTACTCCAATGATATTTGCAAAAATGATTGTCATTCCACCAAGCAGGTTTCACCTTTGGTTTCAAATCCCTCACTTCTAGTAATGTAATTAATTTGTTTGCAATAAGTGTTTTTAATGTTGCTCAAGTGGTTTACCAATAGGTGTAAATTTCCTGCGAAAGTTGGTGAAGGGTAACCTTGGTTTATTATTATCCTGATTGGTTATTGAGGTATGACTTGACAGGTTGAATATGGATTGCTTGGGTTTCACAGTGTTAGCATCCACTATTCCATCATTCACAATGTTTCTACATCTATTCTAAAATTTGATTTTATCGGCATTATTGTGAGTGTTGTTGGAAGAATTATTCCCTTCTCTATGAAGCTTTAATACCCCTTTCTTGACCAAGGCTTCTTTGATTTTGATTTCATTCTCAACCATTTCATTAAAGCATGGAGGACATTGCATTTTAAGTGCATAACTCATTTTGTCATTCAAGTTATCAATAAAAAATTCCATCTTTTCACTGTCATGAATAGGACGAGAATACCGTGCAAACAAACTTCTCCACCTTTGTAAGAATGTCATAAAAGGCTCCCCATTCTTTTGCTTTGTGTTACATAGGTCAAGCATAGTAATCTCATGTTGAATGTTATATGAATATTGGGAAACAAATTTTTCTACCAATTCTGAAAATGTTGTTATACCAGGTGGTAATTTGGAAAACCACTCCATTGCTTGGTCACTTAAACTCTTGAGGAATAATCTCATCAAATAGGTGTCCTCGTGTGCGAACTCCATACTCATAGTGCAAAATTCCCTAACGTGATCTCGAGGGTCCGTATTACCATTGTATTTATCATACTCAAGTATTTCGCAATTAGGAGGAAATGGTATCATATTTAGATTTATGTCGAATGGATAAGGAAAAATCTCTCGCAACGAATATCTTCTTGTGGTTCCCCCTTGCAAGTCTTGGACTTGTGTTTGGAGTGCTTGGATCTGTTGAGTAAGAGCTAAAAGGGGATTATCAACATTGTTCCTCCCTTCACCATCTTGGTTATTTTGAATTCTTTCATTGCAATAGTTATTCTGAATTTGTTTGTTATGAGTCTCATTTCGAGTTCATTCATTGCGAGTGTCACTTTGATTTCGTTCATTGCGCATGTCACTTTAAGTTTGTTCTTTGCGAGTGTCACTCTCAATTCATTCATTGTGAGTATCACTTCGAGTTCGTTCATTATGAGTGTCACTTGTCTCTCCACTTCGTTTTATATTGGTGATATCAAAATTACTTGGTAGCTTGGCCCCTTGACGCGCTAACATGAGAAAATATCTTTCCTTATCTGCCTCAATGATTCTTTCCAAGAATATACCGAATTTTGGATCTTGTTGTGCTCCTCTGATTATTTCATAATCTTCATCATTGTCGTGAGTAGTGGATCCAAATTGGTGATAGAAAGGATTCTCTTCGTCCATGGTAAGTGTTTGCACTTGGTTCTGTTGTTTAAATCTCCTCTGATTTCTGGTCAAAACTGGCGTACAAGTGATTTTATTGTTTCAAAAAGTTTCTCTTCTAAAAATGTTGCTTAAGAAGTGATCAATTCTTGAGGTAAATAAGATAAGTTAATGCGACCACTTTGATATAGACTTTATGATAATACAGATCTTTGTTGCATAGCACGTGTTATCAAAGGTTCTTCGTCAAATTCATTTCCTCTACCACATAAATAATTTCGATAACGATGTAAAAATACCCAATGTTTCAACAAGATTTTGCGATTTATGTAGAGAACTTTTCTCCTTTTCAAGATTTCCTCACAACTAAGTTTCTTCTTTTCCAATTGATAAGAAATGGTCATCAAGTATCTTAAAATTTACAAGTTTTTGATCTTGGTTTTGAGTGCAAAGTTTTTTTATGATATGACCAAGTCAAATAGGAAAGATGTATCCTATTTAGAGAACTAGGTCAATCTGATCTAGCATTGTAGTTCACTTTGATCTAGCGTTGAACTAGGTCAATCTGATTGAGAAGAGTTATTTCTCAAACCAGACGAGCTACTCTTCTGACTAAAAGAGCTATTTCTTGGACTGTAAGAGGTATTCTGCTAATTGAGAGAGTTGTTTCTCAAACTAAAGGAGCTAATCAGCTGACCGAGAGAGTTGTTTCTCAAACTGAAAGAGCTATTTTGCTGACCAAGATAGCTATTTTGCAAACCAAAAGAGCTACTATTTTAACCAAGAACGCTACTTCTTAGACCAAGAAAGTTATTTCTCAGACTGAAAAATTTATTGTTTTTACCAAAAATGCTACTTCTCATACTAGGAGAGTTGTTTCTCAGATTGAAAGAGCTAATGTTTATACCAGAAACGCTACTATTTACCTCAAGTGAGCTAGCTCCTGAAATGTTTCTAAGACTGACCAAATTACCTCCTAAACTAAGAGAGCTTCTGTTCTGAATAGAAACGTTATTTCTCAAACAAGAAGAGCTATTATGTTGACCAAAACGTTGTTTCTCAGACTAAAAACGCTATTTTCTACACTAAAAACGTTGTTGTTTTGACCAAGAATTTTGTTGCTTAGACTGAAAGAGCTATTCTACAAATCAAAAACTCTAGAGATTGAAACAATGATGTTCAAAATTAGAAATTGGTTGTTTTGACTCAAAGATTTCATGTGCAAACTCAAAGAACTGATGTTTAGGGTCAACCAACAAAAACATGAAGAGTTAATGTTGACACATGAGAAAGTTGATATTCACACCAAGAGAGCTAAAGTTTAGACTTAAAGAGCTGATGTTTGGACCAGGAACTCTACTCTTCAGACCGAGAATTTTACTGTTTGCACCAAGAACTCTAATGTTTGAAACAAGAACTCTAATGTTTGAACTAAGAACTCTGATGTTTAAACTGAAAAATCTAATGTTTGGACTAGGAACGCTATTATTTAGACCGAGAACTCTACTCTGTGAACCAAAAACTCTACTCTGTGAACTGAGAGCACAACTGTTTGAACTGAGAGACCTAATTTGCTAAGAACTATGTTATTTTGATAGTTTGATGTTTGAGTTTGAATTTTTGTGTTACCAATGAATGATATGTGTCTAATTTATTGTCTGAAAAAACAAAAGACAAAATTTAAAATAGTTTTTTTTTGCCCCTAGGATCTAAACATCAATTGTATGTTCCAAAGGCTCACAAAAGCCCAAATTTTCACGGGTTTTGCACAAAGAAGACACTTCGAGCATATTTATCCTAAGGAATCAGTGACAATGCAATGACTCAGCCCACAACTAGGAATCTCTTTGACACAAGTGTAAACACCCTAAATGGGGATGTTCACTTTTGTCATTGTCGAGAGGTGGCAGATAGGGGCCTCTAGGAATGGAAGGATGACCCAATCACCCTCTCCCCATAACCTACAAGTAGCCTATGCAAAGCCAAGGATTTCTACCTCTCCTCCAAGGAGCCAAATGGTGAGTGTCTTGGGGGGAAAACCTTTTATCCCCTTGCACTGAAATTATCGCACCAAGGCTAAAAAGGGTGGCTTCTAACTAACAAGGAACTAGTAAGGGCAAAACTCAATTAAGAGTTCTCCCAGCCTTGATAACCAAGGTTATATATACCCGAAGGTACGGAGGAGAGCTATTCCCAACATTGTCATTGATTTTGATTTTCATTAAAATGACATTTATTTTATAGTGGGTTAGATGAACTTGGCTTTAGCCATTCCCACTTGGGTTGTTCCCCTCTCACCTAGTCTTATGGGTTACTCGGGAGGGTAGGCCCGCTAAGAATTATTGCACTACTGAAAAGAAAAGTGATGAGTCTGGCTTTCTGATCATCTCATGAAGGTGAGAGCATACTTGCCTATCATCAAAGACATGATGTTTATTTTCCTTCCTAATTAGTTTAGGTGCCTACATTAATAACAAAAACAAGCAATGCAATCTCCCGCAATTGCACCAAAATGTTAGTAGTTTGCAATTTGGTCTTTGGCGGCAAAGGGTTTTATAACTTTGGTCTTGTACAACGAATTTAGGTGCCTACAAAATAGAAAACAACAAGTCAGATTCTGCAGAATAACAGTCTAAAAATAGAACAAAAAAGTACTGAATCGAACATAAAATTGCGAAATGAATTGCCTAAAACGTTGTTCTGGAAACAAGAAACGCTACCCTGCTAACTAAAAACACCACTTTAATGACCAGAAGCGTTATTTTATTGCCTAGAAACGCTATTTTACAAGCCATAAACGTATTGCCTAGAAACATTGTTTTAGGGCCCAAAAATGCTAGATTAACGACTAAAAATACTATTATATGTGCTAGAAGTGCTAATTCAGGAACCAAGAACGCTAAAAAAAAACCCAAAATGCTAAAATAGGTAAAAGTTAGAGTTAAGAGACAAATCCTATAAGGAACACCCGTTTAGTTGACGAAAAAGTTGAAACGGTGACTGAAAGCGTTGATTTGTATTCCAAGAGAGCTAATCTGTTTGTCAAAAATGCTATTCTGTAAATCCGTGAGAACTTGCCAAGAAAAATTCCTGCAAGCAAATTTGTTAAAAGCTTTGGGGCTAGGCCCCACGGTGGGCGCCAAAATTTATGTGTGCAAAATTATTGTGATTAAACCATTAATGAACATTTAAATCACACATACTCAATGAAACATTAAATTGAGGAAATAAAACAGAGATTTTAAAACACTCTCTAATGGCATCTCATCACTCCCTAGTCTTGAGGACTTTGTCGGTTCATTTGGTAGCTCTTAGATGCATGATCTCTAACAAAGTGACAACCCAAGAAATGAGAATTGATATGCAAGCTAAGATGCACAAGCTAATCTATTTCTATGCAAATCTACATTATGATGAAGTTATCATGAAAGCCATTATTACAATGATACTATGCTATTATTATGATGCTAATGCTATTATTGCTAAAAATGTTGATATAATATTGACAAAATGTTGATAATGATGCTGAGGGTCCTTCTCATAGCCAAAAGAGGGGGTATTTATAGAATTTTCATGACCAGAGGTGAGGTGGCAAGAATCAACAATTCATATTCAGTTTGGGTAAATCGACGGTTGAGATTGAAGAATTTGGAAGGAGGTTGAGGAAATGGAAACTTGTCATTTCTAAGGAGACAAGTGGCAAATAATCTCCAACCATATGCAAACAAAGGGGCAAGTTGCATGGAGATAAGAGACATGTGGCATAAGTGCCACGTGTCTCCATGAGAGGGTGAACACTCCAAAAATGGTTAGGATAAGAGGTTGGAGAGGATAGGATTAGTTAACCTGTGGTTAGGATAGGGGTTGGTTAGAAGAAGGTTAGGTTAGGGAGTGGTTAGGAGTTAGGACATGTGCTTAAATTTGAATTTAAAATTCAAATTTAGTGGGGAGGGAATAATTAAATAAATACTCAACCAAATCATTTATTTAATTAGGAAATAGAAGAAATTGATTTTGGTGGGATGAATTAAGAAAATAAACCATATAAACAAATTATTTAATTCATTTACATAGTATAAGAATAAAGGTTATTAAAGATATATTTTTGTATTTAATTAATTCAATTTTCCAAACTGATTTTTAGTGTATACACCAATAATCCACATAAAATTTACATTTACCTCCCTTTTTAGGCACTATAACTAGAGGTGACACCCATTGGCTATCTCCCTTAAGGTTGGATTAATCATCCTTTGTGACTGTTTAATTGGTATGCATTCTTCCTTAATATATATCCTATGGGTACACAACTTAGGATCTAACCCCCTCATGTCTTGGTAGTCCCATGCAAAATCCTTCTTATGATGCCGAAGTAGATCAACCAAGGTTGCCTTCTATGCTTCTGTGAGCTGATTATTAAATTTTAAATACTTGTCCAGAGAAAATTCTACCTTGATGGTTAGGTCAATCTAAGCCGCTTCAATGAGAGAAGAAGTGTGGACTTCCTGCGGTAACAAAGTGTGCAATATATTTGTGGATGTAGGAAGTTTGAATGAGGAGGGAGGCAGGAAAATTGAGTGCAAGACACATGAAGTTAACTCTTGCAGCTGGTGTTTTGAGCCATAATGTTTTTTTATAATATTGGAAAGCACTCGATCTTCATCTTGAAGTTGTATGAATGGTTCTCTATTTATCATCATGAGGTGACGAACAGAGTTAAATTCTTCTTCTGTCTCTTCCCCTACACAAGGCCACACAACCTATTCTTGGTCAAGCTGAGGTTGTGCAGGTGAATAAAGAGCTAATTTATTAGTGGAATTCCCATCTGCAATGGTCATATCTCCTGACCGAAAACATATGCATTAGTTGTAGCAAGCCAAGTCCTTCCTAAGATGATTGGATACCCTCCCAATGTGTCCTTAGGAGATATTATCATGAATCTACTAGATGTTCCCAAGAATCCAAAGTAACTACAATATCTTCTACCATACCATTGGTTCACACAGTAGAGATATCAACAAGCTGGAGGACTGTGGGACTAGGTCGAAGACTGGTTATGTTAAGTTGATGCATGATGTCCTTAGTCATGACATTAATGGCTACTCCTAGATCTATCAAGAATTCTTAATCTGAGTACCATTAATGACTATTCTTACAATAGGACTACCTGGATCAAAGTACTTAGGTATTGCAACCTTTCCCAACATAATATCAACTAGTTGTCCTATCACATGGACTGTTTGTGGATCCTACTTTTTCCTACCAGGTTTCTTAAAACATGATTCTTTAATGACTTTACTATAGATGGGAACATCCTTAATAGCTTGAAATAGTGGAATATTAACACATGTGTTTCAGTTGATCAATGAGATCAAAAGTCATCTTCACTTTGCTCAGTTTCCTTACCTTCTAACCTCTGAGGAAATGGAGGTATTTTATTCTCTGAAGGCAAACTTATAGGCTGCTAGGTTTGGATAGACTGATTTGGTTGATTTGGTGAGTTACCTGATACTGCTTGCTCTTATGGTACTTTAGTAATGACTCGAGAAGATGGATTAGGCAAATTAGTCCCTGATCTAAATTGAATATCACTTATATTAAGATAATATGCAGGGTACTAGTTGGGATCAACAAAATATACTTGTTGTTATGGCTAGGGTTTACTATTTGGATTTGGTACGGGTTGAGATGGCAGTTGAGTAGCTTTAGGTGGAATAGCATTGGGAGTAGGGGGTGACATTATAGTAGTTTGTTTGGTTGTTGTGGTGGTTGTAGATAAGCAGAAGGTTGATTTGACCACTGCTAGCCCCCTCTCCATTGAGAAGTTGGTTGCCAATTTTCGTGTGGAGTTTGTCATGACCCTTGAGGTTGAGACCAATTTCCTTGTGGTTGTTTCCATTAGGATGAAGGATTGGAATAATTTGACCACAAATTTTGGGGGTTATACCAAGATTGAGGTGGGAAATTTCCAAAGTTTTGAGCATATAGAGGTTGCCACTAATTATTAGTGCATAAGAATTCCCATAAGATCCAACAAAAGATAATGGATCAGGAGGCATACCTTGTCTTGGAGCCCAAGGTCTTCTTTGAGCAACATAGAAGAATTATTCATCATCTTCATGTACTGGTTTGAAATCAGGGACATGGTGATTATCAAGATTGACAGCCAACTTACATCTGCAGTCCTTCTTCTTTTGCCTATAGTGAGGACAAAATTCTGCAAGCATTGCTTCAACTTCTTCATTCTTGTTATTGGCTTGAAGTGTGTCCAATTGAGTGACCATATTGTTTATAATATCTTTCTTGAAATCCTTCAGAAGATGTTTGAATTCCATCCGGGAAACTCCATTGTTTTTTGTTGATGAAGACATTCCAGACCTATAACGTCTATTCTTCTTGGTAGTGGCCCTGGAATATTTTTTACAAATTTGGTTGATCTCATTCCATGTGATTGAGTTATATCACCTCCTCCCATAAGGTCTAGAGCATCTGCGCATTCATCATTGATACCCCTCAGAAATATCAACTTAAGAGATTCTTCATTTAAAGTATCGTGTTCAGACTTCTTAACACAAAATAGATATATCTCAAGACAATCTTCTAGACTCCCATCCTCCTTCTGTGTCATCCTAAAGATATCATCTCCATGGTAGTTAGTTCCCCTGCAATAATCCTTATATTTCTCAAGAAACAATTATTTCATCTCATCCCATGTGTCTATTATGTTACGCCCTAAACTCATAAACCATCTCTAGGCAGATTCTTTCAAAGTGGCTGGGAATATTTCAAGTCTATGGGCATCTATAGTGTAATCATGGCTCCTATGGAGGACATCAAATTCAAACAAAAAAAGTGTATGGGACCTCTGTAACTAGCCCATGCAACTTAGGCAAAGAGTAAGTTGGGATGTTCTTGAGGTTAGCATTATCATGCAGATTAGAGATGGGAAATTCAAATGTTGGGTTAACAAGCGGATTTACCCCTCCTAAAGGTGGAGGATTACCTCCACCTCCACATCCCGTCATTGGTCCTTGGTAAACAACTAAAGGGTAGTGATCCTCTTCGGGTGGTCCAAAAATAAAATGAAGGCCATTTTCTAGAAGTTCAAATGCATGATAGTCCAAATTATGTGGGGCTTGATAAAGTGCAGCAAAAGGATTTACATCTGGTGCTTCATAAGGATTGAGTCCTCTATTATTGAGGTGATTGGGAAGAAATCTACCATGGGTGTCTCTTCTTCTTCTATGCATGCAGATTCAAAAAATTATTTGACAACTTATCTTAGACTACCAAAACACAAAAGAACTGAAAATTGAAAGCTCAAGGCTATGATAGGTTCTTAGTTTGGCACCATCCCCGACAACGACGCAAAAAATGTCGGTCTTCCCAATTAAAACAATAACTCAGCTTCAAACCTAAACTCGGGGATTGGACGTCTATTCTGAATAGCTAACATTTCTACGGTGGAGGTTTCATTTACTTGTCAACTCGGCGACATATTACTTGAAATGGGCCAACATAGTTTGTGCACTAAGTTCCAATAAAAGCCATTCTATTCAACTGCAACAAAGGAAATTGCTGAAATAAACATATGGAAATGTAATGACTAAAATGCTATAGGAAATCTTAATGTTGAAAGGCAATTCAAGCAACTAACTACCACTAATGTTCAAAGCTAACAAACAGGAACTACTCTGTTCGCCTTGGCTGCAAGAACAGTCACAGGTTCTGGTTCTAGCAGTTGCAGGAATAGTCAAATGCTAGAACAACAACTATAGCAAAAGAAAACTAACATAACAAATACATAGGATAGCTCACCAAGTGGGGCCCCTTGGATGAGCATGCCCAGAACTCAAATAGCCTTATATGTTCAAAACACCATCACTTTATTTATCATTCCAAAAGTTGTTACATTCCATGAAAGCAGAGTGAATACTGTCTAACTCCAGAAACTCTATCTAACCTCGACGAGGAGGTCCATATCTCTATTTATAAGAAAACTACAACAAACTAATAACTACCTAAACCACGCCCAGGAGAATAGGTGAAAATTTTATTACAACAAAGAAAGAGTCAAGCACAAAGATTGTGGGACATTCATCATTCATAACCAATAATATAGCACAACGGTTCCTGCTAGATTTCTCCTTACTATAGACAATCATAAATAATTCTTGAAATGATTCGCTATTCTTCAACTGCTCGGTTACTGCCTTGCTCATTGCTTTTAATGCTTCCAACCGCCTTGACTCTGGCTTAACGACTTGAATGGCACGATCCTCCTTTCTGGCATGGTTTGATCACTTCTGCAGCTACCTAAGTATTCCTGCATCATGAGTTAAAGCACTAAAAAACATACATATCCATTTTTTTGTCAACCATAACATTATTCATCCACATAAAAAGTATTATAGTAATTCACATAGCTATAGGAATATATTTAGCCAAAACAATACAAAGTTTGATAGGTTCGGTTAATGTTCATCATGCATAGGATCAAAACCTCTAACACATCTTATACCCTCAACATTGTCTATTTACACAACTTAAACCATGAAAAACATAACAAACATGAACACAAAAGAGGTATTATTTCAGCTCATCGGGGTTCACTAGTCTAAGCATGCAAACTAGGAATAAAACTGCGATGGATGAAGATTCACTAGTCTAATTATATGAACTAGGAACAAGACCCACTTATTTTGCTTTATCATATTAAGGAGAATAAGAGTTAATAGGCTCAACCTCAAATCTCTTGAAAAGGGGGTGAGCATAATTTGGACTTCTTTATTCTCCTTGTTTGAGTCAAAATTGAATTTTATTATATGAATCAGGGCTAATGAAGGAAAATTGGAAGTAATCAACATGCACAAACAATTCCATAATAGATATGCATACATCAAGCACAAATTTGGAAATGGGAAGCAGAGAGGAGCCTATGGTTGAAATTTGGGCTCAAAAATATGGGTGAATAATACTAGGCAACCTTGACCCAAAAGTGTCAATTGTAGAAAACATAACTTTTTTTGGAATCAGGATGTCGTTTTGAGTATCTCCCTAAAATTTAGTTGAAAAAGTATTGATCAATGATGCTAGGCAACCTTGACCCAAAAGTGTCAAATGTAGACAACATACATATTTTTGGGATCAGTATGTCGTTCTGAGTATCTCCCTAAAATTTGGTTGAAAAGGGGTCGATCAATGATGCTAGGAAACCTTTACCCAATCATTAATCTTCTTCAAAATTTGGTTCTATGCGTCTCAACATACTCCTTTTGGATCTATATTTGTTGTCTCTAGAATCTGTTACCTCCATGCATAATAAGGGAAAAAGTTGTTGATTTGATAGGGATTTGCCTAGGTCGAACCCCGAGTTTGGAACTAACCCTTAATGAACTACATGAAAGAAAAGATTTGAAGCAAAATATTGTATTTGCAATAATTATAACTCAAGATTCTTGATGTTGATAATGGTGATGATGCAATGCTCTTTGAATATGACCACACGTGTTACATGACTATAAATAAAAAGGATCAATCATGACAACATGCTTACATGAATATTGTTGCAGTTATGCTACTCCATAATGCTCAAATCTAAAGAAAGCTTGCTCTTGAAGGATACAGTGGGATGAAATGATACTCAATGGATCTTATGATGTGTGTGTTGATATTATGAAAATGAATTAGATTTATGCTCTTGTATAGGGTTCCCAAAGTATTTCATAAAATAGGCCAACCTCTAATGGTCATATTGAAATATTAGGATCGAGGATCAATTGGCAGGAACTAGGGCATTGGCATATTTAAAAATGGGCCAAAATTGGAGGGAAAAGGATGCCCACCCAAAAAGGGGTGAAACAAAGGTGGTTCAAGTACACTCAAGTTCATGATAAAGACCTAGACCACCATATAATCATATGATGACAATTTTGCAGTGTAGAGGCTAGAAATAGGCTTAAAAAGAGTTGGGAGGAGACACACTAAGGCAATGACACAAAAAGGAGTATAAAATTATACAAGGTTACAATTTATGACACTGCACAAACCCAATTTACATCAACAATAAATTTAAGAATAATCATTCGGACCAACTTCGAACCCTTGGGAGAGTTGGGCACAATGGTTGATTATCCTTATTTGTGATTGTGATATGATTGATGCAAGAACTAGATATAGAGATGTAAATTTGATAATAACCAACAAGAACAATGACTTACATAATAAATGTGCAAATTGTAAAAAATTATTTGGAAATAAGAATTAGAAAGGAACCTATGTATATAATTTGAGCTTAAAAGTATTGGACTATGGGACTAGGTGTCACTGTCGTGGAGGTGTCTGATACAAATATCATAAATGGATTTTAGATCAAGATGTCATATACATTATCTCCCTGAAATCCCATTAGAAAAGTTTTGAGTTTTGAGACTAAACCATGGTATCTAGGATTTTTTGCTTCTTCAGAGTTCAAATCTATTTGTCTTAGTCTACACTTTATAAATCCATAATATTTCTTTGTTAGATCTAAATCCTACACACAAACAATATGGAGAAGGTGTTGGGTTGTATAGGGGTTTGCCTTAGTCAAATCCCGAGTAGGTGTTAACCTCTACTACAATAATGATGATTAAAGAAAGAGAGGTTACCTTTGTAGGGGAAAGGCTAAATATGATGTAAAATGTTGAATTGACAAGATTATACCTCGAGCTTGATGACGATGCAATGCTCTTTGGATAGGAACATTAAGTGTTGATGCAATAACATGACATGATAAGACAAGATCAATCATAAAATCTCACTTGCATGAAGATTGTTATAACTTGTTGCTCCATAATGCTCAAATTTGGAAAAAATTGCTCACAATACTTGCTCTAGGAAGTGATTTGGATTGTGTAGGTATATAAAAATAAATTAGAAAATATGATCTTATATAAGGTTCCCAAGGTATTTCATATATTAGGTTGACATCCAATGGTCTTATTCAAATGTCAGGATCAAAAATCAATTGGCAGGAATTGACACAATGAAAAGTTCAAATTTGGGCCCAATTTGGGGGGACTATGGCACCTAGCACCCTAGTCCAGCTAGAAAGAGGTGAAATGAAGGCAAGTGTGACATGCATAGGCTTAAAGCACAAAATCTAATCACTATAATAGCATATGAGAACAATTTGACAATAAAAGGGGCCAAAAATAGGCTTGAAAAGAGCTATAACGAAACACGCCAAGGCAAGGACCCAAAAAGGAGTGTAAAATTGCAAGGGGTTACAATTTACAACACTTTAAAACTATCTAAGAGTGTTATTTTAGATAACCCTTGTGAAGTTGTGTTCATTCACACATGGTAGTAGGACCACACAAAAATAAAAAATAAAAAATATGTTTAAGTTGATCAATGTGTCAGTCCAACTAGAAAACAAAGTCACTAGTTTCAATTGAGTATGCAATAACAATAAACATAGGTAATGCATTGACCAATACAGTACAAAAGGCCAAACCTTCTAGAATGCATAAATAATATAGGTTCTATATGTTGGTGTAAGTAAGGTGTTTTACCCAATTTATTAGTGGGTCGTATTCACATGTTAAGTTAACTTAAGTCCTAGGAGTGATTAGAATTCGTGTTTGTTAAGAGATCTTATCATCATGCACCTTAATATATTTGATATTGTATCTTAAAGCCATATTCAAACCAAGAAGTAGATATTCATAATTTGTTACATTATTGGTGTATACAAAGTTCAATCTAAAAGATAACTTATTATCATTACCCTTAGTGGATACTATTAAAAAATCAACATCATTACCTACTCTTGAACATGCACCATCAAAATTCATATTTCATGCTCTACCATGTGTCATATTTTGATGGAGGGGAATGAAATTAGAATAAATCTAGTTATCAAACTCATCATCACAATAGCCTACAAAATAATCAAGCTCCACATCAAAGTAATAAGCTTGGTTGTGTGTTTCATTTTAATTCTCCACAAGAAACATTGTTTTCTTTTGTTTGTGCAATTGGACTTCTTTAATGCATCGTGGTATGGCAACATAAGAAAAATACATCTAAATACTACCACTAATTGAAGTTTTCATCTCCTCAATAACAACACATTTGATGCAGGGGCATCGATTTAATCTATTTATTTTTGGTTTTATATCAAATTTGTTGGCAAGATTTGGTTTGCACAGATTTAGTTCTTGTCGCCACATGGGAAAAAAGTGGGATAAATTGATATAGTTGCCTTCAGCAGCAAGAAGTGAATGTTGGAGGATAGTTGGAAGATTAACAATTAGAGTAGATGAAGTGGAATAGTGTGGGAGGAAATGAATCAAGAAATAAAAAGGGAAAATAGAGGAATGGCGGACGATTAGGTTGGAAGAGGCAAGGTAGGATGAATAAAAGAAAGGTTGAGCAAGGAAGAGGTTGAAGGAAGGAATGTCGATGGTGTAATAAGGACAAAAGAGTTTATAAAGGTAGATAGTTGGAGGAAGAAAGAAGGACCGATCATGTGAAACGAAGGAATCGATTGTAGCTCAGCGACTCTAGCCAACTTGAGCCAACCCAAGAAGAAGAGAGAATTATAAGACATTGAGAAGAATTGGATAGGAATATGTGACCAATCAGTGGAGAGCAATGGGAAAAAAAATGTGGATAAATGACCAAGATATGATTAATAACCCACAAAAGAAGAAGAGGTGCAGTATGGTTAGAGAACAATGGAACATTATAGAGGAGATGAGTAGTGTTGGTAATAGTTCAATTTGCTAGGAAGAATAGCCAAGATTGGTGGAGCGTTGGTTTTGGGAAAAGTTGATCAAAATTTCCACATGGAGACACTCATGAGATGGAAATTGATACTTTGTAACCATCACCTTTTATCCTAAAGAAATAAAAACAATATGTTGATAATAGATTGTTTGGGTCCGATAATTAGTTGTCTAAGTCATTTGAATCTATTTGTTATGTGTTTATTTGGTTTCCAAAAAATTATATTGTACAATATGTTCTATCTTGAATGTTATATTTATGGTTATAATTCATGTCACCAATAGACAAGTGATTTATGAAAAATAATCTATTTGTAGCTCCTGTCAACCAAAATGTGCTACTTTAAAATTGTTTTATTTTATTGTTCAAGTTCTTGTTGTTGTTGTTATAGTAAGTCTGTAGATGGTTAAATTTGTTCAAGGGTAGAATTCAGGACATATCTATTTATGGTTTGGTATCAAAGTGTGAGTAGGTGAGAGGTCTGCCATTAAGTACTTACACCATTGACATTCCTTCCTTCAACCTCTTCCTTGCTCAACCTTTCTTCTATTTGGCCTACCTGACCTCTTTCAACCCAATCATCCTTCATTCCTATATTTTCCCTTTTTATTTCTCAATTCATTTTCCCCTGAATAATTCCACTTCATCTACTCTAATCGTTAATCTTCCAATCATCCTGGAGCATTCACTTCCTCCTACCAAAGGCAACTATATTGATTTATCCCACTTTCTGCCAATATGGAGACAAGAACTAAATCTGCCCAAACCAA
This sequence comes from Cryptomeria japonica, assembly GCF_030272615.1. Lineage (NCBI taxonomy): Eukaryota > Viridiplantae > Streptophyta > Pinopsida > Cupressales > Cupressaceae > Cryptomeria > Cryptomeria japonica. The sequence continues at coordinate 115,123,482 of NC_081410.1, read as the reverse complement.
ATCCCGCCAACAAAACTAAAATAAAACCAAAAACAAAATAGATTAAATTGATGTCCCTACATCAATGTCCCGCTTAGTTGGACAATCAACTATGATAATATCCATTCAAAAAAATTATCTCGGTATGCAACAAGTTGTACTGGAACATCATTTACTATTCAAATCACATTCAATTTGTGAGAATCCATTGCATAACACTTGAAAGTGAAGGGATCAATTTCTTTTCAAATTTACTAGTGTATCAACTAGATAATCCAATATCTAATGATTGGGATTTTTTGGAGTGTATCTCAAGGTGCTTAGGTGATTCAGAAAATGCAATGTTTTGATTAAGGGGGAAAACTAGTTTTACAGGGACCAAAAACCCGGAGTATACAGAGCAAAAGAAATTAGAAACAACTGGGACCCAAATGTCAACAAGACGCAAAACAACCCAAACGAAATAGGGCACAACAACCCAAACAAAAAACAAAACAACAACCTAACAAACTTACAAAAGCTTGCTTAATTCATCGTTCTTCCTAATGACCTCTTTGTTGATCAACATAAATTTCTTACTAACACTATCAACGGGGGTCATACCCTTATATTTGCTACGAACCCTAGTCGCAAGACCCGACTGGGGTACCTCGATATCCTCCATCACATTCTTCATGCAATCCGAAGGCTTTCTGGGAGTCTTTCTTATCCCTGCATCAGTAGCCTTAGTAATCTTACCCATCTTCGTATTGCCTAAAGGGGAAATGTCCTAGGAAGTGACATGCAACACTTCAACTTGCTAATTCAGCTTGTGGAGACCTCCATTAGCATTATTCATAGTCACCTGACTAACCATCACCACCGCAGTCAAACTTTGTTTGAGTTTGTGACTATCCTCCTCCAATGCTTTGATTCAGCTCTCATGGTCCTTCTCAAGTTAATCTGAATCACCCCTCGGCTTATCAGCCCTTCCCCTTAGGTAACTGAGCTCTTGAATAATCTAAGAAAATAGAGAGTTTTGATGCTCTTGAAAGTTACGCAGGTAAATGTTGGAGACCATGGCATCGGGGACAAAGGAACCCACTTCCTTTAGCGTTATCATAATCCTTTACCTTAAAAGAAATATGGAAGGTTTTCTAGCAACTTCATCTGGATAAATCTCCTACTCTAGATGGATTTTAGACATCCTTCTATCATAAGTGTTGGCATTTTATTGGGCAAGAGGTTTGGGTAATCATAGATGAATTTAGAAACAATTTTTCTTTCTTAAAGATCTAAATAACATGGTAATTGTCTTTATCCAAAGAAACAAGAATGCTCTTCTTTCCGGATTATCACTCAATTTCCTCATGCAATGCATAAAGGCTTCACTTAGTGAACATGGGTTATAGCACATGCGTTCATGGCATGCTAAAGAATCCCCCAATTTAAAAAATATATTGCCCCAAACTCCTTTTTTGTCACTCCCTCCCAATACACAACCTAAATTAAAAGCTCCCCTATTTTTGCCAAATATTGTATTTTTTCAAAGCCCAAAATAAAAACTCCCCTATTTTCACCGATAGGCAATATATTGTACCCTCAATTTTGGGATATTAAACCCCCCAATATGAATTCACATGATATAATATTGCATAGCCAGTGAAGCCCCCATGATGCAATATATAAATTATTGGAGTTGAGGAAAAATCAACTCTACAGCTCCCAAAGATCACTTGCATGCAAACCTGTCACAGAAGGAGAGAAGCAAAAAAGCTATGGAGGCCAGAATTCAGAGATCTAGAAAAGAGGAGTCGTATTGATTGTGCAACTAGAATGCAATTCAATAATTATACTTATTATGAAAAATACAAAGAGAGAATACTTATAAAAAGATACTCCAAACCCTAAAGAATTATAAGATTCCTAAGTTTAGCTTAAGCATAGATTATAATAGACTACTAATTAAATAAATAAATAATATCTAATAAAACATAACTCTAACACCTCCCCTTAAGATGAACTTAGGGAGTAGCTAAAAAATAACTAATGACTTAAAAAACATGTAAAAAATGCATGAAAGCAACAATGCGTCCCGATAACTAGGCCTGATGAGGTACCCAAGTACAATAAAATCTTTGTAAAATGGAGAAAAAAGAGAAAAAACTGTGGGAACAAAACTCCTCTCCAAGAAGAGATGAAAGCTCAAGTGAAGGACTAAGAAGCCTCCAAACAAGAGTGTTCTAGAAGATTGGAACAAAAAAAAGAGCATGAAGAACACCATTGAAGCATGAAATACCTGCAAACATTGTTGAAGAGTAATTGTTGATCTGAAGAACCTCCACCGCAATAGCACATGATCGGGTAGGGAATACTATAATATGCATGAGTGCCCTCAAATGACACTACTTGAATCAAATGGCAAACAAAGGCAAACAAAGGCAAACAATTGAACTTGAAGATAAAGAGGGCATGAAATACCAAAGCCTAAAGAAACGATCGATCGAACCAAGGAAGCATTAGAACAATAGGACAAACCTCCCCATAATGCTGAAAAAGGAGAGGGACAGGTACACTAAAAAGAATGACCAACAAGAACTACATGACGAAGAACCATGAACATCGAAGGTGTAGAGAAAGTACATAGTGTTGTGGAAGGAACACTCACGTGACAAAGGTAGATGGAAAACAAAGGCAAACATCAACCCCCCCATGTCACTTTATAAGTAGTGCATGTACAATAAGACACAAGATGTGCAAGATCCCAAGTATACAATGCATGATGACACTTTAACTCAGTGCGTTTGCATAAATAAAATGCTACAATGATCATAAGAGACAAAATATTGGAAACAAAATGAACAGCCAAAGATAAGACATCCTACTCAAAGAAAGAGATCCCAAGACTTGAAACATCCAAGATATTCACCAGAGTGCTAAAAAGAAAAAAATTGAATAAAATATACCTGGAGCAGAATCTGGAAAGAAAAATCATATGAATGGAAATAACACAAAATAAGCTTTCCAATGATATAAATTTTTTGAAAAATGAAGTTCGAATGCTCAAGTTATGTCTCTCGGAGTGCAAAATGAACCTCTGGCTTTGACAGAAAAAAAACACCATCCAAAAAGCAAAATAAAAACTTCAAACCTCTAGATCTGGATAGAGCTCGGAAAGAGCTTTCCGATGATATAAGATTTGTCAAAAAATGCCTTTGTATGCCCAAAATATGGCCAAAACACTGAAGGTGCTCCGGATGGGCCCAAAAGGGGCCTGAAGGTTGCCTACACAATGCTGACGTCATCGGTTTGCGAGCATAAATTTGATGGTTATATGGTCGTCACCACCAAGAAAGTAATCTGCCTAGAAAAACTCGTCGAAAAAAAATCTGGCGCTTGGCAAAAACTCCCGAGTGCCAAGAAACAAATGAGGGACTGGAAACAAGCCGACAACTCTTGGGTGGCATGGGAGTGGTGCAAGGGCGGCGGCTGGGTGGAGGTTGGGTGGAGCCTGGCGAGTGGCGGGTGGTGGGGCTCGACGGTTGAAAAGCACGAGGGCTTGACAAAAAGTGTCGGAGGGTGGCGACTGATTTGCAAACATCGACGAGGTAGGGGACAAGGCCTACACTGCCTGCCACGAAGGGTAAGGCCTGCACGACAAGGGACAAGGGGCCCGCAGGGTTGTACCCTGCGGGTACCCAAAAAATTGCCCTTCTTAAAAAAAAAAGCCTTCAGTCTTTTCAATTTTTTTTAAAAAAAAATCAAAGCCAAATTATTTAAAAAAAAAAAAAAAAACCCCAAAAGAAATCTGCCTCGATCTACTTGCATGAGGTCGTATGACCTGAACTTAAATTTATTTATTTTCCTCCCGAAGACCTAACACCAAAATATATTGAATTTTATATCAAAATTCATGGAATTCGCCTCCTGAATCCAACTGCGGGGTCCTTTTGGCACCAAAATGTACCAAAAAATCAACTACCACCAGAAATGGAAAAAAACAACTGCACAAACCCCCGAATACACAGATCTAAAGAACGAGGTCCAAAATCTCTCATGAAGAGAACAAGGGCATGCAAATCTGGAGCTTTGATACCATATTGGAGTTGAGGAAAAATCAACTCTACAGCTCCCAAAGATCACTTGCATGCAAACCTGTCACAGAAGGAGAGAAGCAAAAAAGCTATGGAGGCCAGAATTCAGAGATCCAGAAAAGAGGAGTCATATTGATTGTGCAACTAGAATGCAATTCAATAATTATAGTTATTATGAAAAATACAAAGAGAGAATCCTTATAAAAGGATACTCGAAACCCTAAAGGTGAAAACCCTAAAGGATTATAAGATTCCTAAGTTTAGCTTAAGCATAGAGTATAATAGACTAATAATGAAATAAATAATTATTAGCTAATAAAAGATAACTCTAACACAAATAATATCGAAGGCTTTAGAAAATAAGCTCAAGAAGGTGTTGGGTCTAATCATATTAGAAGGACAAAGTGGCTTCATTGGAAAGGGAGATAACATATAACATTATTGTTGCTAATGAAATTATATACACCATGCACAATGAACAAGTAAAGGGAATGATGGTAAGATTAGGCATTAACAAAGCATATGATAGGGTGAATTGGGGATTTTAATGGTTAGTCCAGAGAAATTTGGTTTTATTTTGGAGCGAAGAGAAATCATTTTTAATTATATATTTGGTGATTGCTTCTTAGTTGTTGTCAATTGGTCTTTGTGCGTATTTGTACAGGCAACAAATGATCTCTAATAGGGAGATCAATTGCCCTCCTTTCTTTTTTGTGATTATGGTGGAGGTGATGGGGATATCCTTCAAGCATTGGAGGGAAAGGTATAATTGGGAGGGAATAAGAATGATAGAGGATTTGGATACTATATCACATATTCAATTCATAGATGATATGATTTTGTTTGGCAATGCAACAAAGAGAAGTGAGAGGTATCCAGTATGCCTTGGATCAGTATATAATGACCTTGGGATAAAATTTAAATAAGGAAAAAATGTGAGATTTTTTTCTTTAATGTCAAGAAAACCCTTAAGCAAAAAAATGGATTAGTTCTTGGTTTCTCACAAGCCTCTTTGCCAACAAAATATTTGGGAGCATCACTATTTACAAGAGCTTGTTGGTCTTCCTATTTCTCCCTGCTGGGAAGATGTTGTAAACAATCGCAAAGGGAAGTTTGTGATCTGGAGAAGTGGTTGTCTCTAGACAAACACATCATAATGAACAAATCGGTTCTATTCACTATTTCAAATTACGTAATGTCACACTTCCAATTGACTAACAAGGATGTAGTAGAGATTGAAAGATATTTCAAAAAAATAATCATGGGAGGAAGCCAAGGATGGAAAGAAAATCCCACCTATCCATTTGGGCATTGCATGTTTGCCTAAGGAATGTGAGGGGCAAACCTGATACACATCAAAATGTAGAATTTGGCATTCAAAGCAAAGCTTACCTAGATAATGTATAGGAATCCAGACAAACTATAGTGTAGAATATTCAGTAAAAAATAATTGGACTAGAAGGAACCAGGATGTATTCTAAATATTACAAATTCCCATGGTGGATTGGTGGTGTGGAGGTTTCTATTGGACTGTAGGAAAATTGTATCTAAACATTTAAAATGGAAGATTAATAACCATGCACTGACAAATTTTTGGATGGACTCTTCGAATGAGTATATCGCATTGAAGGAAATCATTGGGGTGGAGCATATCAAGGACTTAAAGAATAGGTTCAGGTGGTGAGTTTGAATTATGCCATAAATGTTTGCAAAGGAATTGGTGTCAAATACAAATTATGGATAAACTTCCAAGATAGTACTATTCCTGTGGACATTAAAGATAGAGGGGTTGCAGAGATGGAAAATCATAGGACAATCCTTATAGATATTAAGGATAAAATCATTTGGTGTGGCTCGAAGTTGAGTGACTACTCAATTAGACTCGGTTATGAAATTCAAAGAGCTTAGGTAGATAGGAAAAATTGGCCTTCTAAAATTTGTTGGTGTGATGTTCTTCTCCCCAAGGATAGAGCTTTCTTATGGACAACACTCCCCAAACGGATCTTGACTAGTGAGAAATTAGAAAAAGATAAGAATATTCGGGCCAAGTCGGTGGTATAAGTGCAAAAAGGATAATAAGATGGTTGACCATCTATTACTGAATTGCCCCTATGCAATGAAATGTTGGGATTGGATTTGACAAATATTAGGCTTAGTTGGGGCCCAATAGGTAGATCTCGAGGAATTTCTATCAAGTTGGCCATATTAAAATAGGAAAGCATTGTGAGCGATCCATTGGGTTTATGCTCCATCTATTATTATGTGGCATATTTGGAAGGAGCAAAATCACAAAAATTTTAAAGGTCAATCTATGGATGGGGACGAGTTAATAAGGAAAATAGAAGAGGTTGTAATCAAAGTGGCCAATGTAAAATGTAAACCAAATAAATACTCGTGTTTTAAGAAATGGGATGAAAATATCCAAAAGATATGGCCAATGCTCAAAGCCCCAAGTGGGGGATTGGCTCCCAAGGACAATAAGAGGAAGGAAGCCAAATGGGTGGCTCCTCCAAGAGGAAGACCGAAGCTAAAGTTTGATGGGGATTCCAAAAGGAATCTCAGATTGGTACACACTGAATGTGTTGTCAGAAATGATGAAGGAAGGTGTGTGGGAGCAATATCTACGAACATGGGCGTGGCTACCAATAATGAAGTTGAAACTGAGGTATTGGTAGTTGGTTTGGAGCTATGTACATCTAATAGATGAGATCACATTGATATTGAAGGTGATTCTATGATATGTATTAACATAACTATAAAGAAACACATAACAAACTAAAAATTAAATGTTGGTGTGGAGCAGGTGGTGAAATCTTTGCAAAAATTCAAGGATTTTTCGATCCAACATGTATATAAAGAGGCTAAAAGATGTGCGGACTTGTTGGCCAATTTTGGAGCATCTCAAAATGAAAAGGTTATCATTGATTTAGATCTTGATAGATGGAATAACCTTTCATCCATATTGGATGAAGAAATGGCCCTCAGTGAATAAGAGGTAGTGAAGTGATTAAACTTTTGAAAATGAGCAACTTGCAAGTTCGAGTGGTTCTATCTATGAGATGCTTATTATACGACTTTGATGTGCTAACCGATATGACTTTTCCCTCTTGTATCATCGTAAATTGTACACCTTTATTAGTGTATCCAATTTCACATTATCTTAGCACCTATTTTGGTATTTCCCTTTCCTTTATGCATTATGGGACCTTTATTATTTTAAATTAATATAATGGGTCTTATTCCACATTGTTACATCATCACAGTCTTATGTGGGCCCTTAATTCTAGTGTGCCCTTTATTATTATATCCTGATTTATCCTTAATCTTATCCTAATTTCATCTCTGAAAGCATATTTTGAGTCACCAAACTGGATTTGGCATTAGATCCTCGTTATCTTGCATCCCTAGAAATTTAGGAAAATGTTGGTAGGACCAGGGTGTTGGGATTTGCCATGGTCCTACACTTTTTTCCCAAAATTTTGGGAGGATAATTTGGCGGTCCTATTTAATTTAAATCCTACTCAGTGTGAAATTATATCAATCCTAAGTCGGCCTAATGGTGATTTTAATTATGAAATCCCTATATAAGGCATCCTTCTCAATTCATTTTCATAATCTAATTTTATGCTAACATTATAATTAGCTCATGAGCAGATCTAATTCGAGGAGCATCAAACTATATCAAAGCATCTTCAACTTATGTTTTATCTATGAAATTTCATGATAGATTTTATGTGATTTGTCATGTTATTGCATCAACACATGGAGGACTTATCTTAAGAACATTGCATCACCTATTGAAGGTATAATAATCCACATTCAAGCATTTTAGCCTTGCCCTCAAAAGGCAAACTTTTCCAATTCAGTTCAAGATCAAATTCTATTTCAATTAGGGTTAATTCCAAACCTAAGGTTTGACTTAAGGCAAACCCCTATCCACAACCCCCTTTCTTTCCTCTTGTGTGTAGCTACATGTATCTAGCAGAGCAAGAAGTTTCAGAAAGATCTCAACAAAATGGTACATGTTTCCTATCAAAAGTTGTAGCTGAATTTCAGAGATCAAGGCGCCCCACACCTTGGTCCTCCTTGTTTTGTATCAAATTTCGAAGACAATGCTCATAAACCAAATTCCCAGTTTGCAACTTATCATAGTTTCTCAGACTAGGGCATACAATGCCTTAGTCATGTTAATTCAAGCTCAGATTTTGATCACATGTGCACACCAAAATTCCATTCTCAAATCTATTCTTATTATCTCAGTTTTGTTATTAGTCAGTTTATTGTTCTTGTTGTTACATTCAGTTGTATTCATATTCTCTACATAGTTTCATATTATCTTGTATTTTGCATTTTTTAAATTTTTTTTATAGATGGGTGCTATCAAAGGGGATAGCTCCCTTACATCTCAAACATCCCTTACAACATTGCATCCTTTGCATACTTACCAATCTAACCCACCCCAACCTCTGCTAACCTAAGTACTGAAGAATTATTGACAATCTCTCCCCAATATCGACCACCCTGACAGCTTCAGTTGTTGATAGCCAATTGTTTTCGGAGTAGAGCATTCTCCTGAATGGTCCAAGATTGCCATTAATCACCCCCACCCGGAACACTTCCCACGCCTCCAAAATGAAATTCTTCTTCCTGTCTCTTTCAGCTCTTGCCTCAGCCACCTCTTCGTTGTCTGAATCCGAGTCCTCCTCCAATAGTTCAGGAATGTGATGTATTGGATTGAAATAACATCCCAGAATACTCACCCAACAACTAGAATCGAGGTCCATTATCGCGCTTGCCACCGCTTGTCCATCCATCGCTCTGATGAAACCGTTAATCTTTGAACCGATGCCATCAATCGAAGATGTCAACCATAGGACTTAGTACCGCTTCATATATAAAGCCATCGCACCAATGCCTTTCACTCCATAGAATCCCATCTACCAACCTCCATACCGCGTTCCATGTTCTTTCATCTGAAAGGAAGAGTCTTCGGCATTGTTGGCGAATGCTTTCTTCTGCACAAGCTCAACTTAAACCAAAGTGGTGAACCATTTCTTCTTTGATTTCCTATGCTTTCGCTTAGTGTCCCACAAGATGCCTCCTTAAATAACTAGTTGATCGTCCAAAAATCTCTGATCCATGCCCCGAAATATCTTATTACGATTATTCCGACAGTTCTCTTGGGATTTGCTCCTTTCGATTAAGATTTATCCAGTTCCTACCCTTTGATTTTCGTCCTATCCTTGTTTCCGATTTCCCAAGTCTGAACAAATATTCATGGGAATATTTTCTTAGTGCTGTCAGGAATCTCTATAGGCTCCGGATTCCTACGTTTAATAACAATCAACGAGTATTAGCTGATACCAGTCCTTTCATTCCTATGCACCACCCCAAAATCTCCCTCCAAGATTTTTACTATCCTCTCACATGTGACCGTCCTTGAAACCTGTTTTCTTTCCTGCAAATCTACTCCCAAATTTGCCATGTGATCCGCAACTTTATTTGCCTCTCGATAAGAGTGTGAGATTTTATAGGTCATAGTTCTCTCAAGCTCGTTCATAATCTCCTTTAATGTCCTTTGTAATTTCCAATTAGGAGTCCCCTCATTTCTAATTGCGTTTATAATGATCTGTGAGTCACCTTCAATCCACAGGGGATTTAAGTTTCTATCATTGCAATGCTTGAGACTTCTAAATAATGCCATAGCCTCTGCTTTGTTGTTGGTTGCCATCCCCATTTGACCGCGTATGCTTAGAATCAATTCCCCTTCATTGTTTCTAACAATACCACCATATCCTACCCTGCTTGGATTCCCTTTAGCCGCCCCATCGAAATTTAACTTAAACCATCCTTTCTCCGAAGGTTCCCATTTTGTCGTTTTCCTACATATCTTTCTACTTATAATGTTGATATTAGGTGGTTTTAATGTACCCCATTCCTTTTGAACCCATTTATCCCATTCAGTGATGAATTCAATTTTCCTATCATAGGCCTTGGTATTGGCTATTTCGCTTATTCCATCCTTTATTTTCTCAATCACCTGCTCTAGAGACAAGCTTTTCCCTTCAAAGATCCTTCGATTACGTTCCTTCCATACTTGCCAAATCAACATCAAAGGTGATATTCTCCAAAGTGATCCCCATAAATAATTTTTATTTCCTTTCGGCCAACTCCTAAGATGCTTTTCAATATTTTCCTCTGCGGCCGATGCCCAACTCAAGTTTTGACAAAGCCAGTTCCAGCATCCTCTGGCAAAGGGGCATTCGAAAAGTAGATGATTAGTGGACTCCTCGCTGCTCCAACATAACACACAAATCGAAGGTCCCTGGATTCCATATGTCTTCAATCTTTCTTCAGTTAGGATTCTTCCGTGAAGGACAGTCCACAAGAATGCCCCCGCCTTGGGGGCCACCTGCTTGTCCCAGAAAAGATGACATGGCCATTCGTTGGCCTCTTCTTGGCATTGAATATGATATCCAATCTTAGCCATATACTCTCCTAACTTGGCCACACACCAAATGACCTCGTCCTCCACCATTCGGATGGATACATTTCTTTTTCCTAGCTCCATTGTCAACCTTAACTGCTCCTCCTCCCACATACTACTTTCCCTGATTGGAATCCAATAGAAAATACCACTGCCTGGAGCAGTCTCCATGATGTAGTCTGCCACATATTCCCCGTAGGTGGATTCTGCTTCCCCGATCCAATCAGCTTGTCCGAACATACCACCCAGGGACTCATACCCTTCCCATGAGTCTTCCTAGGATCTTGCCTTTTTTCCGTTCCCAATCTTCCAAGTCAAATGATCAGTTATTATGTGCCTACAATCTTTCATGAATTTCCAGACTGATGAACCACCATTCAGGCAATCTAATGTTAGAATTCTACTCGGATCTCCGCAATCCAAATATTTTTTCTGCATCAATTTGCACCACAGTTTCTCCGGGAATCTGTACATCTTCTAGATTAATTTTGCTCCAAGTGCCAAATTTTGTTTTCCTAGAAACCTCATTCTCGCCCCCCCATACTCCTTGGGTTTACAAACATTATTCCAACTAAGAAGTGAGATCTTTCTCTCTTTCTTCGCACCTTCCCATAAAAATTTTCTTATGAAGCTTTCTAAGGCCCGTATTGCATAGGATGTCAGCTTAAAGGCTGACATGGCGAAAATAGGCATTGCGGTCAGCACCGACCTGATTAGTTGTATCCTCCCAGGTAACGAAAGCCATCTATGTTTCCATAAATCCGCTTTCAGTCTGCACTTTGTTATCAGTTCCTCCCATAATGCCTTCTTGGATGCTCCCGTAAACAATGGAACACCAAGATATTTAATCGGTAGCGAGCCCACCTACCATCCTAGAATCTTCGCAATCCTTCTCTGTGTCGTTGCATTGGTGTTTAAGAAGATCACCTCCGTCTTGTTGTTGTTTATAACCTGTCCAACGACTTTTGCATACATTTCTAGTGTATCTTCGATAACCTCTGCTTCCCTAACAGTGGCTTCCCCAAACAACAATGTATCATCCGTGACCTGTGAGTGCGTGATTACTGGCAACTCGTCATGTATATTGATTCCCTTCCAACATGCCGTCTCTCTCAGCTTATGAATATGTCTGCTAAAAGAATTCGCCATGAGGACGAACAGGAAGGGCGAGATTGGGTCGCCTTGTCTCAGACCATTGGAGCTTTTAAAAAAACCATATAATGAGCCATTGACAACAATTGAGAAGTGCGAGGAACATACGCATATCTCAATCACTCTTATCCATTGGTTGTTAAAACCCATTCTATCCAATACCCTGAAGAGAAAGTCCCATCTCCCTTAATGCCTTCGAAATATCTATCTTTATTAACATTGCTTTTATCCTTTCTGTCGTTATGGAATGAATTGTTTCGCTCGCGAGGATTATGCTGTCTGCGATTTCTCTTCCTGGAACAAAGCCATTTTGTTCGTCTAAGATAATTTTTGGAAGTAACTTCTTTAATCTGCTGGCAATTACCTTAGTTAATATCTTATAGATTACATTACATAAGGCTATAGGTCTAAAATCCTCCAGACTGCAAGCTCCCTCTTTCTTCGAAATAATTACAATTACTATGTTATTCATTTCTTTTACAAACTTTCCCTTCGTTCTCACTTGTTCGATTACCTTACAGATGTCTCCTTTCAAGAACCCCCAACAATTTTGGTATAACTTAGCAGTAAAGCCGTTCGGACCTGGAGCCTTGTCCAGGTGAAGGTTGAAGACCGCCTTCTTAACCTCTTCTTCTGAAAATGGAGCCATTAACATCTGGTTATCTTCTGAGGTTATTAATTTTGGATTTGCTTCTAACATTTGATCCCTTAATCCTTCTACATCCTCTCCTCCAGAATTCAAGATGTTCTCAAAGTACTCATTTGCCTCCTTACCAATTTGGTCTCTATCCTTGATGCTTACTCCATTTCCAACATTGATTTCATTGATCGAGTTTTGTACCCTTCTTGCTTTAACAGAGGCATGATAAAACTTCGTGTTTCTATCCCCCTCCTTAATCCATACCTCCCTAGATTTGTCTCTCCAGTAAATTTCCTCCCTAGCGAGCATTTCAGACAATGTCTCTTTCAATTCTTGTTCCATGTTAAATTCTTCTAGTCCCATCCCATCCTTGAACACCTTCCTATTAAGCATTTCCAATTCCTTCTCTACTATTTCTTTCTCCGTGAAAATATTTTTGAAAACATCCCTATTCCATATCCTAAGTTGGTTTTTAACAAAGGACAACTTTTTCACAAAACAGTAACTTGGCGTACCTTTAATTGATTGGCATTGTCTCCACCATCCCTCTAATTTACCTATTAGAGAGCTATCCCTCCACCAAATATTCTGGAATTTGAAGTAGCCACTCCCGCTTTGCATGCTTTCCCCTATCTCAAGCTGTACAGGATAATGATCAGACAGGCTCAGGGGCAGAACTTTGGACGTTACTTGTATCCCCTCCTTCAACCAATCGTTCCCGCGTAGGAACCTATCCAATCTTTCAGCAATATTGGAAAACCCACTCCTCCTATTGGTCCATGTGAACCATCCTTCCGAAGGTGGACAATCCAACAAATTGCACCTTCGCATAAAGTTCCTGAAAGCCAACATGTCCTTGGTGATTTTGTTGGTTCCCCCCCTCTTCTCTGTGAGATCCAAAATCACGTTATAGTCGCCTCCCATTATTATTTTCTCATTTTTTATTTTCTCTTGTGATAGGTACAACTCTTCCCATCGAATTTCTTTTCCCTTAGGTTGAGTTGGTCCATAAACATTCCACAGATTGAATTCAAGCCCCCTACGCTTACATCTTATCTTACACTGGAACCAGTTATTACCACTCTTATACTCAACCTCGACTACGGATGATCTCCATAACAACCCCAGACCTCCAGCTCTACCAGCCGTTGGATGGAATATACCACTCCAATCTTTCATGATGCTCACAAACTTGTTCCCTTCTTCCAAATTACATTTGGTTTCCTGTAACAATAGTACCTCGCATGCTAACTTCACCAGATACCTTTTTAGCATTCGGCGTTTGTCAGGGGCATTCCAAGTGATGATCCTCATTGCTTCCCAAGGGAGCCTTGGACTCCCTTGGTACTTTTCCGTCTGAGAAAATCTGAAACACTCACCAAGCCTTTCTCCTCCGCCTCCTCCTCTCTCTTGGTTCTGTTCGATTTCCTCCCTCTACTTGACTTTGGCTTCTCTGTTATTATAATCATTGATTGTTTGATGCTTCTCTTGTTAGATATTCCAATTTCATCCTCCTCAGATTCAGCATCTGACATCTCTTCATTCTCCAAAAGCCCCTTAATGAGTGCCTCTTCTAACCTTTCCCCTGATTCTGTCTTTTCTCCATTAATTGTGTTCGTCTGATTCTCCTTTACTTCCGAATGTTGAGATCCGACTTTTTTCCCTTCATCTGTCTTCTTAGAATCACTCTCCAATACTTGTTCCTTCGCCTCTGTCTTTTCCTTATGGATTGGTCTCCATTCCTTATCCTCCCTTTTCGGGATCTTACAATTCGCTGAGGAATGATTCCGCCTCCCACAATTGGAGCAAAAGAACTTTTCCTCTTCGACCTCGACTGACTGGATCCATTCCATCCCAAATGCACACAGTTTGATTAGCGATGGTATTTTCCTAACCGCCGCCAATTGTAATCTTGCGTATTTGTATGAATCGCCTAATGCTATTTCCGAATCGATGCTCATTAGGGTACCCAGGGACCTACCGATTTTCGTCAACACTTCTTCTATCCAGTATTCTAACGGTAAATTGTTTAATCTGATCCACATCGGTTTATTGTATGGATCCGTCTTCCAAGGGTCGAAATTTTTGTGCCATCTTTGCAAATAAAGCGGTTTATCCTCCATTTTCCAAAGTCCTCCTTCCAACACCTTCTGTCTTTCTTCCTCTGTAGCGAATATTACTATGAAGAAACCCCTCGACATGAACTTCATAATGTGAGGTGAGTTCCAAGTCGCATCGATCCAACCTTCTATCTTCCTTCGGTCCATCAGCGGCCCAATGAAACGACAGATTATCACCAAGTCTTTGAGAAATTCCGCATCCTCCTGGATTTCCTCCTCCACATCGATTCTCTGGATTTGGTTTGATTCCGGGACCATCGCTTCTCTGCCCTTTCTTTCGAACCATCGTTGATCCGACTCGCACTCCCTCTGTGAAATTTCGCCTTCGCTTTTTCGCTCCATTCTTTTTGCTCGTATTTTGCATATTCCCTTTCATAGCAACAAAGGAATAAAAACCCTAGAAGTATCCCTTAACTCTCCTTTACAAGAGTTAGCCAAAGGTAATCGCTCCTCTAGGTGCTTTTGTATTCCAATGTTTGAATGAAAGTGGAGTTAGATCCTAATACTACCCGATTCCATTTTCATCCATCACACCTCTGACTATATTCTAATTGATAATTCCAAATTTAGGATGGTCATGGGTGGAATGATTTATGTTGTGGAATCTAGTGTTGAGTAGTGCGAGGAAGGAAGTGTTAGGGTTTCAAGCAGATCTGAAGCAAATATGAACTAACAATTATATGCAAATTTAAATACAAAAGATAAAGGAATAAAACAGGACACAGATAACACAAAGATTTAACGTGGTTCACCCAGAATGGGTTACGTCCACCATACACAGCCGTCCAATCTTTCTTATTATCCAGCAAAAATAGTACATCAACCTTACAATGCCTTAAGCATCCCACCCACTTATAACATGCGTTTTTAGGGCAACAATCAAAGTCAACATTTTTAGGGTTTTATTACAATGTCGGTTTTCATCAATGAAAAACGACAATTTTTTTTTTCTCGGGGGCTCCCGCCCCCAAAGCCCTGCTTTTCTCGGGGGCTACTGCCCCCGAACCCCTACCTGGGGCCTAGCCTGGCCTTGGACCCCGGCGAGGATACGTGTTGAGTGTATAGTACTTTGCTGATCAGTCACCACATTTCAACAAGAAGGAGATCGATGAGCAAGAGTAGATGCCCGAATTGACTAGTTAACTTGATGGATTATGGGTTGCCAATCTAATAAATCAAAGTGATATAGACTTAGGGACTCGTACTCGACACTTTGGCAGTGATCAAGCCTATTTAGATTGAGTGTGGGAATGTATTGCTCATCCAAGGAAAGCTTTATTGTAGAGTGAGATTGTAAGATGGCAAAGCCCATTGGTTCAACATAGTTGTTCCTGAAACAAATCCATACATAAAATGTCCTTGAGATCATCAAAGAAAAAGGAAAATTAATAGATATGTAATTCCATGGCACACCCATTTGTGTCATGTGAGTTCCAGGATTTTTTCGATTTCAATGTATATGGGAGTGGACCCCTTGTTGACAACTTACCTTAAAAATAAATAAATTAATAAAATAGGATCTTGACACTTACAAGCTTAGTTGGTCCATGACTTCTAGTGCCATCACATTGTAGGATGCTCAAAAAATTAACATACAATTATTCACCGACCAATAAAATGGAATTACTTGTTTGTCATGTGTAGAAACAATTCCCAAACATATCTTAGGGACCTCCTACATATTGACTTGATCTATTATATCCTTAGGAATATTTTGAATCTCACTTGGCTACTCAAAGATAGTAGGGGCAATGAGATGCAAAAATGTTATTTACCTAAGCTTAGGAATTCTCATCAGTTCTCTAACTGGCACTTGAACCTTGTGTTGACTCAAAGACTAACCCATATCAATTGGTCGATATGTAGGCAAAGGAGTAGAAAAATGAAATTGTAACTACATTAGTATCAAGGATGGAAGGCATATCCTAACTACTAATAGAAATTTACTTTGTGTTCACATTTTTTCCAACTTCATATGCTATCTTTTGCTTATCTTTTATTATTTCATTACCATGCTTCAATTTGACATTATCTTCAATAGTTCTTGAATTTTATGTATTATTATTTGAGGCATCAAAAACCTTTTGCTTTGGGATATACATTTGTTGTAGATGTGCATATGATAAATGTATCTTCTTCCTAGGCCATGTTTAGGTTAGTTCCACCATCCCTAGTAACCACTAGCTAGGGCATGTATCCTAAGTCACCACTACTTTGAGGCACACCACTTCAAGCACTAGAAAATTGCCATCTCTTCTATGAAACTTCATTCGACATAAGTTATTGTCAACTTACCCCATCTTGTGGCATCATTGATTAGCTATTGTTTAGAGACCATCATCTGTTCTCCACATTCCCCTAAAGGAAAAAGAACACGAATAATTGAATTAGAACAAAGAGCAAATGAAAAATAAATAAATTAAGTAAAGGAAAAAGAACACGAATAATTGAATTCGAACAAAAAGCAAATGAAAAATAAATAAATTAAGAAATGAAAAATCAAGCAAAATAAAATTAAATATTAAACTGATATATAACCAATGAATAAAATATATGACTAAATTTGAGTATGTCTATAGCAAAAGTATACATTAATACACATAAATATATCTATACATGTATAAACATATTTATAAATCCATAAAATACACATATAATTGTAAGGTAAACAGGAAATGATCATATTTAAGGCGTCGAGGAGAAAAAAGAGGGAGGAAAACTCAGAAATAAAAAGAGTCTAAGGAATGCCTTCGTATTGGAGTCTAGTGAGCCATCTCACAGTCTAGCAGAGGCAAACTAGACTATAATTTTGAGGGAAGAATAGCAGAGCGAAGCAAGCATTCGATTCGATCTGTTATTAACAGGTGGAAAAAAGCATGGCGCTTGCTCAGCCCCTTGTTAAGAAAGACGACGATAGAGATGAGGAAGGTATTTATCAAAGTTTTCCATTATCAATTTACACAGAATCTCCGCTTTCTTTCAAAAGATCTACACGTCATTTCAATATTAGTGCAAATTCATGCAAATAATTGAAAATCTTGTGTCATTGTGCCTGAGACTCGATCCGACGCCCTAGTAAGCTAATTTAGTTTACTATGTCAAAATACTTGAAAACCCCAGAAACCATTTATTAGGGCATCAATTTATGGCATGGGTCAGCACCCTGATGCACAGATCCAATGCCATGTTCAGCATAACCGCAATTGCTTCCTTGAAATTGGTGTATTTTGCATCTTTGAGTCTCAGATCTGTATAAACATTTTGATCGGTACATGTTGGGCTGCGGACACTGGATTCAGAGGCTCGAGATCTTAGTTTATTTTTTATTTTTTGTTGGTGGTAATATTGCATACGATTACTCTGAATTGTACATCAGAAGATTTGGATTCTATTGAGAGAAATTTGCCTCAGTTTTTGACACATTTTATTTGATTCCTATTGAGAGCTTTGCCTTTTGATTTTGACAAAGTAATCCTCGATCAAAAGTGTGAGGCTCACAACTCAGAAAAGCCGCGTAGTAAATGTCTTAACGTTTTTATCTCATGTTGTATAATTTCAGGGATTTTTCATATTCACAGAGGCTGATGTACAGCCGGACATATTTCTCTGATCGGATGACACCTCCTTTTACTGTAAGACAAAAAGTAACATAGTAATTTTCACCATATGGCATGTCGGAAGCCACGGAAGTTGGCATTGGCTGCTAAACCAAAACTGGTTGCCCCAGCAAATCAATCTAGGGTAATGCCTTTTGAGCTTTCAACACATTTCGCGACATTCACCCTTAGGGACTGCGCACTATTATATTTAAATCAGGAGCTATTGCACAAGTACTTTAGTCCAGTCCAATGGAATGTGCCTATGATCATCTTATGAGGTGCCGCACAGCTTGTGGTAATCTGCAGATCTTAAATTTGAATGTAGATCAACATTCCATTAAGAAAGAAAGAAAGAAAGTATACTGATGTCCACAGATGATGGAATAGGTCAATGGGACTGTAAATTACAGCTACAGTAGAGTATACAAAGGGAGCGTTTAACAGGGGTTCTACACGCGTATTATCAGTTAGCTTTGAATATATTATATCATCTGTAGACCAGAAAGAAATAAATATAGAAAGTAGGGTTGATGGGACTGCAAATCACAGCTGTCTCAGTGTAGACAAAGGAAGTTTTCAACAGGCTACACAAGTCTGTCAGCTTCAAATATTATCTATTACCCTACCGATTCATATTTTTAAAGATTATTATAAAAGGACTAGGGGAGAGGAGCCAATACGCGTGCAGGGGTACCAATACATGTTATAGTACATAGACAAAATGAGATCAATAGTGGTGCTCTAAAAGTGTCATGTCAATGCTTTTCCCCCAAAAAGTACCTCTAAAATTCAAAAAATAACCAATGATGTGATGCCACACCTGCGCACAAGTAAACATGACTTAGTGCACACCTGTGGATCTTATGACAATTTGGGACCATTTTGGACACCTTAACAAAAATGCATGCTGATGTCTTGAAATTTTGTTTTTGAGTAGGGAACTTGACAAGCAAGCTGCTGTATAAAATTCAAATTTTTTTGAAATGTCCACATGATTTTGAGAAGCGTGAAGTTAGGGTGTACACGTTCTGGCTCCTCTCCCCTATATTTCATATATTATTGAATTCCCAAAACTGCCACATCAGGTTGGTTGAGCAGATTCAAAACATAATTATTGACAAAAGCATGGACACAAAGACTGACCAAATATGAAGAAAACATAAGAGTCAAAACTTATTTTACGTTGGCAACAAGAGATCTTCTGTACAATTTTTAATGGGATTTTCTTTCCATTTTGCAGCTGATTACTCTCCCTTTCTTGGCATTGAAAAGGGAGCAGTCCTACAGGAAGCTCGCGTGTTCAATGATCCTCAACTGGATGCTAGACGCTGTGCACAGGTTTGCACCTGGAACATTTCCTAGATAATAAAAATATAATGTGACATCTTCTAAATTCATTCTGCCGAATGGAAGTACTGAATTTTACATTGGGTTTCCAATTTTTTTGTTGGAATGTTAATCAGGTCATCACCAAGCTTTTGTATTTGATCAACCAAGGAGAGACCTTTACAAAGGTTGCTATATTTATCATTATTCGACTATTTGTTTGCATCTACATGGTCTGCATTTTGTTGATTTTGAAACTTTCTAGATATTTCTTGAGACTGAAAGTTTGTTTCTTGTTTTCATCAGGTTGAAGCTACAGAAGTTTTCTTTGCTGTCACCAAGCTTTTCCAGTCTAAGGATACTGGTTTGAGAAGGATGGTTTATTTGATCATCAAGGAGCTTTCTCCTTCTGCTGATGAGGTGATAGGTTGTTAATAATTGTCTTTTACATCTTTGGATCCACTGTTTATCTAACAGTATTAATTTCTTACAATTCATGACATCCTTCACAGGTTATTATTGTTACAAGTTCATTAATGAAAGACATGAATAGCAAGACAGATATGTACAGGGCCAACGCAATACGGGTTTTATGCAGAATCACAGATGGTACTTTGTTGGGTCAAATTGAGAGATATCTAAAACAAGCCATTGTTGATAAAAATCCTGTTGTAGCCAGTGCTGCTCTTGTTAGTGGAATTCATTTGCTTCAGGTATAGTTACAGTCCTTCACCACCAGCAACAGATTTGATTAATTCATATGTTAGTTACTTTTCTCCTTAATATGCTGTCAATGCATTTGTAGACCACTCCAGATATTGTCAAGCGTTGGAGTAATGAGGTACAAGAAGCAATTCAGTCCCGCGCTGCTCTTGTACAATTTCATGCACTAGCCTTGCTTCATCAGGTTTGATTATGCTTCCTAATTCTTACATAATTAAATCTAGTTTATATTTAATATCACACAGTTACTTGTATATATGTTGACTTTCTGCAGTAGTCATGAAGCCAGTTGAGTTGCTTTTCTTTTATTTAATGTGGTTTTAAATTGCATCTTTTCTTTGGTGTTTTCCTACCCTTTCCTCCAATAGCTGGTCAGTGTGATTTTATTTGTTTTTGACATGTCTGTAAACAACTTAGCATGCATATAAAATTGGATAATTTACCTTCATTCATGTTCTTTTAAGGTTCATCTTTGAAAATTTCATGATTGTTTTGCAGTCTTTCAGATTTCTTTTCTTTTTGAAGTAACTGTTGGTTGCTTTAAGAACTTACTGGCCATCAAAACTATTAGTTTATCGAATAGAAGCAAAACTGGTATGAACTTGCAGTTCATTGCTGCCCAGCATTGGAATTGTGCTTGGTAGGACCGCTGAGCTAGTTTTTTGATCAAACTGGAGTTTTGACTGAAAAAACTTTGATTTATTGAAAAATCTACCAAAAACCCACAGTTTATTAAATAAATCATGAGTTATTAAATAAACTGCAGTTCTTGGTGGGGTTTTAAAAAAAATGCCTCCTTTTTTGCTTTATTTTTACCCTTTACACTCGAGACTCAGAATTGTGATTTTTTTTATTTTTAAAATGCCTTCATTTTCGCTTTATTTTTACCCTTTACATGCTAGACTCAGAATTGTGTTTTTGATGTTGTTTTGTACTCTTAATTGTAAATTGTACTTGATTGATTATTTGGCACTCGTTTATAATTTGAGTTTACGTTCTAGACAGAGTTTACTATTTGTAATTGGCAACATTATACAAATTCTATTTTTTATTTTTCTTTGTATTTATAAGCACTATAATTGACATGAAATAACAAGATTTTTTTTTTCTCCATTTTTACAGATGTGTTGTCTTTTTTTAGTAACTGATTTTTTTTTTTCACACTTTAAACCAAGTAATTTTGTTCCACTTACACTTTCGGTTTGCCATGCCAATCTCATGTAATGGAATGCTACTATGGTTTTTGCCATTATGGTATTATCATTATTCTGTTTATTTTCTTAAATGGTGGGGTTAAAGATGTTACTAAAACACAAAGTAATGTCCAGCAGTTAGATATCTGATACTGGTTTCTTAGACTTTGGAATTCATGGAGCACTGTGAACACAACAAATGCTTGCAGACACAATTCATTTTTGTCCTCTGAGTGTTGCCCCTTTTGAAGATGACCATATTCTACTAGCCTAGCTGCTTATATAAAGAATTTGAACTTTTAGTAATTTTAATATCACATGTCTGGAAACCATTTTTAATATCATGTATAACCTTTTTAATTTCTTGAATGCAGTTCCATGCTTGGTATTTCTTGTGATGCTTGACTTTTGCTTATGAAATCTATATACTTGTGCATTTAGGGAGTTTTATTTTTCTTTGGAAAGCAGATTGAATTTATAAAAGAATAGAAAGAAAATATACAAAACAACTGAAGTGTTTGACAATAATTGTTCAACAGGGCGGGGTTGAGGGGCAGATCGCCCTCTAGCAAGCACAAATAAGGCCTCCAAAATCTCACAAACCTTCATTACGAATTTCAATTTCACAATTTTATCATTTTTTTTGTTTTCACTTTGAGTTTCTGCCTAGGGGCCATGGGAGATGCCCGGGCATCCTTGGGACAGTTAGAGGAGTCCCCGGAAGTCCTGACATCTTGCAGTGTCTCGATAGAGGTGACAGTGTGGAGGGGGACATTTCCCTCAAACTCATGTGTCCTGAAAAAGCAGGGATTTTGGGGGGGGGACGCATCCCTGTGGTTCATTGTTGCCTACAGAGTTTTTCTATGTTATCCCACCATAACAGTCCATGAACCATTTTATCAATTTTTTGATCATGTTAGATGTATTTACTATTTATATATCTGGAAATATGGTATCTTTTTAGTTTTACCATCGTTCCATCCGTCAGATATTACAGTGCTTCTTGTCTTTGTCTAAGACTCTCAAAGCTCAACAAGCACTTTGAGCAAGTTTTATAGCCTAAAAGAAAATCCTACTGAGTGTTATAAGTAGGGGTTTTGCATCTATACGAGAAATGGCAACTGTATTTATCATAATTGACAAATATGCAAATCCGATAACACTGAAAAGAAAGCTAAACAAAACCAAACATTTTAGTGCTTCTTATTTGAGGTTGAGATCTATGAGTAGTTTAAGGAAAAATTGTTGGCACTAGTATGAGTATGAAAGAGAGGTTCATTAGATTAAGAAACTAGGGATTGTAGTTGGAAATAATTTTGGATTAGAAGGGGCTTGTTGGTGGAGAGCCATTGCGAGTAGTTGTAGCAGATGTACCATGTGCACTAAGGAAAGCATTGCCATGTATCAACCCTGAAATTTTCTCTCTTTTGATTCACTGACAATCATGATACCTAAACTGCTATCCACTTGATGGGTTAATCAATAGGTACCATTTGGCATGGAGTTACAGCATAGCTGGACTCTCTTGCAAGGGAATGGCCCATTTTGTTCCACCTCTATCCTGCCACTCATTTCTCAGTTTTGGGTTATTGGCTGTTTGAGAGGATAAAGCAGCTGAAGTTCCTCTCTTTCTAAAATGCAAATTATCCCTAACCTCTCTTAAAACTATGTAGGCAAGTTTTTGAATAACTGCTTTGCTACCCCAAGGTGCCTGTCAACTGAAAAGCTTTTTAAAAAGCATAGCCCTATGGGTGATTCTAAATACAATAGTAACATGCTGATCTGAGCATTGTCATTCACTTGTACATCAACTTCTTCATGAAATCTTAAAGAACAGTTTTGTTTTTGTACTATCCACCTTCCAGCAAAATGATTTGTGCTTGGTAAAAGATAAAGCTTTTTTTGATTTTTGTTTTAGATGCTATCAGTTGAACGTTTGTTTGAAGCTTGATTATTCCTATAATACCTATTACTTGGATTAACATTGCTTTATCAGATTTGGTTGACTCTTGTTTGAGTTTGTTCTTTTGACTGCCAAGTGTTGGTGAATGTGTGGTGACAGCAACAATTGTTGATTTTGATGAATATGGATTATTATAATTAATAGTGCTAATGTGCTGGTACAATGACAATTGTAATCCATGGCTAATATATTTTTTGTTTATGTTATGCATGTACATGCCTTATAAATGATGACCATTTTGCAATTGATTAAATTAATGTATTCTTGACGTTTATAAATGACATTTAATTTTATTTTTGAAATACAAACTATGATATGACCTAGAGTAATCAAGTCGAGGCCTAGTGCATATAAGTAATGTTTCATTAAGTCTGTTGAGTTGATGTGTTTATTAATCCATGCTGGCCTCTTAAAGCATGTATGGAGTTGTATTTATTATGAGTATTGATGTTTTTTGAGAAAAACAATTTGTTGAATTCTTGCTTGCTAATTTGTAACTAAAGTTTCCTTGCATTACATTTTATTTTGTTTTCTTTAGCTGTGGGAAGAATTAACAATTCTATTCAAAATTTTCTTGGTATATTTCAAATGGGGCTTGATGGGTCAAAACATTTAGTTGTCTTGATTGTTTTGGGAGTTCTTAGAGAATTATGACAATTAAGCACAAGATTCAAATGTGACTTAGTGATTTGGTCGATTTCCTTTCTTGCATGCCTCAGTTCTTCCTTTGTCCTTATTTATTATATTGCCCTTCTCAAGAAATCTAAGACTGATTTTATTTAGTATTTACTCGTCCGTAATCCCATTTTTTTGGTATTTTGCCCACTTGCTCATTGGTTGTTTATGTTCATTTGGCTTTGTTATTGATGCTCAAAGCTACGGAAGCCTGTCATGGTCTTGGAAATTGACAAAGCTTTTTGTGTGTTTCAGAATTATTTGGTTATAACTGTGTTTTTTAGTGATTGAAGGTCAATGCAGATTACTTGGGTGTATTTGTTTGAAATGATAACTTTGTCAATCATAATGGCTGGTATGCATTTGGTTTCTTTTTGAATCCACATTTGGAGATTTTTCATTTCCTCATTCAGAATTATCCTTCTTTGGAGATTTTTCTAGTCAAATTCAACCTCTGATTGGACTCCATAAAATATTCTAATTTTCTATGCCTGTACATATGATTATGCATTTTCTATGCCTGTGCATCTGATTGGACTCCACAACATATTTCTAATTTTAACCAAAATGCACGTGTTGCTGATTGGCTGCTTCAACTGAGGCTGTATTTTCTTCTTCTTATTTCTTGTAAATAGAACCAAGAAATGCAATAAAAGTATTATGAAGTTGAAGGAAGGTTGAAGGATACATTAAATAAAATTTTGAAGAGATGAGTAGTCTGAATTTCCTGAAACATTTTGAGAAACTGAATACAACAAACGTCCTTAGTCTTGTGCTGCTTATGCTTTACGTGGTTGAACTTATTGATCATTTAGGCCTTTGAGCTTTGATTGCTGTAGTCTTACATTTGTAAACTGCTTCCACAGGTCATTTAATCAGTATAATTTCTGCATTAATTATATAACATGATATTCAAGGAGCTCTAGTATGCTATTCTTACACGAGTTTCTTTCTGTTTAACGTTGCAAACTTGCAATAGTTTTTAGATAATGTTTCAAATCACATCCCCTGATCCATAATCAGAAAGAAACTTAATGTAAGAGTGGCAGGCTAGAGCTCCTTGTATGTATATAAACAGTGATAACTTCAGTGTTTTCATGATGGTTTACTGTGGGGAAGTGTGTTGAACTAATGCACGAGTATTTGCTTTAATCATGCATATTTACTTTTGAATTACTTATTTCATGTTTTATTTGTGCTCTATCTTCTTTACATAACTTTTACATAGGTCAGGATGATTAGGCAGGGTTTGCCCATGGCAAATTGAGTTGTTGGTGTAATTTTAAACCCTAGGTATATTAATCAGATTTATATAATTGATTGTGCCCTAGGTTGTAATCAGATTTGCAGTATTTTATTAAATCAACTTAGATTAATTATGCCCTAGAGTGTAATCAGATTTGCAGTATTTAATAAGCCAACATAAATCAGAACTAAAACAGTAGACAAACAAGCATACCCTGGGAAAACCTCCAAGGAGGAAAAACCCAGCATGAAAGACCCACAGGTCAGATTATATATTCTCCTCTAAATATAAGTACAATACTTAGCTTGAATCTGATCTTCACATATCAGATCTGTCCCTTGAATGCTTCAAAGCCTTGCATAAAACCACTATGTCCTCTTGGACAATTTCGCACCAATCTGAAATACAATTTTGCACCAATCTGAAATAGTTCGCACTCTTCCTTGAATTCGCACAGCAGAGCTAAATCGCCTTTGTATGTGAACTTAATGATTGTTTATTGACTTACAAATTGTTATTTATTTATATGCATCTTTTGCACTTTCAAAACCAAGTCAGCCTCCTTGGTTTTGGCGCCAATAATTAAATGGCATGTATTTTGGCATAGCGTGGCAATGTGAAAGGGTCACGTTACCCTAGGATAGGACCTGGTCCTAAAGGGGGGGTTCGGATGTTGCCTTAAGGCAATCCGAACCCCTATAAGCCTAGTTACAATCAATAAGCCTAGTTACAATCAACAGTTGGTTGAAATGGTAAAGTTTGGATATAATGCAGTTGCAAGATGTTAGGTTCTAGGGATTTTGAAATTTCTTTCAAAACGAGGATTCTAAGAGCAAATTGGTGATAGATTTTTCAAAAGGAAATCATGTATGCTGTTTCTAATTTCTTATACACAGCTATAATCTTAATGATGACCTGCATAATTGATACTCTTTTTGACAGATTCGACAAAATGACCGCTTAGCTGTAAGCAAGCTTGTGACTAGTCTAACCAGAGGAACAGTTCGATCACCTTTAGCTCAATGCCTCTTGATCCGTTATACCAGCCAGGTGGAATACACTTCCTTTTGTTGATGGATAGTAAATTGTACTTCTGCAAGTATTGCTTGTTTAGTTTTTCTAACAGTAATCTACTTGTTCTTCAGGTTATACGAGAATCAAATGTAAATTCACAAACAGGCGATCGTCCATTCTATGATTATTTGGAAGGATGCTTGCGCCACAAAGCAGAAATGGTCATATTTGAAGCCGCAAGAGCTATAACAGAATTGAATGGGGTGACCAGTCGAGAGTTGACTCCAGCTATTACTGTTTTGCAACTGTTTTTAAGCTCATCAAAGCCGGTTCTCCGGTTTGCAGCTGTTCGCACTTTAAACAAGGTAGGCATGTCATCTCCTAACTATTTATTTTTGAATTTTATGGTGCTTTTTGTTTTCTATGGTTTGAGATCAGGCGAGCTTTTGTTCTTTCTCCAATTTTTCATTTTTTTACATGAAAATTCACCTAATATCTTTGAATGTATGGACTCATTTCATAAGCAGCTTCTCTAGAGTCTAGCGAGTCAAGACCCTGAAACTGTATTTCAAATTTACTTACTTTACATTTGCTCACTAAAATATTTCAAAACTTATTACTAATTTTTTCTTTGTCTTATGTTTTAGTTGATTTTGTACAGAATTTAGCTATTGAGAATATAGTGCATTCCCCAATATGTTCTAGTTGATTTTGTGCAGAATTTAGTTGAGAATATAGTGCATTACCCCAAGAATCCTACAAAATCTCAATGCAATTGCTGCAGCGCAAGATGCTTTGACATGACATGTCATAATATATTTTCTTCAACCTTCTGGATGCCATACAAGTTAGCAACAAAACAACTGATAACATATGTCCAACAATCTTCCTCAGAGACAACATTCCTTGACATCAATGACAACATTTGTCCAGCACTTAGTAGGTCTCCTTGGCTTGTAATTATTACCAACATACAGGAGAAGAAATATCATTAGTTAAATGTGTACTATCATCTTAACATTTACAATGCTGCATTGATCAATGATTATCAATCTGGGCTGACCATTAAACACATGTTTTTCCATGATTCCAAGAGATTTCTTCTGACTTTGCTTTATTGTATCCAGTCGGCTTGTGACAGCAACTCATATTTTATCAAGAAGTGGAAATCTAAAGGTTTACACTAGATGAGATTTGCAATATTTGGTTGCAAATGGATGTATTTAGCATACATTTCAAGTATTACATTTGCCTAGGATGATCAGACAGTAATTTTGGTAATTTGAATGGGCAATACTAAAATGAGTTTAGGTAGATGAAAGAAACATCTGACATAAGATTTCCTTCATTTCAGTTATTAAATTTCTGTTCTTGGGAACTGAAAGTGCCATCACAATGGTAATCTAGATTGAAAGTGCCATCACACAAACAATTCAGTGTAATCAACATCAAACTTTAGTTTTGTCATTACACCGCTTTGCCTGATGAAAGGTTATGCATTCTTGTAACTTGTGATATGTGAATCTCCCACCAAATATCAATTCTTAGAAATTATTTTTGTTTATTTTCTCATGTGCATTTCGTAGTATATATTTTTTAGTTTTGTCATTACACTGTTTTGCCTGATGAAAGGTCATGCATTCTTGTAACTTGTGATATGTGAATCTCCGACAAAATATTAATTCTTAGAAATTATTGTTGTTTATTTTCTCATGTGTATTTCGTAGTATATATTTTTTAAATGCATTCTTGTACACCGTACAAGTTCAAGATGTGCCTGAATTAATATTGATAAATACAGGTTGCAATGACACATCCATTGGCAGTTACAAACTGCAACATTGATATGGAGAGTCTAATATCAGATCAAAACCGGAGCATAGCCACTCTGGCTATCACTACACTTTTAAAAACAGGAAATGAATCAAGTGTGGATCGTTTGATGAAGCAAATTACAAATTTTATGTCAGATATAGCAGACGAGTTCAAGATTGTTGTTGTGGAAGCTATTCGATCTTTGTGCTTGAAATTCCCACAGAAATATCGTACACTGTGAGTAGATGGTAGCTGTTGCATTAGTTTCTTAAAGTGTTGTATTTGTTGTCTTTTCTCTGTGAGTAGATAGTAGCTGTTGCATTAGTCTCTTTAAGTGCTGTATTTGTTGTCTTTTCTTTGAAGATTATAGTCTAATTATGATGCTTGGCTAATATTTTTCTTACCCCTTTTCAGAATGAACTTTTTGAGTAACATACTCCGAGAAGAAGGAGGATTTGAGTATAAGAAAGCTATTGTAGATTCTATTCTTATTCTTATAAGGGATATTCCAGAAGCAAAAGAAAGTGGCCTGTCTCATCTCTGTGAGTTTATTGAAGATTGTGAATTCACATATCTTTCAACGCAGGTATGTCGCATAATCTTTTGCACTTTGGTATATCTCTGTTATTTTTGAATATCATTATTGCTTTTAGTGCCGACAGCTTGAGATATTCAAATGGTGACTGAAGTTTGAAAAATAACAATTTACAAGGAGGGAAAGAGTATATCGAAAAATTTTAATGGATGGGAAAAAGACATGGATGAAGTGTCAATGAATTAAATTTAAGTGACAAAAGTTCCTGCGGAGACTTGTAGATTTATATTCATGCCCTGTATTATCTATACAGATTGTGTATTACATGATCATTATTTCCTGTTCAACTCATTTTTATCATTATTTCCATTTCCTATTGTTGCTTGCCTAATGTACTTCTAATCCCCATTGACCTGTTTTGGAACCAGTGGATTTTGATATAATTCCTTTCTTAATTTCTCATCAAGCTTTGGATCATTTTTTGGATGTGTGTTTAAACCAAGAGACTCAAGTTGAATGAGATTTTGTAGGATTCTATTTTAATACAATATGACATCTGTTTATGAACTTAGGAATTTGATCAATGCAGCAATTTCTGTTTGATATAATAGACATCGTCCAAGCTTTGATGTTTTTGGAAGTGCACTCATTCTTTTAGTATGCACCCATTTCTTATAAAATGATTGAAACTGTAATTAATTTTATTAGATGACATTGATTTTGTATTTGTTATTGGAGATACAATGATCTCTCTGTTCAAATGCAAAGGAATGCAGTTGACATATTAAACTTTTATGTTTTGTTCCAATATTTTTCTCTACAATTCTGTCACAAGTAGGGATTGGAATGGAAATCTTTAGAAGGCAATTTACTTAAGATTATTGTCGTTGACTTGATAGGAAATTTGATGCTAACTTAAGTTTGAAGGAAATGATTTTTTTAAATAAATTTTAAAGCTAATCATTATAATTTATAATAGATTGTTGCATGATGCCATAAACCCCATTAAGTACCAATTGAAGGGATTTTTTACTGATGCAAACTTGAATTTTAGTTTTGTTTTTCATTATGATTGGATGTCAACATTTATTAATTTCAAATGCCACCACCACCTGAAATGCTAGTAATTGTACTCTCTCTCTCTCTCTCACTCATAAGTGCAGTTGTCTCTTCTGTGTAAAGAGAATTGGATATATTCCCCATTTTTTGACACATATTTTGAATAGACGTGTATGAATGCATGTTACACTTACAAAGTCACCTGGTTCAGAGTTGGCACCAATACAATACATGTCATTCCTCATAGTTACAAAATCACCTTTGATTCATCTCATCAATATGTCACATTCTGCAGTCTTACAAAATCACCTTGGGTTTGATCAGATTATGACATGAAAATTAATGTATCTATTATTTTGAAATAACTATAGTATTACTAAAAAATACATTGCTTAATAGAAAATAAAAAAAATAATTTTTTGTGGTGGAAATTTACTGTATCTATTTTTGGTGTCTTTTCAAATAGTTATCAATACTAATAAATTCTAATCCATTCAAAGTCATTTTAATATATTCAGAAAAATCTCTCTAGTCATTAAATCCATGAGAGTGTTATAAACTAGTAAAGGTGCTATTGGATGACCTATTCTCACATATATGAATAGTTCTACTGGCCAAGCCCTTTATAATATGAATTTAACAGGAAAACATAAATATGCTGGGCTTGGCCAATAGGGCTATTTGTATGTGCACTTATCAACCATCGAATTGCCCCTTTAGGTGCTTTTACAAGTTATACATTTGTTAAGCTCAAGTTGCCTTTCAACATTCCCTTTGCTACTGTTGGATGCTGATGTACTCTTAATCTTCATTGATCTGTGTGGGAACCATTAAATTTTGATATAATTGCCAAAGAAGAATAATTGGGAAAAACCACAACTAATAGCAGAATGGTGAAATTCACAATTGTTTCCCTATAAAAATCACAATTTAAAAAGAAATATTAACTTTAAATTTTGACTGGTTCCCCCCAATTTTTGTTTAGTTTTCTGACTATGTTTGCAATTTATTGGAGTTTTATATGTCGGATTTCACCTAGGCATGGTTGGCAGGATTTATACTGGCAATTTTCATGGATGT
Organism: Cryptomeria japonica; assembly: GCF_030272615.1. NCBI lineage: Eukaryota > Viridiplantae > Streptophyta > Pinopsida > Cupressales > Cupressaceae > Cryptomeria > Cryptomeria japonica. The sequence continues at coordinate 115,092,803 of NC_081410.1, read as the reverse complement.
ACTAGAGTTTGCTGTTTCATTTGCTTGCTTCAAACTAGTCTAAGTTCGTGTTCCAGCTTAAGTTTGTGGTTTAAATGTAGTTTGTTTTTTCTCAGCTGTGGTGATGCTTGTGGAATGTGATGTAGAGGGCAAGATTTCTGGGCGACAGTATTGGGCTAATGGTTGTAGTGAATTCCTACTGATATAATGCGAAATGCATGGATGACATCTTTTTAGATTTTTATTGGAGATCCATTTGATAACCAGTCTAATAAACTAAGGTTTAGGGCCTAACTAACCTGAATAGAGCATATCTAAGCAAACATCAATCCTCCTTTGTATATATGTCATTTCAAAATAATGACATATATATATACCATTAATTGTTTATATATCTTTCCATATTCAGCTAGTTCCCAACTTCTCCCTTAAAATAACTTTTTGAAGATCTATTTTTTCAATGCCTCTACATACAGATGGCTGCAGTAGATTTCTAGTATTTTGTTAACGAGCTACCCAACAATTATATTCCAACAAAACAAATCACATATTAAGGTGCATTTTTCTCATGGTTTTACAATAATTTGACAATCTCTCAATATAAAGTTACCGATTTATAATATCTACATGAACCCATGACATGATCTAGTCTATGGAGTTCATTTATGTCTATTGTATGTTTCAACTTGAGAGAAACAGAGACAGACAAATAGGCCATTTTAAGACTATCTTTAACCTCACAAGGTTTCTTTAAGATCACTTCCAGCTTGGTCTAAAAACTCTACTTTAAATTACAGTTTATTAATAAGGTCTCAACCGCAATTCTAAAAACAAGACAGATATAATCAAGGGATTTACATTTTTTCCAAAAGATATTCAGATAATCATTGTTTGTCGACTCTTCCCATGCGACCAAGACTGTTATCACTATTGTTCACTCAAAAGAAACAGTTACATATAGTATAGGTATGCACTGTTCAATGCAACGTAATCAGTGATACGACCATAAATAACAAAAATTATATTCCACAATTCATGGGCTAAACTCTCAATTTTATTTGCTATCTATATCTTTATGCTATATAATGCCTTAAAATTTGAAAGCAGCAAGTTTTTATCCCTTTTTCTACATTATTTAACCTTTTTTATAAATCTGATTTTTTCCTGTTTAAATCCTGATTTTTTAAAAGAATCTTATGGTTTGCCTGCTTTTTGTTCAAAAGATTTTAGCTTCTATCGTATTAATTTTCCATCATGACAATTCATTACTTTGGATCATTTTATAGTACTGATGAGCTCTCTGTGTTGTAGATTCTTCATTTTCTTGGTCACGAAGGACCAAAGACTGCAGACCCTAGCAAGTATATTCGTTATATATACAATAGAATTATTCTTGAAAATGCAACAGTTAGGGCAAGTGCTGTGAGTGCACTAGCAAAGTTCGGTGCCCTGGTTGAGTCTTTAAAGGTGCACATTCTTTATTCATATATCTGATGACAAGATATTGAAGGGTTGTCATTCTAATAAGATTGAGCTGATTTTTTACAGAAGATATATGCTAACATATCATTGCCAATGCACTGTACAGCCTCGCATATTTGTACTATTGCGTCGATGCCTCTTTGACAATGATGATGAGGTAAGGATTTGCATTTTTTTGGGTTGGTGCTAGTTCTAAGTTTGCAGTTCACTCCTGTTATTCTTCTCTTCTGTCTTGCAGTAAAGCTCATCTTAGGATTGCAGTTGAGGTTGCCTAGTTCTCTTGCTGCATATCTATGATTGAATGTGCTTCTAGTATTGTGTTAAAGACTTTAGCAGTTAGGATAGTATACAAGTTTTTTACTTTGATGCCTGCCTTCAAATTTACCTTCTTTTTCTTTCTATGCTATTGTTACCTTTTGTGGATAATTTTGTCTCTCCTGCTGTGTGGGATAGTCATTTTACAGGGTACAAGTCTGCTGTAAATTTTTTTTGTTGTTGTATCCAAAGAGAAACTTGAACTCTATTTGGTTCTCTAGGTTCGGGATCGAGCTACACTCTACCTAAATGCTCTTGGTGGGGATGTTCATTCAGACGAGACTGGCAAGGATGTGAAGGATTTCATTTTTGGTACCTTGGACTTCCCACTGGTTAACCTTGAAGCAAGTTTACAGGCATATGTAAGTAAACAATTATTTAAGCTTTTTTAAGGCATTGCTGAGCATATGGTGGAGGTTGACTTGTTTCCTCATATCTTTCTAACTATATAGGAAGCTAGTGAAGAACCTTTTAGCTTGGTTTCTGTTCCAAAGGAGGTCAAATCACAGCCATTGGCAGAGAAGAAGGCTTCTGGTAAAAAAGCAGCTGCGACAAATGCTGGGTCTGTTGCTGTTAAATCTGTTTCAGAGACATATGAAAGCTTACTTGCCTCCATTCCAGAGTTTTCGGCCTTTGGCAAACTTTTTAAGGTTATTTACCACTTTTGTAATTACCTTTGTTTATCAACTTTAATCAGTCAAATTTACTGTGTCAAGCTGTGAGCCATTTTTGTTTCTCACTTACTTTCTAAGTGACATTTATATTTTAACCACTCACTCTCTTATCTTTGCAGTCTTCAGCACCTGTGGAACTCACTGAAGCAGAGACAGAGTACTCAGTGAATGTTGTGAAACATATTTATTCTAATCATGCGGTGTTTCAATACAACTGCACGAACACTATACCAGGACAAGTATTGGAAAATGTAGGTGTCTCAATGGATTGATTTTGTATACTTTTGTGATACATTCCACTCAATTTTTATTTTTGGCTTTATATACACTTTACTTTGCATGCACATCTTTCAAATAATCTGATCAGGTGTGGGTTCCTTTTAAAATTTAGGATAATATTTCCCGCAATCAGTTCTGAAAATACTTAGCATTTAATTGTCTTAACATTTTGCTTTGTATTTACAGGTACGTGTAGAAGTGGATCCATCCGATCCGGATGAATTTATAGAATTGGCATCCAAACCTCTGAGGTCACTGCCTTGTGATTCACCGGGGCAGGTCTTTGTGGCTTTTAAAATACAAGAAGGAGCTCACCCTACTGGAAAATTTGCAAACTTGATGAAATTTATAATGAAAGAGGTACTTTCTTAAACTTGATTGTTAGCTACAATCAAGTTTAGTGTATTCTATCTAAGACTAAACTATAAAAGAGTTAATATTTTCAGCAGCATAATTATCAGTCCCTATGTCTCACCAACTCCTCTTTTTTGGTGGAGAGAGAAACATAGGAATGCCTAAAAGTTCTCCCAAAGTCATATAAATGATGTTTGAGTAGGAAAATTCAAAATAGCATGGAGTTGTGTATTGAGGGGTGGGATACTTCTCATTTGTATAAGGGAAAGTGACCCCTGGAGGACTATCTGCCGCAAACAGCCTCTCATTACACTCAATTTTACAATATCTTGTAGTGGGAGAGAAAGGTGCGCAATCAGGATGTAGGTGGGAATTTTGTAGAGGCTTTGAAAAAATTTCTCATTCAGAAAATATATGAAGTTGACACTTGATTAACATGACCAACAGGGGTAAATGGAAAGAGGTTAAATTCTAGGTTATGTTCTAAATACAAATGGGAGTTTTTTTAACTCTTTGATGCTTGTTGGATGGAGTTGGGCAAGTTTTGTAGGACCTTAGTCCTTACCATACTTTCCCAGTATGGTTTTCCTCATTTTTTAGAACTATACTTTTTGTCATATACCGAATGAGTATATAAATTTCTATCGACTCATCAAATTTACTTAGTTAAATGGGTTATAACTTCTAGTCTACTGTGAATTTGAAAGTTCTTATATCTAGAGCTGATTAAATTTTTTATAGCTAATCAACAGAGTGCATCATATTTGAAGTACTCTTAACAATGCATGAAATTGAAATGAAGATTTCTAATCTCCCAAGGGAAACTTAAATAATTGTATAACATATAATCTTCAAAGGGTAATAAAAAATATTAATAACGATGTACCATTGCCCAGTATGCTTAAGCAAATAAAAATAACATTGATTGTCAACTGATCTCTTCCCAATTGTTTCCATTAACATATAAAGAGAGCACCCATCATGCTTGGCAAAGGATTTGTCAAAGGAGATAACAAGCTGAATAATGCCAACTAGATAATGTGTATTTGCACATACCGATGCTGATTTGATTGGTGCCCATTTATAATTAATTTAATTGTAAAGAATTGAAGAAAGCTATTTAGTATTTACATTCTATTATTTGTTATGCTGTTCAGTGTTCTCTGGCAATATATGATACAACTGGTTATTCTGAGGGGAAAGCCTAATTGAGAGATTGTGTTTCAGGTTGATCCTGCCTCTGGAGACGTAGAAGAAGAGGGAGTTGAAGATGAATACCAACTAGAAGAATTGGAGGTTGTACATTCTGATGATAATTCTATTATATACACGTACATAAATACTCATAATTTATAATTTGCATCTTTTTTATCTTATCCAGGTGAATCCAGCAGATTACATGTTGAAGGTCGGGGTTTCAAATTTCAGAAATGCATGGGAGTCATTAGGGGCAGACAATGAACGTGTGGATGACTATGGTCTTGGTGTGAGGGAGAGTTTAGTAGAAGCTGTAAAAGCTGTAATTGAGCTTCTTGGAATGCAGCCATGTGAGGTAAGATGGATATATCATATTGTGCTTTTTGAGTTTAGATTTATCATATTATGCTTCTGAGTTTTGGTACTTCCTATTTGTTTGTGGCTAAAAGTGGACTCATTGATGTCCTGCAATCTGAAATTCAATAGTGTTTAAACTGTTGTTACCTTATTATTGTTTCATAGGGAACTGATGTGGTGCAAAGCAATTCAAGGTCGCATACATGTCTATTGGCCGGTAGATTCATTGGCGATGTCCAAGTGCTTGTTAGATTATCTTTTGGTATTGATGGGCCTAATCAAGTTGCTATGAGGGTTGCCGTAAGGTCTGAGGATGAATATGTCAGTGGTGTCATCCATGATATTGTTAGTGAAAGCTAAGGCTGCAGATATTTTTGGATAATGTAGTAGTTAGTTGAAATTGATCTGTTAAGTCTTAACGACACTTAGTATTATGTCCAAATGGACATTTGTGCACCATGACCGCATCGATTTTCCATAGTAGGCTCCCTTACCACATTGCAGAGAAACTGGTATGGTGCAAATCATTTGATTTATATTTCTCTTTTTGGTTTGGAGTATGAATTTAACCTGCGCTTATGGGTTAATGTAAGAGTTAATACTTATTCATTCATTTCGTTTCTGTTTCCTCTTATACTGATTACTTTGCGATGAAACATTTATTCTGTTCGAAGATTAATGATTGTAATGTAATATTAATGCAATTCTTTCAATGTTACATTTGTTGTATTGGTTTTTTTGAAATCTTACTTTTTATACGTATAGTTAGTTTCAGTGTGTGAAGATGATAGTTGAAAATTACTTCTAATAGTCAACATTCCAAACAGCAGACCATCTAGTTAGTCATTGATATTTCCATACTCTATTATCAGTTTCTGTCTATCCATTTAATTCAAGTTGTTTAAAAAAAACTCATTGATTTGGAAGAGTCAGAGTAAGATTTGAGGGAAAAGAATAATGGCAACAGAAGGCTAGAAATTCCAGGAAAAGATCTATAATTAATCATCAGTGGATGAACGTATGCAATGCAGCATCTCACATAATGATGTATATTTAAAGTTCCATTTCAATAAGATTAATATTTTGTGTATTTGTCTAGTTAAAATTGTGATTATTTTTATGGCTTGGAATTCGCTGCGTTGTCAAATATTATGCGGAGTATTTATTCTTCTGAATACTTAATTGTCTAGCTGATCTCGAGTTTCTATCTGCGTGCACCTACTTCAATTTTGCTCGCTACAATTTGTACTGACATTCTTCCGAAGAGTTAGGGGATTCCTGGTTTAAACTCTCACATATCTCATGTTTGTGCATGTTGATTGAATGAATGAATGTCCACGAGGCCGAACAGTCTATCGAAAATACATTTTTGCGTGTTTGTGTATGTCGATTGATTGAATGAATGGCTGAACAAATACATTTTTGCTGCATGTGCTTAGAGGAAATAATGGATTGAGGGCCATGATACTTGTGTGTTTGGTCACATTCTAAAACTCTTTTTAATTGAGGAGTTGTCGGTGTCACCATTATCCGCTTTTAAGGAGCTGACACAAGATCTGATGGCGAAAGGATATCAACTATCAACATTAGGATACCTATTTTGAATGACATGCTCTTCTTGGGATACAATATAAATATTCTCAGTGAAGGGGAGAAACCAAAGCCCAATTTTTTAATATAGACCGATTAGAGTAGGCTCTCATTTAGGCAAGAAAACGTGACGACTTGCACATTATATCGAAGCAAAACTGGCTAATCCTTATATAAGGTAATGCAATTTTACCAAAATCATAAATTTATATGGATTGAGCTATAAGTATGTTTAACCTAATGAATTTATCAGAGCTAACTTTAGATTGACAAATGAAGATCTAGCAAGGGAGTTGTAATGGGGTAAGTTGAAATAAATATATCTTAACCACATTATAATTAAGGACATTACATATTTAAAAAATAAATAAAGTTTGATAAAATTTTAAAACTATTTTTGGCACATTAAATGTAGAATGAAATAATAGAACAATGTACAAGACAATTTTCTATTTTATACTAATTGAAATTTTCTTTGAGTGAAAGAAAATGTAAACTACACCATAAGAGAACATGAAAACTCTAATACATGCCTTCTTGATGAAATTAATATGCTCATAATTTGTTGATAAAAAGGAAGAAATGTATTTGCTTTCAAATTTGCATGGTATAATTTTGTTTTGATTAGATAAGAGTTGGAAGGGTTTAGATCCATAGCATGCCAGCCATCAAAGCAAAAGGAATGAATTTGAAATAGGGAAAAAAGAGGTGAGAGAGATTTTGGTTGGAAATTAGTAGGAGAAAAGGGTCTTGACCTTGCACAATATAATTCTCTTTTGTCACCTTTGAAGGGGTAAGGGGAGACGGTCCTTTTCTCCAGACTACCATACAAGCAATGCTATGACCAATTGAGTTGCTGATGGTCTCATAACAGGTTTCCTCCCAAAATTTGTTAGGAAAATGGTGTCTCCACCTTGCCTATACATAAGATTACTATTTTGAGTAGGTTTTCATTTGAGCCTAGATTGGTCCAAATTTTTTCGCCAAGTTTCAAATTGGCTAGATATGCATGTCATTAAATTTTTGTTGCAAGATCATGACTAGATTTGAAGATCTTAAAGTTTCCATTTTTGAAAGTTTTGAAGTCAATTTTGAGGGCCTTTGAGGCTCGAAACCAACCCAAAAGTGTCTTTAATTGATGTATCAAGTTATAGGTTAATAGAGCACGTTGTGACTTCTTCGGTGCTTCAATTGGTTCGTCAATCAAACACTTGGTTCAAAATTTATGGCCTTTGAAAATTGGATCTCCTAAAATAGGAAATATTAAAACGCGTTGGACACATAAATGAGCTATAAAAGGGAGTTACACATGTTGGTGTGTATATTGACACATCATAGGTCACCTTGAATTGGAGATGAGATGAACACCACCCTAAAGTGGTTTTAGCACATAGTTTTGTAATATAGTTTGACAATTTTATGTATTGTATCTCCTATATATTAGGTGCATGAGATGGACGTTGTGTGTAAGAGTCTGATAGCTGTTGAGTTGCCTCTAGGTCTCCGTGGGTGATACTCATGTGAGTGAGTGCTTTTAGCCCATAGTTTTGTAATGTCGTTTGACAATTTTATGTATTGTATTTTCTATATATTAGGTGTGTGAGATGGAGGTTATATGCAAGAGTCTGATAGCTATTGAGTTGCCTCTAGGTCTCTGTGGGTGATACTCATGTGAGAAGCTTGCTTTGCAAGCTTATTGTATTTTGTTGATTTTTTAATAATATATTGAACGGCTTTTGGAGTGGGGCTTTTTCTCACAAAAGGGTTTTCCCCATGTAAATCATTGTCTTGTGGCATGCATGCTATTTATGTTAAGTTTTTGTAATTGTTTTAAAGATTTATAATTTTTTTGCATTACCCTCCTCTCAAGGTTAGTGTAGAAAGTTGGTCCATTGCTTAACTTCCTTACAAGTGGTATTAGAGTCTAATCACCTTTGGTTTCAGTTTTTGGTTGTTGGGTTTTTTGAACTAATCCATATTTGAGTGGGAGCTTGTGTAGAAGATATTTTTTGATCTTGTTGTAAGAATTGTCAGATGACAATTTTGTCATGGAGAATAAAGGTGGAGAAAATTTCTGAAAGTAATTTTGAGATGTGGAAGCTTAAAATGGAGGATTTGCTGATAGATCGAGATCTGTGGGATAATGTTGATGTGAATGTCTTAAAACTTTTAGATCCTATTTCGGCTACTCGGTATGATGTCATGGATTGTAAAGCTAAGGGTCTAATCAAATTGTGTTTGGCGGACTCTGTTCTAATCAATGTCCATGAAGAGACCTTTGCAAAGAAGCTATGGAGCTTGGTGAGATGTATCAAACCACATATTTATTGAATCATATTTTCTTGAGAAAGAAATTGTATTCCTTGAGAATGGAAGAGAGTGGATGGGTTATAGACCACCTGGAAGCATTCAATATGTTGACTCAATTGGCATCTGTTGGTTTCAAGATGGATGAGGAGGAGAAATGTCAGATCTTACTTTGTTCTTTGCATGATTCTTGGGATTCTCTTGTTATGGCTATCGGTAGTACTTCTGTTGTTTTGATGTCTGAAGATGTGGAGGGTGCCTTGCTTTGTGAAGAGATGTGGAAGAAGGTATCTATCAGTTAGAAGGAAGTCCTAACTGCTCGTGGAAGACTTAACGAAGAAGGCAAGAAGAATGAGAAGCATGACAAATCCAAGTTCAAAGGGAGATACAAATCTCTTGGAAAGTCCAAAGTCATTTGCTGGAATTGTGGTAAATAAGGACACTTCATAAGGATTGCAAATAAGAAAAGAAGAAGAAAAAGAAAAAGAAGAAGAAAAAGAAAAAGAAGTTTGATTCTGATTACAGGTCCAAGAAGGAGGATGGTGATGCATTCATTGTAGCTTTTCCCACTCATGCAAGTAATGATGCATGGTTAATTGAATTAGGTGCATCTTTTCATAGGACTTCCAATAAAGATTATTTTTTTGAATATGAAGAATTTAATGGAGGTAAGGTGTTTTTGGGTGATGATTCTCATTTAGATATTGCTGGTTGCAGTAAAGTTAGAATTAGGTTTCCTGATGGTAGAATAAAAATGATTAGTGGTGTGCTGTATATCCTCGGACTAGCTCGAAATCTATTGTGTGTGAGCAAACTAATAGATGTAGGTGTGGAGGTAGTCTTTTCTGATGCAAGATGCAAAATAGTTAGAGGTGCTATGGCAATTGCTAGAGGTGTTGAATTTGGCACTGTATAATCTAGATGCATACATTGTTGAGTATAATAATACTTATGTGAAAAGTAAATATATGAATACATCCTTGGAAGAGGTGAAGGTTTCATTTTTACTAGATGGTCATGGTTTTTGGGTAGTTAAGGGTGCTTTTTCTTCTGAATAGAAATTACTTGCAGATAAACTATGTTATGCCACCAGAGACTTGGCCACATTCAAGAAAAGAGTCTAAGGATCTTGAAAAAGAAAAACCTTGTTGAAGGTTTGAACGATTGTAATCTTGATTTTGATTTATGTGAGCGTTTCATTTATTGAAAAGAAAACCACATTTAGTTTTACTTGAGTTCTCATAAATCTTGTGGTGTGTTGGATTTTATTCATTTTGATGTGTTTGGTACTGAAGTTTTTCCTTCCATTGCAAAAACCACATATTATGTTTCATTTATTGATAATTATAGAAAAAGGACAGGGTATATTTTTTAAAGAGTGAATATAAAATTTCTGGTCGATTTAAAGAATTTAAAGCAATGGTTGAGTTGCAAACTTGAAAAAAAAACTAGAGAATGGCAGTGAATTTTTCTCTAATGATTTTGATAGATTATGTGAAGATTATGACATTCACAGACATAAAACAACTTTGTATTCTTCACAAAAGAATGAAGTTGTAGAAAGAATGAACTGGTTAATGATGGAGAAGGCTAGTAGGTTGAGTGGTGCTGGTCTAGAACAAAAGTTTTGGGCTAAAGCTATTGCCACTACTTGCTACTTGATTAACAGATCTCCTACATCAATTCATGTTGACAAAATGCCTATGGAGGTATGGCTGGGTCATAAGCCTTTATTGAAACATGTTAGAGTGTTTGGTTGCGAGGCATATGCACATGTTCTAGAGGAGAAGTGAACAAAGTTGTAGAACGAGGCTATGAAATGTATCTTCATCGGATACAGTTATGGTGTGAAAGGCTACAAGCTTTGGGATCTCGTTGCATGGAAGGTAATACAAATAGAACTGTTATTTTTTACAGATTCTATGCCTTATTCTGTTATATTGCAACTAAAACAGACTAAACAAGAAGCTATGATTTAATTTTCTTCTACACCTAAAAGAGATGAATCAAGACCCCTAGATAGACAAGAAGTTGACAGCTCATCTAGCTATGAATCTTCAGAAGAGGAGGAAGAACCTCCAACTCAACTTGTTTGAAGGTCTACAAGACCTAAACAACCACCTAAAAGGTATTTACTTGATGATTGGAGATGTATTTTTTCTTGAATACTAATGTGGATGAACCTAGATCTGTAGAAGAGACATTATGTATAAATGATGCAAAATCTTGAAAGATTGCTATGGAAGAAGAAATGATAGCTTTGAAAAAGAATGGTACATGAGATATATACCATTGCCTAAATTATGTCAACCAGTTGGTTGCAAATGGATGTTCAAGAAAAAGATTGGTTTAGATGGAGGTACTGAAAAGTATAAAGCAAGGTTGGTTGCGAAAGGCTGCTCTCAAGTTTAGGGTGTTGATTATGGTGAAATATTTTCTCATGTTGCAAAAATGACATTCATTATATTTTTTTCTTACTATTGCTACTGCTTATGATTTAGAGGTTGAGTTAATGGTTGTGAAAACCACTTTCATTTGTTGTGATTTGGAGGATGATATTTCTATGACATAGCCAAAGCACTATGTGGTAAAATGTAAAAGTAATTTGGTTTGCAAATTGAAGAAATATTTGTATTCAAGCAGTCCTAGGATGTGGAGAAATTCGATACATATATGTTGAGTTTGGGATATGAATGTTGTAAATCAGATCATTATGTTTATTATAAATATGATGGTGACCATTTCTTAGACATTGCATATATGTTAATGATATGTTATTCATTGGTAAAGAGAAATGTATATTTTTAGATTTAAAGTCTCAACTTGCTACTAAATTTGAAACAAAAGATCTTGGTGTAGTGAAACACATTTTTGGGATGAAAATTAGAAGAGATAAAGTGAATAGAAAGATATGGCTAGGCCAGAGTAAGTATGTGAATTTAGTTTTACAATGGTTCAACATGCAGGATTGTAGACCAATATGTGCTCCTTTTATAATTGGAACAAAGTTATCTATTTTAGATTGTCCTACATCTCCATCAGAGATGGAAGACATGAGAAAAGTACCTTACCACAATGCAGTTGGAAGTTTGATGTATGCTATGGTTTTCTAGACCAGACATTGCCCAACCCATGGGAAGTTTTCTTGGTAGAATTAATTGGGATGTAGTTAAAAGAGTTCAAATATTTGAAGGGTACCTTAGAATATTCTTTGTGTTATCATGGTAATCTGAGAGGAGACAAGATTTCCCTTGATATTAATGGTTATGTGGAATTAGACTGGGCATGTGATATTGATAACAAAAGATCCACCGGTGTTTATGTGATATTGATATGCAAGAAATAGTATTTAATGTCTTAATGGAGAATGCTCTATTTTCCTTTGGCCTTTAAAGATGATGGCTTGTGGTTTTGGATATAATTTCTACATTATGTGGATGTTCAACTATCATGTTTTTAGGGCCTTTGTTGCTTAGATAGTAAAGTTGGTGGTTATAGTTTGCTAGCAGAGGAGTTGTTTGATAGGATTGGTTTGGAGAATTCTTTGCTATGATGTTTTAAGTGTTGCGGCTTAGATGACATGTTTATATGGTTCGTGCAATGTTCCAGTTCATATTTCATGTGTTTGTTTGCCCGATAAGTGAAGTTATGTTGTTTAGTTGCTCACTGCTCGACTTACTTAATTTATCTTATTTGGATCATTCTCTTTTGGTCTAGATATGCATTGGAGGTTGAATTAAGATATTTTACGGGTCTTACATGGCACGTAAAGATCCGCATTGAGTAATTTGCATTGGGTGATGGTTTTGGGCTAACTTGTCAACATGCTTTATTGATTATCTACACATTACGTTTGATGCCGACTTTGGAGGATATTAGAGTGTGTGGTTCATTTGAATTTCCTTTGGAAGACTTGTTTTGATATATTTTGGTCCCCTTTATCTCTTACAGTGGACCACTTTTAGCATAGTTGATCATGGTGGCCAACTTTGTCTAATTCATGTATATTTTGTTTATGACCGACCTACTTGAGGGTTTTAATGAATAACCTAGTATATATAGATTTGCAGATGTGTTGATTTCATGATGGATTGGTGTGGATTGATTATGCATGGTGTGCAAGTATATATGGAGAAGCATAAGTGTGAATTTTAGTTTGTGATGAGCTTTGATGTTCATATCTTTCAATGTGTTAGAATTTTGAGACAATGAATGTATGAGATATGTTTGCTACAATATTGTTCGCTTGACACAATGGTTCAAGGACAATTTCATGATTAGGACATCTTATTCCTTTCAATTCATCATTTCCTATTCCTATCGAAAGACAACACGTCCTTTTGGCAGCTCGTGTAGATTTGTATCTTGCTTTGGAGTAGTGAGCTTTAGTAATGCAAGTCTATTGTATGTTGCCTTGGAGTAGTGAGCTTTAGTAATGCAAGTCTATTATATCTTTCTCTGAAATTGTGCATCTTAGTAATGCAAGTCCATTGTATCTTGCCCTAAGATTGTACACCTTAGTATTGCAAGTAAAAATTGGGAGTAGTGAGCTACCATGGTCTTAAGCCTAAAACATCATAATAATTTATTCATATTCTTAGTGTGATTCTCATCATGGTTTATCCCTGCTTAGGCTTTTCCATGTATATTTGGTGTTCTCTTGTGTATTGTGATTTATGGTTTCATGTTTCATTATTGTAGAGATAAGATAATTGTGGTTTGAGGTTTAAGTGCTTAAAGATAAATTATTTTTAGGTTCAGATTGATTCACCCCCCTCAGTCCTATGGCGTGTTCAACAACACTGTCCTCCTCCATTAATGCTTCTAAGGATACAACAAAAGTAGTATCCAATGGAGATGAATGCTCCATCAACTACATAGCACCACAAGACCTCCCAAAGTCCCTAGATATGATCACAAGTATAAAAGAAGACCTATCATTATTTGTATCAACATGAGGGGAAGACCCCAAAGGACCAACGACAATATTTATTGAGGGAGAAGTAGAATCCTCAACCACCAATGATTATGAAGCAATAGGGGCATCCATAATCAAATAGATTGGAAAGGCATCATGCCATGAAGTGCAACACTTTACACTATTTCAATGTGGATGAGGCCAACCAAAAACTAAGTGAGCGATGGAAAAGCATTGCTTGCATCAAAAAGGAAGTTTGTCATAGTCAAGTGGTTTAACCCATTTCCTTTCACCCACCATTAAAACAAGCTCTCCATGAAGAGGATTAGAGATGGCTAAATCCACTAAAATACAAGCAAAGGTTGAGTGGCCAATGTTTGACGTGGTAGCATCCACCTTTTAAAAATGCACAATAGCATTCCCAATATCTTCAAAGAAAGAATCTTCCCAATAGTGAAGAGGGAGGTAAGGCAATTTTACCCAAACAAGCACAACCTTGAGGGATTCAATCCGTGGGTCGAGAGAGAGAGAGAGAGAGAGAGAGAGAGAGAGAGAGAGAGAGAGAGAGAGAGAGTTATCACCAAAACTACAACCAACATCCCAACACTACCCCCAAATATGCAATAGGAAATACTTTAATAAAGAATCCCCTAGTGTAGGGGTAAAGTTATTGTAGCATGATTTATTGATAAAGAAGATAAAATGCGTTTTTCTCAAAATTTCCAATAGCATAACTTTGTTACCTCTAATTATCAATCTAAAATTGCTTGGGTATGGTTCGATTTATAGATTTTATGTAGATAAATGGATGGTTGAGATTGTTTAGGATGGAGGGTAAGGATTTCATGAGAGAGTTTTATTTTGGAGAGGAAGAAATAATTAAATGTAATTTCTTCATGGATGCATGGATTCGAATTTGGATTAAAGGTATTTGTAAATGACTCATTATGATTGAATGGTGTCTTCATTTAGATTGGTAGATTGTATTTATTTTAATTTTAGATTATGGATGTGACATGATTGTCATATTAATGGGAGATTAGACTGGGATTTTGGATTTAGGATTATTAATCAAATAATTTGATTATTTAATCAATTAGGGTAAATGGATGTAGGACTTTCGATCCTGTGCTTGCTAATGTGGTCTTTATGTCTAGTTTAGAATCTCTTGTGCCATCTGCGGCCCTATCTAGATATTGTTGGTTCATGATGCCTTCTGTCTCCAGGTATTGGATGCTTTCTGTCTAAGCAAGGAAATTTGATCTTGTCAAATCGAATGTTCTTGAGGTTCCACCTCCCATGCAAGGTGTCTCTACTATTAGGGATAGCCCTAAGGTTCGTCTTGGTGTTAGAGCTACTATTCTTGGTGATTTTGGTTCCCATTGGGGGCCCAAATATTTTTCCTAGGCTACAAGGTTTACCCTGGTCACTCTTCACATGGGATTCAACCTTTTCCTTATGCTTAATCTTCCCTCATGATCGTTTACAATGTTGATGTTTCTAAGAACAAGGAATTCTTCTAATGATTATGTTTGGTGTGTCGCTTCTCCAATGTCTTGCCTTCTCTTTCTAATTTGCATTCTTGGGTCCTTATTGGAAACCTATTGTGTTTGGTACAATAGATCTTTTCCCTTGTACCAAATCTTTTTTCATTGCTTCTTTTACTTCTTTTGAGGATCGTGATTTGGTATTGAGTCAATTTTGGGCTTGGGGAGAGCACTCCCTCTCCTTTAAACCCTAGTTTACTCTGTTTAATCCCCTCACAAAACCACTTCACATGCATCTAGTCTGGGTTAGATTGCCAAATCCGCCCCTCTAGTTTTGGGATGAGTCTTGCTATGAGGCCATCGATAACTCAATTGGGCAATTTTTTTAAGGTTGACGATTCCACTTCTCCTACGGGTCATTCCACCTTTGCTTGCATTTTATGTTGGGAAAATGGTGTCTCAACCTTGCATTTACATGAGGTTACTATTTATAGTAAGTTTTCATTTGAGCACAAAATGGTGCATTCTCCCCGAAGCTTCTGGTTGGCTAGATAAGCATTCCGGTAAAGTTACGTTGCAAGATCACAACTATTTTTGAAGATATTAAATTTTCCTTTTTGGAGGGTCCAATTAAAGGTTTAAATTTGATTTTGAGGACTTTAGAGGCCTCGAAACACCTTGAAAAGTGGGTGTAAATGATGTATCTGTTTACGAGGCAATAGAGCACTTCGCGAGCTTTCCAACGCTTCAAATGGTTCATCAATATGACACATGGTTCTCAAGTTATGGCCTCCGAAAATTTGTACTCCTGAAATAGGAAATATACAACACATAAATGAGTTATAAAAAGGTAGGGAAACATCATAGGGTATCAACAAGGGAGATAAGGTCAGCTACACCTTATTGGGTGGTTTTAGCTCATCGTTTTGTAATACTGTTTGACGGTTTTTTGTATTGTATCTCCTATATATGAGGTGCGTGAGATAGAGGTTGTGTGTAAGAGTCTTATGGCTATTGAGTTACTTCTGAATCTTTGATTAGTGGTACTCCTGCGAAGAGCTTGCTCTGCAAGTATATTGTAATCTATTTTTTATTGCTGAATAATATATTGAGCGGCTTATGGAGTGTGTGGTTTTTTTCCCAAAAGGGTTTTCCCCACGTAAAACAATGTGTTGTGGTATGAATGTTATTTATGAGTATTTCTATTTTCTGTAACTGTTGTGACGATCTATAAAAGTTTTTGCATTACCTTCCTCTCAAGGTTAGTGTAGGAAGTTGTTCTGCTACTTAACTTCCTTACAAGTGGTATCAGAGCTTGATCACCTTTGGTTTTAGTTATGGGTTCTTGGGTTTTTTAAAGTAATCCAGATTTGAGTGGGAGCTTTTGTAGAAGATACTTTTAGATCTTGTTGCAGGAATTTTCAGATGGCAAGCTCATCACGGAAAATAGAGGTGGAGAAATTTAATGGAACAAATTTTGAGATGTGGAAGTTTAAGATGAAAGATTTGCTAATAGATCGAGATCCATGGGATGCTGTTGATGCGAATGTCCAAAGGCCCTTAGATCCTACTGCGGCGGCTCAGTATGATGTTATGGACCGAAAAGCCAAGGGTCTAGTTAGACTGTGCTTGGTAGACTTTGTTATGATCAATGTCCACAAAGAAAACACTACAAAGAAGTTACAGACTAAGCTTGGTGACATGTATCAAGCGAAATCTTTATTAAATCAAATTTTCTTGATGAAGAAATTGTATTCCTTGAAGATGGAAGAGGGTGGATGAGTTGCAGACCACCTGAAAGAATTCAATATGTTGGTGGCTCAATTAGTATCTGTCGGTGTTAAGATGAACGAAGAGGAGAAATGCTAGATCTTGCTTTGTTCTTTGCCTGTTTCATGGGATTCTCTTGTTATGGCTATCGATAGTACTTCTGTTATTTTGAAGTCTGAAGATGTGGTGGGTGCCCTACTTGGTGAAGAGATGTGAAGGAAAGTATCCCACAGTTTGAAGGAAGCCCTAACTGTTTGTGGAAGACTTAAGGAGAAAGGCAAGAAGAATGAGAAAGTGTGATAAGTCCAAATTGAGAGAGAGATTGAAATCTCTTGGAAAGTTCAAATTCATTTGCTGGAATTGCGGTAAACCAGGTCACATTCGTACGAATTGCAAAGAAGAAAAAGAAGAAGATTGATTTTGATTTTGAGCCCGAGAAGGAAGATGGTGATGCATTTATTGTAGCGTTGGTGACTCATGTAGGTAATAATGCCTGGTTAATTGACTCAAGTGCATCTTTTCATATGACTGCCAATAGAGATTGGTTTTCTGAATATGAAGAATTTAATGGAGGTAAGGTGTACTTGGGTGATGATTCACATTTAGGCATTATTGGTCGAGGTAAATTTAGAATCAGGTTTTTGGATGGTAGAATAAAAACGATTAATGGTATGCTGCACATCCTTGGTTTAAAATGAAATTTGTTATCTGTGAGAAAACTAATAGATGCGGGTGTGCAGGTAGTCTTTTCTAAAGCATGATGTAAGATGATTAAGGGTGCTATGGTAATTGCTAAAGGTGTAAGGTTTGGCACTTTGTATAAGCTAGATGCATACATTGTTGAGTGTAAGAGCACTTCTGTAAAAAGTAAATCTGTGGAAGATTTGAGGGTTTCACCTTCACCATATGGAAATGGCTTTTGGGTACCTAAGGGTGCTCTTTCTTTTGAAGTAAAGTTACTTGCAGAGAAGACTATGTTATGGCACTAGAGGTTTGGCCACATTGGAGAAAAGGGTCTAAGGACCTTGAAAAATAAAAACCTTGTTGAAGGTTTGAATGATTTTAATCTTGACTTTGATTTCTGTGAGCATTGCATTTATGGAAAACAAAATCGCGTTCAGTTTTACTCGAGTTCTCATAAAACTTGTGGTGTTTTGGATCTTATCATTTCGATGTGTTTGGTCCTATAGATGTTCCTTCGATTGGAAAATTCACATATTATGTTTCATTTATTGATGATTTTAATAGAAGGACATGGGTATATTTTCTAAAGAATAAATATGAATTTTTTAATCGATTTAAAGAATTTAAACCAATGGTTGAGTTGCAGACTGGAAAGAAACTTAAATGTTTGAGGACTGATGATGGCGGTGAATTTTTCTCTAATGATTTTGATAGATTCTGTAAAGACTGTGGCATTAACAGACAGAAGACAACTCCGTACTCTCCACAACAAAAGGGAGTTGCATAAAGAATGAACATGACACTGATGGAAAAGGCTAGGAGTATGTTAAGTGGTGTTGGTCTAGATCAAAATTTTTGGGCTGAAGCTGTTGCCACTGCTTGCTACCCGATTGACAGGTCTGCTACATCAACTCTTGTTGATAAAATGCCTATGGAAGCATGGTCAGGTCACAAGCCTTCATTGAGACATCTTAGAGTTTTTGGTTGCGAGACATATGCACATGTGCCAAAGGAGAAGTGAACAAAGTTGGAGAACAAGGTTTTGAAATGTATCTTCATCGGGTACAATTATGGTGTGAAAGGATACAAGCTTTGGGACCCTGTTGCACAAAAGGTAATTTATAGTAGAAGTGTTATTTTTAGAGAAATTGAGTCTCCTTCTATTACAATGCATCTAGAACCGACTAAAAAGGAAGATGTGATTCAATTTCCTTCTACACTTGAAAGAATTGAATTGAGACCCCTAGATAGGCAAGAAGTTGAGGAGAGCTCGTCTAGCTCTGAATATTCAGAAGAGGAGGAAGAACCTCCAACTCAGCTTGTTCAAAGGTCTACAAGATATAGACAACCACTTGAAAGGTATTCACCTAATGATTGGAGATGTATTTTTGCTTTGAATACTAATGTGGATGAACTAAAATTTGTAGAAGAGGCATTAGGTATGAATGATGCAGAATCTTGGAAGATTGCTATGGAAGAAGAAATGACAGCTTTGAAAAATAATAATACATGGGATCTTGTACCATTGCCTGAAGGATGAAAGCATGTTGTTTGCAAATGAGTGTTCAAGCAAAAGATTGGTTCATATGGAAGCATTGAGAAGTATAATGCAAGGTTGGTTGCAAAAGGCTACTGTCAGGTTGAGGGTGTTGATTATGGTGAGATATTTTCTCCTGTTGCCAAAATGACATCCATTAGATTTTTGCTTTCCTATTGGTGCTGCTTATGATTTAGAGGTTGAGCAAATGGATGTGAAAACTGATTTACTTCATGGTGATTTGGAGGAGGATATTTATATGACACTGCCAGAGCACTATGTGGTGAAAGGTAAAAGTAATTTGGTTTGTAAATTAAAGAAATCCTTGTATGGCCTCAAATAGAATCCTAGAATGTGGTACCAGAAATTTGATACATCTGTGTTGAGTTTGGGATTTGAGCGTTCTAAATTAGATCACTGTGTTTATTATAAATCTGATGGTGATCATTTCCTATACATTGCATTGTATGTTGATGATATGTTATTCATTCGTAAAGGGGAAGGTGTGATTTTAGAACTTAAGTCTCAGCTCGCTCCTAAATTTGAAATGAAAGATCTTGGTGTAGTGAAACACATTCTTGGTATATAAATTAAAAGAGATAGAGTGAATAGAAAGCTATGGCTAGGCCAGAGTAAGTATGCGAATTCAATGTTATAGAGGTTCAACATGCAGGATTGTAGACCATTGTGTGTTCCTTTTACCATTGGAACGAAATTATCTACTGCAGATTGTCCTACATCCCCATCAGAGATGGAAGACATGAGAAGAGTGCCTTACCAAAGTGCCGTTGGAAGTTTGATGTATGCTATGGTCTGTACTAGACCAGACATTGTCCAAGCAGTGGGACTTCTATCCAGATATATGTCTAATCCTGGTAGAGTTGATTGGGATGTAGTCAAAAGAGTCTTCATATATTTGAAGGGTACCTCAGATTATTCCTTGTGTTATCATGGTAATTAAGTTGGAGACATGATTTCCCTTGATATTCATGGTTATGAGGATTCAAACTGGGCAGGTGATATTGATAGCAGAAGATCCACCAGTGCTTATGTGTTTACTTTATTTGGTGGTGCAATTAGTTGGATGAGTAAGAGACAGGCTGTGGTTTCTTTGTCCACTCTTGATGCAGAGTATATGGAAGCTACTCATGCTTGTAAAGAGGCCATTTGGATTAAGAGACTACGTTCAAACATTTGAATAAAACAAGGAGTCGTGATAGTTTATTGTGACAGTCAAAGTGCGATCTACCTAGCTATGAACTCGACATTTCATGCCCAAACCAAGCACATTGATGTTCAATATCATTTTGTCAGAGATATGGTCGAAGATGGCAGGATGGAGCTTGTTAAGGTAGAAACTTTGATGAATGTTGTAGATTATTTAACTAAGGCTGTGAGCACAAATAAGTTCATATGGTGCTCAGAGTCTATGGGCCTCATGGCCTCTAACAATTGATTTATTGTGTTGATACTCCCTTTGCTCTTGCAAGGTGTTCACCAAGTGGGAGATTTGTTGAGAAAATGGTGTCTCAACCTTGCATTTACATGATGTTACTATTTATAGTAAGTTTTCATTTGAGCACAAAATGGTGCAAAATTCTCCCCGAAGCTTCTAGTTGGCTAGATAAGCATTTCAGTAAAGTTACGTTGCAAGATCACAAATAGTTTTAAAGATATTAAATTTTCCATTTTGGAGGGGTCCAATGAAAGGTTTAAATTTGATTTTGAGGACTTTAGAGGCCCCGAAACGCCCTAAAAAGTGGGTGTAAATGGCACAGCCGTTTATGAGGCAATAGAGCACTTCGCGAGCTTTCCGATGCTTCATACGGTTTGTTAATAGGACACACAGTTCTCAAGTTATGGCATCTGAAAGTTTATACTCCTGAAATAGGAAATATCAAATACAACAAACACACAAATGAGTTGTAAAAACGTAGGGAAACGTCATAGGGCATCTAGAAGGGAGATAAGGTCGGCTACACCTTATTGGGTGGTTTTGGCCCATGGTTTTGTAATACTGTTTGATGGTTTTTTTGTATTATATCTCCTATATATAAGGTACGTGAGATAGAGGTTGTGTGTAAGAGTCTTATGGCTATTGAATTACCTCTGAATCTCTAATTAGTGGTGTTCCTGCGAAGAGCTTTCTCTGCAAGTATATTGTAATCTATTTTTTATTGCTGAATAATATATTGAGCGGCTTTTGGAGTGTGGGGTTTTTCTCCCGAAAGGGTTTTCCCCACGTAAACCAATGTGTTGTGGTATGAATTTTATTTATGAGTATTTCTATTTTCTGTAACTGTTGTGATGATTTGTAAACATTTTTGCATTACCCTCCTCTCCAGGTTAGTGTAGGAAATTGTTCCGCTACATAACTTCCTTACATTTTAGTTGATATCAATGACATCTTTGAACCACACCTTGGGGATTTAATTCTAATGGTTGGGAAGTAACCTTGGAGTCAGTTATTGGAATATGAGGGGCTCCCCTTTCATTGTCGTTGCTAATTCATGACCCATCGCCTAGTTTCAAACTTCTCTTTCTCACATCAAAAAGGTACTCTACTTGGTGGAATAATGCTAAGGAAGATCATTTGACCATCGAAGTACCTCGTTCTGAGGCTCTCTCTTCCCAATATCCTAACAAGGTTATCACTATAGAAATTAATTTAATTGATGCTCAAATTCTCCTACTGAGGTCCCTCTTATTTCATGTCTGGCCTGTAATGTGGTTCCTTTCGCTTTGTGTCTAACTTAGCTTGCTTTATGGTGCAGGGCACCCTCTTGGTCTTTAGATTTAATTTGTTGTTTGAGTGTTGGATAGGTGGTCTTAGACCCTAGGATTATGTGTTGATCAGTTTGGATCCTTTGGATGTAATAAAGAACCTATTTGTAAGGCCAATTGGCTCTAAGGTCATTTATAAACCTAGAGACCAAATTAGGCCATGGGGTTCATATAGTGTATGAGGCATGTTGATAGGTTTTATTGAGTTGTTTTAGGCCTAGGATAGGTCTACTAGATCCATTGGGGACTTGTGCACTTCAAAAGTGTCAAAATTGCAAAATTGTCAAAAGTTGCTCAACAACTTTTCAAAGTTGCCAAGCAACATTTTCCCACGGATTAGAGAAAAAGGTTCCAACAGCCATAACCACTTGAAAACAGTTGTAGCCATTAGGGAAAATCCTATCTAAGCTTTTGAGATTATCCATGTTGTTTTTGGATGAAGCATGTAAAGATTCGGTGGTTTGAATAACAAAAAAACTCAGATTTTACCCAATTTTCATTGTTTTCATATTGGATGATTTGATAGAGGATTTAATTGCACGTAATTTTGAATTGGTTTGATTGTGGTGTGAGTTAAGGTTCAAATGAAAGTGGTCTGACTCCAATTGGTAGAGTTTTGAGCGAGTTGTGAGTAGTTTACCAAAAACTGTCATTCAAAACCCCGATTCATAGGGTTTCACCAAAGATGTGTCCCTAATTTGCAAATCCCATTGAGGAATTCAATTCCCTTTTGGAAAATTAAATTTAGGGGTACGTACACTAGGATTTCAAAAGGTTGGAATTTGGGAGTGAGGGTTGATGTGGTTACCACTAAAACCTAGGCTAAACATGACAATGTGTTTAGTCTAGCCTACAAGAAGGAATATGCAGACAAACACCTAGGGAGTGTTTGGTGACTGGTCTAATGGTGGATTTTGTCTATTAGAGGCTAAGGGAGCATGCCCAAGTTGTGATTTTGGTTCCTCAACCCCATCGTGAAGTAGTTGCTTTGGAAAACAAGCCTAATTAGGCCTATTAATTTTGTAAACTTAGTAGGTGCTTAGGGGTGTTGGATTAGATTCAAGCCTCAATCCATTTGGATTGGAAGTAAATCCCAAAAGGGTACTCAAATATGTAATTTTTTCATAGGGTGTTTTGGGATAATTTTGAATGATTTGGGAAATACCGGTGTGGCAGGGCTACTAGGATTAGGCCTAGATAGGGGTTCCTTGACCCGAGTGCAAAAATGAGACTTCCAAAATTGGTTGGAAGGATAGGGTGAGTGATCTTAGTTTTTAAATAGTCCAAAACCTCCTTAGAAAGTGCATTAGGTGACTGGTTGCATTGGTGTGTGTAGAACCCTAGTTGTGGGGTTGTAATAGACCTTAAACAAGGTATAGAGGGGTGATTTTGGGTGATCTTACCTTCTAGTTGCTCACTTTGCATCATGTGGTATCATATCCATAAAGGTTCTTGAGGGTGGAAGAAGAATATTGACAAGATGTCAGAAGGAGAAGACACCAATGATGTGAGAAGGATGACCAACGTTGAATTGGCCAAGTCGGTAAGAGAGCAGGCAACAACAAACAAAGAGATAAGAAAATAATTGGATAGGTTGAAGGGTAAGATGGACAAGAATAAAGGATACTCTGATGAAGAAGAAGAAGGGAATGATGATGATGATTCCCTTTTGCAGGCAAGAGAGAGGATACCTGCAGATCATAGAAGTTTCCTTGAAGCCCTTGAGACAGTAGGTAGCCGAGATGACAAAGCAAGCCTACCTATGTTCACTGGGACTTGTAGTCCTTTATTTCACCTTGTCTTCTTCTTTCTTTCTCACTTCTTCTCTTGGCTTCACCACTATGGCAAAGCATGGGGTATCCTTCTCTTTGATTGTTTGCATAAACTCCTCCTTACCTACTAACATGACACTAGTCACAACGTGATTGTCCTTACCATCATCCGGTAGTGGGGTCATAGTGTATTGTACACCATCTTTGGTCAACTTGTAGAAATTTTTCTTCCCATCATGCCTTGAGTCTACATAATATTGCCATGGTTTTCCAAGGAGTAAATGGAAAGCATCCATCTCTACAACATCACACAAAATCTTGTCTCTATATTCACCTATTTGAAAATCAACCCAAACTTGTTCACTTACCAAGGCTTGTTGCTCTTTGCTCAACCATGAGACTGTGTAGGGGAAGAGGTGAGGAAGTTTCTTCAATCCAATTTTCCTAACCATCTCTATTGAGGCAAGATTATCAGTTGACCCTGAGTCCACAATGACTTTGCATACCTTTCCACTTACCTTTCAAGTAGTTCTAAACAATGCCTTCCTCTGTGGTGGCTCCTTGACGGTTGGTACCTTCAAGAGGGTCCTTTTTGATATCAGACACTCCCCTTTCTCTGGATCTACATGTCTTGAAGGTGATTTGACACTTTGGGTATCCTCCACTTGTGCCAAATGAACTCTTCTTTCTCCACCTTGACTGTTAGAACCTTTCTTTTCTGGACATCTGAAAGATTGGTGGCCAACTTGATTACATGTGAAGCATCTTCCGGTGAACACATTGGCTCCTCTATCTCCAAATCTACCTCAACCATTTGGTCTTCTTCCTCTAAAACTACCTCTGTGACTTGGTTCTCCTTCTGATTCCTGATTACTTGACTCTCCTTGTGGTTTAGGAGATGTTCCTCTTCCACCAAATCTGCCTCTTCCTCTAAAGTTTCCTCCTCTTCCTCTACCTTGTTGATCTCCCTTTCTTCTGAATTTTTCTTCAATTCTTAATGCCATTTGATAGCATTTATGAACTGTCTCAGGATTGAAGAGACTTGGTTAATCTTAAATGGCATACTTGAGGCCATTCATGTATCTTGCCAACTTTTGCTTCTCATTCTCTTGCACCTTTTCTCTTAAGGATAGTTTGTGAAACTCCTCTGTGTATCCACTCACATCCAAATCCTTTTATCTCGGTCTATGCAACTTCTTGTGCATTGTCACATCATATTCCTCAGGTACAAATTTATTTTTTACCTCTGCAACCATCCTCTTCCATGATTAGATGGGGTTCTTCCCTTCTTCTACTCTCTCATTTTGTAAGAAGTTCTACCAACTAAGGGCAGATCCCTTCATCTTAGACTTAGCAGTCTTCATCTTTTGGTTTTCAGGAACATCTTCACACTCAAAGTGGTTCTCTAAGGCCTCCAACCAATCCATGACTTCCTTTGGGTTCATCTTCAGAGTTGTTGGAAAGATACAAGGGTATAGTTGCAGGAAGCAAACCAAAGACCCTGCCACCTTTCAGAGATGTAAGTCACCATATTGACCTCATACTAGGCTCTACATTGCCCAACAAAGAAACATATAAATTGACCCCTGATCAGAATGAAGAAATTACAAGGCAAGTACATGAGTTGCTAGAGAAAGGGTTCATAAGGAAGAGCATTAGCCCTTGTGTTGTCCCTGCAGTATTGGACCCAAAGAAGGAAGGTACATGAAGATTATGTACAGATTCAAGAGCCATAAACAAGATTACAATTAGGAATAGGTTCCCTATGCCTCAGATAAAAGAGTTGATGGACTGTCTAGTAGGAGCCAAATACTATTCTAAGGTGGATTTGAAGAGCGCTTACCATCAAATCAGGATAAGAGAGGGAGATGAGTAGAAGACAACCTTCAAAACAAATCAAGGACTTTATGAATGGTTGGTTATGCCATTTGGCCTCTCAAATGCTCCTAGTACATTCATGAGACTCATGAATGAAGTCTTGAAACCTTTTATCAATCATTTTGTTGTTGTGTACCTAGATGATATTATGATTTTTAGCAAGAATAGGGATGAGCATCTAATACATTTGGATTTGGTGTTGAAAAGGTTGAATGAAGAGCAGTTGAAGATCAATTTATAAAAATGCGTCTTCTTGCAGGAGGAGTTAGTATTTCTTGGTTTTGTAATCTCCAATAGCAGCCTCAAGATGGATCCATCCAAGGTGGAAGCAATCCTCAATTGACCTACACCTAGAAATGCAAGTGAGGTAAAGAGTTTTCATGGTCTTGCAAGCTTCTATAGGAAGTTTATTAAGAATTTTAGTGGTGTATGTGCACCTATGATTGACACTATAAAGGGGGGTAGAAAATGTCAGTTTGTATGGACTAGTGAAGCAGATAAGTCCTTTGAGTATTTGAAAAGAAGGGTAGCAGAGTAACCTATATTGGTTCTACCTGATTTCCATAAGGTTTTCACCGTAGAATGTGATGTAAGTAACAAGGCAGTAGGAGGAGTCTTGAGTCAAGAAGGTAGACCAGTAGCCTTCTTTAGTGAAAAATTGAATGAATCCAAACAAAAGTACTCAACCTATGACTTGGAGATGTATGCAATGGTTCAATCTTTGAGGAAATGTAGGCATTATTTGTTGCCAAAGGAATTTGTAGTCTATACTGATAACCATGCTTCGAGTTTCTTGAATAGGCAAGACAAGTTGAATCACCGAAATATGAAGTGGATGGAATACCTTGAAGCATTCACTTTAACCATCAAGCACAAGAAAGGAGTGGCAAATAAGGTAGTTGATGCCGTTTGCAAGAGGAACTTGACAGTGAAGGAGATTCAGTTGGAGAGCATAGGAATCACTTCCATGAAGGATATGTACCAAGGAGATGAGGACTTCAAAGAAGCATACCAAGTGTGTAAGGAAATGGGTGACGAGTACCATAAGGAGTTCTCAGACTTTATTTTGCAGGAAGGTCTACTTTTCAAAGGAAGTCAACTTTGCATTCCTAAAGGTTCCATGAGAGAAAACATTGTGAAAGAGAAGCATTGTGGGGGATTGGCAGATCATTTTGGGTTTGACAAGACCCTTGAATTGGTTGAAGATTCTACTTCTGGCCTAGGATGCAGACTGAGATCAGAAAGTAAGTGGAAGGTTGTATGATTTGTCAAAAGGCCAAGGGTAGCAGTTCAAATGCAAGTTTGTATACTCCTTTGACCATACCAAACAAGCCATGGGATTCGGTCAACGTGGACTTTGTATTAGGAATCCCAAAGACCAAACAGGGTTATGATAGCATCTATGTAGTTGTTGACAGGTTTTCAAAAATGGATCTCACATTGCAGGTATATTCTTCAAGGAGGTTGTAAGGTTACATGGTTTGCCATTTTCAATCATCTTAGATAGAGATTCTAAGTTTATTGGACATTTTTGGCAAACACTTTGGAGAAGACTGGGTACCAATTTGTCATTCACATAAGCTTATCATCCCCAATCTGATGGAAAGACCGAGGTCATCGATAGGTCACTTGGAAACCTATTAAGGTGTTTAACTAAGGATCAAGGAGCTACATTGGATTCAATACTTCCTCAAGCAGAATTTTCTTATAATGACTTAGTGAATAGGATCACTGGTCACAGTCCCTTTGAAATAGTGTATGGGTCACACCCTAGAGGTGTATTGGAGTTGAGAGATGTGAAGGATTTGGACAGAAGAAGTGCACAAGCAGAGGACTTTGCAGAAGTGATGAGAGACATACACTAACAAGTAAAGGATAGGTTGGAACAAACCTCAGACAAATACAAGCATACAACAGATAGGAAAAGAAAAAATTTGCAGTTTAAGGTTGGAGATATGGTGATGATTCATCTCAAGAAGGAGAGACTCCCTAAGGAGAGATACACCAAGTTGACGATGAAGAAGATAGGTCCTTTCAAAATCATTCAAAAGTGTGGTAGAAATGCCTACAAGATTTATCTTCCTCCGGATATTGGCCTTTCTAACACTTTCAATGTTTTAGATATATATGCATATAAAGGTCTTGTTATTGATGCGTGTGATGCAGGTCAAGATGATTCCAGCAAGGAAGAGATGTTACAAGACCTACCTAAGCAACCTAAGATTGAAGTTGAGCATGTACTTGACAAGAGGGTGAGTAAGAAAACAAGGAGGCATACCTACTATGAGTAACTGGTCCAATGGAAGGACAAACCCTTAGAAGATGCAACCTGGATGACAGAGTAGGCTTTGGAGAAGATTGGATGCAAGATTCCAGATTTGCCAACTCAAGAGACTTGAGATTTTTCTAGCCCCGGGAGTATGGTGCAGGGAATCCACTTGGTCTTTGGATTTCATTTTTTGTTCGAGTGATGGATAGGTGGTCTTAGACCCTAGGATGATGTGTTGACCAGTTTGGATCCTTTGGATGTAATAAAGAACCCATTTGTAAGGCCAATTGGCTCTAAGGTCATTTATAAACCTAAAGACTAAATTAGGCCATGGAGTTAATGTAGTGTAGGAGGCATTTTTATAGGTTTTATTTTTTTGTTTTAGGTCTAGGATAGGTCTACTAGGTCCATTGGGGACTTGTGCACTTCAAAAGTGTCAAAATTACAAAATTGTCAAAAGTTGCTGAGCAACATTTTCCCACCGATTGGAGAAAAAGGTTCCAACGGCCATAACTACTTGAAAATATTTGTAGACATTGGGGGAAAGCCTATTTATTCTTCTGAGATCATCCATGTTGTTTTTGGATGAAGCATGTAAAGATTTAATGGTTTGAATAACAAGAAAACTCAGATTTTACCCAATTTCCATTGTTTTTCGTACTGTACGATCTGATAAAGGATTTGATTGCATGAAATTTTGAATTGCTTGGATTTTGGGGTGACTAAAGGTTAGAATGCAAGTGGTATGACTCCAATTGGTATATTTTGGAGTGAGTTGTGAGTAGTTTACCAAAAACTGTCATGCAAAACCCCGATTCATAGGGTTTCACCAAAGATGTGGCCCTAACTTGTAAATCCCATTGAGGAATTCAATGCCCTTTTGGAAAATTCAATTTAGGGCTGTGCAAACTCATATTTCAATAGGGTGGAATCTGGGAGTGAGGGTTGGTGTGGTTACCACCAAAACCTAGGCTAAACAAGACAACATGTTTAGTCTAGCCTACAAGAGGGAATATGCAGATAGTCACCTAGGGAGTGTTTGGTGACTGATCTAATAGTGGATTTGGTCTATTAGAGGCCAAAGAAACATGTCCAAGTATTGATTTTGGTTCTGCAACCCCATTTCTAAGTAGTTGCTTTGGAAAATAGGCCTAATTAGGCCTATTAGGTTTGTAAACTCAATAGGTGCTTAGGGGTGTTGGAGTAGAGTCAAGCCTGAATATCTTGGGACTAGAAGTAAAGCCAAAAAGGGTACTCAAATATGTAATTTTTTCCTATGGTGTTTTGGGATAATTTTGAATTATTTGGGAAATACTGGTCTGGCAGGGCTACTAAGATTAGGCCTAGATAGGGGTTCCTTGACCCAGGTGCGAAAAGGAGAATTCTAAACTTGGTTGGAAGGATAGGGTGAGTGATCTTAGTTTTTAAATAGTCCAAACCCTCCTTAGAAAGTGTAGTAGGTGACTAGTTGCATTGGTGTGTGTAGAACACTAGTTGTGGGGTTGTAATAGGCCTTAAACAAGGCATAGAGGGGTGATTCTAGGTCTTCTTACCTTCTAGTTACCCACTTTACATCAATTTAGGTGCTTCCTCACAACTTATTATATCTCTTGAGATTGTTTATTTTCTTGCACTATGAAACACTATTCCTCCTTCTGCTGCTTTTGTTGATATCCGTGTGAGAGTCACCTCATGTTTCCCATTATAATGGGGCATTGGATAATAGTATTTCTTGGACTATAGTTTCTCTAATAATTAAGGGTCCATCTCATTCTTCTTACTCTTTTGGGTTTGGTGAAATATAATTCAAGGTTGGGTCCCTCGTAACCCACCGGTTCCTTGCTCCGATCAAAATATTTTTCTCTCAATCTCACTAGTCGTAAGATTTGCTTCTTTTTCTTTAATGGTTTCTCTATAATGGGTTTGAGTTAAAGGAAGCTAAGGTGCACAAAGAGCTTCCAGACACTAATCTAGCGAGGGAGATAGTGCAAATTTTACAAATCTTAACTATTACAAAAATAAAAACATATTCACAAAAAGATAATGAACATGAATAAAGATAAACACAATGAACACAAGATATATCATGGGTAAAACCCTTTTAGGTGAAAAATACCACACTGCAAAATCACAATACTTTGTATTATTGTAACAATAGTTACAATGTATAATATCAACGCTTAGCTTCTTCAATAGAAGTCTACAACTGATGACCCACAATTTGGATTAATTTCAATGGCATAATACTTCATCTACAAACAATATCACTAATATTCACCAAGGCTGCCTTATATAGAGAAATACCACTCAACAAGAAGTTTCTAGATGAAGTAAGAAGATGGAGTCGTGCAAAACATTTGGCCCTATTTTTTAGCCATAAAAAAACATGCAAATGACACATTTACATCTCCAAATGACTCCCTATTCAAACTCCTAATTTGGGCACCCAAAATTTACTATTTTGAGGCATAACAGATACTCTTACGCACCTTACAAATTTCATAACTTACAACACTTACAACGATAAGAGAATTTGAGATAATTGACTATAATTAGTTGATTCTCTTATGACTTGTCATATATGAAGTTATGAACCCACCTTCTTCATGCAAAAGTTATCTACTGCCACTTGTCCAATATGTCTTAAAATCTATCATAAGCTTTCATAACATGACACTTATCAATATCCTCAAAGTGGGACACCTACCTCTACATGTGCAACATATGTGTCATATAATCATCACCTAGTAGGATTCCACCAAGCCTTTGGGTCCTACTAGATGACTAGACATTCATAGGTAATTTATTAATTAAAATAATACATAAATATAATAAATAAATGCAATAACTAATGTTAGGATTTGCAAAGGTTGAGATACCTTAATCCCAACATTCTCCAACTTGTCGAAGACCTTTCAAATAACCCATATATCAACTGTAGTGGGGTTGAGAGGCGCGTAGAACTGGAACACCATCTAAACTTCCCTATGCTCATTATTTTTGTTAATGCATCTACTACATTCATCAATGAGTCAACCTTATACAGTTTTACCTTTCCATCCTCTATCATATCTTGAAAAAAATGAAATTTAACATTAATGTGCTTTGTTCTGGCATGAAAGTTAGATTCTTCGCTAAGAAAATGACACTTTGACTATCACAATAGATAGTAATAAATCCCGTCGCAACAAATAGTAATCAATCCTGCATCAAAACCAATATCTAAAGACAACCGTATAAGCCAAATGGCTTCCTTACAAGCATGAGTATCTTCCATATACTCATCTTCTATCATGGACAAAGAGACAACAACTTGTGGCTTACTCATCCAACTAATAACATCATCATTCATAGTAAAGACATAACCACTGGTGGATCTTTTGCTGTCAATATCACTCGCCCAATCTGAATCCACATATTCATGGATACTAGTAGAATGCCAAGGTCTAGTAGGATAACCATGATAACATAAGGAATGCTTGAAAATATCCCTCAAATATCAAAACACTCTCTTAATTGCATCCCAATGCACCTATCAATGATTAGCTATATATCGAGTAAGGACTCCCACTGCTTGGGAAATCTATGGTCTAGTACAGATCATAGCATACATAATACAACTAAAATTTAACAATCTAAT
Organism: Cryptomeria japonica; assembly: GCF_030272615.1. Taxonomy (NCBI): domain Eukaryota; kingdom Viridiplantae; phylum Streptophyta; class Pinopsida; order Cupressales; family Cupressaceae; genus Cryptomeria; species Cryptomeria japonica. Next base: position 115,061,530 of record NC_081410.1, on the reverse strand, counting down.
AATGAATATCCAAACCTTTCTAGTGAATAACCATATCTTTCATGTTGTTTCCTATCAAGAGTAGACCTCTTAAATGGATGAGGTTGAGGTTCTTCATCTTCTTCTAAAATTTCAGTGCTACTAGAGCTCTCCTCATCATTAGGTCCACTGAGAGCACATAGTTCTTCTTTCTTAGGGGTAGAAGGAATTTGAACTACCTACTTATTTTATTTCTCCTCTTTCTTTGGTTGTAGATTAACACTCGAAGGTTTCATCTCTCTAAAAATAACACTTGTATTTTAGAGAACCTTCTTTGTCACTGGATCCCAAATCTTGTACCCTTTTACATCGACACCATAACCAATAAAGATACACTTTACTGCCATGTTCTCCAACTTAGATCTTTTTTCACTTAGAACATGAGCATAAGCTTGACAACCAAATACTCTATGATGTCTCATTGAGGAGTTCTTTCTTGACCACAACACCATAGGGGTCTTATAAAAAAATGTTGATGTAAGAGATTTGTTTACTAGAGAGAAGGCAGTGGCTACATCTTCAACCCAAAACTTTTGTTCAAGGCCAACTCCATTAAGAATATTCCTAGCCCTGTCCATCAACCTCTTCATTATCTCTATAAATCCATTTTGTCGAGGGGTGTATGGAGTTGTCTTATGCCTCTCAATCCCATGGTCCTTATAGAACTTGTCAAAATTTGTTGAGCAAAACTCATCACCATTGTGAGTTCTCAAACACACTATCTTTTTACTACTCTAATTATCAATAAAAGCGTTAAACTCCTTAAACCAAATAAAACATTTAGATTTACTTATGAGAAAATAAAGGAATGTCCTTCTATTGTGGTCATCAATAAATGATATAAAATACACATATTTTAAAATCAAAGGAACTTTAACAGGATCAAAAACATCAGAATGTATTTGTAATGGTGAAAATTAAGGTTTCCACCATTAGATGTAGTAAAACCACTAATTTTACTTAGGGACCAATTGCATTAGGGAAAGATAGGAATTTGATAGATCTAAACCTAAAAAATATAGATTCTAATAAGATTCCAATGGTTTTAAATATGCCTCTTCTTTCCCTTGAGTTGACTTGATTTGTTGAAGATGCTGAAATTAGGGCAAATAGGCTAAAATTGAAGTGATTATGTGTCAACAGTGAGCTATAGTCGTTAGATTGAGACACAAACCTGGATATGAGGATTAGAGGAGTATTTAGACCTATTCCCAGAAGGAGCTCTTGATTTGTCGCGATCTTAGCGACGGTTGCTCTAGTCCTCCGCACTTTTCACACTCCAATGGGGGATCATTTTGTCACTGTAAATAAAGCCAATTCTAAAGATCACAACTCTATACCTATTCCTATGAAAAACTAGAGAAGAGAAATAGGTTGGGAATATGGGTTTGCCTAAGTCAAACCCTGATTTAGGAATTAACCTTGACTGCTTGATTGCTTGAATGGATAGAGGATTAGATTGGATTAGATTAAAATGAGTTGAGAAGGATGCCTTATAGAGGGATTTCATAATTAAAATCACCTTTAGGCCAACTTAGAATTAATATATTTTTGCGTGGAGCTAAATTTGAATAGGATAAGGCCACCAAATCATCCTCCCAAAATTCGGGGAAAAACACGCGAGACTAGAGTGGCGGGCACTCCGGTCCCGACCACGTTTTTTTGAATTTCTAGGGGTACAAACTATTGTGATTCTAATGCTAAATCCAACTCGATGGCTCAAGCCAAGATATACAAGTATGTGGAATATGATTTGAGACTTGAAATTAGGACATGATTGAGGAAAAATCAGGATAACATTAGCCCCTAATAAGTAAGCTAACAATGATTGCACATGAAGTTGTACCACCATGAATGGCAATGAGCCCTCAATAGGTAAGCTAAAAATGTCACATAGTGAGGAACAACATAATAAGGAATTGAATGTTATTTGAAATGATCATGATAAATATGCCATCCATCGTCAGTTGTTACTTTTATGTTATTTTGATGGTTTTCAAAGCTGCAAATTGGAAATCTAGATTTTGAAATAGTCTAGAAGGAAATCTAAAAATTTGGATCAGAAGTGGGAGGACCAGAGCATTGGGCACCTTGGTCCTGAGGACCAGAGTGCTGGCTCTATGCTTGGGGGGGCAAGAATATTATCCTATCTTATCTCTTTCTTATTTCATAGTGTCACTATTCCCTTTAAAGGGGTTGCATTTTTCATATTTTGATATATTATCTTAAGTGGAAAGGTATGTCTTTTATGATTAATTTTTCTCTTTAGCGGAATATATGATCTTTCATTCTAATTTTTCCTCTTCCCCTTTGAAGATTATCTCTTCTTTAGAGTTGCATTTAACATATATAAATGTCTTTTCTTGCATTGAATATTTCTTCATGTGGGTACATTGTGCATTTGTTTATGTTTAATCTCTCATTAGAGGTTGTGTAATTATTCTCATTGTCCCTACACTTGGGGGGCATTGATATTTCTTATCCTTTCTAAGGATCCACTTTAAGAGGTGTGTATCCTTGAGTGCCCTGGTCCTTGTGTACAAGGCTGAAGTTTATAACAGAGAAGTGAATTCAAGTTTGCATAAACAAGATTGGACAAGACATAAGCTTATTAGAATGCCATATGAGAATGAGAAAATGTAAATCCACTAGACAATGGAGGAGGGTATGTTGACAAAAGAGGAGGTTGGAAACCTAGCTTTTCATTAGAAAAGTCTGATTTCTCATGACTTTGTTGCAAACAACCTAAAAATTGTCCATTGTATCCATGTGTAGGATTAGGAGAGGGTTTGGTCTTAGGTGGAATTGGATTGAAGTTTACAGAGGCCCAATAAATATCTAGACATGTGTTAGTATAAGATTTTTGAGTATCAAATTCAGTCACCTTAGATTTTCTACAAAAAGAAGGTGTGAAATCTAATGACCCCCAATCATCCTCCAAGAGTTCTTCTTCGAGAACTTCTTTAGTAAGAGATGGTGTATTTGTCTGAATTGGAGAGCAGATTGTAGGAACTAACAAATTATATTGTGCTTCAATTTGTATATTCTTGTCAACTTCCAAATCAAACATTTCATTATTATATATGTATGGAATTGCATGATAATCAAGTTGACAAGTGACCTCTTCCTTAACAATAATTTTAGGTTCTTCAACAACATGAATAACATTGATTGAATCTTGGTTAGCTTCTTCATCTTTAGGAGAGAGAGCATTGAAAACATGATGGGAAATGGTATTATCCTCTTGTTCTAAAGTATCTTCATGACAAACCTTAGGAAAGGGACTATCATGTCTTATTGATGCTTCATCTCTAGGGGGAAGGTTATTGAAAGGAATAGAAGGTGAAGTGTTATTAAAGGAATTTTCACTCATATCAACTTGTTTTACCATAATATCATCCTTTTAATGATTCTTTGGCCCAAAAGCCACCCATCGAATCAAGTTCTCAGCTGATGGCAGAGCCTCCTATGCAGACACCGTCTACCCAGGCGGCCTCTATGCCGTCCACTTCGGTTTCAAACCCTGGCTAGTAGGGGAAAGATTCTTCTGAGGGTGCCGCTTGACCCCCTTGGGTTCACACTCCTCAGGCTATGTTTGCGATTTCTACTCCAAACTCTTTGCACCGCTCTCGCAACCCTTCTAGGCGTGCTGAGATTGCAAATGGTGGTTCAGAAAAGAGACGAGTTATTTCCGGTGGGGACTCTCTTCTCAGTCTCTGTTTAGATTTTTTTTTGCAATAGCTTCTCCTCTCTTGGGGACGAGGATGACATGCAATATTTTTCATGAATTACATCTCATGTAATGTTCGAGGTCTCATAGAACTCACTAGAAAGTATTCTATTAGAGATGTTTGTCAATGTGTTTTAGGCCTAGATGTTCTCTGACTCCAAGAAGTTAAAATTGTTGGTTTCATGCTTACTATTGCATGTCGTGTTATTTGGCTAGATAGCCTTGTTTTTTCTTCCCAGCATGAAGTTGGTCGAGGCGGAGTTGCTACTCTCATTCACCTCGTTGGCTTTCTACAATTATTTCTCATGGTTTTCATCCTATGCAGCGCGCTGTATGGGTTTTGTTGTCAATTGATAATCATTTTGTTGGGATTGTTAATGTTTATGCTCCCAATTATGCGATTGATCAATCACACCTATGATGCTGGATTGCTGACAATCTGCCACCTGCAACTTGGGTCATGTGTGGTGACTTCAATATTGTTGAGGTGGCGACCGATAGAGATGAAATTTTCCCTTTTCGATGGACAACTGGCAAGAGGGAAGCCTAGTACGATATACGTAATAAGTTGGGTCTTTTCGACCCCAACACCAATTGTCACCGCCTAGGTGGGGTCTGACACACTTGGTCTAATTTCAGGGCTGGCTCAAACAAAATATTTAAAAGGCTTGATCCTGCTATGATAATTGCAAAATCTTTTTTTTCTTTTTCTGAAGATCAAGATCTGCCCATCACTCCTCTCGTTAATGTGATGCTGTCCGATCACTTCCCCATAAGGGTCAGTGCAAGAAGACGAGTCCACTTTTTGGCCAAAAAGTGGAAGTGTTTTCCCTGTTTTTCAGATTTTGTCTCACTTGAGCTTAAATTTTGAAACACTTAGAGATTGAATCTTGGAAAAAGTCCGTAATATAAAAGAGAGCTCTCTGAGTGTACTTTTCAAATATGTAATTTATTTTAATACCCACATAATAAAAAATAACTTTTTGAATGGAGTTCTAAAAACTATGTTTTAAAAATGCATGTTTCAGGACCATACCATGCATGTGTACGACCCACACTTTTTGACACAATTAAAATTATTTTCTCAAACCGTTTTGGGAAATGGTTTGTAACACACTGAAGATTGATGAGCATATTTTTCTGTATTTTTTTTTCAAATATATATTTTTTAAATTAATTTTTTAATGTCCGTAATTATCTTTTTAAAAATTTGACGTGTACGACCCACATAATTTGACGTAAACTTAGCATTTTTTGAATGAAAAGAATTTTGTTTAGATTGATGACATATAATTTTTTTTTCAAAATTCATTAAAATAAAAAAGTTATTAAATTAAGAAAACTAGTTAATATTTCAAATTTATGGACCTGATTTAGTATAAATTAAATGAAAAATAGTTAAAACAATCAATTTTTAAATTAATTTACATATTTAGAATCTAGACAGTATAATCTGAAATGGGTTTCAATTTCGTATAAAAAATTCCTTGATTAGATGCATGTAAACTATTTCATTTCATCATATTTGTGCTTTCATTCATGGAGCTTTGAATTTGCAGGTTTATGTCTCAAGTGTGGCCATCCCAGGCCTATCTCGGGCCTAATCCCGAGGCAAGTGGCGGGTTGTGAATTCAAATTTTACATAACGGGGGCCCATTTCATTTTTTGCCCGTTGGATTTAATAACGGGCCCCCGTTTCTAAATAATCGTTGCTGTAAAAAAAAAGATAGATTGCATCAATTTACCACACTATCATTGAAATCCGTACTGACAAAGATTTTTTACATCATTTGGCAGTACTTTTTAATATTTTTTACACGATTTTTTGAAGAACTCAGTAAAAAGATATTATTTTTTGAGTTTGTAAAAATGGGTTCTTAGCAACGTCAAAAGAAAAAAAAGAGGACAATGACAGTGGATGAAATTCAAGCACAGAGAGAAGGAGGCAAAACGCCAAAGAGATCGAAGATCACAACAACGACAATTGAATAACACTTTTGAAGCATCTAGTTCAGTGCTCGTTGTAGATGAGACCATTGAAGACATCATGATGGATGCAAGAAATGTAGAACCACACACGAGTATGATTGTTGATGCAAATGTTGATGTGGATGCGAATCCTGGTATGTTTTTAAATCCCGATGACTATGATGCCAATCAAATTGCTGATTTAAATGAAGCTGGATATAAATTTCATACACCAATACGAAAAGAAATAAAAATTGAAAATATTACACCACCCTCTCTGAAAGAAAATGAATGTAATTTGTGTACTATTGATAGCAATGTGCTAGATAATCTTAATGGGTTAGTTTCTTGGAGACAAATCAGAACACATGCGAACAGATTATATAAACAATTTTTCTATAATAAAAAGTTAGGATTCCATTGTCAATTAATGCTACAATTAATAAAAATGTTAAAAATGCGTAAAGTCATGAAAAAAATAGGTATTTATGCAAAACCAAAAAGAAAAGATGAATCATATAAGCAAGTTGTATCTACTGTTGCCAGTGCCATCGATTCTATAGGAAAAACAAGTCGATCTAAAGATAAGAATGCAACACGTAGAGTTATAACGACTGCTATAGTTGACAAAATGATTGTTAGTAAAAGAATGTTAAGTGATATAAGTGGCTATTTGAACTTACATCGTAGAACCTTGTCAAGAGCGGCCAAAAGAAGAGACACAATTGAAATTGATCCACTAAACCATTGTTGGAGTTTTAGTGGTAGACTTCAAAGGTCGGACATGAAATAAAATGATGAAACTAAACAATTAATTGCAAAATTTTGGCATGATAACACTAGAGTTTCATCAAATGCTAGAGATGTTTTAAAGTTAAGGGCGGGATCAAAAATTCATGATCCTCATCCAAAACATCTTCTTGACATGACTCAAACTGAATTCTTTAAAAAATTTAGTGATGAATCTGTGTTAATGAATTTACGAATTAGTCAAAGATCATTTGAAAAATGTAAACCCTGGTATGTTAAAATCAATAAACAAAGAATATCTTGTTGTTGTAAAACTCATGTCTAGTTTCGTTACTATTATGATGTTTTTCGATATATACGTTGTATGTTGCATGGTAATGATCTTGTGCAGGATTGTGGTGTTTATGTTCCACCTGAAACTATAAAAGATTTTATTGGAAGTTTATTTTGTAAACCACCTAATGAACAATTATTTCTTTCCAGTTCATGCATTTATGGCCTTTGCAATTTATGTGGAAACTATTCTTCGATAGGTGAATGTTTGCATGAACATGTTTCATCTAAGTTTGGACAAAAAATGGTTGATGTTAGGAGATTTAAAAATATAGAATACCCTCTAAAGGATGGAAAGATGGGGAAACGTTTAGAATTGATTACAGAACAGAATAGTGTGAATGCATTTATTAGTGAGTTTAAAACTCATATTGTTCCAAAATATGTGAAACATTCCCAACATGCCCGATGGCTTGATGGACAGTTTCGCATATGCAAGAACACATTTCTAGTTGGAACAATAGTATCAGTTGTGGATTTTGCAGAAAATTATACTCTAAAACCACAAGAGGAAACTCAATCACAATACTACAACTCAGTGCAAGTGGCCATATTTGTGCACATTATATATAGACATGACCATGACAGTACAGAAGATAACATAATTTTTTTGAGGGAGTATCATTTCTATGTTAGCGATAATCGATTACACTCTTCAGAGTTTGTTCAACATTGCTTCGAGGTATTTTATGATAATCTAAAGGAAAGAGAAATTGACATGAAACAACATATGATATGGTCAGATAACTGCACTGGACAATTCAAAAATGCAAGAATGTTTTATTGGCTATGCAAAGTTCACAAGATAACCAATGTCCAACATTTATGGAGTTTTTTTGAAGTGGGACATGGTAAGGGGGAACACGATGGAGTCTGTGCTTGTATAAAAAGAGCTCTTGCTAGAGAACAATTGGAATTCGAGGATGCAGTGAAATTCAGAGATGCTCGTGCAGTTGTAGATTGGTGCAATTCAAAGTTGTCAAAAGGATCAACTGAAAACTCTGCAATTTGACATTTCTTTTGGTTGATAGAGGAAGATAGTATTCCTATTCGGCATGATTGTAATACCATCATTGGATCAGCTAAATGGAATTCGTTTAAGAGTTCTAATTCAAACACATGGACTATATTCACAAGGCAACTTGCTTGCTTTTGTCAATTTTGTGTTTCCGGAGATTGGGAATTTTGTGAGAATAAAGAATGGGTTGAAGAATGGCAACAAAGATCATTGACACCCATAGATGCAAATTATCCGCATGAAAGAACTGATGAAGATATTGATCAAATGTTTGCATCAAATGACTATGATCACATTTCAGATCTTATACAACAAGGTAAAATTATTTTTGAAATTTGTTTTGATTTATTAAATAGTACATAAATTTATGAAATCTTATAGTGTATATTTTTGTTTTTTATTTCTCATTAAATATTAAAATAAAATTGTTTTGTGCACAGGACATGTCTATGCTGTTGTTGCACTAGAGGACAATGAAGAGGGGATAGAGTATTGGTTGGCTCGATGTGTAGAGCCAAAACATAAGCTAACTACTCCTCGGGTAGATGATGATGGTTATGACTATCCAACATGATCTGTGGTTGTTGTTGGCACTTGGCTACACAAATATCTAACAAGAAAGAATGGATTGCCCGCATTTGAAGATTATGAATTAGAGAAGAAGATTATACATTACTCGCATTTGGTAGTGGCAACTAATATAAAATTGGATAGATATCATGGCAGGCCTGCTAATAAATAATTATGGACTCTCTCTATGGAAGAGCACGAGATAATTATAGATGCTTTGCAAAAGAGAGAGGATGCAGATGGTATAACAGAATGAATCTAGTAAAATTTTGTTTCAGGTCTACCACAAGTAGAAGGCATCAATGAAAACAAAGTTATTTAAATAGACTGTTTATTTTATTTTAGATATGTCTTCTTGATTACATTTTGTGTACAATATACATAAATGAGAGACTATTGGTCAAATTTATGAATGAGAGACTATTGGTCAAATTTATGAATGAGATAATTATGTTTTAATCAAGTTCTATTCATTATATTTGTTAAATGATACTTTTTAATTTAGAATATGTTATAATTATAAGATATGTTTCGATACTTAGTTCATGATGTATGCACCTTTAGTTTATCTAATCACAAGAACTATTTAAATGAAATTCCAAAAATAAAATTACAAGTCCACATAATGCCTATAAAGTTGTTTAAGCACAACTTCCATAAATAAAATTTCAAGTCCACATAATATATAAAGTATGCACAAAATTTCAAGTCCACATAATATATAAAGTATGCACAAAATTTCAAGTCCACATAATTTCAAGTCCACATAATATATAAAGTATGCACAAAATTTCAAGTCCACATAATTTCAAGTCCACATAATATATAAAGTATGCACAAAATTTCAAGTCCACATAATTTCAAGTCCACATAATTTCAAGTCAATATATATGATCTAATGTGCACATAATTTCAAGTCCACATAATATCTAATGTGCACAATACACATAAAGTATGCACATAATATATATGATCTAATCCTATTATGAAACTATCCATATATATAAAGTATGTGTGTGCACGTGTAAACAAATATGTAAAGCCCATAAAATAGTACATATCAGAGCCAAATAAACAGTAAAATTTCAAGTCCACATAATCCATATAATATCTAATCCATATATATGTCTAGATGGTAACATGATGTTCACTCCACATAATATCTAATGTGCACAAAATATATAAAGTATGCACAAAATATATATGATCTAATCCTATTATGCAACTATCCATATATATAAAGTATGTGCACGTGTAAACAAATGTGTAAAGTCCATAAAAAAGTACATATCAAAGCCAAATAAACAGTAAAATCTAAGTGCTATCATCAATAACATCTCGTGGTCTCTTGTCCCCGGGACGTGGTCCAGATCCACCTGTCTCATGCTGTACAATAAAAAAATAATATTAAAATATTACTTGAAATTAACTATTAAAAGAATCATTTATCAAATATAGTAGAATTCGTAAATTAAGTTACAAACTTACCATATGCTCATCAGATCCTCTAGCAGTATCTCTCTTGTCCCCGGGATGTGGTCCAGATCCACCTGTCTCATGCTGTACAATAAAAAAATACTATTAAAATATTACTTGAAATTAACTATTAAAAGAATCATTTATCAAATATAGTAGAATTCGTAAATTAAGTTACAAACTTACCATATGCTCATCAGATCCTCTAGCAGTATCTCTCTTGTCCCTGGGACGTGGTCCAGATCCACCTGTCTCATGTTGTACAATAAAAAAATAATATTAAAATATTACTTGAAATTAACTATTAAAAGAATCATTTATCAAATATAGTAGAATTCATAAATTAAGTTACAAACTTACCATATGCTCATCAGATCCTCTAGCAGTATCTCCTCTAGCAGTATCTTATATATGTGTACTAAATAATTTAATGAAATCATATTTAGTGAACATATATATGTGTACTAAATAATTTCAAGTTAAGCTACAATATTGTAAGAGTTCATATTTAATTTAAGAATTATAAGATACATACCATAGATGGTGTCATAATAGTCAGACCCTCTTCTCGATGTGATGTAGAGGGTCTCTCATGACCTGAATCCTGGAGAAAGAAGCACTCAATGTATCAACATGAAAATTTATATAGTATACGATGATAACATATTAACTTAAAAAGATAGTACAATGTCTAGATAGAAATTTATACTATACCCCATAAGGTGTGCCGAGTTGTGTTCCAGTAGATGCAATATTGACTCTAATATTAGGTGTAGTCCTTATCTACATAAACAAAATTTATTTAATGAAGTATTAGATTGTATAAAAAAAGAGATGCACTTAGTTTATACCTATATTTAATGAAGTATAAAAAGATTGACATGTACATGTATATATATCTATACCTGGTCAAGATGAACATCTGAGCAAAGAAAATCCATATAAGATGTCATCATACTATCATCTGCTGCATCATGCTCAGCTGGAACTGAAGTAGATCCTGCAGCAGTAGTAGGACCTACACACGTCTCATGATAACTTGAACACATATGTGGCATCCTTCGAGGAGCACCATGTGAGCAGCTTGCTCACTCAGGTTACCTGTGAGGGAAGTCAAAGCATCTAATGTCGAAATGAATGATGTATTTTGGACATCTGCAGGAATCGATGGAGCAACAAGTGGAACTATGGGTGGATCCGGTAGGGGATTATTACTCCGTGCCCCTAATCTATGCTGTGGCATTCCACGACCAACACCCTGGAATGACTTAATGTCAAAATATTTTGGTTTTTGGTTCATTACAAACTCACAGTATAATTTCTTCAAAAAATAAAAAGGGACCTCATCATTACGATGTGGTGGATAATCAAAAACCATCCACCATCTATCCCAAAAGTATCTAGCCATTTCTGGATGCACACACCACCTAATTGAAATTCTTTTCTGGTTAGGTTGCATTGGTTCTCTTGTTTTTGGGTTGGTAAAATATGGACATAAATGAGCTTTGGTTATTTTCAAATCAGTGATTTGCCTATAAGTTAAACCATCGGCATAAAAATCACGCAACTCTTATCATCGTCTATGAAATTGATCTAATTGAGAATCAATAGATCTAATTGACTTGACAACAGTTTGCATTGATTTTGCAAACTCTACAAGATGGGGTGGCGTGATTTGCTCATTTTGGATAGCAGCAATGTTTTGTTCAATCACTTGTAGGTTTTCATTAATTCGTTCTCTTAAACGAATTTCATCCAATCTAGGGGGTTGTTGTGGTGGTGGTGGTGGTGGTGGAGGTGGAGGAGGATGAGGAGGGGGTTGTGGTGGGGGATTTTCACCTAATAGTTCATCTATGTCAAAGACATCCATGATAACAAAGAACTCCTGCATATATAAAGATATACATGAATTATATACAACTCTATGTCAAAGAAGAATCTATTTTACTAAATTAAAAAAAAACATTTATAAATAGTAACATTTCTATGTTGTTGAATGAGATACACATGAAATATATAATATAATATTGAACTTAAAAAAAAATACATGTACATACTATTGAATCTTGAAATATAAAATTTGCGCACAAAACTTAATAAAAACTTTCAATGAAACATCATAAATCTATTATATATTCAATTTAATAAATTCATTTCTTGTAAAATGCATCAACTATTAAAATCAATATAAAATATTTCATACATAAGATCAATAAAGAAGTGAGAAATAAGATGATCCTCCTTCTAGTGTAAGAATATATAGCATGGAAACAATATTACTAAGACAACATAATATTTTGTTAACTTTAACTTAAAGTTATTTTGAAACTAAATTATAATGAGATACAACACAATAATATTAATAAATCTAGAAAAATGCACGTGTGTGTTTGGATGCTCCATATTTCTAGTGTTTTAGTGTACATGATAATTTATTAGAATTCAATTACATAGTTTTGAGATAATTGCCATCAATTCATATTACATTGATTAGTCTTTAGACAATCTTAAAAAAAAACTAATCTCCCATGACTATAAATGACCTACTTAAAACATATTATACTCTAAGTGGTTGTCATGTAAAGACAAAACATCAAAACTTTTGAAGAGTTAAGCATATTTCACCATTAAATTTCTCCCATAATCAAATCTACACAAGATTATAATTTACAAAACCTTCAAAAAATATTATTTCCTATAAATCATTTATTATAAAACTCCGCAATCTTTTGTTTTCATATATAATCTTTCTATAAAATTTAAGATATCAATTCATACACAAATTCTCTTACAAAGTTGAATAAGAAATGAAACTCTTACATAAAAATCAACACAACATGCCAACAATTAAAAACAAAATTAACCTTGCAATATTTACTTTTAAAATAATCAATTTCAACAATATTTTACACATGCATTTATAATTATCAACTAGAATATTATTTTGACTAACATTCCAAATAAAATTCCTAACATACTATATGATCCTCATTAATACCCATCCATAATATTTCTTTAACGGATACATCTCCTTCAAATCATCACATCGTAATGCTTTTTATTTTAATAATTGAAAGCTTTAGGGATGCGCTCACGCACAAAGGGGTCCACTATCATACTTGCAAGCACTTAATTATTAAGTCAATGAACAAACTACAACTCAATGAAGCTAAAAAAGTGATGCAAGCCTATTTTTAAATATCCCAATTCCTTTCGCTGACCTAATACTTTTAGTGGCAACCATTTTAAAATTTCGTATTAATCAAAGAGAATATTTTAGGGAAAAAATGCAGTGTTGACACTTTATGAAAATAAAGGTTTTTAAGACTCTAGAGACTTGTTCATCACAATATTTTATTGTTTAATATGCAAAATTTTGAAAGATTTTGATATGTACAGACAAATTAAATTTTTCATATAATTAGAGATGAAATCAATTTTGAATTCTACCTCAATGATTGAGGGGATCTTACAATTTTGACTTTAAATATAGCTTCATTTATACTCTTTCATAAATAAACTAAAATAGAAGCTATAAAGAATTGCTAAATTCTAGCAATATATGTGTATGCAAGCAAGCATAAAAAACAATAAAGGACTTAAACTATGAATTTCAAACCATTATGCTATGCATAAGTACCACCTTTAGATCGAGTTAAAGGATAATGTATAAAAGATGAAAGACAATAGTATCTCAGAAAGAAAACTCTTGTTGTAGCTAAAGGTTGATGGTTTCAAGATGGATTTGTGACCAAGATAGGATGTAAGGTGCTTAAATTGGCAACATAACATTGCATTACAAGAGTTCTTGAAAATAGCTCATATAATGATTTATTTATAGTCATGAAGGATAGAGGATTAAAGACTAAGATTGTTTTGAGAGATCAATGGAGTAGATTGATTGAAAGGATTGTGTGCATTAGAAGCTTCCAAGTGGCAACTTATGTTTGGTGCACATGAGGAGTTCATGACCCAAGAAATTTTTGAGGAAAAGGTTTTCTAAGGGGCGTATACACCAAGATGTTGTAAAAAAAGGTAGCCAAATGACCAAAAAAAGATAAACACGAGTGCATTATTGGGAAATTCATTTAACGCATTTGAGGTATTTTTTGTAGTGATTTTTTCTTACACTATCCTAGGCTCGTTTACACTATCCTAGGTTCATTAGGATTGTCCTATAATCATTAGGACTATCCTAGGTTCATTAGGATTGTCCCAAGTTCATTATGGCTTTCTTAGGCTCATTAGGACTTTCTTAGGTTCATTAAGACTGCCCTACATTCATTAGGATCATTTGAGGCTCATTGGGACTATCATATGTTCATTGTGATTGTCCTAGGTTCATTAATTTAATTCGTGTGTTCATTAGGACTATCTCACGTTCTCAAATAGCTTCAACTAATATCTTAAATTAACTATTTAAAAAAAAAATAGCTCCTTAACAATTTAATATTATATACAATCGAATATGATTTCAACTTCAAACCTTGTGCACCTTTTAAAACCAAAAGATGTTGTTAAAACCATTCTTCTAATATTAGCTTAATCATAACATAATCTAATAAATCTTCCTCAAAATATCTACCAACTTCAAATCATATATCAAATCTTTTATAATATAAATTACATTCTAGATATACCAATATACTTCTAAAGATATTCAAAATACTTCTTGGGAATTATATTTTTCAAATCTTTCGGATGTATATATAATTAGCACCCCATTTAGAAAACTCATTATCAATCAACATTATAAATCAAGAATATTTTTTATTTTGTATTAATGAATTATATATTTGGCATATTAGCTTCCTTTATGAACCTATGTAAACCAAACTCCAAATTTAGTAACTTATCTAGCTTTGCTCTAAAATTGTGTCCATAATTGATCCTTTTATACCATCACATGACATAATAGGACCATAATAGGACCTTTACGCAATGACATGGCATAAACCTAAGCCTAAACTTTGATATCTAAAATTTGAAGAGTAATGTTAATTACTTTTAAGGTTATACTAATTTAGTGGTAACTTTTGTATTGCCTAATGAGGATTAAGAACAATTTAGGTACATATGTTCGGTTTTATTTCAATTTTATTTTCGAACGTTTTTGTTTTTGTTTCCATTTCATTTTCGTTTTTTTGTTTGTGTCGATTTCGTTTTGTTAATTATCTAGGTTTGGTTTTGATTTCTAAATTTGTTGATTACGGTTTAGGGTTAACTGTTCAAAAATATTTTAGATCAAAATCAAGAATTTACAAATATAAAAAATAATTTATTTATATGCTACTATAAAAAAAAACTAAAATAATAAAAAAAAAACTAAATAATACACAAAAAAACAAGAAAAATATACAAGAAAATTATGAAATGTGAAAATAAATGACTGAATGTGTACCTGGGATAGTGGTGGAGGCTTGAAGTGGAAACCACAGCACGGGGGCCCGTTTTTGATCTCTTATTGTCAATTCATTGTCACGGTGAAAATGAAAAATTGTCCAAAAAAAGGGTAAAAATAGAATTTCAAAATGGGGCCCCGTTTTATTTAGCTTCGGCACCCTGTGACATTTCAGCTCGGGAGGTCGAACCATTAACGGGCCCCCCATTTTTTAGAACGGGCCCTCATTTTTTAAAAATGGGGGCCCGTTTTGCGGAGCACGTTTTCCAACGTATAGACTTCCGCGAATTTGTGATTCATTATCTTGCACATACCCATAAAGTTTAGCATTGAATGGAAGCCAGGTAGGCCGCGTCCTTCCAAGATGCAGTTTTACCTCAACATGTCTCTCCTGCATCATCAAGCCACAATGGCCCACATTCAAAGGGTTTGGAATTTGGAACCTAGGCCTCATCATCACACTAGTTGGATTGCGTGGTGGAATGATGCCATTTCCCGCTCTGTGAGGTTTCTACGCATTTATGGTAGACAACTTGCCATGTACCATAGGTGCTCGTCTGACATGACCACTAAAGATCTTTGTGCTGCCACAAAAGATCTGGCCTTGAATCCTTTTGATTCTAACCTGCAACTTTGATTATACTAGCTTCGTCATCAGAAACAAGTTGCAGATAACTACTCTGCCAGAGGAGCTCAAATCAAAGCTAGATTACATTGGCTCAAGGTGGGTGACAGGGTCTCCAAAGAATTTTTCGTGGCTTTGCGTACGTGTCATACCTCTGTAGGGATTAAGAAAATCAAAGAAGGGCATGTTGTTCTCACCAAGCTGCCTGATATTTTGCAAGCCTTTGTCCATCATTATGAGAAGGTGTTCACAACACAGGGAAACTCTCTGGCTAGAGCCCAAGATTTGCAAGATTGCTTAGTTGTTGTTCCAAAAAGGCTTTCCGAGTCTCAGCAGACCTTTTGTGATCTCTTATTGATCATTGATGATCTTAAGGAAGCCATTTTTTCTATGGCGGATGATAAAGCCCCTCGGTGTGATGGTTTCCCTTGCAAGTTCTACAAATCCCTTTGGCCTTGTGTTGGTCCTGACCTACTGAAGGTCTACCTTGAAGCTTTTCACTCCTAGTCCCTGGGAAAGATGATTAATCGGGCTAACATCAAATTTATCCCTAAGGCTGGGGATCCGAAGGGCATTTGCAATTGGAGGCCTATTACCTTGCTCAATGTCTCATATAAGATCATTGCCAAAGCCTTGGCTCTCAAGATTTGTCATCTCTTGCCCTTGATTGTTCGTCTGGAGCAGACTGGATTTATCAAGTCCAGGTTTATTCTGGATAATATCATTGTTGTTTAGGAAAGGATGGATTGGGCCTGACTCTCCAAACAGTGGGCAATATTCCTTAATATTGACTTCGCTAAAGCGTATGATCGAATTGAGTGGCCATTTATTTTGGCTATGCTCAAAGCTCTTGGATTCGGCCCCAGATTCATTCAATCTGTCTAGATGTTATTCGGAGATGCCTCGACCTACATCACAATCAATGGTTGTCAGTCTGAGGCTTTTGGTCTTTTCAGATCCATTTGCCAGGGTTGTCCTCTGGCTTCTGCTTTATATGTTCTTGCGGCAGAGGGTTTTGGGTACTTACTTGCTAATGCTATCTTTGTTGGGCTTTTCCATGGTATCTCCTTACCTGAGTCACCTTCTCAACTTGTCAATGGCCATTTTGTGGATGACTCCTTTCTCACTCTCATAGAGGAAGAAGACAATGGCCAGACTCCTCTTCAATGCCTGGAAACCTTTTGCCTGGCTTCTGGCTCGACCATTCAATGACACAAGACACATTGTTATAGGCAATCTTTTCTTCCTGCCCCGCCTTGGATTCTTTAATATGGCTGGAAACGGCTGTATCATGGCAAAATTTTTGCTTTCTGGGCATTCCTTTTGCCTTTCAAGCTTCGCCTATGGATCTTTGGAATGCTGTTTTAGCCAGGATTGAGAAAAAGATGGCCTATTGGATAACCAAGCCTCTCTCTCTAGCTAGTAAATTTTAAATTTGTTCGAAGGTTTTAGCTGCCACTCATGTCTATTACTCTTCATGTTCGGCTCCTTCTAAGACCTCTTACATGAAGTTGGAAAGACTTCTACGGGCTATTCTTTGGGCCTCTGGCTCTGACCATCAAGGTTTTCACAAAGTCGCTTGGGAGTATTGTTGCCTTCCAAAGGAGTCCAAAGGGCTCGACCTTATTTTTACCCAGAAACATGTGCTAAATGGATCATCAGAGCTTTATTTGGGGACGAGGCTTGGAAAATCCTTCTTCGACATTGCATTTCTTTGGGATTTCCTGCTAATAGGCCTTCTTGAAAGGGGATTGGTTTTAAAACCCTGCTCATTATGAAAGACCCTGCTCAGATCCAGGGTACTTTTGTTGTTAAAAACATCTGGCATGCTTGGGAAGCTATTAAGCCTTGGCTTCAGTGGGCGGGTGATGGTTTTCGTGATGGGATCTCCATGAATCAACACAACCTCTGATGACACCTCTTTTTCAGGTGCAAGGGTTACCCTGACCAAAATCTAGGGTGTTAGTGCTTTGCGTTTTCAGAAACGCGACATTTGAACACATAAGGATTTGTTTTCTAGAGTTTCTATGAGTCTTCGATCATGGGATGACCTCCAGGTCTAGTTTCATCTGTCTCGACTGAATTGACAGACTTATGACCTCCTAGTTTCGACCTTACCCTCACATTTGTTACATAATCTTGGCATTCAGTCTATCAGACATTGGTGGAAGGATTGGAAGTGGTATCCTTGGACTCCTTTCACCAACTACAAACCCAAATTGGGTTATCTCTGGTTGGTTCCTCATTTGCCTATGGTCCATATTCTTAACCAGCGGTGGCACTTGCAGTCTTCTCAGAAATCCTGGAGACTTAGGTTTCTTGTTGTCTGGTCTGCCACCACTGAACCCAAGATTGCACACTTTTCTTGGTGTGTGACTTTTCAGGGGTTGCCTTTAGGTTCTAGACTTGATCATTTGGGGGTTCTTGATCCCTGATGACTCTTTTGTGGTCACCCAGAAACTTTTATGCACATTTTTTGGTTCTGTAGAAGAGCTCAACAATATTGGAGCTGGATCCATGATTTTTTTTCGGCATGAGCCCTTTTCTTGGCATATGGCTCTTCTGGGAGATTCACCTAGAATCCCCTTCAAGTTTTCCCAGATATGGCATGCTTTTAGAATGGAGATCTTATTTACTTTTTGGAAAGATAGTGTAGTCACATAAATCTGTCTAGTTTAATTAAATGAATATTTCGTATTTATTTGATTAAAATCCACTAGCCATCAGTTAATTAAATTAATATTTAATTAATTCATCTTCAAACATTCTCCTATTAATTAAATAAATTATTCAATTTATTTTAATTAATTCATTAAACCAAATTCAAATCAATTAAATGAATAAAATCAATTTATTTAATTAAATCCCCATTTTCCTTTTTTAAATAAATTAAATAAAACATTTATTTAAATTATTTATCCCCCCCCCACTTGCATTTTCCTACAAATGCAACTTGCACACATTTATTGAAATAAATGAATTTTTATTTTAATAAAATCCTATTTTCCCTCACCCACCAAACCCACTTGCATTCCTAAACGCCTTCTAGATTCTTCTAACCCCTTCCTAATTAGCATAATCCATTCCCTAATTATTGTCACATTCCTAAGCAACTTTAAGTCACTTCTCAAAGACTCCAAAGTCTTTGAAAAGCATTAAATGCTTTGTGTGTTCAACAATTTAACCTCCAAAGTCCTCCAAGACCACTAATGGCTCTTACATGACCATTAATGGCTCTCACATAACCATTTATGGTTATTTCAACTTGCACTCATGGGTCTCCTCAAGCATTTGCTTTGACCATGGTTATCCCTTTTGCCTTTGCACAAGAGTTTAGCCATTGGATAAAAGCTTTATTCTTTGAATAAAGAGTTTATTCATTCAACTAACCTTGACCTTAACTCCCAAGGTCATGTCAAGCATTTAATGCTTATTCCCTCTCCTCTCAACCTATCTCACATTGACACTTGTCATCCTGGGATTGGGTTGAAAGCCCTCACATGGATTTGAAATCATTCAATCCTGACCCTTGTTGAGATTACTCAATCTCAACCATCTATTGCTCCATTTTTCCTATAAATAGAGCTCATTTCTTCATAATCCAGAGCCTGAAAACTTGTATGCATTTAAGCTATAGGCATTTTAAGAGAGCATTTTAGCATAATCAACTCATATATTGTCATTTTGGTTAAAATAAATCATTTTAGTATCAATAGCATAGTATTAGCTTTTTATTCACATTTAGAGCAAATACTTCAATCTCAAATCTCCATAAGCATCCATAGTGCAAAAAGCTGCTGAGAGCTACACTATTTTGGAACTTGGAGAGGAGAGGAACAAGGGAGAAGAAACCAAGAGAATGTTAGGAGGCATTTGGAGATGCCTCATCACATTTACCTTCTTAGTTAGATATTTTATCATGTTTTTGATATCTCTTTTGATATGCTTGTGTAGGAAAGTATTTTGTTGTGATTTCTGACACTAACAATTTGCCTTTTCTTCTCATTTGTGTCTTGATATCATTGACTAACATTCCCTTTTTGCAGAGCATCATTTGGTGAACCCGACGTGAATCTAAACACCCAAAAAAACAATTTTTTTTGACAACTAACATGTTTGATTGTTGAACTTGACACACAGGTTGCACTTTAGCGCTATTGCTCACATTGTAGCACTATTGCAACTTGTTGTTCTAGTGCTATTGTACCAATTTTAGCGCTATTGACATTGTTTGAGCTTTTTTGACCCTGTTTTGGCGCTATTGAGCATGTTTGAGCACTTTTGCCTTCTCTGTCATTTTCTTCTTTTAGCACATTTGTGTTAAATAACGCTTCTGTTTAAACACAGAGTAGCACTATTCTAACAAAACGTTGTAAAAACGACCCTGTAACCGAAAAAAGAAAAATTCTTAGGCTTGTGGAAGCCCACCATAGGTTCGATTTTTACTAACTATTTGTCTCTTGTGCGGGTCTAAAAACCAACCCCTTAAAAGCAAAAAAAACTTCTTTTTAGTGTTTTAAAAATTGAACAACACAAAATTTGCTTTCTTGCAAGTTTAGGATCAAAATTTGTGTTTGGTGTTATAAAATTGAACAAAACAACTTTTGTTTATTGCAAGTTTAGGCTTAACTTTTTATTTGGTGCTTAAAATCAACAAAAACAAATCCATTTCTAAACTTAAGCAAAAATTTACAAGCCACACTTCAAATTTTGGTGCAACTTAAAACTCACAATCCACTTGTTTCAATTTTACAAGCGATTTACTTCAAGCAAACGTGCTTTTTATTAAGTTGACCAGGATTTCATTTTCCTAGTTACTTAAACATATTGCCTTTGAAGTTAAAAAGAACACCATGATTGTTGGAGCAACATCTCCAAATAGTTAAATCACATTGTGATGATGGGTTAAAAAGAACAAGTGTTTTTTGTGCTTGGCACACTTGTGCAAAAAGTTGGTTGAGTGGTCCTACTTCTAACACACACTATCCTCTCCCTTGGCTTTCATGGTCCTAGGTGCAAGAGAAAAGTGTTAGTAACACTCAAATTTTTTATCTTTTTAAGAGAGGCCTGCCAAGAGACACATCACTCTTGGGAACGACCTCACGTGGTAAATCCTTCGAGCCGCTATAGAAATCAAGTGAGAGCGAAAGCTGTAGCCTTGGGTATAGATATTCCTACAGTGTAACTTGCCGAAAGGAAAAATGGGCCCCACCACAAGTTACAAGGCTCTTAAGTGAGTCACTGCAGAATGAACTTATGTTCAAAGACATCGAAAATGACTAAACACCTTTAAGTAGTAGCCCACCCGTTCTATTGATTGAGAATATTTGAGATATAATTCAGTGCAAGAGCATAGATGGTTTTGCTCCCAAGATACTCACCATACATATTTCCTTGAGTAGAAACATAGCTTTTTGAAAAGTCACTTGTGGCTTGATAAAAGTGGTGACTCCCCTATCATAGGGATCATCTATTTGTTATATTCGTGCAAGACTTAGTATATCACATCCTTACCTACCACAACGAGATTCATAAGGTATGTAGTACCAAAGTTGAAGAAATATCAAGATGTGGGCTGAATTTATCACAACTAGCCATTTGACCTTAGGGATACAAAGTGTTTGAAGTGTCTTCATGTTAGGAAAGACCAAGTACAAATTGAGTCGACTTCAAGCTTTGGAAAGAAAAACACCTAAAATACACTTAAAGGAAAGGGTCATAAAAAGTCCAAAGATTGGGTCGATCTAGACCCATACTCATTTGTGGCTTTTTAAGGCAACATTCTTGTGTTTGTCTGCTTGCTTTGTTTTCTTGTCAAAGAAGAATAAAAAAAATCAATTCCAAAACAAGTATTCATCCAATCAAACATTTTTCAAAACAACCAAAAATATCAAAAACAAAGTGCAAACAACAAAGTATCAAACTTTATGACCATTCTTCACATTTTGCGAAAGAAGAATCATCATCAGAACATCAACTTGAAAAGAAGACCATTGAGCTCAAAGTCTTTGATCAAAAGGAGGAAATTCTTCTATCTCAATAGACAAATCTTTGTCTCTCATAGAGTTTTTCTACGTCACATGCGTCTCTACCTTCAAGGCAAAACAAACGAATTTGATTCAGAATCATTAAACCGCAGAGCTTTTATGCAATATAGAGCTTTGAGTTATCACAAAAACCAAGGAGGCAAGATCAATCCCAACTTCTTCCCAAACGTTTGTATCACATACAACATAACTCGAGAAACACCACCAATGCCCGAAAGGGAAGAGGTAGAATTTGTTCCATTTGTGACACAAAGCTTTTGTTGAAGTTAAAACCTTTCATCCATCATCTCATTCACATCATCACACATCATCATCAATCCATTTCAAACTCTCAAAACATTAAGAGGTTCTTGTCCTAAGTTCTCTTTTAGATATTGCTTGAATCAAACACATCACATCACTTTTTAGATTGTTTCTACATCTAGGATAAGCTCATCCTAAGAGACACATCTACGCAGGTTAAAACTAGTTCATGAGTGAATCCTCTCATTACTAGGTAGTTAAATCTGTAACACATCTAAGATCTTTCTACACCTTATCACATCAAACCTTATCAAACAAACAAGCAATTCAAAGAAGGAATTTCGGTTACATCTACCTTTAAAGTGCTAGAGATCCACATGCAACATAATTCACCAACCATCAATCTCTCATTTCATCAACAACTCATCATCATTTTCGCTCAACTTCAACAAAAACTTGTAAGCAAAATGGCTCACACTCGATCACACTCAAGGCAATGAGAAGCAAAAATTGAAGAAGAAGAGGAGGAAAACATCAATGAATTTCAAGAAGCACTTGGAGGAAATGCAAATGATGAAAACCAAAGTAATCCTACTCCTGCAACAATAGAAAGGGCCCAACATAACCCTCTCTTTAACAGACTTTTTGACGAAATACTCAGGAGCAATGCAGATGCTCACTTTTTAAAGCTTGGTCAAGAAGGAGCCAAACTCCCCTCTGAATTTGATCTTGCCCAATTAAGACAAGCATCAGAACGACAAAGTCGCCATGAAGAAGAAAGAGGTAGAGATCCCATCAGATATAACATTCCTCGAGGTAACCCACCACCTCCTCCTCCAAATGAAATGGAGATATTGCGGCAACAAGTTGAAAATCTCACCCAACAACTTCATGTGTAAAGACTAACCAATTCTCACTCAATGACATCTGTCCCTATCCCTTTGATAGGAATCTTTATATGCCACCCTTTCCACGGGGATTCGAAACACCCAAGTTCAAAAAATATAGAGGAAAGGGAGATCCTTGCGGTCACGTCAGAGAATTTCATTCCGCTTGCCTCGAAGTGGCATATGAAGATACATACCTAATGCGCGTTTTCCCCAAAGCTTGGGAGGAACAACCACATCCTGGTTTTCCCGGCTACTAGGTGGCATTAGGACCTTTGAAGAACTAATCCAAAAGTTCTTGGCACATTACTCTCATAACATTGAATGTGACATCACCATGGCTGATTTGTGCAACACTAAACAAAATCCAGGTGAACTATTCTCAGTATTCCTGCAACGATGGCATCAAATGTCTAGCAGACGTTCTCTTCAGTTACTTGGACAAGAACTAGTGGAAATATTCATTTTCAACTTAAATGAAGAAATGGAGTTTCACCTGGATGTCAAGGACACAAACTCTTTTAATGACATGATCACCAAGGGTTTGAAATGTGAGCAGGCCCTCATCAAGAAAGGACTTATCAAAATCTATAATGAACCAAAGGATGGTCCTCGCCCATGCTTCGATAGTGATAAACCAAGCTTCTGGAACAAAATCAAGAATATCGTCAACGATGGGGTTGTGGATGCCAGAACTATCAAAAGTGCACACCTGTGGTTCGATATGTAGGACAGAATCCTCCACCTCAGGATAACACAATTGTTCCTTCAAATCAAGGTCGCATCACATCTCATGACAAATCCAGACCTCGTCAGCAAAAACAAAAATGAATATACACTCCCTTAGGGGAACCCATCGAAACAGTGTTGCGACAACTGGTTTCTCAAAATTTGGTAACTCTACCTAAAACATCAAACTATGAGCCTCAGGTCAAACCTGCATGGTGGAGAGATACTGAACATTGTGATTTCCATCAAGGGAGAGGACACAAGACAAGTAATTGTCACAGATTAAAAGATCTTATTGATCGAGGTGAAATTGAAATCGAAGGGCATGACCCAAAAACTACAAACAATGATCATCTGATGTTCAAAAATCCACTTGCATCACAAGATCAAAGGGGTCCTTCCACTTCCAAAAGAGGCACTGATACCACTGATTATACACAGGATGCATATAATTATACTGTAAATCACCTGTATGATGCCAGTGAACAAATTGCAACTATGACCATCAAATATCCCAGCTTCAATTGCAATGTTGTTACCCGTCGCGACAAGGTTACCATAAAGGCAGCTCCACAAGGCACCACCTCCATACCGAAGTAGTACAATCTTGTGGAACAATTAGACAAAACGTCTGCGCTTATATCCATTTTAGAGCTCTTGCGCCTATCTCCATCTCATAAAACAATCTTGGATCAAGCTCTCCAAGAGGCGTCAGTCCCTGCAAACCTGAATACAGACCAATTTCAAGCCATGGTTGGAAGTCTAAAGTCATCACCTTGTCTCACTTTTTTTGAAAGTGACAACTCTTCCTTCCAGAAACCTCATAATGCTTCGCTACACATTGAAGGATTTATCAATCATCATAGGATCAAGCGAGTCTTGATCGATAATGGAGCAGGCCTGGATATTTGTACACTGCAGTTGGTCACAACATTTGGATATGCAATAGAATCAATGGATCCCCGTAAGAAGATCACAATCAAAGCCTATGACGATGCAGAGCGTTCATCTAAAGGAGCTGTGGTACTACCAATCCGAGTGGGCCCTGTGGTAAAACACATCATCTGTCAGGTTCTGGACCTTCCTTTGCCATACAATCTATTGTTAGGAAGACCTTGGATACATGCCATGCAAGCCATTCCATCTACCTACCATCAATGTATCAAGTTCCCGCATAATGGTGTAGAGATCACAATCCTAGGCGATGCAAATCCCTTCGCATAGTCATAATATCAGTCATCAACCAGAGATTACCGTTCCTAACAATAGAGAAGCCATTTCCTCCACATCATATATAAGTCCAGCCTCTCTTGCCAGTTCAAACATCCCTATACCCAAGCAAGAAAAGCTTAAGATGAAAATAGCAGAAGAAGGTCCTGGGGAATACAATTTGAGTCAACTCTTTTGTGTGGGACAAATGCCCTTTTCTCCTAGAACACATGGCAAACCGTAACAGTCACTTCAGCAACCATTGATCATGCCAGCATATGCTTTGATGCATTTCATCCTTGGGAAGAGTCAAGAAGAAGAAACCAAAGATGAGGACTTAGCATAATGGATCTATAAAGATCCTATCACCACTGATATGCCGCAAGCTACACTTCCTACGGATCAATATGGAAAAGGCCTACTCATTATGCAGAGAATGGGTTATGATGGTCAGAGTGCTTTGGGATCTTGCAAACAAGGAAGACATGAACCACTGCTGCCAGAATTGAAGCCCAAAGACAATACAGGCCTAGGCTTTGAAAAGGTGATCTTTCCTAAGCTCAGATTCAAAGGAAAACCCAACAAACCACTATATCAGCCTATTGCAAAGAGGACACCTTTCATTATCAAAGCAACATCAAACACCATTGCAACTGCCCCACCGAGGCTCAAAAACCCAACACAACCATCTACAATGCCAATCATCCCACCAAACAAACCAGTAAACCCATCAACGGTAGCAATAACATCAGTAGCACCATTAACAACAACAACTGTATCAGAACCCACAACAACACCTACAACACCAGCAGTTCCAACAAAAGCAACAGAGTCAACACTACCAATACTTCCCGTATCGGATTCATTAATCCCCATCATCCTTCCTGCATCACTGATCATTTCATCTACAAAGGTACATCAATCGATCATACCTGCAATGTTTAACACAAAGGACATCCCAGTATGGTATAATAAGATTATAATAATATTCCAAGGGTTTTAAATATGCCTCTTCTTTCCCTTGAGTTGAATTGATTTGTTGAAGATGCCGAAATTAGAGAAAACAAGTTGAAATTGAAGTAATTATACGTGAACAACGAGTTGTAGTCGTCGGATCGAGACATGAACCTGGATATGATGATTATAAGAATATTCAGACCTGTACCCAGAAGGAGCTCTTGATTTGTTAGGACAATAACGATGATCACTCTGGTCCTCCGCACATTTTGCAATCTAATGGGGGATTGATTCATCACTGTAAATAAAGACAATTCTAAAGATCACAACTCCATGCCTATTCCTGCACACACTAGAGAAGAGAAATAGGTTGGGAATAGGGATTTTCCTAAGTCAAACCTCGGTTTAGGAATTACCTTGAATGAAATCTTGCAAATACTAAAATAAAAAATAGAAAATATACCTCAGATTTGCAATGACTGATAATGATGCTTTTCTTTTTGAATGTAATCACATATGTTTTATGAAATGATATGAACATGACAAAACCCTAATCACACACACATGCTTGCATATGAATGATGTAATTTTCTCCATAATGAATGAATGAAGAATATGCAACCTTGAAGATCTCTAGAAATGATTGATGATGAACACATTCATGCTTGAATGCTTTATTGCTTGAACAAATAGATGATTAGATTGGATTAGATTAAAATGAGTTGAGAAGGATGACTTATATAGGGATTTCATAATTAAAATCACCTTTAGAACGACTTAGAATTAATGGATTTTCACATGGAGCTAATTTTGAATAGGATAAGACCGTACAATCATCCTCTTGAAATTTGGGAAAAAAGTGCGGGATCAAAGCGATGGGCACTCCAGTCCTGACCTCCTTTTTCCAAATTTCTAGGGATGCGAGCTATCATGATTCTAATGCTAAATCTAGCTCGTTTGCTCAAGACAAGATGTGTAGATATGCAAAATATTCTTTGAGAGTTGAAATTAGGACAAGATTAAGGAAAAAAGAAAATAAAATGATAAAGGGTACACCTAGAATTAAGGGCCCAAATGAGAGTGTGATGATGTAATAAAGTGGAATAAGACCGATAATATTAAAATTAAATATTAATTAATTACAATAAAGGTCCTATAATGCATAAAGGAAAGGGAAATACTAAAATAGGTGCTAGGAGAGTGTGAAATTGACCACACTAATAAAGAGCGTACAATTTACGACGCTACAATATCAAGTCCAACAACTTAGAAGATCTGTGAGAACTAGAGTAAAATTGAACTTGATTTTGTTTACCATAAATGCAGTGTTCCTAGAAATCAAACTCAAGATTACAATCGTGAATCCCCTCTATGAGGAATTTATTTTTCAGGGTTTTGAGACCCTCCTCATCAATGCGAGAGAGTCTTTGGTGCCATAACATTGTCTTCTCCATTGGGAGTTTCATCTCCAAAGCATTGGCACCCATGGGTACCCAAAAAGAATGACCATTAGATGTAGAAGCAACAATCCTTTTCACAACTTGATCTTGTAATGAGGATGAATAATAAAGAGCCCTCTACTTGGACTCCACAAAAGCTCTATTGCACTATACAATGCATGCATCCAACTTATACATGGTGCCTATCTAAACACCCTTATCAAGAGCCATAGAGCCTCTAGTCATCTTGCATCCACCTTGCAAGAAAACAACTTTCACACACACATCACTCAACTTACTTATAGAGAGTAGATATTATGATAAACTAGGGATGTGCATAACACTATCGATCCTATTCACTCTACCATCAGGGAATCTAGTATTCACTCTGTAGTCACATAAATCTGTCCATTTTAATTAAATGAATATTTCGTATTTATTTGATTAAAAATCCACTAGCCATCAATTAATTAAATTAATATTTAATTAATTTATCCCCAAACATTCTTCTATTAATTAAATAAATTATTCAATTTATTTTAATTAATTCATTAAATCAAATTCCATCAATTAATTAAATAAAATCTATTTATTTAATTAAATCCCCCTATTCCTCTTTTAAATAAATTAAATAAAACATTTATTTAAATCATTATCCCCACCCCACTTGCATTTTCCTACAAATGCAACTTGCACACATTTATTGAAATAAATGAATTTTTATTTTAATAAAATCCTATTTTCCCTCACCCACCAAATCCACTTGCAAAATCTAATCCCCTTCTAGATTCTTCTAACCCCTTCCTAATTAGCCTAATCCATCCCCTAATTATTGTCACATTCATAAGCAAAAGGGAGTCACTTCTCAAATGGCCCAAAGTCTTGGATAACCATTGAAGGTTTTCAACCTTCAACCACCAAAAACCCCAAAGTCTTTGAAAACCATTAAAGGCTTCCAACTTTCAACCACTTAATCCCCAAAGTCTCCAATAACCATTAATGGTTAACTCAAACCCTTCCACATGGTTAAAACATTTGTTTTGACTCAACCTCTACTCAACCCAAGGGTCTCATCAGGTCATTAATGCTTTGACCATGATTATCTCTTAATCATTTGCACAAAGGTTTATCCTTGGATTAACTCCTAATCCAGTGGGTAATCCTAATTTAGGCTTGACCCTTAGTCTTTAGATAACCATGAGGTCTTCTCAGGCCTTTAATGCCTCCAACCTCTTTTCTCAACCCAATCCTGTGTTGACACTTGTCACTATTTTATTGGTGCCAATTGGGCACATGGATCCCCAACTTTCAAGCTTGACCCTTGATTAAACCCTTCAATCCTGGCCATCCATTGCTCCATTTTTCCTATAAATAGAGTCCATTCCTTCATAATCCAGATCCTGAAAACTTGTAAGCATTTAGACTATAGCCATTTTAGAGAGCATTTAGCATAAACAATCTAATCTTTTGTCTTTTTGGTTAAAATACATCATTTTAGCATTAGTATTAGCTTTTTATTTCATATTTAGAGCTATACTACAATCTCAATCCTCCATAAGCATCCATAGTGCAAAAAGCTGCTGAGAGCTACACTATTTTGGAACTTGGAGAGGAGAGGAACAAGGGAGAAAGGAGCTAATATCATGTTAAGAGATAGTTGGAGATATCTCATTGTCTTACTTCTTTAGTTAGATTCATTAGCATGTTTTTAGTGTCTCCTTTGGAATGCCTTCATAGATTTAGTCTTTGATTGACTAACTCTAACATCTTGTGTGTTTTGTGTTGTTTGATCTTAGACTAACCTTGTGTCATTTAGGAGGGCGTCACACTCTTCCACAACCAACAACCTTCAAGTGAGAGTCATCATCGAGTTACACCTTCGCACCATCATATTCTTTATACTTTGAAAACCAACCCCAATGTGAGGTCACGTGAAAAGATGCACCTGAATCTATCAAACATTTCCATGGCTACGACAAATGTTTCACGACCATCTTGAGAGGATTTGTCCAAAATTTGAATCAGAGGGTCTCTTCTTCTTCTTTTTCTCCTCCTTACAATCCTTATGGAAGTGATCAGTTTTGCCATAGTTCAAACATTTTACCTTGGACTTCCTAGGAGACTTAGATCTCTTGCAAGATTTGGATCTCCTTTCTCTTTCGATCTACCATGAACTACAAGAGCCTCCTTAACTATCTCAGAAGTCCTCCTTTGCATTTCTTTAGAAAGAAAAGATGATACCACCTCATCCATCTTGAACGTGGTGGTTGTACTCCCAATGTCCATAACAAGGTGATCCTAAGAGTCAGACAAAGAACATAATTGAAACATACAACGATCTGCCTCCTCGATCTTGTCACTAATAGAATTTAACAGAGAAATAATCATGTTGAACGATTGAAATGATCAACAACAAATATTCCATCTTTCATCTTCAAGGAATACACTTCTTCCTCAAGAAAATCTTGTTTACCTCAAATTTAGAATAATAAAAATCTCCAAGCTTCTTCAAAAATTCTTTTGCAATTTTCTCTTCATGGACATTCAATGGAATGGAGTCTTCTAAATAGAGCCTTATAAGGCCCTTAGCTTTTTGATCCATTGTATCCCAAACATCCTGTGATGTGTACTAAGGTTTTGTTCAAGATATTGTAGCCCATAGATCTCTATCCACAAGCATATCTTCCATTTTTAACTTCCAAAGTTTGAAGTTTCTACCATTAAACTTCTCCATATCTAATTTTGTGGATGTGCTTGCCATCTTATTCTTGCAACAAGTTTTTCAGAATACTCCACAAAAGCTCCCACTCAAACTAAGATCTGTATAAAAAAAGCTGCTACCCAACAAAATGACCAAAACTAACCAACTTTTGATACCAACTGAAAGGAATTTAAGGTGTAGAAAATTCTTTCTAACACTAATCTAGTGGGATAGATAGTGCAAAATTTATTTACAAATCTTAACTATTATAGAAATAGAAACACATTTACAAGGAGATAATGAACATGCATAAATTTAAGCACAATCAACACAATATATATTGTGGGGAAAACCCTTTCCAGTAGAAAAACCCACACTGCAAAAGCATAGTACTTTGTATTAATAAAACAACATTTACAAAACAATATCAACACTTAGCTTCTTCAACAAGAGTCTACAACTAGCAACCCACAATATAGATTAATTTTGACAACATAACACTTCACTTGTAAACAACAATATCACTAATAGTCTCCAAGGCTACCTTTTGTAGAGAAATACCAGTCAAGAGGAAGCTTCTAAATGAAGCAAGAAGATGAGGTTGTGCAAAATATTCGACCCTATATTTCAGCCATCAAAAAGCATGTAAATGACACATGCACATCTCCAAATGACTCCCTATTCAAACCTCCTAAGTTGGGCACCCAAAATTTACTATTTGAGGTATGACAAATGCTCTTACACATCTTACAATTTTCACAACTTACAACACTTACAATTGCAAGAGAATTTGCCAAAACTTACTATTATTAGTTGATTCTCTTACAACTTGGCATAAACCAGCTTGGGTACCCACCTTCTCCATGCAAAAGGTATCTCTTGCCACTTTTCCAATATGTCATAAAATCTATCATAGGCTATCATAACATGACACTTGCCAAGATCCTCAAAGTGGGATGCCTACCTCCACATGTGCAACATATGTGTCATATAGTCATCACCAAGTAGGATGCCACTAAGATTGTGGGTCCCACTACATGACTAGACATTTTTAGGTAATTAGCTAATTAAAATAATAATAAATATAACAAATAAATGCAATAAGAAATGTTAGGATTTGTAAAGGTTCAGAGACCTTAATCCCAAAATTGAGCCCTTCCTATGTTTATCTAATCAAAACTAGCATGCGCACACACACACATATATAGAATACGTTGAGAGATATCCTTCTTGAGGCGCCTATTTTTTATATTAAATTTTTACATTAAAGTACACTAAATGCCTTGAGAAGGATATCTCTCAATGTATTATACGCATTAAATGAATAAGGGTTAGGATTAGGGTTAAGATTAGTGATAGGTTTAAAAATATAATTAGGGTTAGGAGCAAGGTTATAGACTTAATGTTAGGGTTGGTCTTACTTAAGGTTAAAGATAGGCTTAGAAATATAATTAGGGTTACTAGTAAAGTTATAGTTTGATAAGTTAACCCTAACTATATGGTAATTTAACTCTAGCCCTAATTAAACTCTAAACTTGATATTTACTCGAACCCTAAGTAGGCCCTAATCCTAATTATAATCCTAATTGAACCTTAACCCTTAACCTTATTACACTTGAACCCTAATTACACCTTAAATCTTATTGAGTTATAATATTAACCCTAATTGAACCATTACCCTAGTTACACCATAACCCTAATTTAACAGTAACACTAATACTAACCCTAAGCCTAATACTATCTGAACCTTAATCCTAAGCTTAACACCGACTTTAACTATAACTTTAATTTGAATCCTAGTACTAACTCTAACCCTAATTTAACCCTAATACTAATCCTAACCCCAACCCTAATTTAAGACTATCCTAAGCTTTATCATTGAATTACATCTGTAATCTTGACCTACTCTTAACTGTTAAGGAAATTGGATCAGAAGATACTAATATATAAATATATTATGTATAGTTGATATTCGCCGATCAATGCAATTGCCGTTGTGATTGATTGATTGACCAACGAAGATCAACTATATATATAAGTTGAATCGATGTAAATGTCAACAGTCACGTCTTTTGAATACCGACTATTTCCTAACAAACGACATAATAATAATATAGTCGTTGTTTTATAACCTGTCGGCATTAACTAATTGTAATAGGACTGTCACGATAGTTATCGTGACTGTTATACATGAACAGTCACGATAATACTGTGACTGTTTATGTATAACAATCACGATAGTATCGTGATACATAGTTAACTTATGAATTGTAGATTATACCATTCGATTAATATTTAGTGTTTTATATATATTATGATATATATATATATATATATATATATATATATATATATATATATATATATATATGTATATATATATATGTATAACATAATTAATGATTGATATATTATATTAGTATATATATACTATAACTCATTTTATATATATATATATAGTTTTACGTCATTTTCGTAAACACGAACGAACATATTTTAACACTCCCTCTTGAGAGAGAGTTTACCAAGTTTGTAGAATTTTCACATCAAAATATATGACTCAATTCAAAATGTCATATCATGATAATTTATCACTTATAACAATATACATATTTGAGATGTCCGGACCAATCCGGCTCAACCCCTTTCGGGAGTCTATCTTAAATAATTGTTAAACAAGTGATGATTTTGGTAACAAGATGTCCGGACCAATCCGGCTCAACCCCTTTCGGGAGTCTATCTTGAGACCTGGTTTCTATTGTCAGGATCGTCACCCTGAAATAGAAACGATAAACAGAAGATCGTCATCTTCGCACAAGTTTGAAATATTTCAAAGATTATATATATATATTTATGAATGAAATGTACATTAGTAGTTCATATTTTGATCAAACCAATTTTGTTCCTGAAGAATTCTATCTTCACCCTTGCAAGGGATTTAGTGAAGATATCAGCATTTTGTTCCTCAGTGCTGATGTAGACTAGTTTAATAATTTTTCTATCTACCAGATCTCTCACATAGTGATATGGAATCTCTATGTGCTTTGACCGATTGTGAAAAACAGGATTTACAGAGAGCTTGATGCAACTCTGATTATCACAATGAATAATGGTAGGTAATAGAGGTTTACCAAATAAGTCAAAAAGTAATTTTCTTAACCATACTGCTTCTCTAGCTCCCATAGATGCAGCCATGTATTCTGCCTCTGTCGAACTCTGAGCTACAGCTGATTGCTTCCGACTAAACCAAGATATTACTGCGGAACCCAAACTGAAACAAACTCTTGTGGTACTCTTCCGATCAGTGGTACTTCCTGCCCAATCTGAGTCTGAATAACCTTGAAGTTGAATTTCAGTCTTGTCATATTTTAGTCCAAGATCACTTGTTCCTTTTAAATATCTCAAGATGTGTTTAGCTGCCACTAGATGAATATGTTTTGGTTCACACATGAAGTGACTTAGTACATTTGTGGCATAGCAAATGTCAGGATGTGTATTCACCAGATACATGAGGGATCCAGTTATCTGTCTGAAGAGTGTCACATCTGCAGGTTCTGAGTTTTCTGCTTCATCCTTTAATTTCTAAAGATTTGTCTCCATAGGAGTAGCAAGAGGTTTACAATCTACCATACCAAATCTGTTCAGAATATCATAAATATATTTATTTTGACTGAGGAGAATATGATCTTTGTTTTGAATAATTTCAAGACCTAGAAAGTAGTGTAGTAGGCCCATATCCTTCATATCAAATTCAGCTACTAGGTCCTTTTTACATTTATCTATTAGATTGTCTTCTCCTGTAATGAGTAAGTCATCAACATAGAGAACAAGGATTATCATGTCTCCTTTTTCAATTTTGAAGTATATATTAGGATCTGCAATATTTTTGGAGTACCCCAATTTGCTCAAATATTGATCTATTCTTTCATACCATGCTCTGGGAGCTTGTTTGAGTCCATAGAGTGCTTTCTTTAACTTGCATACGAATTTATTTTTGTCATGAGTGAGAAATCCTTCTGGTTGTTCAATGTAGACTTCTTCCTCAATCTTACCATTTAGGAATGCAGTTTTGACATCCATTTGATGTACTTTCCATCCTTTAGAGGCTGCAATTGCAAGTATGGTTCTGACAGATGTGTAACGAGCTACTGGAGCGAATGTTTCCTCATAGTCAATGCCTTCTTTCTGTGAAAATCCTCTAGCAACAAATCGGGCTTTATGTTTATCAATACTGCCATCTGGAGCATACTTGATTTTGAATAGCCATTTTGATGATACAACTGACTTATGTTTAGGTCTAGGGACAATATCCCATACATCATTTTTCATGATGGACTGATATTCTTCAACCATTGCTTCTCTCCAGGCTTGTTTTGATAATGCTTTCTCAACACTGACCGGTTCTGATTCTGATAGTTCAGTTAGAAGTGCAGTGTAACATTTTTGCGTTCTAGTTCTTTTGTTTTCTCTGGAGATTTGTGTTGGTTCCATATTGTTTTCTTCAAGCATTTTCCTAGCCCATAATGGTCTCTTTTTGTTGTTTACATTTTCTACACAAGAAGGTTCAGGATCAAGGATTGCGTTTTCGTTATTTGATAGTGTTGAATTCATATTTGAATTGTTATTCTTGCTTTCTTCCTCAAGTGATAAATCTTTCTCAAGATCAAACAAACTGTTGTCTTCATTATTAGTGGATGAGAAGTTTTCTTCAAATTTGACATCTCTGCTTATTTCTACTGATTTTTGATTAGGGATATAGATTCGATATCCTTTAGAGTCTTCACTATAGCCTAGAAAAATACCTTTCTTACCAGAAGGTTCTAATTTGGTTCTTTTCTCTTTTGGTACATGTATATATACTGGACATCCAAATACTCTTAAATGACTGAGATCAGGTTTAACTCCTGTAAATACTTCTTCTGGTGTGGTATTTTCAAGTATTGCATGTGGACATCTGTTTTGAATATAAACTGCAGTGTTGGCAGCTTCTGCCCAGTATGATATATGAATATTATGATCATGCATCATAGCTTTTGCTGCTTCAATGATGGTTCTGTTCTTCCTTTCTGCTACTCCATTCTGTTGAGGGTTATAAGGTACAGTATACTCCCTCTTAATCCCAACAGATTTACAATAGTTTTTGAAGTTGTCAGATGTGAATTCCCCACCATTGTCTGACCTAAGAGTTTTGATTTTCTTATTGGTTTGATTTTCTACCAATGTTTTGAATTCTTGAAATTTGGCTAATACTTCACTTGACTCTTTAAGTTTTAAAAAATATATCCATGTTTTCCTTGAATAGTCATCCACAAAGATTAGATAATATAGGGCACCTGAAAAAGAAGGAGTGGACATGGGGCCACACATATCAGTGTGAATGAGTTCTAAAACACTATTCGTCTTGTGTTCACTTGTTGGAAAAGATCCTTTAATGTTCTTTCCTAATGCACATCCCTTACAAATGCTCAAGTGTTCAGATTTTAGAGAGGGTACCCCAGAGGTGATTTTATGCAAAGTAGGAAGAGCACTATATCCAATGTGTCCTAGTCTTTTGTGCCAAATTTCATTATTCTGTTGAACATTGTGATTTAGGGCTACTTTTTGTTCATTACATAGTTTGTATAAGCTTCCATCTCTGGACCCTATGTACATTGCATTTTTGATGTTTGTGTTTTTGGTCCAGAGAAGAACTTTTTCTTCATTAAATGTTACCCTATATCCTTGATCAGCTAACCCTGATATTGAGATTAGGTTTCTCTTTATTCCGGGCACATATAATACTTCTTTTAACTGTAGAGTGACTCCATCTCTTATCTGTATCAAACAGGTCCCAATTCCTTTTACCGGATAAGTGGAGTTGTCACCAATGGTTACTTCTTCTGTAGAGTTTCCAGAAAGGGTTTCGAACTGATCTCTGAATCCAGTGATATGTCTTGATGCACCGCTATCTATTATCCAAGTATTTTTATTGGAATTTAATTCACTTGCTAAGGCTAGATAAAAAAGAGAATTTTCTGTTCCTTTAGTTTCTGCTAAGGCTGCTTGAATTTTCTGTTTTTCTGGACAATATTTGTGAATATGTCCAAATTTGTCACATTTATGACATTTTATTTTGGAGAGATCCCTTTTGAAGTGATGTTTTCCATTACTTGAATTGTTGAATTTTCTCTTCTTTTTCTGAGAAGTTTTAGTATGAAGGGCTTGTACTTCATTTTCATTTTTCGACCCTATTCCTCTGGATGCTAATCTTGATTCTTCTTGAGTACAATCGTTCTTTAATTGTTCGAACCTAGGTAAAGGTGGTCTTGTACTTATGCACTGAATGAAGGTTTCCCAAGAGATGGGTAAACCCTTTAGGGCGATAAGTGTAAGTTCAGTATCTTCTATAGTATTTCCAATACAGAGAAGTTGATCTCTTATTTCAGATATCCTTAGGAAATAGGAGGTGATTGTTTCCCCTTTGTTCATTTTCATGTTGAGAAGTTGACTCTTCAATGTTAAGATTCTATTGGCATTGTTTATCTCGAATGTGTCTTGAATGATTTTAAACATTTCAAAGGCACTGGTAATTCTCGATATGCTCGGGAGGATAGAATCTTTCAGTGAATCTATAATCAATTTCCTGGCTTTGTTGTTTCTCCTTTTCCATGTAGTTTTCTCAGTTTCTTCTTCCGGCATTTTCATATCCTTCTCAATATATTCCTCTAGTTCAAGTTCCATTAGAAGAGAAGTAAGTCTTGTCCTCCAGGATACAAAGTTTGAAGGACCTTCTAATCTATCTTCCATTCTCATACAGTGAGCCATAATTTAATTTATAATTTAAAATATTCTCAGCTATATGTTAGGTTTTATATATATATTTTCTTCTTTATATTCCTTACAGCTCTGATACCATATTAAGGAAATTGGATCAGAAGATACTAATATATAAATATATTATGTATAGTTGATATTCGCTGATCAATGCAATTGCCGTTGTGATTGATTGATTGACCAACGAAGATCAACTATATATATAAGTTGAATCGATGTAAATGTCAACAGTCACGTCTTTTGAATACCGACTATTTCCTAACAAACGACATAATAATAATATAGTCGCTGTTTTATAACATGTCGGCATTAACCTGTCGGCATTAACTAATTGTAATAGGACTGTCACGATAGTTATCGTGACTGTTATACATGAACAGTCACGATAATACCGTGACTGTTTATGTATAACAATCACGATAGTATCGTGATACATAGTTAACTTATGAATTGTAGATTATACCATTCGATTAATATTTAGTGTTTATATATATTATGATATATATATATATATATATATATGTATATATATATATATGTATATATATATATATATATATGTATAACATAATTAATGATTGATATATTATATTAGTATATATATACTATAACTCATTATATATATATATAGTTTTACGTCATTTTCGTAAACACGAACGAACATATTTTAACATTAACCTTAACCCTAACCTGATTGAACCCTAATTCTAATAAAAATAATAATTTTAACTATAACCCTAATTGAACCCTAATAGTATGTTAGAGGATAAGTCATGATTAATTATATAAATATAATTTTTTGAATTTATTGGATGATGGAGGGAATGTTGGAGGTTAGGTCACGAATAATTATATAAATATAATTTATTTAACTAATAGTGTTAATGTAATGAGAATGTTATTATGATGGACTTGGTGTAGTGTCAAAAGTGGTGATATTAGGTATGTAATTTGGATGCGGTCAATTTTAGTTGTTTACAGTTAAGTCAAAATTTATAAAAGTAGAAGAGCAAAAAAGATCAAAGATCAAAATATAAACTTTATAGTTTTCAAAATTATTACATATTTAATGCAAAAAATGAAATATTTTTTGGGTTATAGGTGGTTGGGATATCTAATGTACACACACATATTTGATAAAATATTAGGGTTTCTATGGGAGCCTTTACTCAAAATACAAGAAAATAGAGATTATAATAGAAGCATAAGCTAAAGAAGAGAAATCCTTGATCATATGTAGGTAAAGATAGTTGAATATCTACAATATTAAAAATGAACATGTTTAAAAAACATAGACAAACATGATGCAGAGGAGGGACACTCAAAAGTGTTACAATTCACAATGACAATGGTTTCATAATCTATCCCTTAGAGACACCCTTGGACACACCTATTGGTTTCTAGACTTTGGTCACCATTCAAGGCTTGAACCAACATTATGAGGCAATGTGAACATCATGTTACACCAGTCTTGGGTTTGTGACATCACAACAAGTACAAATTGGTGGTTTCCAACATTTCCACACACACTACCATTGGCAATTACTAGTCCTTTGCAATTAGGACTGTCAACATCGGTGGTTTCCAACATTTCCACACACACTACCATTGGCAATTACTAGTCCTTTGCAATTAGGACTGTCAACATTGATGACCAAAGGGCAAATCAATACGCCTGCAAGCGTCTAAAAATGGTCAACACTTGTGGCGCCATACTTTAACATGTCCGCATGACCTTATTTT
The DNA here is from genome assembly GCF_030272615.1 of Cryptomeria japonica. Classification (NCBI taxonomy): domain Eukaryota; kingdom Viridiplantae; phylum Streptophyta; class Pinopsida; order Cupressales; family Cupressaceae; genus Cryptomeria; species Cryptomeria japonica. The sequence goes on along the minus strand of NC_081410.1, from coordinate 115,022,873 downwards.
AGGGTTTTCACATCTTACTAACATTTCTTATATGTTACACATTTGATCTTTATTATCTGTTAACATTGTGTCATTCTTTTACTTTCTCTTCCTATTTGATCCTATTCAATTGTTTCAATTTAGGTCTTATCGATGTCATTCTCAAATGTCTTTTCATGATCATGAACAACTTTTAATGTTAATTAGACATCATTTATCATTTTCAATCATTATCAATTTCTATCAATCTTTATCGATTTATCATCAATCCATGTCAATCATCAATCCCTGTCAATCATCAATCATCCTTTATCAAATCTATCTTGTAAATTTTGATCAATTTGTCATTGGTCTCTGTCATTATCAATTTAATAAACTTTTGGTCCTTGTCAATTATCTTCTTGATCATGATCGTCATCATTCATTTATCAGATTAATTATGTCATGACGTTGGTTTGACCTATTTCATTCCTTTTCTCCTTTCTAGGTTTAATAATTTTTTAATTATTAATCCTTTACTAATATTTCTCATAGGACAAATGAATTTATTCATTTACCCTATGTCTTGTGTCATAATTAAATATTTTATTTAATTGGCTAATTTCCCTTTTGTGGGCTAATTAATAAATGATAAATTATTAATTATTCCATTCCCCTCCCTCAATTTTCTCCTAATTTTGTCATAATTTGTCATCCCTAATTTCATGCTTCCCATTTCCTATATTTTCTCCCACCATTTCTCCACTAATTTGTCTCCACCTTTTGCTCAAATCATGAAGCTATTTTTGTGCTCAATTTGTCATAAATCAATGAGCAAATTTTAAGGCCAATTTGTCATAAATCATGAAGCATAAATCTCTCTTCAATTTGTCATATTGTCGCATAGCAACTTGTCAATAAATTTGTCATATTTTGTCATATCAATTATGCCATTTTCAAATCAATTTGCCTTTTCGAATCAATCATTCTAATTTCATGATTTTCCTCAATTTTGGTCTATAAATTGAGCTTCTTTTTTGAATCATTTTTAAACCACAATTTGAGTACTCTCATGCTATCACTTTCACTTTGCAACTTTTCTTTCACTTATGCTTTGCACTTAGAGGTGAAACCCCAATAATTTGGAGGCGAAAGAATAACAATGGAGAATCATGGAGGAAGCACTTTGTTATGGTTTGCATATTTGTTTTAAGTGCTTTGTCTTCATATCTTTATTGGATGTGATAGGATCAATGTCTTAGCTTGTTATGTTTGGTGGTTGCATAACTTAGGCTTTGATACTTTACCTATTTTCCTACCTCACATTTCCTGGTGAACCCAACGTGAAGACTAACTTGATTTCTGTCTTTTGAGTACTTTTGAAATGTTTTGCAGGTCTAATTGGCAGAAACAGGGCCTTTTGTGGAGTTTTAGGTGCTTAGAGACCAAAAAATCTTTGTGCTTAGAGAGCAAAAACCTTCTAGTCATTCGTACAAGAGGTCGGACCTTTGATGCCATCTCACACTTTTACGACTCTTAGTAGAGATACAAAGTTCACCATAGGGAGTCTTCATGGGAATTGATGCTTGGATGCCCCAGAGAAGTGAGTGTCGTGGAGTGGAGCCAGTGAGGTCAAGAATCTAAGTATCCGCTTTGAGTAGGCGTAGTTGGGAAACCAAGTGAGATCCAATGACTATTGTCCTTGCCAGCCATAGGATTTGTTGTTGAAGGTGCATGGTTGTCTTGGGTCGGTGTCAAACAAACATCTTGTATTCTATGCTTGTTAAAGGTTGAATTAAAAACAAACTCTTAAAAGTGATCATAATCAATAAACAAGCATCCAAACAAACTTCAAACGAAGTCAAACTTGGTCCAAATAACTTCAAAGTATTCATCCAACAATTTGCAAATATTTTATCAACATGGATTGTCAAAAGATTGGGTACCCTTGTTTCAACATTCATGTCACTTAGGGTTAGGTTTTGCATAGTCCAACTTAGGTCTTAGGACATATTGTCATCTTCCTTCATTTTAGTCCATTTCATTGCAAGCAACCTCATTTGGCACTTAGGTTTAAAAATCATTTCCTTAGGTCTTCATTGCACTGTCATACCCAAGCTAGGTTTTTTAGATCTTCACTTAGGCCATATTATTTCCTTGCATACCCCTTTCCTGCATTAGATCATACCATTGCATAGTCCAAAACTTTAGGCCATATCATATTCCAAGTTTTGTCAATATTTGTATTCATACCTTAAGCTCATATCATTGCATAATAGCCTCGAGTCATTTCATACCCTTAAGTCATTTCATTTCATCTTCTTAGGTCATATTCATATCATATCTTGGGTCCATACCCTAGGTCCTTGTCAATAGTCATTGTCCTTTTGCATAATAGTCCCAAAATTAGGATTTCCCAAACTCAAAAAATTCAAATCTCTAGATTAAACCCTAAGTTGTTGTTAGGGAGTCTTGACCTTGTCCAAAATTTATCCGCTTGTCAACATCATTTTGTCAAACCTAGCTTAGTATCCAAGCGTATAGGTGAGACATTGTCATTTGTCCTATTGTCACTTGTTCCTTTGTCCTCTTAAGGTCTAGACTTCATTTCGATTTCAAATTACAAAAAATAATGTGTTTTTATTGCTTGAACTTCAAAGTACAAACTTTCGACCCTTGGGTCGTGTGAATAAGGCCTATTTATGCCTGTTCAAGCTAGTTATAACCTCCAACCGACCCTCAATTGCCATTTAACAACTATTTGAAATGTTGTCATTTACAACATTGACAACAAATGAGCAACTTTTACAACTTTGATCCATATGACTCAAAAACTTCACAAATGATTCAAAATGACTTGTAATGGTCCACAATGACCTTATTGACATCAATACTTACACAATAAGACAAAAACCCAAAATTGGGCATAGTTGCATGAGAGGGTGCCCTTGCACCAAAATATACATTACAATTTATGGGCCACATCCTATTGACCAACTCTAGAACTTGCAGCACCTTGTGCTACTCACAACTAATATCCCAATTGCACCATCTTACAATCCCTATGTTCTCACCATAATTGACTTAAGGCTCACCAAGGTATCACTCACGCAATTAGATAAAGCTAAGAATTAAGTTCTATTGATAACCACTGAGTGGACCACCATATGACTCTCAAGAGAGACAAAATGTAAGAGTTGGTCACATCTAACACACCTTTAGAATGAATCTCTAGAAGGTTTTTGACCTCTAAATGGACACTAAGAAAAAATTATAGAGGTTCTTCGCATTATGATGCACATCCAAAAGCTCTTTATTAAGTACACAAATCACCTTGGAGGACTACCACCAAATCACTAGCCTCACCAACTCTTTCTTGATCTTTGCAAAGCTCATCGAGTCCTCTAGGCTAGCTAAAGATGCCTATAGAAGGGGTTGCTAATTCCATTTTCTCAAGAAAATACACCATAAAAAACTCCTCTAATATAAATCATCCGCAATCCTCCATCCGTTCATATTGATTATGCTTTCAACTAGATTAATCAAAATGACATTAGAATAATGAAAGATCATCCGAAATTAATGATCTAAGACTAACCTTGAGAGGAAGGGGTATCTATCTCTCATCATAATGTGTTTCCTAGCCATCAATCAACATTATAAGAACAAGGATAACAAAAAAAACTAAAACAATGAAACCAAAAATGAAGCATAAAAATGACAAGATCATTCTAAATTATTATAGCCTCTCTATACCACACAAATTAGATACTACTTGCATGAGACAAGGGGAACATATAACTAAAAAATAATTTAGATTAATATCATCACCAAAAATACACAAAAAGCAGAAATGGAGGAGGTACTCATTTGCAGAAGAGTCTATTCTGGTTCGAACGACAGTATGGATTGAGTCGTGCGTTTTACACCGTCGATTTTGCAATAAACGGCTGCGATTGACTAACCTGTCGCTAACACGCTGTACGAAAGGTCTGTTTTGGAGCCAGAGTAGCTTCAGCCTATAATGTAACCCTTTGACATGTTGAATTAGTCACTTGGCTGGCAAAAAGTTGGCTCTTGAACAACATCAGTTCACAATAAAATTAAAACCAACTATTGAAAAGAATGTAATTGAAATTCACATTAAGATTCAACCTCATCCGACACATTGTGAAAATTCAATTGTGACACAAACCATAACTTACAGAAATGAAAACTTGTAAAGGAAATGAAGGTGCAATCGCTTACAATTCAGGCATATTTGAATGCGCTAATCGAGATTTGTGTGTAGGCGTCAGTATTTTGCACCGATATTGATGATAAATCATTTCAGCATTTACGGTAAGATCTTAAAGTGCAGAGAAAATCTTCAAGTTAAACATATTGTCAATTCAAGCCGGAGAGATATGACTGTATCTTGCATTTGCAAGGAGATCTGAAAGTGCAGAGAAAATCTTCAAAAATAGATATTTGAGCGTACAATCGCCGAAAGCGTATATTAGAGTGAATTATTTGAGAAACAATATGTCGCATCACTGCTGCTATAAAGCTTTCAAAATTTCTCTAGTTTTATCAAAATCCAGATCAATCTGAGCTATATTTTCCTTTCCTGTGTGGCAGTTGAGTTCATGGGGTCAGCAAGGGTGAATAAATCTCGTCTTGTGCTCAGAAAATCACATCAAGAGGGAAATGGCCATAGAATCCAAATTTGGTATGGGTGGTTTGGGGAAAATATTTCTTTTCCAAAAAATTGGCATATAGGTTTCAAAACTTCGGAGTCTCCTAAAGCGGACATCTTCAATTGAATTAGAAGAAGGCGGACAACTATATGAAATTAAAAGAAGGAAATCTTTGTAGAGACTGAAAATTATCATATTTGCTTGGAAAATTATTATATCTTCTATTGCTGGAAGTAAAAAAAATCTTTGATTAGTTTGGATTACTCGCTTTGATATATTCTGATTTGCCATAAGCAACTCAACACCTTTGTGTTTTCTCATAGTATTCATGTTTTCTTTAAATAACTTCATAATAAATTCTTGTTGAATATCAATGTCTTCTTTTCTTTGACCGCTTCCTCAATCAAGGGAGAAACTTTGAGACCTTTACGTATTCACTGTTTAGTTTTCCTTTTTTCCGAGGCAGATTTAAACTTCATTCTAAACAAGCTCAGCTGGTAGCACAGCTTTGTCGCTATTACGCTTTTAATATTATTGAAAATAATATGAATTTCTAAATCGAATTACGAATCCATCTAAACATTTCAGAAAGGAATTCTTGATTACAGCCCCGAAGATGCAACCGATAATGCTTCATGTGACCAAAACCTTAAGTGTTTCTGAATACAGTCCAGACCACGCTTCGACTCCCAGCCGGTTCGGTAAGAATATTTCTGTGAAGTTTTGAAAATCTTTTCGTTTTTCTAGAATTTTTCTGTGAAAGTTTTGAAGATCTTTTCGTTTTCCTAGAATATTGCTGTAAAGTTTTCAAAATCTTTGCGTTTTTCAAGAAATAAAAGAATATTTTTATGAAAATTTGAAAATCTTTTGGATTTCTTACAACATACATTCTTCTATTTTTTATGATGAATTATAAAATTTGATCTAAAATTTTAAACATAAAAACATTTATACTATCAAATCCAAAAAAACAATAAATAATAATTTCAAAATCTTGCTGTGAAGTTTTCAAAAATCTTTGAGTTTTCTGGAAAAATTTGACTAATCTTTTAGATTTTCTATAATATAGATTCTTTCATTTTCTGATGGATCAAATGATCTAAAATTTTGAAGATAAAAATATTTATACAGTCAACTCTAGAAAAAACAGTAAACAACATTTTCAATATAAATTATCTTCCTTTATTTCAAGGAATTTATCATTCTTGGATATGAAGTTTTGGTCGAGGTAATAATATTTGCAGTAGTCACATGATCTTTTACAGGTTCTGGATTCTCGTTTCGGTCGTGAATGATCGTTTCTAAGTCCGTTGTCACAATTCTTTTTTCCAAATTTTGTTTAGAACATAAAAGCCTCTAAAAAATTTTGTTTCAGAAAAGATAAGGTTTAAAAAATGTCAAGTATCCTTCTCCATAGATTTTGTTCGATGCTGACAGTCATATTTTGTAGACTATGTACAGTTATTTGGTAGAACATATCAAATGTGATCTCAGTTCATATATATTAAGTTTTTATTTTTATGCTAAACATTCAGAGGTGACTGACATTCTCTAAACTTAATATGTTGCTTAGTGTGTGTGGTTTAAGTTTATCTATGTATTGTTGGATTGTGAAAGAAAGGATTTGAAAATTGTAAAGCAATGTGAAAACTTAGCATTGCATGTGGAAAAAGTGGTGCCTATAGTGGAACAATTTAATAAATTAGATGTCAAATGCATTGGTACTTAGCTTAATTAATGAATAATTTTAAAATTATTTTATTATTAGTTTGAGAATGATTTTTGTCTATTTTTTGATCTTCTATTTTATGTATGATTTGTACAAATTATTTTTATGTTTGTATATTTTTTCTTTCATATGCATATTTAAATATATTGTGCTTATGCTCTCTCATTTATCAAATTTATCTTGTTTACTTGCTATTTAGATGGACAATATTTTAAATACTATTAAAGGGTTATAAAAATTGGTAACGGAAGCACATTGTCTATTAGGTTATGCAATCTTAACTATTACTTTTTAATTATTATTTTTAAGCATTTTATTGTTAGATAGGAAAAGGAGAATTGACTAAAAAAATTATAGTTCAAGTAATTCACTATGTTATTAAGCTTTTGCTAGTTAGTGTAAAAATTTTCATATATGAGCATTTTTGAATCGTGTAGTATGTACTATTGATGTTTAATTAATGTTACAAGTTATAGTTGAAAAAATGTTGTATTTGGATTCTAAAGAGTTTTATTTGATTTAGGCAAATTCCAACAATTTAAGACACATCTTTTTGGATTGAACAAAATTCACTTTGTTTTTTGGTGGTGGGAATTTTTTCTTTAGTGAAGCTCAATTAGTCAATAGTTTTACACCAATCAAAAGTGATTATTATTTTTGTTTTCAAAATAAACTTGATTTTTATAACTTGTTAAGATTTATATTTTTAAACTTAATACATTGTACAAATTATTTATCTATATTATGATTGGTTTAAAAAGTTTGGTCTTATAGAAACAAATTTTTAAGAATAATAAATTAGAATATATTAAATCCTTGTCATTTTTATGAATTTGATAGCATCTAGATCAATATCAGATTTGCTTGCAATGCAATGGAATGCATTGTTTGCAATTGGTAAATGCTCTTCGAATTGATTGTATCTAAGTTCCAAGTGCTCATATTTATGAGATGAAAATTTGTGTGAAAGATGCTTGAAAGCTATTTTGTGTCTACACATTTCTAGATTATGAGGGAAAGGGTACAAAAAGTTGTAAAACAATGTGAAAATTTAGCATCACATGTGGAAAAGGTAGCCCGTATACTCAAGCAATTCAAGAAATTAGATGTGAAATACATGAGTACTTAGCTTAATAATTAAAGATATATTTTTTAAAAATTATTTTATTATTAGTTTGAGAATGATTTCTATCTATCTCTCCATCTTCTATTTTATGTATGATTTGTATATACATCTTAGGTTGATTATGTATTTGTAGATCATTTTTGCATTTGTAGGTTTTTTATTTCTTATGCATATTTGAGCATATTGTGCGTATGCTCTCTGATTTATCAAATTTGTATTGTTTACTTGCTATTTGGATGTACAATGTTTTAAATACTATTAGAGGGTTTTAAAAATTGGTAAGGGGGGCACTTTCTCTACTATGTTATTGTGAGATTTTGTCAAGATCAAGGGCACAATGAAAAACACACAAAAGAGAGACAATAGTTTGACAAGAACAAATTGTATTCTCATCAATACGCAAAAGTGATCAACTGGATTAACCAATACAATGAATATGGGTCTGCTTATATAGGCAAGGCCAAATGGATATGTGAGCACACAATCATGACGTGTGGCTCAACGAAAAACAAGGGTAGGTAAGAAAAAGTAGGGGTGGGTAGGAGAATTAATATAATATTCCACAAGAGGTGTATCACCCATCGAATGTGGAATGTAACAAGAAGATAAGACCACAAAAGGTGGAATTTCTCCTACAAGCTACATCCCTATGTGCACACTTCCCTAAGTGTCTCATATCCAAACTTTGATGAAATGCATTATCCTAAGTTATCCAAACTTTGATGAGATGCATTATCCTAAGTTAACTTAAGTAAAGTGTAATTATATCCTATAAGAATAAATAATTACACCAACAGTTATGCAATCTTAATTATTTCTTGCTAATTATTATTGGGGGATTAGACTAGGATTTTGCAGTTTAGGATAACTAATCAAACAATTAGACTATTAATTCAATTAGGAGAAATAGATGGAAGATGTTAGTTTAATTAAATAATGATATATTTAATTAATTGGATGATGGAGGGTATGTTAGAAGATAAGTCATGATTAATTATATAAATATAATTTATTGGATGAATTGGATGATGGAGGGAATGTTGAAGGCTAAGTCGATATATATATATATATATATATAAAGATCAAACATTGAATATAAATTCAATTTTTATTTTTAGATTGTAAGATTTGGGTAACCCCCCTATAAACTATAGTGCACAAGGTAAACTTTTTAATATGACTGGTGATGCTGGTACGACACACCCTCTAGTACCACATGGACTAGGAGGAGATTGGACCTCACGACCTTGTGCCTACCACAAGAAGTTCTTGTCAATTGAGCCAAGCCCCCAACCCATTTTAAAATTATTATAAATTTAATTAAAACAACTAAATATTTTGTGGGTTATACGTGGTTGACATATCCAATGTACACATACATATTGGATAAAATATTGGGGGTTCTATGAGAGCCTTTACTCAAAATACAAGAAAACAAAGATTATAATATAAGTGTAAGCTAAAGAAGAAAAGTCCCTAATCATATGTATGTGAAGATAGTTGAATAGACAAAACTAAACATGCATAACATGCTTAAGAAACGTAGAAAAACATACATTTGTCACAACCTGTTTTAGTTTGATTGTTTTATAGATCAATATATTATAATTATGACTCATTGTTTACACTTACATCATGTTACGCAATTGTTTTTATTAGACAAATAAAATGTCTATTTTTGTTTTCAATAGAATATCTCTTTTTGAAATTAAAATAAATAAATTACATAAAATTAATGATTGGTATTTCCAAAAATAAAATAAAAATCTCACACACATATATATTAAAGTTTTTTTTTTTTTAAATATACATTTAAAAATAAAGAATTTCAATTTCTTTATAACTAAAGTTAACTTTCTCATTAGTAAAATCTAAAAACTAAAATGTTTTTATTAAAACGATTTACTTATTTTATACTCACGGTTTTTGAAAATAGAGAAAAGCTACTCTATATTGTAATGCATGTTTTTAAGTAGAGTAAAAGTTTTGCAAGGTAAATACTTTATAAGAATAAAGCTACCGTATTAAGTGCTTAGTTTTTAAATTCATACATATTTATAATAAATATTTAATTACTAATTTACTAATAATAATTGTTAAAATCATAAATAATATATAATAATATATTATAACAAGTTTATAAATTTATATTTAAGACAATCTTATTAAAAATATATAAAATATAAAATTAACTAAGTTTCTATATTTATATAGAAAATAGAAACAGTTTTAAAAATTTATATTAAAACATTTTAAAAATTAGAAACAATTATATTTTAGCATGTCAATTATGACAAGTTTCTAAATTGATACTTAAGACAATCTTCTTAAGAATATTTTAAAAAATAAATTGACTAAGTTTCTATATTCATATAAGAAAATAGAAACTATTTTGAAAATTCATATTAAAATATTATTAATTAAAAACAATTATATCTTACTATTTTTCAAATAAATTTATATTTCATAATAAACATTCTAAAATAATATATTAACATTATACATTAAAAAATTATATAATATATATTATCTACTATAATTTTTTACGATTTATTAATAATTTGAAGTGTCAATGCATACGGTCCAAGAATTTTTTAAGTTGTCATATATGATCCAAAAGTGAAAAAGGACCATATAGCCTATCAAATTCCAAGCCTGCTTCTGAGCACTGGAAAATATTCAAGACCAGGAATGAGATTTTAAAATCTTTTCATGACAAAAGGAAACTGGTTTATTCAAAGTTTAGGAAATTTCCAAACCATTCTCCTTCAATGCATGAGATTGGGAATCCTCATACCCTATCCTTCACTCCTCCTTTCCCATATAATATTCCTCTGCTCTAGAAGAAAGTATTTCGTGGAAACTAAGTGTTGGCAGAAGCAAAACTTAGGAGAGGAACCAGTTTGGAAAGGGACCCCGAAATGGAAATCAATACAAGATTAATGAAGGAAAGAAGAGATGGACTCATAAGTATCAAGAATTCCCCAAGAAACATATAGATGCTAGAAATATCCATGAAACTACTTCTACGGACAAAGGGAAAGCAAACGTGGGATATGAAGAACAGGCGACGAGCTCACATACATGGAATTATACGGAGAGTGGGACAAGGGAAAAAAATTCTGAATTAATGGTGGAGGAGGAGGACATGAAAAAAGGTTGAATATTACCTTATCAAAGTCCTTTCTCTCTCTCAGATAGCTGACATTCAACTTCGAGCTATCGTCTGTAAGTTTTGGCAATTCTCAATAGAAAAGAAAAATCTATTTCAATGGGTATTAGAATAAGTATCGAAAATTGGGCTGGTGTTTTCTTTGACGTTTTGCTGATTGATAATGGAAATGGGTTTTTTATTTCTCTTTTTGATTCTAAGGAAAGTAGAGACATCGTTTTTAAAACAAAATCATGGTTTTATAAAAGCTATGGTCTGCATATACAAATGTGGCAACCCAATTTCGACCCTAATTTTGTCATTATAAAATTTATTCCATTTTGGATTCATCTTCAGAGTCTACCTCTAGTATATAGAGAAATTGAGATCATAGAGGCAATAGGTAATCTTGTGGGAATTTTCTTAAAGGTAGATTTTACCTTCTTTGAAAACCCTAACCCATCAATTAGAATCTGTTTGCTCATGGATACCTCTAAGAAATTTTCTTCCTCCTTGAAGATCAATTTAAAAAATGGTGGTTGGGTTCAAAAGGTCTATTTGAAGAACCCTATATAGTTTGTGAGAATTGTCATTTGTTAGATCATTTAACCTCCTCTTTCCTAGATTTTGGAAGCTATTCTAGATTGGAAAAAAGTTCTTCAATCATTGAGGATACACGTTAGTCTTCATTTTTTCCTTCAACTGAGGATAGGCCCACATTTTCAGACTTATTCCTGGAGATCTACCCTACTTGTTTTCAAAATAATATTTATAAATCTAATCATGGAGATTCAGAATCAAGTGGGAGGAAGGACTCTTTGATGGAAATAGAGGAAGACTTTCAAAGATGGTTTGAAAACTCCAAGAAAAGATTATAGAGGAAATTGTTGATCAAGTATTAAACGAAGATCGGGTGCTAAGTATAGATTTTAGAGGTTTAGACTAGATCTTACCTTCTCAACTAGAGATATCTGCAGAGTCAATGCAGTCCTATGAGAATATGATTCTAGATCAAAGGAGAAGCCAGATTTCTTTAATTCCATTACTTAAAATAAAATGTTGTGAGATTGAATATCCAGCTCCTTTTTATTTTTCAACTTCAAAGGAATGATAGGAACAAGTAGTGAGGAATTTGGGCACAATCAATGAGGAGTCAAGATTAAAAAAACAGATGGAAATTGCTTTCAAACACTCTTATCTACATCCTAGACTGTTAGATGTCTATAATTCTTTTGAGAACAATAAGTCCTTGGAAAGCAATGTTTATGTTCAAGACAAGGTAATTCAACAATTAGGTTTGGATTTGCTCAAGATTGGAAGAGGCTATGTCCTTCAGATAAGTCAAAAGAAAATTGGGGCATTAAATGACTATTGGCATTTTAGAAAATTTAAAGAAAGCGTTCATTTTTTAAGGTTAAAAATGGGACAATCTCTCCTAAAAGATTTTTAAATAACTTTAGAGAGTTCTAATATGTTTTTTCCAAAAGCCCTTCAAGAGGAGGTAAAATATTCTCAGAACATAGTGATAGATCCTTATAATGGAGAAACTAAGTATTCTACTCCCATTAGATCTAAATGAGGAAGACCAACGGCTAGTTCTATAAAACCAAGAGAAAAACCAAAAGGGGACAAGAATTCATTTTTTTCAATTGTTCAGAGTCTAAAATCATATAGAAGAAGATCAATGAGACCTATGGGGAAAAAATATTAAAGGTTCTAAGTCAATGCTAATGAAGAAACTTTTTGCATTGTCTTCATTGGTTTATCGAGATAAGGAAGAATTGAATTCAACTTCTACAGATTCCACAATCCAACAAAAGGGTTTAAACTTATTAGATATAGAAGACCCAATCCCTCTTCAATTCTTTCTTTCCCTTGGATCTCATTATTAGAGGAATCTATATCCCATGCTCCTCTAATTGAGGAATTGGTTGTAGTTTGTGATTTCTTAGGTATATCAAAACCATAGAAAGGAGAAAGTGAAGATTCTTGGATTGAGAAACAACAATTAATCTAGAAGATATTAAATCTAGAGGATTCTAAAGTGGACGAGAGTGGATTAATTGAATTTGATCCTATTCTCATGGGACTCTTAATAGATAAAAGAGAAAATGAGCCTCTTTGTCTTCTTGAGAATCTTTCTAGAAAATTAAAACCAGACTATGGACAATCTCTAGGTAGTAGGAGAGACAGAAAATATTCATCAGATTTAAGGTCTATTGATGGTGAAGACAAGAATCAACTCAAAATAACTTCCTTATGGAGCAAAGGGAGGGGGAATTCCCCTGTATTGGATTTATGAAGATAATTTTGTGGAATGTAAGGGACCTGAATGCCTTAAAAAAATAATGCCTAGTTATATGTTGTATCAAAGCCTCAAAACCATAAGTGGTTTTGCTCCAAGAAACCAAACTGAATAAAGAGCACATTAAACATTTCACTAATAAACTAGGATATTGGGAAGTGGAATTTTTTGAAGCTGGTCTTCTAATTTCATTTTTCTTCAAACAATCACTCGATAGAAGGTTTGATGTCTAGTCTTTAGGAAGAGATAAAAATAATAATTTTCAATGTTTATGGACCGTTGCAAAACAATCAAAAGTTAGCCTTATGGAGGGATTTGGAAAAGATTCTTCAATTTGTCCCTTAGAACAATGTGGTGCTAGGAGGATTTTAGTGCTTTCCTTTATCTCTCAGAGAAATTTGGAAGTATCTAGAAGGAAAAACGATCTCAAACTGACTTTCGAGAATGGGCTACAAGAAGAATCTAATGGACATTGTTTTGGAAAATGGAGTTTTTACCTAGAACAATAGAAGACTATAGATTTTTCTTCAAAGGGGATCTTTCCTTAACTTTTTTTCATTAAAATTTTTAATATTTCCTGTTTTGGGGTGAGATAATCAACCGATTTAGTTAGAATCTCTAGTGATAAGAAACCCTCAAATTATCAATTTAATTTTGAAATAATGTGGATGAGAGACTGGTGCTTTATTCAATTGGCCGAAAAATGTTGGAAGGCTACAAGGTTTGAAGGATCCGAACTATTCTGTTTAATCTCCAAATTGAAAATGATCAAACAAAATCTCTTTAAATGGAATAAAGAGAAGTTTCTAAATATTTTTTAAGTTAAGTTAAGAGTGGAAGAAGAAATGGAGCTTTTAAACAGATAGGTTATTGAACATGGAATGGATCAAAACATGTATACAAAAGAGAAGGAGATTCTCCATGAATATGAAGAAATTCTTAGCAAAAGAGGAAACCTTGAACATGGGATGGATTAGAACATGTATATAAAAGAGAAGGAGATTCTCCATGAATAGGGAGAAATTCTTAGCAAAAGAGGAAACCTTTGGGAGACAAAAATCTAGGGATTTTTGGCTCTCTGAGGGTGATATAAATTTTTAAAAAATCATAATAGTACTAAACAAAGAAGAGCAATCAAAAAACTCTTGAAGATTAAAGTTGAGAAAGGAGTTATGGTCGAAGATCCTATTGCTATCTCAGAAAAAAATAGTATCCTTTTCAGATATCTTAAACAATTGGGATAGTTTGGATTGGGATCTCATAAAAAGTTACTAAAGAATATTCCAAGCATCATTTCAACAAACGATAATAAAATTCTTAACAATAAATTTTCAAAACAAGAAGTAGAATCTGCTCTCAATCAACTTCATCTAGACAAATCTCTAGGCCCAGATGGATTCCCTACCTATTTTTTCAAAAATGTTAGTCTGTCATAGGGATTGAGTTAACTCAGGCCTTAGAGGAAGCAAGGAATTCAGGAAGATTTTTTAAGGAGATCAATAATACCTTCATTGCCTTAATTCCTAAGAGAGAAAAGTCTCTCAAATTGGATGAATTTAGGCCCATTTATCTTTGCAACACTATTTATAAGATTTTGTTAAAAGTATTAGCTAATAGACTGAAGAAAATTCTTCCATCTATAATTTTAGAAGAACAAACATTATTTGTACTGAGAAGATATATATTGGATTGGGTTATCATTGCTCAAGAAGCCATTCATTCTATCCAAAATAATAAGAATCCAAGTATATATGCTTATCAAATTGGATATAAGTAAGGCATATGATAAAGTTGGGTGAAGGTTTTTATGTAAATGTTTAGAGGTCTTTGGTCTTTCTAAAAGGTGGATTAATTTAATCTATTATTGTATTTCAACTCCATTCTTTTTAGTTTTAATTAATTGATCTCCTCAAGGTTTCTTTGATTCCTCTAGAAGTCTTCGGTAGGGAGATCCCATCTCCCCCTTCCTCTTCATTATTATGGCTAAATCTTTGGGCATATCTTTTTATAAATTCCAACATGATGGTCTAATAAGAGGCATCAAAATCTCTAATTTAGTTAGGGCTATCACTCATCAACAATTTGCAGATGATACTATGTTATTCGGTCATGCTGATAAAAGAGAAGCAATTAAATTCAAGAAAATTCTTAGAGTATATGCTAAATCTTGTGGTCAACAGGTAAACCAAGAAAAATTAGAAGTTTTCTTTTTTAATGTGAAGCCGAGGATAGAGCAACAAATTTTAGCTCTATTGAGATTTAAGGAAGGGAAACTTCAATGTTTGTATCTAGGCCTGCCCTTAGATTTGGGATTGCGATAAACTAAAGTAGGGGACCCAAAGGGAGAAAGGATCGATAAAAAAATGGATTCCTAGAAAACAAAATGGCTCTCTTGGGTAGGAAGAATAATTATGCTAAAAGTAGTCCTCTCAACAATTCACATTTACCTTATGTCTTGTCTATCTCTTTCAATTGGAGCAAACTCAAAATTACTGAAGAAAATGAGATCTTTATTTCTAAAAAAAAAATGAATTTAATAGCATGGGAAAATATTTGCAAACCCAAAATGTTGGAGGGAGTTGGATTGAGGAATCACTGGGTAGGAAGAATAATTATGCTAAAAGTAGTCCTCTCAACAATTCACATTTACCTTATGTCTTGTCTATCTCTTTCAATTGGAGCAAACTCAAAATTACTGAAGAAAATGAGATCTTTATTTCTAAAAAAAAAATGAATTTAATAGCATGGGAAAATATTTGCAAACCCAAAATGTTGGAGGGAGTTGGATTGAGGAATCACTGGGTAGGAAGAATAATTATGCTAAAAGTAGTCCTCTCAACAATTCACATTTACCTTATGTCTTGTTTATCTCTTTCAATTTGAGCAAACTCAAAATTACTGAAGAAAATGAGATCTTTATTTCTGAAAAAAAAAGAATGAATTTAATAGCATGGGAAAATATTTGCAGACCCAAAATGTTGGAGGGAGTTGGATTGAGGAATCACTTATGAAAAAATAAAGCTTTAGGAGAAAAATTAGTTTGGAAAATCTATAAGGATTCCAATTGGAAATGGGTTAGAATTATCAAGGGAAAATATTTGGATGATATGAGTTTGGAAATCATTTTCAGAGTCCAAAATCCTCCAAAAGGTTTTGGGATTTGAAATTTTATTCTAAATCATAGGAATCTTATAATAGATCAGATCTCATGGAATGTCAAGGATGGTGGTAAAGCTCTGTTTTGGTCAAATTCATGGGGTGGATACTTGGCTTTGGACAAATTGATGGGGTAGAATAATCTCAAGGCCATAATAGAAAGTAGGTGGGGTATTTTTTTGAAAGACTACATGGAGTTGGCAGATGGGAATTCTCCATTGGGTTGGAAATGGAAAAGATTTGAGGACTTACCAGTAGATAGAACATAAATTAAAACTTTGATTGATGTATTACAACAAAGATCTTTAGTATTGAGCATTGGATCAGACTCGATCATTTGGACTGGGGCAAATCCAGGATGTTATAAATCAAAAGATGGTTATAACCCAATAATTGAAAAATAAATTTTTGAGAGAACTAAAGTTTTTGTTTCTCTTTGTTGGGATAAAAGATGCCTCCCTAAAGTGGGTTATTTTGCTTGGGCTACTTTGCATTTTTGCAGGGTAGAATACTAACAATAGAATGGTTTAAGACGCTAGGCTATGCAAGCCCATCTATTTGTGTTCGATGTGAGAATGATGAAGAATCAATAAATCATATATTATTGTCTTGTCCCTTTGCTTGTAAATGTTGGCAATGGCTCTGCACTAAACTAGGTTGGATGTTAGCTTTGTCGAATGATATTTTAAGTTTATTTAAAAGTTGGCTCAATCCTTATTCATTTAATCATTTTAATTCATAATGGATTTCTTCTCCATTAGTTTTAATCTGAGAGATTTAGAAGGAAAGAAGCAAAAGAATTTTCCAAGAGGAAAAATTGTCATGGGAGAATTTCATCAATAAACTAGAAGCGACCATAGTGAAAGTACTTAACAATAGACTTTCATCTCATAAGTCAAAAAAGTCTCAATTTTCAAGTCGGGATAACAAAATGGAGGGTAATTGGTTTGGTTTGAAAACTCCTTCCTTTATTGGGAAAGGGGGTGAGAAATCATTAAAAGAAAGAGCAATGATTGTATGGACTCTTCCAAAAGAAGGATGGTTCAAACTAAATTTTGATGGGGCCTCTAAAAGAAATCTTGGAGCCTCAGGAGCAAGATGCATAATTCACTCTTCTAATGAAGTGGTAGAAGCCAAACAAGCTAAAGTATTAGCAGAGGATAATAATAATGTCACAAAAATTCAAGCTGCTATTGAAGGATTAGCACTTTGTAGGGATCTTGGTCTTAAGAAAGTGGAAATTGAAGGAGACTCAACTATAATTATCATTGCTTTAAGGATTGGTAATACCCCAAATTGGATACTTAGCTCTTTTATAAGCAGGGCTATTGAATTTTTAAAATATTTAGATGCTTACACCATTAATCATGTTTTTAGAGAAGCTAATGGTATGGCAAACCAATTACCAAAGAGGGGAGCAGATGGTTTCAATGAGAAAGATATTAGAGCTCCAAAATCCTCGAAGATAAGAGATCTAGTATTAGAGTGATCTAGATTTTTTTGCCAGAATTTTTGAATTATTGGTTCAATGGATAGATTCAACAAATTTTGGTGGGATTAGTGTCCTCTCTTAGGAACTCATTATTAAAAATGGGGGAAAATAATTTGGTTGTCATTTTTCTCGATTTTCTTATCAGCCTCAGAAGAAGTAGTTGATGTGAAACATAGCATTAAAGTTTTCAATGACTAGATTTTTCCTAGTGTAAAGGTCAGTTGCTTCGATAAGTGGAGGCTTGATTTCCAAACTATGGATGATGTCCTTGTGCATTGAAGCATTAAATAATTAATTTGTTAAATGATGAATTCAGATGATCTATCATTTAACTTGACAAAAATCTTTGTCAGTTGCTTGGATAAGTGGTGGCTTGTTTTTCAAAATGAGGTTGCTGCTTTTCTTGGATGGGGCTTTAATTGAAAATTTGTCATAAAATGAATTTTCAAGATATAGCATTGAATTCAACATAGATCCTTTCTATAATGGTGGTGGAGGTGTTAAACTCAACTTTTTAACTTAGTTGGACTCTAAATATGGCACAAATATAGTATGGGGTGGTTGAGCAAAAACTTAGTAATTCAAGACGGGCGCCTCCTCTAAATTTGTCTTCAATGTTGCATTTATTAGAAAGGAAGAAGCATTTATTAGCAAGAACTTGTCAGATCAATTCACCTCGAGTTTTGTCTTTCCTTTGGGCCTTTTTCTAGGATCAAATGTCCTTTAGCTTCTCCAACAAGCATCCTACCGTTTTCATTCTTCTTCTTCTATCTACCAAAATTTAAGCTGGAATATTTGTCTTTTGAGGTTTTTGTTTTTGCAGGTTTGGGAAAGAGGTGCAAAGGTCATGTATTCTCTCATTAGGATTATTTCCTCCAAAAGATAGATGGCATTCATTGGAGAAATCAAAGACAAAAGAATGAAGGAGGTGATGAATGCATCACATTTTGTCATAGTAAGGGTTGTTAAATGCATTCTGGGAGATGAATTCCTCAGAACTAAACACAAATACAGGGTGAATATGGAGATACTAGCAGTGTTTGTAGCCACCCTTCTTCATTTCGGTATGTCGAAAAACAAAACTAAAGAATTATGTACGAAGGTTTTTAAGACATATATGCTAGGAGGTTTGAGCAATGTTTTGTGAAACATAGATGAAAATCTCACAATTCCGCTGCCTATGGACTATATGGTTACGATTAGAAATGGCAAACCTCCTCCAAGGTTTCCCATTTTATATATAGAGGATGAGAAGCCTTTTAAAGAAAGAAAATTTGATATCAAGGAATTTGCAAATTTCCTTTGTTCTCTCTTTCGATTATAAAAAATCTCATATCAAAATTGGATAATGAAGTATTTCAATATGAATGGCTTATATTCAATTGCTTCTGAAAAAAGATTGGAAGAATGGAAAACAGACCTAAAATATCTCATGGCTCATCTTGGTCCAGAACCTGTGGAAGTGACAAAATGCTTTCCTCCTCCAGAACTAGCATGGATTGTCCCACAAATACCAATGATTGTTCATCTGGTGGATACTTTGCCTACTCCAGGCCCTTCTTCTCTTGCTCAATGACCTTCATGACTCTACATAGAGAAAGATGCTTCATGGCCGAGTTTGGACAAATTTATCTCAAAATACTTAGATTAAATAGTATTAGTTTTAATCCTCTTTCATATTTTCTGGTTTTCTAAACAGATTGTAAATTTTGAGGACTTTTGGTTTATGCCCTAGATAGCTTTTGGCATGATTGGACATGGTTTAGATTATGGTTATCTTTTTCAAATTGGATAAAACTTTTATTATGTATTTACTACTTTTATTAAATATAATTGGCTTCGGTTCTTGGATGATAAAAAAAAAGATACGCAAGTGAAATATTTGGACTCCCAATTGCATTAATTTTGGCATTAAATTCTTTCATGTATTATCCTGCAAGTTAGACATGTGTAGTAGCTATAGGATTGAAGATTTCAAGATTTTTATTTATGGACCTTATCCTTTTTCAAACCTCATCTAGTTATTAATATGTTGCATTCACTTATCGATGACTCATATTTATTTTTACAAAAGTCCATATACAACTCATGTCCAATAATGCACATGGATAATGATCTTAATTTATGCACCACCTTATATATTTGGGTCAGCCTTAAACCACACACACTAAGCAACATATTAAGTCTAGAGGATGTTAGTCAATTATGAGTGTTTAACACTTTTAAGCCTAGACGTGTATTCTTAGTGTGACACCCCCCCCAACCCCAACACACACACACACACACACACACACACACACACACACATATATATATACACATACATAGATACATATATACATATATACATATATATACATGTCTATATGTATGTATGTATGTATTTACATTTATGTATATATGTATGTATATATTTATATACATACATATATATGCATCTATACATATATATATGTATAGATATGTATATATATGTATATATGTATCTATGTATGTGTATATATATACATATATATACATACATATATATATATGTATATATATGTATATGTATATGTATACGTATACGTATACGTATATGTATACATATACATATACATATATATGTATCATATATATGTATATGTATATGTATATGTATATATAAATATACATATGTATATGTATATATACATATACATATATACATATGTATATATGTATATGTATGTATATGTAGTACCCCTAGCCTATTTCTAACCTTGGTTAATCTTGATTAGTTTATCGTATTATTATGTGGTAGTCAGATGTTGATTTAACGCATAGCTATTGATGTGATTTTCTCACTAGTTATGTGCAAGTATTCAGTGTTCCTATTTCGTGGTATTACATCGAGCTAACGCTTTCAGTAAATTTTATATATGTATGCATGTATGATCGTTGGTTGCAGGAGATTTCAGGTACGAAGTCGCATGAGTGCGAGGTTCGTCGTCACCTGGTTTTGCAGGTTTGAGCATACCTTTTTATCCTTAGAGTTGGATTAGGTGGTCGTAAGACCCTAGTCGACCTTAGTCGTGCTCTAGTGAGCATCGCCAGTCGTCGTCGGTAATCCCTTGTTGGTTTGGGTTGCAAGTCGTCTGTTTGGTTGACTTTCTCGGTTTGCGTGCCTGGTGTGTTTGGTTAATTGATGAATTAGTCCTTAGTAATTATCGTGATTAAATATGCGTGAGTGCATTGATGATTAATGGATTAATTAATTTGGTTTCCGTTATGTGATTTTCGTTGTTAATGAATTGCCTGTTTTAAATTGGAAGCAAATTTGATTTAATGATTGAATTGGAATATTTAATGCATTATAATTATGCTGTTGAAAAGAACGTTTTAGATTTTTATCGCCATAGAATTAATTGTGTTCTGTTGGCTTATTTGAATTGAAAGGTTAAATTTGTTTAAATGAGGAAATCGAATTTTTAATTGAAAAAGCAAGTTGTATTGTTGAAAAGAATTAAATTCTATGAATTATTTTGTAAATAAAAGATTTTATTCCAAAAATGGAATTTTTGGGTCAACTCCTCCATATTACCCAAATTTGGGGATATTGGAAGGATGGACAATTTGGGAGAAGATTTTGGGGAATCTGACAGGTGGGCTCTCATTCAGCCATTCCAGGATTGCGTATTCAGGTAGGATTCCGAATTTGTTATTGGAAAACCAATTGATTGTCCATTTGAATTTGGCTGGAAACTTTCTTATTCCTCATTGCTGTATGGTGTTGAAAACCCCTGATTGTGTTCGGAATGGATGAATTCCATCAAGAATCTGGATGCCAAAACTGATTTCATTGAAAACGGATTTGTATTAAATCGTATTTATTTTTAAAATCGAAATTTCTTTTCAATTTCGTGCTGGGCGTTTGTGATATTATTGGACTGTGTGGTTTTTAAAAATAAAGAAAAATATATATATCTTTTTCGAACTGTGTTTATTTGGGGAAATGAAAACGTTGATTTCAACATTAACTGTGTGTTCTAATCTAAATTTTATAACGTTTTTGTTTCACGCCGAGCTGGGCGTTTCGCATGAATTTATCGAGCCGGGCTTTTGTTCTACCCCCGGACTGTGCGTTTTAATGGTTTAACTGTGTTTTGGGGTTGGAGGCGGGGAGCGGAGCTCCCCCGCTCCTCCTCCCCCCTCCCCCGCACGCTAACCTGGTGCCTCCCCCCTTTCCCCTTCGCTGGCTGTAAAGACCAGGCCGCGGCACACTGCGGTGGCCGCAGGGCCGCGGTGGCCGCAGGGCGCCGCGACCTGCGGGCACCGCAGGGCGCCGCCGCCTGGTCATGTGAGCGACGCTGAGCTAGGGTTAGGGCACGGCCCTTCCCAGCTCGCTCGCCATTTTAAAAAAAAAAAAATATAAAAGCAATTCTTTCCTTTCAATAAAAGAACATGGTGTTA
The DNA here is from genome assembly GCF_030272615.1 of Cryptomeria japonica. NCBI lineage: Eukaryota > Viridiplantae > Streptophyta > Pinopsida > Cupressales > Cupressaceae > Cryptomeria > Cryptomeria japonica. The sequence goes on along the minus strand of NC_081410.1, from coordinate 115,000,846 downwards.
TTTAAATGCGATTTTAATTTTCAACGTAGTTTAAAAAAAAAAAGAAACGTAGTTTGTTTTTTTTTAACGTTGTTTTAAGTGTGTTTTAATGTTAGTGTTAGTTCATTCTTAGATAGGATTAAAGGCGGAATATCATGCTAAATGCTAAATTGGTATTGACTAATTTTATAATGGAGTTATAGATTAAGCATTATTCTACTCCATTTCGTGACTTATGCCCCTTTCCTGAATAAGTTCTAAACGGTGAAACTTTGCAATTGTATATTATTGATTACTTTCTGATTGATCTTGGATTAATTAGTTAGTATCTTACCTCCTAGCTGAGTTGAACATTTGGCTAATTAAGGTAATATTGTCTAAAGATAATGAAGAATAGTATGTTATTGGAAATGATTATCTCCTTGTAGACTCTCGTTTTATAATTATATCTCCGTGATCCGTATAGTGCATCTGGGTTTGGAAAATATGAAACTGTAGAGATTGATTTTGAACGAGTATGGCTATGACGTTTTGATTTGGAGATTAAATATCTTATTTTAGTCGATTAATGGTTGTCTGAATTTTATTATTTGAATTGGTTAAAACTCATTACGGCTTAAATTGCCTGTTCAATGCTTGAACCTTAGGAGTTAGAAAACCAAGAACAACGTATCCCCAGTTGAGGTAGATAACTGAAATCTGATTTGGATCTTGTAGAAAACTTGATCGCCTTGTAATGTTAAATCAATTTGAGGAATATTCTCTTTTCTGATTTCCGTCTTGCGAGTTTAATTTCTGTATTCGCCTTTAATTATGAAATGGCATGCTTTGCTTTGTTGGTAGGACCCTGTCGTACGGATGGTTTGGTGTTCCTGTTTCAGTCCTCGAATTTTGAGTTGACTATGGATTGTGATGTTATCTTAGTTGGTTAAATCCTCTTTGAGTGAGTCGAATAATGATTCGTGGTTAACCTTAGTTGTCAGTCTCTAGTTAGAGTACCGTCAGTAAGTGATTACTTTTGAGTCGTGTTTGACCAGATGAATGTTTCTCTCTTCTTGAACTCCGTTCGTCTGACCATGTGTATTCCTTGGTTTGAGTTCGTCTGAGTTAGTCTAGTGTCGTATGGGACAGTGGCTTTCGATTGGGGGCAGCGCCCAAAGTGGCTGCTGGATAACCCGTCGAAAGTGAGTCTAATAAGTGATAACCTAAGTAGATTAGAAAATAATCTCTAAATAAGATAATGTGCCTCACACATGGGACGAATGCTATCATAGATTCGGCATGCTGTGAGAAGGCCTGAAATGGCAAACTACCTTCCTTGTCATCACGAGAGGATGTGTGGGTCCACATGAGGCTTGGATGGGCCGGAAGTTCGGATTAGGTTGCCAGGGTTACCAGTGTATGGGCCGGGACCTATGAAGACTTGCCATGGTATCCATACCAGGTCGTGTGATGACACTTGTCCCTACGTTCGCTAGTGGGTGTCGTTTTGTCCCGTTTAGAGTACCTTTGTGAGTCGTCCTTTTTGTCTCTGCCCTTGTGAGTGTCGGTTTAATGTTAGACCCTTGGGTGGTGATGGTTCAGTTTTATGGATGCTCTCATGGACTCCTATGTTATTAGCTTGATTATGTTCAGCTGGATCCTGTTCTTCTTAAGGATCGTTTATGTATTTATGGACCGATGTGGTCATCTGTATATTATTTATGTATCGCCTTGATGGCTGGATTGTATGGTGTAACCTTTTGTACTCTTAACCTTATTATTTATCAGAGGGGGTCTTGCAGTTGAGCAGACCCGGAGATGTAGCCCATTAGGGGTGAACTCCGAGATCATTATGGTGTTATGTGGTGTATTCTCTTATGTTCCTTTATTCAGCTTTATCATGTATGTTTAGTTTATGTTGGAATGGTTAAGTGGATAATGGAATTAACTCTAAATGCTTATATTCAGTTCTATCTTGAATGCCTTGTTGATCGAATGCATAATTGGTTGAGATGCGATTTATCGTAATGCATGTGTGAAATCGTCATTATAATGCAATAAGTTGGTATATGAATGAATGTAACTTAGAGTAATGAATTATACTCAGTTGTTGTTAAGAAATTAAATATGCTTGGAAAGATCTCTTATGTTATGATGAAATCCTAGTGTATTAGAATGTTATATGTATGGTTTGTAATTTTAAATGAAAAGATTGAATGAAGTTTATGAATGGATCTTAAATGATGAATCTTGCTTGTGATTTATATTTCCGTCCTTTGAAGGAAGTTTATCCTGATAATGAATTACCTCGTTATTAAGATATTTAGCTTATTGGATTAATGGTGTGAGTGAAATGAATTTTGAAATTAAGTTATCTCGTTGGGAAACTCTTTAGGAGTTAGTTGAAGTCTTCCGCTATGTAATCTGAATCTTTGTTATCATGTTGCATCTTATGTGTTGTAACTTTAAAAAAAAAAAATTTTGCACTCCATTCTTGTGTTATTTTGGCTTATCCCTTCGGGGTTTCCTGGCGGGGCATTACATTTGGTATCAGAGCCCATGTTGCAAACATTGGGATCTCTGGTGTCGCGTGTGCCCTCCATTTGTGTGAGGTGTATCGACCTTATGTGTATGCTTGTCCTCCTTTGCATGTGAGTGATTGAGCAGACCTTAGCTGGTGTGTAACGTGTGTGTTCACACATTGTTTTCGCCTTCTTGATGTTGGTGTTTGAGTGCTTACTGATGTCTTGGTCTACGATTACTCTTATTTTGAAAGAGAGTCGTATGTACCTCCCTTATTGAGTGTTGTACTCTTTAGACTAATCCAATTGGGTTGGTCCGTGCTTGTCTTGAATCTGAAAGTGCGAATTGTGTTGTTTAAGATTATGATCTAGCTTAATGTTGTCCACTTGAAGGACTAGTATGGCAATTATGAATGCTTATTTTGTAGAAAATTAAACGATCATCACCATTTCTCTCTTTCTTTCTGGAAATTTAAATGATTAGGATATGTGTAATTATCTTTGATTTGAGTTTCTTGTTTGCAAGAGAGCAAAGGGTGTGACTTCTTGAGCCCTTGTGCGAGCCTTATGTCGCTTATGCTTTTAGATTATTAAAGGGCTATGGGTTTAAAATTTGTTTTGGTTATTGGGAGAAAACTGTATGTGTATGTTTAAGGAATTCTCCATGTGTGTCTGGTAGGAGTAGCATGATTAAAATTCTACCTTAGTAAGGTGCATTGATATGCGAATAGTTGAAGTATGTGAAACTGCTTGATTGGTAGAAGAAGTGTTAAAAAGAGCATGTTATTGTAGCTTCGAGAGAGTATTAATGTACTCCCTGAAAGATTGTATTATGTGTTTTCCGAAAGATTGTTTTCTGTGTTTCATTAAACCAGTTTGATTGAAGATTCGTTTTATCAAGTGCTCCATTGAACTCGCTTTTGGGTATGTAGAATTACCTTAATGTGTTTAGAAAGTGCGAATGAAAAGCTTGTTTGATGTGCGTGCATTAATATGTTTTAATTGGATAATAGCTCCTTGCTTATCTTGGATCGTAATATGATCTTCTAATAGGTTGCAAATTACGACATGTGTCTATATTGTATTATCATTAAGTGAGTGTTCTTATGAGGTCTTGCATTATCGAAAAGATTGCTTCTCTTGATCTCTGTTTGGTTTGGAAAACTAGAACCTCCTGTTGCAACCAAGATTAATGGAAATGTTTGTTAGGTTGATTGTCATCCTTCTTAACGGTAGCGAAATGAAAACCGTGTAATTGAAATGATAGGCTTATAGTGAGAAATTTAATATTATAGCGTGATCTTGATTGATCTTGTGTTTCTGTAGGAAATAGTTTGGCTATCAAACTCTTTTTCCCTTCTCTTTGCCTAATCATGAGATTTTTAGAAATGATATTAAGAATGCATTGATTTAAATATAATGTTTATAAAACATGTGAAATTGTGTGTTTGCTTTTGGCTTCATAGTGATAGATGAAAGTCTTAAGCTTTAGAAGTGAATTTGCTTAGCTAGTAATTTAGTTATGAATGCTTAGTAAGATTCGAGAAAGATGTAGGAATAATGTTATTTCCTTATATAATTGTGAATTGTAATAATTTCAGTACATGAATCTAGAGTAAACTCGATTCAGTTATGTATATAGAAAGCATAATTGGAATCTTCCTCGTATAGATGTTAGCGTACTGAAAAGTACTCCCCGTAATGTGACTAAACCAGTGCTGGTGTATTTGTGTGTATTGTAAGAAACCAGTGCTTATATTATGTGCCCATGGATTGGTGAAGTAATCAACCATGGAGAATATGTTGTTTATGAGTATGGGAAACCATACTGTTTATGTAATGTTGCTTATTTGTTCCCTACTGAGTACTAAACCTCGGGTTGTGGGTAACTCAGTATGTTAAGGGGTAGTATTCGAAGCGACCGTTCCTTGAATAGTATGGATTGGCGTGCGAGTAATGTCGACGCGAAGCGACTTTAGCTTCTCTACTTCGAGGAATGATATAGTTGTACTACTAAACTGTATCAAGGTGTACTCAATACTTTCCCTTTGATGAACCTATTTATAGGTTTATGTGTGTCAGCCTATTCTCTTCCTTATCTGAGCATATAGATGGTAGTTTTGTGCACATTGTTGGATTCTATTGGAGTATCTGTTGCCTTGTCTTCTTGAGAGGTGTGTTATTGTTCTTACATAAGTTGCCAACTGGCCTGTGTTGGTAGACTTGTGGGTGGACCAGAGTCATGTATACCTCTGACTTACGGCGAGTATCCTTCTAGATACGTCGCTATGCGGGATGTGACTTGCGCGTGCTTTTTCCGCGAGGTGCACTACCATGCGGGATACGTCCATTGTGTGTTTTCTCCACTTGGGGTATTGCCATGCCACGTGACGACGTGATGCGGGGTGATGTCGAGGTGCATACCGCCATGCCATGTGGATAGTGTGACTATGTCGCACCACATGATGAGCTACTGCAATAGCTAGTCAGTTGTTCCTTCCTTCCTCGTTGGTGGCTAGATGCTAGTCACACAGTGATGTTACGTGCAGTTGTGATATTCTTTATATTTCTTTGGGGATCAGCAATTTATTTTACTTTGACTTCGAAGGTTTAGCCACGATCTTGTGATCTTTTGCGCTTTGATTTGGTGTTGAAATTCCGGATTATTTTCTTACCTTACTGTTGGAATTGAGGATTTATTATCTTTATTCTTCTGTTCTTTGGTGGCTGAACTGGTTTATCTTTATTGTTTTCGGATGCTGATCTTGTGTCGAAATGTGAAATTCCTCTCCAAGGACGTATGATACGGAATTGGTAGAGTGTGTGCGAGGAAGTTGTTATAGGGAACCGTGAGGATGGGGGTATGTGAGGCTGTGATGCAGCTAGTATCCACTACCTACCTATGTGTGGTGACTATCTCTTGGAGGCTAACCACCTTGTACAACAAGGGATATTCACAAAGGTCTTGTATGGAAGGTAGCACCGCTATGGTGTGCCTAGCACCATCGAGCCTTTGAGCGAGATATTGGATATTTATGATCATATTGTTGTTATGAGATCAGGCATAGAGATGCTGATCGTGCATGTTATCATTGACCGAGCATTAGACATGCTCACATGTGGCCTTTTCTGTTATGCATTCCAGTTATGTGGATGGTTATTATTGGTATCATGGAGTAAATTGTGTTAACTTGTCACTATGTTATGGGACATAGTCTTTGGAAAGGTTTTCTTATGCCTGGCAAGGGTAATCAAATGAGTTATTTTGTTGCTCGTATTTCATGAAAGTTAATTTGGCTGTAGAAATTGATGTTTTGAGCTAGTTCTATGTTATTAAATCTTATGATAAAGATGGATTGGTAAAGGAAATTGATCTTATGGCATGTTTTTCTGTCATTTTGATTGATGATTATGGTAATTGTGGTTTACCTCTTTAAAATGCTTTAATTTGATGTTACGAAAGGAAGAAAATTCTTGTTTGTTTGCTATGCTTGTGGATAATTCCTGGAATATATTAAGGAATGTATGGTTTTAGATGTATTTGGCCAATGGATAATGGCGTTTGTAAAGGATTTTGCAATAATATTTCATTTATTTATGAAAAGATTTCTATGTGCAATTTGATCTTTGTTGAATGAGTTTCAGGGCTGATGCGTATGACATGTTCTTCATCTAGCCTTACGACTTCCAGGAGTAAGTCAGAACCTAGGGGGGGAGAATGTAGTACCCCTAGCCTATTTCTAACCTTGGTTAATCTTGATTAGTTTATCGTATTATTATGTGGTAGTCAGATGTTGATTTAACGCATAGCTATTGATGTGATTTTCTCACTAGTTATGTGCAAGTATTCAGTGTTCCTATTTCGTGGTATTACATCGAGCTAACGCTTTCAGTAAATTTTATATATGTATGCATGTATGATCGTTGGTTGCAGGAGATTTCAGGTACAAAGTCGCATGAGTGCGAGGTTCGTCGTCACCTGGTTTTGCAGGTTTGAGCATACCTTTTTATCCTTAGAGTTGGATTAGGTGGTCGTAAGACCCTAGTCGACCTTAGTCGTGCTCTAGTGAGCATCGCCAGTCGTCGTCGGTAATCCCTTGTTGGTTTGGGTTGCGAGTCGTCTGTTTGGTTGACTTTCTCGGTTTGCGTGCCTGGTGTGTTTGGTTAATTGATGAATTAGTCCTTAGTAATTATCGTGATTAAATATGCGTGAGTGCATTGATGATTAATGGATTAATTAATCTGGTTTCCGTTATGTGATTTTCGTTGTTAATGAATTGCCTGTTTTAAATTGGAAGCAAATTTGATTTAATGATTGAATTGGAATATTTAATGCATTATAATTATGATGTTGAAAAGAACGTTTTAGATTTTTATCGCCATAGAATTAATTGTGTTCTGTTGGCTTATTTGAATTGAAAGGTTAAATTTGTTTAAATGAGGAAATCGAATTTTTAATTGAAAAAGCAAGTTGTATTGTTGAAAAGAATTAAATTCTATGAATTATTTTGTAAATAAAAGATTTTATTCCAAAAATGGAATTTTTGGGTCAACTCCTCCATATTATCCAAATTTGGGGAAATTGGAAGGATGGACAATTTGGGAGAAGATTTTGGGGAATCTGACAGGTGGGCTCTCATTCAGCCATTCCAGGATTGCGTATTCAGGTAGGATTCCGAATTTGTTATTGGAAAACCAATTGATTGTCCATTTGAATTTGGCTGGAAACTTTCTTATTCCTCATTGCTGTATGGTGTTGAAAACCCCTGATTGTGTTAGGAATGGATGAATTCCATCAAGAATCTGGATGCCAAAACTGATTTCATTGAAAACGGATTTGTATTAAATCGTATTTATTTTTAAAATCGAAATTTCTTTTCAATTTCGTGCTGGGCGTTTGTGATATTATTGGACTGTGTGGTTTTTAAAAATAAAGAAAAATATATATATCTTTTTCGAACTGTGTTTATTTGGGGAAATGAAAACGTTGATTTCAACATTAACTGTGTGTTCTAATCTAAATTTTATAACGTTTTTGTTTCACGCCGAGCTGGGCGTTTCGCATGAATTTATCGAGCCGGGCTTTTGTTCTACCCCCGGACTGTGCGTTTTAATGGTTTAACTGTGTTTTGGGGTTGGAGGCGGGGAGCGGAGCTCCCCCGCTCCTCCTCCCCCCTCCCCCGCACGCTAACCTGGTGCCTCCCCCCTTTCCCCTTCGCTGGCTGTAAAGACCAGGCCGCGGCACACTGCGGTGGCCGCAGGGCCGCGGTGGCCGCAGGGCGCCGCGACCTGCGGGCACCGCAGGGCGCCGCCGCCTGGTCATGTGAGCGACGCTGAGCTAGGGTTAGGGCACGGCCCTTCCCAGCTCGCTCGCCATTTTAAAAAAAAAAAAATATAAAAGCAATTCTTTCCTTTCAATAAAAGAACATGGTGTTATTTAAATGCGATTTTAATTTTCAACGTAGTTTAAAAAAAAAAAGAAACGTAGTTTGTTTTTTTTTAACGTTGTTTTAAGTGTGTTTTAATGTTAGTGTTAGTTCATTCTTAGATAGGATTAAAGGCGGAATATCATGCTAAATGCTAAATTGGTATTGACTAATTTTATAATGGAGTTATAGATTAAGCATTATTCTACTCCATTTCGTGACTTATGCCCCTTTCCTGAATAAGTTCTAAACGGTGAAACTTTGCAATTGTATATTATTGATTACTTTCTGATTGATCTTGGATTAATTAGTTAGTATCTTACCTCCTAGCTGAGTTGAACATTTGGCTAATTAAGGTAATATTGTCTAAAGATAATGAAGAATAGTATGTTATTGGAAATGATTATCTCCTTGTAGACTCTCGTTTTATAATTATATCTCCGTGATCCGTATAGTGCATCTGGGTTTGGAAAATATGAAACTGTAGAGATTGATTTTGAACCAGTATGGCTATGACGTTTTGATTTGGAGATTAAATATCTTATTTTAGTCGATTAATGGTTGTCTGAATTTTATTATTTGAATTGGTTAAAACTCATTACGGCTTAAATTGCCTGTTCAATGCTTGAACCTTAGGAGTTAGAAAACCAAGAACAACGTATCCCCAGTTGAGGTAGATAACTGAAATCTGATTTGGATCTTGTAGAAAACTTGATCGCCTTGTAATGTTAAATCAATTTGAGGAATATTCTCTTTTCTGATTTCCGTCTTGCGAGTTTAATTTCTGTATTCGCCTTTAATTATGAAATGGCATGCTTTGCTTTGTTGGTAGGACCCTGTCGTACGGATGGTTTGGTGTTCCTGTTTCAGTCCTCGAATTTTGAGTTGACTATGGATTGTGATGTTATCTTAGTTGGTTAAATCCTCTTTGAGTGAGTCGAATAATGATTCGTGGTTAACCTTAGTTGTCAGTCTCTAGTTAGAGTACCGTCAGTAAGTGATTACTTTTGAGTCGTGTTTGACCAGATGAATGTTTCTCTCTTCTTGAACTCCGTTCGTCTGACCATGTGTATTCCTTGGTTTGAGTTCGTCTGAGTTAGTCTAGTGTCGTATGGGACAGTGGCTTTCGATTGGGGGCAGCGCCCAAAGTGGCTGCTGGATAACCCGTCGAAAGTGAGTCTAATAAGTGATAACCTAAGTAGATTAGAAAATAATCTCTAAATAAGATAATGTGCCTCACACATGGGACGAATGCTATCATAGATTCGGCATGCTGTGAGAAGGCCTGAAATGGCAAACTACCTTCCTTGTCATCACGAGAGGATGTGTGGGTCCACATGAGGCTTGGATGGGCCGGAAGTTCGGATTAGGTTGCCAGGGTTACCAGTGTATGGGCCGGGACCTATGAAGACTTGCCATGGTATCCATACCAGGTCGTGTGATGACACTTGTCCCTACGTTCGCTAGTGGGTGTCGTTTTGTCCCGTTTAGAGTACCTTTGTGAGTCGTCCTTTTTGTCTCTGCCCTTGTGAGTGTCGGTTTAATGTTAGACCCTTGGGTGGTGATGGTTCAGTTTTATGGATGCTCTCATGGACTCCTATGTTATTAGCTTGATTATGTTCAGCTGGATCCTGTTCTTCTTAAGGATCGTTTATGTATTTATGGACCGATGTGGTCATCTGTATATTATTTATGTATCGCCTTGATGGCTGGATTGTATGGTGTAACCTTTTGTACTCTTAACCTTATTATTTATCAGAGGGGGTCTTGCAGTTGAGCAGACCCGGAGATGTAGCCCATTAGGGGTGAACTCCGAGATCATTATGGTGTTATGTGGTGTATTCTCTTATGTTCCTTTATTCAGCTTTATCATGTATGTTTAGTTTATGTTGGAATGGTTAAGTGGATAATGGAATTAACTCTAAATGCTTATATTCAGTTCTATCTTGAATGCCTTGTTGATCGAATGCATAATTGGTTGAGATGCGATTTATCGTAATGCATGTGTGAAATCGTCATTATAATGCAATAAGTTGGTATATGAATGAATGTAACTTAGAGTAATGAATTATACTCAGTTGTTGTTAAGAAATTAAATATGCTTGGAAAGATCTCTTATGTTATGATGAAATCCTAGTGTATTAGAATGTTATATGTATGGTTTGTAATTTTAAATGAAAAGATTGAATGAAGTTTATGAATGGATCTTAAATGATGAATCTTGCTTGTGATTTATATTTCCGTCCTTTGAAGGAAGTTTATCCTGATAATGAATTACCTCGTTATTAAGATATTTAGCTTATTGGATTAATGGTGTGAGTGAAATGAATTTTGAAATTAAGTTATCTCGTTGGGAAACTCTTTAGGAGTTAGTTGAAGTCTTCCGCTATGTAATCTGAATCTTTGTTATCATGTTGCATCTTATGTGTTGTAACTTTAAAAAAAAAAAATTTTGCACTCCATTCTTGTGTTATTTTGGCTTATCCCTTCGGGGTTTCCTGGCGGGGCATTACATTTGGTATCAGAGCCCATGTTGCAAACATTGGGATCTCTGGTGTCGCGTGTGCCCTCCATTTGTGTGAGGTGTATCGACCTTATGTGTATGCTTGTCCTCCTTTGCATGTGAGTGATTGAGCAGACCTTAGCTGGTGTGTAACGTGTGTGTTCACACATTGTTTTCGCCTTCTTGATGTTGGTGTTTGAGTGCTTACTGATGTCTTGGTCTACGATTACTCTTATTTTGAAAGAGAGTCGTATGTACCTCCCTTATTGAGTGTTGTACTCTTTAGACTAATCCAATTGGGTTGGTCCGTGCTTGTCTTGAATCTGAAAGTGCGAATTGTGTTGTTTAAGATTATGATCTAGCTTAATGTTGTCCACTTGAAGGACTAGTATGGCAATTATGAATGCTTATTTTGTAGAAAATTAAACGATCATCACCATTTCTCTCTTTCTTTCTGGAAATTTAAATGATTAGGATATGTGTAATTATCTTTGATTTGAGTTTCTTGTTTGCAAGAGAGCAAAGGGTGTGACTTCTTGAGCCCTTGTGCGAGCCTTATGTCGCTTATGCTTTTAGATTATTAAAGGGCTATGGGTTTAAAATTTGTTTTGGTTATTGGGAGAAAACTGTATGTGTATGTTTAAGGAATTCTCCATGTGTGTCTGGTAGGAGTAGCATGATTAAAATTCTACCTTAGTAAGGTGCATTGATATGCGAATAGTTGAAGTATGTGAAACTGCTTGATTGGTAGAAGAAGTGTTAAAAAGAGCATGTTATTGTAGCTTCGAGAGAGTATTAATGTACTCCCTGAAAGATTGTATTATGTGTTTTCCGAAAGATTGTTTTCTGTGTTTCATTAAACCAGTTTGATTGAAGATTCGTTTTATCAAGTGCTCCATTGAACTCGCTTTTGGGTATGTAGAATTACCTTAATGTGTTTAGAAAGTGCGAATGAAAAGCTTGTTTGATGTGCGTGCATTAATATGTTTTAATTGGATAATAGCTCCTTGCTTATCTTGGATCGTAATATGATCTTCTAATAGGTTGCAAATTACGACATGTGTCTATATTGTATTATCATTAAGTGAGTGTTCTTATGAGGTCTTGCATTATCGAAAAGATTGCTTCTCTTGATCTCTGTTTGGTTTGGAAAACTAGAACCTCCTGTTGCAACCAAGATTAATGGAAATGTTTGTTAGGTTGATTGTCATCCTTCTTAACGGTAGCGAAATGAAAACCGTGTAATTGAAATGATAGGCTTATAGTGAGAAATTTAATATTATAGCGTGATCTTGATTGATCTTGTGTTTCTGTAGGAAATAGTTTGGCTATCAAACTCTTTTTCCCTTCTCTTTGCCTAATCATGAGATTTTTAGAAATGATATTAAGAATGCATTGATTTAAATATAATGTTTATAAAACATGTGAAATTGTGTGTTTGCTTTTGGCTTCATAGTGATAGATGAAAGTCTTAAGCTTTAGAAGTGAATTTGCTTAGCTAGTAATTTAGTTATGAATGCTTAGTAAGATTCGAGAAAGATGTAGGAATAATGTTATTTCCTTATATAATTGTGAATTGTAATAATTTCAGTACATGAATCTAGAGTAAACTCGATTCAGTTATGTATATAGAAAGCATAATTGGAATCTTCCTCGTATAGATGTTAGCGTACTGAAAAGTACTCCCCGTAATGTGACTAAACCAGTGCTGGTGTATTTGTGTGTATTGTAAGAAACCAGTGCTTATATTATGTGCCCATGGATTGGTGAAGTAATCAACCATGGAGAATATGTTGTTTATGAGTATGGGAAACCATACTGTTTATGTAATGTTGCTTATTTGTTCCCTACTGAGTACTAAACCTCGGGTTGTGGGTAACTCAGTATGTTAAGGGGTAGTATTCGAAGCGACCGTTCCTTGAATAGTATGGATTGGCGTGCGAGTAATGTCGACGCGAAGCGACTTTAGCTTCTCTACTTCGAGGAATGATATAGTTGTACTACTAAACTGTATCAAGGTGTACTCAATACTTTCCCTTTGATGAACCTATTTATAGGTTTATGTGTGTCAGCCTATTCTCTTCCTTATCTGAGCATATAGATGGTAGTTTTGTGCACATTGTTGGATTCTATTGGAGTATCTGTTGCCTTGTCTTCTTGAGAGGCGTGTTATTGTTCTTACATAAGTTGCCAACTGGCCTGTGTTGGTAGACTTGTGGGTGGACCAGAGTCATGTATACCTCTGACTTACGGCGAGTATCCTTCTAGATACGTCGCTATGCGGGATGTGACTTGCGCGTGCTTTTTCCGCGAGGTGCACTACCATGCGGGATACGTCCATTGTGTGTTTTCTCCACTTGGGGTATTGCCATGCCACGTGACGACGTGATGCGGGGTGATGTCGAGGTGCATACCGCCATGCCATGTGGATAGTGTGACTATGTCGCACCACATGATGAGCTACTGCAATAGCTAGTCAGTTGTTCCTTCCTTCCTCGTTGGTGGCTAGATGCTAGTCACACAGTGATGTTACGTGCAGTTGTGATATTCTTTATATTTCTTTGGGGATCAGCAATTTATTTTACTTTGACTTCGAAGGTTTAGCCACGATCTTGTGATCTTTTGCGCTTTGATTTGGTGTTGAAATTCCGGATTATTTTCTTACCTTACTGTTGGAATTGAGGATTTATTATCTTTATTCTTCTGTTCTTTGGTGGCTGAACTGGTTTATCTTTATTGTTTTCGGATGCTGATCTTGTGTCGAAATGTGAAATTCCTCTCCAAGGACGTATGATACGGAATTGGTAGAGTGTGTGCGAGGAAGTTGTTATAGGGAACCGTGAGGATGGGGGTATGTGAGGCTGTGATGCAGCTAGTATCCACTACCTACCTATGTGTGGTGACTATCTCTTGGAGGCTAACCACCTTGTACAACAAGGGATATTCACAAAGGTCTTGTATGGAAGGTAGCACCGCTATGGTGTGCCTAGCACCATCGAGCCTTTGAGCAAGATATTGGATATTTATGATCATATTGTTGTTATGAGATCAGGCATAGAGATGCTGATCGTGCATGTTATCATTGACCGAGCATTAGACATGCTCACATGTGGCCTTTTCTGTTATGCATTCCAGTTATGTGGATGGTTATTATTGGTATCATGGAGTAAATTGTGTTAACTTGTCACTATGTTATGGGACATAGTCTTTGGAAAGGTTTTCTTATGCCTGGCAAGGGTAATCAAATGAGTTATTTTGTTGCTCGTATTTCATGAAAGTTAATTTGGCTGTAGAAATTGATGTTTTGAGCTAGTTCTATGTTATTAAATCTTATGATAAAGATGGATTGGTAAAGGAAATTGATCTTATGGCATGTTTTTCTGTCATTTTGATCGATGATTATGGTAATTGTGGTTTACCTCTTTAAAATGCTTTAATTTGATGTTACGAAAGGAAGAAAATTCTTGTTTGTTTGCTATGCTTGTGGATAATTCCTGGAATATATTAAGGAATGTATGGTTTTAGATGTATTTGGCCAATGGATAATGGCGTTTGTAAAGGATTTTGCAATAATATTTCATTTATTTATGAAAAGATTTCTATGTGCAATTTGATCTTTGTTGAATGAGTTTCAGGGCTGATGCGTATGACATGTTCTTCATCTAGCCTTACGACTTCCAGGAGTAAGTCGGAACCTAGGGGGGGAGAATGTAGTACCCCTAGCCTATTTCTAACCTTGGTTAATCTTGATTAGTTTATCGTATTATTATGTGGTAGTCAGATGTTGATTTAACGCATAGCTATTGATGTGATTTTCTCACTAGTTATGTGCAAGTATTCAGTGTTCCTATTTCGTGGTATTACATCGAGCTAACGCTTTCAGTAAATTTTATATATGTATGCATGTATGATCGTTGGTTGCAGGAGATTTCAGGTACGAAGTCGCATGAGTGCGAGGTTCGTCGTCACCTGGTTTTGCAGGTTTGAGCATACCTTTTTATCCTTAGAGTTGGATTAGGTGGTCGTAAGACCCTAGTCGACCTTAGTCGTGCTCTAGTGAGCATCGCCAGTCGACGTCGGTAATCCCTTGTTGGTTTGGGTTGCGAGTCGTCTGTTTGGTTGACTTTCTCGGTTTGCGTGCCTGGTGTGTTTGGTTAATTGATGAATTAGTCCTTAGTAATTATCGTGATTAAATATGCGTGAGTGCATTGATGATTAATGGATTAATTAATCTGGTTTCCGTTATGTGATTTTCGTTGTTAATGAATTGCCTGTTTTAAATTGGAAGCAAATTTGATTTAATGATTGAATTGGAATATTTAATGCATTATAATTATGCTGTTGAAAAGAACGTTTTAGATTTTTATCGCCATAGAATTAATTGTGTTCTGTTGGCTTATTTGAATTGAAAGGTTAAATTTGTTTAAATGAGGAAATCGAATTTTTAATTGAAAAAGCAAGTTGTATTGTTGAAAAGAATTAAATTCTATGAATTATTTTGTAAATAAAAGATTTTATTCCAAAAATGGAATTTTTGGGTCAACTCCTCCATATTACCCAAATTTGGGGAAATTGGAAGGATGGACAATTTGGGAGAAGATTTTGGGGAATCTGACAGGTGGGCTCTCATTCAGCCATTCCAGGATTGCGTATTCAGGTAGGATTCCGAATTTGTTATTGGAAAACCAATTGATTGTCCATTTGAATTTGGCTGGAAACTTTCTTATTCCTCATTGCTGTATGGTGTTGAAAACCCCTGATTGTGTTAGGAATGGATGAATTCCATCAAGAATCTGGATGCCAAAACTGATTTCATTGAAAACGGATTTGTATTAAATCGTATTTATTTTTAAAATCGAAATTTCTTTTCAATTTCGTGCTGGGCGTTTGTGATATTATTGGACTGTGTGGTTTTTAAAAATAAAGAAAAATATATATATCTTTTTCGAACTGTGTTTATTTGGGGAAATGAAAACGTTGATTTCAACATTAACTGTGTGTTCTAATCTAAATTTTATAACGTTTTTGTTTCACGCCGAGCTGGGCGTTTCGCATGAATTTATCGAGCCGGGCTTTTGTTCTACCCCCGGACTGTGCGTTTTAATGGTTTAACTGTGTTTTGGGGTTGGAGGCGGGGAGCGGAGCTCCCCCGCTCCTCCTCCCCCCTCCCCCGCACGCTAACCTGGTGCCTCCCCCCTTTCCCCTTCGCTGGCTGTAAAGACCAGGCCGCGGCACACTGCGGTGGCCGCAGGGCCGCGGTGGCCGCAGGGCGCCGCGACCTGCGGGCACCGCAGGGCGCCGCCGCCTGGTCATGTGAGCGACGCTGAGCTAGGGTTAGGGCACGGCCCTTCCCAGCTCGCTCGCCATTTTTAAAAAAAAAAAATATAAAAGCAATTCTTTCCTTTCAATAAAAGAACATGGTGTTATTTAAATGCGATTTTAATTTTCAACGTAGTTTTAAAAAAAAAGAAACGTAGTTTGTTTTTTTTTAACGTTGTTTTAAGTGTGTTTTAATGTTAGTGTTAGTTCATTCTTAGATAGGATTAAAGGCGGAATATCATGCTAAATGCTAAATTGGTATTGACTAATTTTATAATGGAGTTATAGATTAAGCATTATTCTACTCCATTTCGTGACTTATGCCCCTTTCCTGAATAAGTTCTAAACGGTGAAACTTTGCAATTGTATATTATTGATTACTTTCTGATTGATCTTGGATTAATTAGTTAGTATCTTACCTCCTAGCTGAGTTGAACATTTGGCTAATTAAGGTAATATTGTCTAAAGATAATGAAGAATAGTATGTTATTGGAAATGATTATCTCCTTGTAGACTCTCGTTTTATAATTATATTTCCGTGATCCGTATAGTGCATCTGGGTTTGGAAAATATGAAACTGTAGAGATTGATTTTGAACCAGTATGGCTATGACGTTTTGATTTGGAGATTAAATATCTTATTTTAGTCGATTAATGGTTGTCTGAATTTTATTATTTGAATTGGTTAAAACTCATTACGGCTTAAATTGCCTGTTCAATGCTTGAACCTTAGGAGTTAGAAAACCAAGAACAACGTATCCCCAGTTGAGGTAGATAACTGAAATCTGATTTGGATCTTGTAGAAAACTTGATCGCCTTGTAATGTTAAATCAATTTGAGGAATATTCTCTTTTCTGATTTCCGTCTTGCGAGTTTAATTTCTGTATTCGCCTTTAATTATGAAATGGCATGCTTTGCTTTGTTTGTAGGACCCTGTCGTACGGATGGTTTGGTGTTCCTGTTTCAGTCCTCGAATTTTGAGTTGACTATGGATTGTGATGTTATCTTAGTTGGTTAAATCCTCTTTGAGTGAGTCGAATAATGATTCGTGGTTAACCTTAGTTGTCAGGTCTCTAGTTAGAGTACCGTCAGTAAGTGATTACTTTTGAGTCGTGTTTGACCAGATGAATGTTTCTCTCTTCTTGAACTCCGTTCGTCTGACCATGTGTATTCCTTGGTTTGAGTTCGTCTGAGTTAGTCTAGTGTCGTATGGGACAGTGGCTTTCGATTGGGGGCCGCGCCCAAAGTGGCTGCTGGATAACCCGTCGAAAGTGAGTCTAATAAGTGATAACCTAAGTAGATTAGAAAATAATCTCTAAATAAGATAATGTGCCTCACACATGGGACGAATGCTATCATAGATTCGGCATGCTGTGAGAAGGCCTGAAATGGCAAACTACCTTCCTTGTCATCACGAGAGGATGTGTGGGTCCACATGAGGCTTGGATGGGCCGGAAGTTCGGATTAGGTTGCCAGGGTTACCAGTGTATGGGCCGGGACCTATGAAGACTTGCCATGGTATCCATACCAGGTCGTGTGATGACACTTGTCCCTACGTTCGCTAGTGGGTGTCGTTTTGTCCCGTTTAGAGTACCTTTGTGAGTCGTCCTTTTTGTCTCTGCCCTTGTGAGTGTCGGTTTCATGTTAGACCCTTGGGTGGTGATGGTTCAGTTTTATGGATGCTCTCATGGACTCCTATGTTATTAGCTTGATTATGTTCAGCTGGATCCTGTTCTTCTTAAGGATCGTTTATGTATTTATGGACCGATGTGGTCATCTGTATATTATTTATGTATCGCCTTGATGGCTGGATTGTATGGTGTAACCTTTTGTACTCTTAACCTTATTATTTATCAGAGGGGGTCTTGCAGTTGAGCAGACCCGGAGATGTAGCCCATTAGGGGTGAACTCCGAGATCATTATGGTGTTATGTGGTGTATTCTCTTATGTTCCTTTATTCAGCTTTATCATGTATGT